>NC_091475.1:131561877-132191565 GCF_036971445.1 Narcine bancroftii
TCTGTTTCCCCGCCTCTGATTCCCCGCCTCTGTTTCCCCATATCTGATTCCCGGCCTCTGGTTCCCCGCCTCTGATTCCCCGCCTCTGATTCCCTGCCTCTGATTCCCCATCTCCGATTCCGCACATCTGATTCCCTGCCTCTGATTCCCCGCCTCTGATTCCCCGCCTCTGATTCCCTGCCTCTGATTCCCAACCTCTGATTCCCCACCTCTGATTCCCCGTGTTTGATTCCCCGCCTCTGTTTCCCCGCCTCTGATTCCCCGCCTCTGATTCCCCAACTCTAATTCCCCGCCTCTGATTCCCCATATCTGATTCCCCGCCTCTGTTTCCCCGCCTCTGATTCCCCACCCCTGTTTCCCCATATCTGATTCCCTGCCTCTGATTCCCCAACTTTGATTCCCAGCATCTGATTCCCCAGCTCTGATTCCCCGCCTCTGATTCCCCGCATCTGATTCCCTGCATCTGATTCCAAGCCTCTGATTCCCTGCCTCTGATTCCCAACCTCTGATTCCCCACCTCTGATTCCCCATATCTGATCCCCAGCCTCTGTTTCCCCGCCTCTGTTTCCCCATATCTGATTCCCGGCCTCTGATTCCCCGCCTCTGATTCCCCGCCTCTGATTCCCTGCCTCTGATTCCCCATCTCCGATTCCGCACATCTGATTCCCTGCCTCTGATTCCCCGCCTCTGATTCCCCGCCTCTGATTCCCTGCATCTGATTCCCAACCTCTGATTCCCCACCTCTGATTCCCCGTGTTTGATTCCCCGCCTCTGTTTCCCCGCCTCTGATTCCCCGCCTCTGATTCCCCATATCTGATTCCCTGCCTCTGATTCCCCAACTTTGATTCCCAGCCTCTGATTCCCCAGCTCTGATTCCCCGCCTCTGATTCCCCGTGTTTGATTCCCTGCCTCTGATTCCCCGCCTCTGATTCCCCATCTCTGATTCACTGCCTTTGATTCGCCACCTCTGATTCCCCATATCTGATTCCCCACCTCTGTTTCCCCGCCTCTGATTCCCCGCCTCTGATTCTCCATATCTCATTCCCCGCCTCTGACTCCCCATCTCTGATTCCCGGACTCTGATTCCCCACCTCTGATTCCCGGCCTCTTATTCCCAGCATCTGATTCCAGGCCTCTGATTCCCGTCCTCTGACTCCCCGCTTCTGATTCTGATTACCGGCCTCTGATTCCCCGCCTCTGATTCCCCATCTCTGATTCACAACCTCTGATTCCCCACCTCTGATACCCCATATCTGATTCCCCGCCTCTGTTTCCCCGCCTCTGATTCCCCACCTCTGATTCCCAATACCTGATTCCCCGCCTCTGATTCCCCACCTCTGATTCCCCGCCTCTGATTCACCAGCTATGATTCCCCGCCTCTGATTCCCCGTGTTTGATTCCCTGCCTCTGATTCCCGGCCTCTGATTCCCCATCTCTGATTCACCGCCTTTGTTTCGCCACCTCTGTTTCCCCATATCTGATTCCCCGCCTCTGTTTCCCCGCCTCTGATTCCCCGCCTCTGATTCCCCATATCTCATTCCCCGCCTCTGAATCCCCATCTCTGATTCCCTGCCTCTGATTCCCCGCCTCTGATTAACCAGCTCTGATTCCCCATATCTGATTCCACGCCTCTGTTTCCCCGCCTCTGATTCCCCGCCTCTGTTTCCCCATATCTGATCCCCGCCTCTATTTGCCCGCATCTGATTCCCCGCCTCTGTTTCCCCATATCTGATTCCCCGCCTCTGAATCCCCAACTCTGATTCCCTGCCTCTAATTTCCCAGCTCTGATTCCCCGCCTCTGATACCCCGCGTCTGATTACCCGCGTCTGATTACCGGCCTCTGATTGCCCGCCTCTGATTCCCCATCTCTGATTCACAACCTGTGATTCCCCACCTCTGATACCCCATATCTGATTCCCCGCCTCTGTTTCCCCGCCTCTGATTCCCCACCTCTGATTCCCAATATCTGATTCCCCGCCTCTGATTCCCCACCTCTGATACCCCGCCTCTGATTCGCCAGCTATGATTCCCCGCCTCTGATTCCCCGTGTTTGATTCCCTGCCTCTGATTCCCGGCCTCTGATTCCCCAACTCTGATTCACCGCCTTTGATTCGCCACCTCTGATTCCCCATATCTGATTCCCCACCTCTGTTTCCCCGCCTCTGATTCCCCGCCTCTGATTCCCCATATCTCATTCCCCGCCTCTGAATCCCCATCTCTGATTCCCGGACTCTGATTCCCCACCTCTGATTCCCTGCTACTGATTCTGATTCCCTGCCTTTGATTCCCCATCTCTGATTCCGCACATCTGATTCCCTGCCTCTGATTCCCCATCTCTGATTCCCCATATCTGATTCCCCGCTTCTGTTTCCCCGCCTCTGATTCCCCGCCTCTGTTTCCCAATATCTAAGTCCCCGCCTCTGATTCCACAACTCTAATTCCCCACCTCTGATTCCCCAGCTCTGATTCCCCGCCTCTGATTCCCCGCATCTGATTCCCTGCATCTGATTCCAAGCCTCTTATTCCCTGCCTCTGATTCCCAACGTCTGATTCCCCACCTCTGATTCCCCATATCTGATTCCCAGCCTCTGTTTCCCCGCCTCTGATTCCCCGCCTCTGTTTCCCCATATCTGATTCCCGGCCTCTGGTTCCCCGCCTCTGATTCCCCGCCTCTGATTCCCTGCCTCTGATTCCCCATCTCCGATTCCGCACATCTGATTCCCTGCCTCTGATTCCCCGCCTCTGATTCCCCGCCTCTGATTCCCTGCCTCTGATTCCCAACCTCTGATTCCCCACCTCTGATTCCCCGTGTTTGATTCCCCGCCTCTGTTTCCCCGCCTCTGATTCCCCGCCTCTGATTCCCCAACTCTAATTCCCCGCCTCTGATTCCCCATATCTGATTCCCCGCCTCTGTTTCCCCGCCTCTGATTCCCCACCCCTGTTTCCCCATATCTGATTCCCTGCCTCTGATTCCCCAACTTTGATTCCCAGCATCTGATTCCCCAGCTCTGATTCCCCGCCTCTGATTCCCCGCATCTGATTCCCTGCATCTGATTCCAAGCCTCTGATTCCCTGCCTCTGATTCCCAACCTGTGATTCCCCACCTCTGATTCCCCATATCTGATCCCCAGCCTCTGTTTCCCCGCCTCTGTTTCCCCATATCTGATTCCCGGCCTCTGATTCCCCACCTCTGATTCCCCGCCTCTGATTCCCTGCCTCTGATTCCCCATCTCCGATTCCGCACATCTGATTCCCTGCCTCTGATTCCCCGCCTCTGATTCCCCGCCTCTGATTCCCTGCATCTGATTCCCAACCTCTGATTCCCCACCTCTGATTCCCCGTGTTTGATTCCCCGCCTCTGTTTCCCCGCCTCTGATTCCCCGCCTCTGATTCCCCAACTCTAATTCCCCGCCTCTGATTCCCCATATCTGATTCCCTGCCTCTGTTTCCCCGCCTCTGATTCCCCGCCCCTGTTTCCCCATATCTGATTCCCTGCCTCTGATTCCCCAACTTTGATTCCCAGCCTCTGATTCCCCAGCTCTGATTCCCCGCCTCTGATTCCCCGTGTTTGATTCCCTGCCTCTGATTCCCCGCCTCTGATTCCCCATCTCTGATTCACTGCCTTTGATTCGCCACCTCTGATTCCCCATATCTGATTCCCCACCTCTGTTTCCCCGCCTCTGATTCCCCGCCTCTGATTCTCCATATCTCATTCCCCGCCTCTGACTCCCCATCTCTGATTCCCGGACTCTGATTCCCCACCTCTGATTCCCGGCCTCTTATTCCCAGCATCTGATTCCAGGCCTCTGATTCCCGTCCTCTGACTCCCCGCTTCTGATTCTGATTCCCTGCCTCTGATTCCCCATCTCTGATTCCGCACATCTGATTACCTGCCTCTGATTCCCCACCTCTGATTCCCCATATCTGATTCCCCGCCTCTGTTTCCACGCCTCTGATTCCCCGCCTCTGTTTCCCCATATCTAATTCCCCACCTCTGATGCCCCAACTCTGATTCCCCGCCTCTGATTCCACAGCTCTGATTCCCCGCCTCTGATTCCCCACATCCGATTCCCCATATCTGATTCCCCGCCTCTGTTTCCCCGCCCCTGATTCCCCGCCTCTGTTTCCCCATATCTGATTCCCCGCCTCTGATTCCCAACTATGATTCCCCGCCTCTTATTCCCCAGCTCTGATTCCCTGCCTCTGATTCCCCGCGTTCTATTCCCTGCCTCTGATTCCCCGCCTGTGATTCCCCATCTCTGATTCACCACCTCTGATTCCCCGCCTCTGATTCCCCGTGTTTGATTCCCTGCCTCTGATTCCCCGCCTCTGATTCCCCATCTCTGATTCACTGCCTTTGATTCGCCACCTCTGATTCCCCATATCTGATTCCCCACCTCTGTTTCCCCGCCTCTGATTCCCCGCCTCTGATTCTCCATATCTCATTCCCCGCCTCTGACTCCCCATCTCTGATTCCCGGACTCTGATTCCCCACCTCTGATTCCCGGCCTCTTATTCCCAGCATCTGATTCCAGGCCTCTGATTCCCGTCCTCTGACTCCCCGCTTCTGATTCTGATTCCCTGCCTCTGATTCCCCATCTCTGATTCCGCACATCTGATTACCTGCCTCTGATTCCCCACCTCTGATTCCCCATATCTGATTCCCCGCCTCTGTTTCCACGCCTCTGATTCCCCGCCTCTGTTTCCCCATATCTAATTCCCCACCTCTGATGCCCCAACTCTGATTCCCCGCCTCTGATTCCACAGCTCTGATTCCCCGCCTCTGATTCCCCACATCCGATTCCCCATATCTGATTCCCCGCCTCTGTTTCCCCGCCCCTGATTCCCCGCCTCTGTTTCCCCATATCTGATTCCCCGCCTCTGATTCCCAACTATGATTCCCCGCCTCTTATTCCCCAGCTCTGATTCCCTGCCTCTGATTCCCCGCGTTCTAATCCCTGCCTCTGATTCCCCGCCTGTGATTCCCCATCTCTGATTCACCACCTCTGATTCCCCACCACTGATTCCCCATATCTAATTCCCCGCCTCTGTTTGCCTGCCTCTGATTCCCCGCCTCTGTTTCCCCATATCTGATTCCCCGCCTCTGAATCCCCAACTCTGATTCCCTGCCTCTGATTCCCCAGCTTCATTCCCCGCCTTTGATTCCCCCCGTCTGATTCCCAGCCTCTGAATCCCCGTGTCTGAAAACCTGCCTCTGATTCCACGCCTCTGATTCCCCATCTCAGATTCACCGCCTCTGATTCCCCACCTCTGATTCCCCATCTCTGATTCCGCACATCCGATTCCCTGCCTCTGATTCCCCGACTCTGATTCCCCACCTCTGATTCCCCAGCTCTGATACCCCGCCTCTGATTCCCCAACTCTGATTCCCCACCTCTGATTCCCCAGCTGTGATTCCCCGCCTCTGATTCCCCGTGTTTGATCCCCTGCCTCTGATTCCCCAGCTCTGATTCCCCATATCTGATTCCCCGCCTCTGTTTCCCCGCCTCTGATTCCTCGCCTCTGATTCCCCATATCTCATTCCCCGCCTCTGACTCCCCATCTCTGATTCCCGGACTCTGATTCCCCACCTCTGATTCCCGGCCTCTTATTCCCGGCATCTGATTCCGGCCTCTGATTCCCGGCCTCTGATTCCCTGCGTCTGTTTCTGATTCCCTGCCTCTGATTCCGCAAATCTAATTCCCTGCCTCTGATTCCCCACCTCTGATTCCCCATATCTGATTCCCCGCCTCTGTTTCCCCACCTTTGATTCCCCGCCTCTGTTTCCCAATATCTAAGTCCCTGCCTCTGATACCCCAACTCTGATTCCCCACCTCTGATTCCCCAACTCTGATTCCCCGCCTCTGATTCCTCGGCTCTGATTCCCCGCCTCTGATTCCCCGTGTTTGATCCCCTGCCTCTGATTCCCCGCCTCTGATTCCCCGCCTCTGATTCCCCGTATCTCATTCCCCGCCTCTGATTCCCCATCTCTGATTCCCGGACTCTGATTCCCCACCTCTGATTCCCGGCCTCTTATTCCCGGCATCTGATTCCGGCCTCTGATTCCCGGCCTCTGATTCCCTGCTTCTGATTCCCCATCTCTTATTCCGCAAATCTAATTCCCTGCCTCTGATTCCCCACCTCTGATTCCCCATATCTGATTCCCCGCCTCTGTTTCCCCGCCTCTGATTCCCCGCCTCTGTTTCCCCATATCTAAGTCCCCGCCTCTGATTCCCCAACTTTCATTCCCCACCTCTGATTCCCCAGCTCTGATTCCCCGCCTCTGATTCCCCGCATCTGATTCCATGCATCTGATTCCCAGCCTCTGATTCCCAGCCTCTGATTCCCAACCTCTGATTCCCCACCTCTGATTCCCCATATCTGATTCCACGCCTCTGTTTCCCCGCCTCTGATTCCCCGCCTCTGTTTCCCCATATCTGATCCCCGCCTCTATTTGCCCGCATCTGATTCCCCGCCTCTGTTTCCCCATATCTGATTCCCCACCTCTGAATCCCCAACTCTGATTCCCTGCCTCTAATTTCCCAGCTCTGATTCCCCGCCTCTGATTCCCCGCGTCTGATTACCGGCCTCTGATTCCCCGCCTCTGATTCCCCATCTCTGATTCACAACCTCTGATTCCCCACCTCTGATACCCCATATCTGATTCCCCGCCTCTGTTTCCCCGCCTCTGATTCCCCACCTCTGATTCCCAATATCTGATTCCCCGCCTCTGATTCCCCACCTCTGATTCCCCGCCTCTGATTCACCAGCTATGATTCCCCGCCTCTGATTCCCCGTGTTTGATTCCCTGCCTCTGATTCCCGGCCTCTGATTCCCCATCTCTGATTCACCGCCTTTGTTTCGCCACCTCTGATTCCCCATATCTGATTCCCCGCCTCTGTTTCCCCGCCTCTGATTCCCCGCCTCTGATTCCCCATATCTCATTCCCCGCCTCTGAATCCCCATTTCTGATTCCCTGCCTCTGATTCCCCGCCTCTGATTCCCCATCTCTGATTCACCGCCTTTGATTCGCCACCTCTGATTCCCCATATCTGATTCCCCACCTCTGTTTCCCCGCCTCTGATTCCCCGCCTCTGATTCTCCATATCTCATTCCCCGCCTCTGACTCCCCATCTCTGATTCCCGGACTCTGATTCCCCACCTCTGATTCCCGGCCTCTTATTCCCAGCATCTGATTCCAGGCCTCTGATTCCCGTCCTCTGACTCCCCGCTTCTGATTCTGATTCCCTGCCTCTGATTCCCCATCTCTGATTCCGCACATCTGATTACCTGCCTCTGATTCCCCACCTCTGATTCCCCATATCTGATTCCCCGCCTCTGTTTCCACGCCTCTGATTCCCCGCCTCTGTTTCCCCATATCTAATTCCCCACCTCTGATGCCCCAACTCTGATTCCCCGCCTCTGATTCCACAGCTCTGATTCCCCGCCTCTGATTCCCCACATCCGATTCCCCATATCTGATTCCCCGCCTCTGATTCCCAACCTCTGATTCCCCACCTCTGTTTCCCCATATCTGATTCCCCGCCTCTGATTCCCAACTATGATTCCCCGCCTCTTATTCCCCAGCTCTGATTCCCTGCCTCTGATTCCCCGCGTTCTATTCCCTGCCTCTGATTCCCCGCCTGTGATTCCCCATCTCTGATTCACCACCTCTGATTCCCCACCACTGATTCCCCATATCTAATTCCCCGCCTCTGTTTGCCTGCCTCTGATTCCCCGCCTCTGTTTCCCCATATCTGATTCCCCGCCTCTGAATCCCCAACTCTGATTCCCTGCCTCTGATTCCCCAGCTTCATTCCCCACCTTTGATTCCCCCCGTCTGATTCCCAGCCTCTGAATCCCCGTGTCTGAAAACCTGCCTCTGATTCCACGCCTCTGATTCCCCATCTCAGATAGACCGCCTCTGATTCCCCACCTCTGATTCCCCATCTCTGATTCCGCACATCCGATTCCCTGCCTCTGATTCCCCGACTCTGATTCCCCACCTCTGATTCCCCAGCTCTGATTCCCCGCCTCTGATTCCCCAACTCTGATTCCCCACCTCCGATTCCCCAGCTGTGATTCCCCGCCTCTGATTCCCCGTGTTTGATCCCCTGCCTCTGATTCCCCAGCTCTGATTCCCCATATCTGATTCCCCGCCTCTGTTTCCCCGCCTCTGATTCCCCGCCTCTGATTCCCCATATCTCATTCCCCGCCTCTAAATCCCCATCTCTGATTCCCGGACTCTGATTCCCCACCTCTGATTCCCGGCCTCTTATTCCCGGCATCTGATTCCGGCCTCTGATTCACGGCCTCTGATTCCCTGCGTCTGTTTCTGATTCCCTGCCTCTGATTCCGCAAATCTAATTCCCTGCCTCTGATTCCCCACCTCTGATTCCCCATATCTGATTCCCCGCCTCTGTTTCCCCACCTTTGATTCCCCGCCTCTTTTTCCCAATATCTAAGTCCCTGCCTCTGATTCCCCAACTCAGATCCCCACCTCTGATTCCGCAGCTCTGATTCCCCGCCTCTGATTCCCCAACTCTGATTCCCCGCCTCTGATTCCCCAGCTCTGATTCCCCGCCTCTGATTCCCCGTGTTTGATTCCCTGCCTCTGATTCCCCGCCTCTGATTCCCCATCTCTGATTCACCGCCTTTGATTCGCCACCTCTGATTCCCCATATCTGATTCCTCGCCTCTGTTTCCCCGCCTCTCATTCCCCGCCTCTGATTCCCCATCTCTGATTCCCGGACTCTGATTCCCCACCTCTGATTCCCGACGTCTTATTCCCGGCATCTGATTCCGGCCTCTGATTCCCGTCCTCTGATTCCCTGCTTCTGATTCCCCATCTCTGATTCCGCAAATCTAATTCCCTGCCTCTGATTCCCCACCTCTGATTCCCCATATCTGATTCCCCGCCTCTGTTTCCCCGCCTCTGATTCCCCGCCTCTGATTCCCCAACTTTGATTCCCCACCTCTGATTCCCCAGCTCTGATTCCCCGCCTCTGATTCCCCGCATCTGATTCCATGCATCTGATTCCCAGCCTCTGATTCCCAGCCTCTGATTCCCAACCTCTGAATCCCCACCTCTGATTCCCCATATCTGATTCCCCGCCTCTGTTTCTCCGCCTCTGATTCCCCGCCTCTGTTTCCCCATATCTGATCCCCGCCTCTATTTGCCCGCATCTGATTCCCCGCCTCTGTTTCCCCATATCTGATTCCCCGCCTCTGAATCCCCAACTCTGATTCCCTGCCTCTAATTTCCCAGCTCTGATTCCCCGCCTCTGATTCCCCGCGTCTGATTACCGGCCTCTGATTCCCCGCCTCTGATTCCCCATCTCTGATTCACAACCTCTGATTCCCCACCTCTGATACCCCATATCTGATTCCCCGCCTCTGTTTCCCCGCCTCTGATTCCCCACCTCTGATTCCCAATATCTGATTCCCCGCCTCTGATTCCCCACCTCTGATTCCCAGCCTCTGATTCGCCAGCTATGATTCCCCGCCTCTGATTCCCCGTGTTTGATTCCCCGCCTCTGATTCCCCGCCTCTGTTTCCCCATATCTAATTCCCAACCTCTGATGCCCCAACTCTGATTCCCTGCCTCTGATTCCCCGCGTTCTATTCCCTGCCTCTGATTCCCCGCCTGTGATTCCCCATCTCTGATTCACCACTTCTGATTCCCCACCTCTGATTCCCCATATCTAATTCCCCGCCTCTGTGTGCCCGACTCTGATTCCCCGCCTCTGTTTCCCCATATCTGATTCCCCGCCTCTGAATCCCCAACTCTCATTCCCTGCCTCTGATTCCCCAGCTCTGATTCCCCGCCTTTGATTCCCCCGTCTGATTCCCAGCCTCTGAAACCCCGTGTCTGATTTCTTGCCTCTGATTCCCCGCCTCTGATTCCCCATCTCTGATTCACAGCCTCTGATTCCCCACCTCTGATTCCCCATCTCTGATTCCGCACATCTGATTCCCTGCCTCTGATTCCACGACTCTGATCCCCACCTCTGATTCCGCAGCTCTGATTCCCCGCCTCTGATTCCCCAACTCTGATTCCCCGCCTCTGATTCCCCAGCTCTGATTCCCCGCCTCTGATTCCCCGTGTTTGATCCCCTGCCTCTGATTCCCCGACTCTGATCCCCACCTCTGATTCCGCAGCTCTGATTCCCCGCCTCTGATTCCCCAACTCTGATTCCCCGCCTCTGATTCCCCAACTCTGATTCCCTGCCTCTGATTCCCCAGCTTCATTCCCCGCCTTTGATTCCCCCCATCTGATTCCCAGCCTCTGAATCCCCGTGTCTGATAACCTGCCTCTGATTCCCCGCCTCTGATTCCCTAATTCTGATTCCCCTCCTCTGATTCCCCGTGTTTGATTCCCTGCCTCTGATTCCCGGCCTCTGATTCCCCATCTCTGATTCACCGCCTTTGATTCGCCACCTCTGATTCGCCATATCTGATTCCCCGCCTCTGTTTCCCCGCCTCTGATTCCCCGCCTCTGATTCCCCATATCTCATTCCCCGCCTCTGAATCCCCATCTCTGATTCCCGGACTCTGATTCCCCACCTCTGATTCCCGGCCTCTTATTCCCGGCATCTGATTCCGGCCTCTGATTCCTGGCCTCTGATTCCCTGCTTCTGATTCTGATTCCCTGCCTTTGATTCCCCATCTCTGATTCCGCACATCTGATTCCCTGCCTCTGATTCCCCATCTCTGATTCCGCACATCTGATTCCCTGCCTCTGATTCCCCGCCTCTGAATCCCCGTGTCTGATACACAACCTCTGATACCCCACCCCTGATTCCCCACCTCTGATTCCCCATATCTGATTCCCCGCCTCTCTTTCCGTGCCTCTAATTCCCCGCCTCTGATTCCCCATATCTGATTCCCCGCCTCCGATTCCCCAACTCTGATTTCCCCGCCTCTGATTCCCCAGCTCTGTTTCCCCGCCTCTGATTCCCCGCCTCTGTTTCCCCATATCTAATTCCACGCCTCTGATTCCCAAACTCTGATTCCCCGCCTCTGATTCCCCAGCTCTGATTCCCCGCCTCTGATTCCCCACATCTGATTCCCTTCCTCAGATTCCCCGGTTCTGATTCCCTGCCTCTGATTCCCCAGCTCAGATTCCCCGTGTTTGATTCCCCGCCTCTGAATCCCCATCTCTGATTCCCGGCCTCTGATTGCCGGCCTCTGATTCCCGGCCTCTGATTCCCGGCCTCTGATTCCCGGCCTCTGATTCGCCGCCTCTGATTCCCCGCCTCTGATTCGCTGCCTCTGATTCCCCATCTCAGATTCTGCACATCTGATTCCCTGCCTCTGATTCCCCGCCTCTGACTCCCCGCCTCTGATTCCCTGCCTCTGTTTCCCATCCTCTGATTCCCCACCTCTGATTCCCCATATCTGATTCCCCGCATCTGTTTCCCCATATCTGATTCCCCGCCTCTGATTCCCCAACTCTGATTCCCCGCCTCTGATTCCCCAGCTCTGATTCCCCGCCTCTGATTCACCATCTCTGATTCACCGCCTTTCATTCGCCACCCTGATTCCCCATATCAGATTCCCCGCCTCTGTTTCCCCGCCTCTGATTCCCCGCCTCTGATTCCCCATATTTCATTCCCCGCCTCTGATTCCCCATCTCTGATTCCCGGACTCTGATTCCTGGCTTCTTATTCCCGGCATCTGATTCCCGGCCTCTGATCCCGGCCTCTGATTCCCCGCTTCTGATTCTGATCCCTGCCTCTGATTCCCCATCTCTGATTCCGCACATCTGATTCCCTGCCTCTGATTCCCCACCTCTGATTCCCCATATCTGATTCCCCGCCTCTGTTTCCCCGCCTCTAATTCCCCGCCTCTGTTTCCCCATATCTATTTCCCCGCCTCTGATTCCCCGCCTCTGATTCCCCAGCTCTGATTCCCCGCCTCTGAATCCCCAACTCTGATTCACTGCCTCTGATTCCCCAGCTCTGATTCCCCGCCTCTGATTCCCCAGCTCTGATTCCCTGCCTCTGTTTCGTAACCTCTGATTCCCCACCTCTGATTCCCCATATATGATTCCCCACCTCTGTTTCCCTGCCTCTGATTCCCAGCCTCTGTTTCCCCATATCTGATTCCCCGCCTCTGATTCCCCAACTCTGATTCCCCGCCTCTGATTCCCCAGCTCTGATTCCCCACCTATGATTCCCCGTGTTTGATTCACTGCCTCTGATTCCCCGCCTCTGATTCCCCATCTCTGTTTCACCGCCTTTCATTCGCCACCTCTGATTCCCCATATCAGATTCCCCGCCTTTGTTTCCCCGCCTCTGATTCCCCTCCTCTGTTTCCCAATATCTGATTCCCCGCTTCTGATTCCCCAACTCTGATTCCCCGCCTCTGATTCCCCAGCTCTGATTCCCCGCCTTTGATTCCCCCCGTCTGATTCCCAGCCTCTGAGTCCCCGTGTCTGATTTCCTGCCTCTGATTCCCCGCCTCTGATTCCCCATCTCTGATTCACAGCCGCTGATTCCCCACCTCTGATTCCCCATCTCTGATTCCGCACATCTGATTCCCTGCCTCTGATTCCCCGACTCTGATCCCCACCTCTGATTCCCCAGCTCTGATTCCCCGCCTCTGATTCCCCAACTCTGATTCCCCGCCTCTGATTCCCCAGCTCTGATTCCCCGCCTCTGATTCCCCGTGTTTGATTCCCTGCCTCTGATTCCCGGCCTCTGATTCCCCATCTCTGATTCACCGCCTTTGATTCGCCACCTCTGATTCGCCATATCTGATTCCCCGCCTCTGTTTCCCCGCCTCTGATTCCCCGCCTCTGATTCCCCATATCTCATTCCCCGCCTCTGAATCCCCATCTCTGATTCCCCGCCTCTGATTCCCCAGCTCTGATTCCCCGCCTTTGATTCCCCCCGTCTGATTCCCAGCCTCTGAGTCCCCGTGTCTGATTTCCTGCCTCTGATTCCCCGCCTCTGATTCCCCATCTCTGATTCACAGCCGCTGATTCCCCACCTCTGATTCCCCATCTCTGATTCCGCACATCTGATTCCCTGCCTCTGATTCCCCGACTCTGATCCCCACCTCTGATTCCCCAGCTCTGATTCCCCGCCTCTGATTCCCCAACTCTGATTCCCCGCCTCTGATTCCCAGCTCTGATTCCCCGCCTCTGATTCCCCGTGTTTGATTCCCTGCCTCTTATTCCCGGCCTCTGATTCCCCATCTCTGATTCACCGCCTTTGATTCGCCACCTCTGATTCGCCATATCTGATTCCCCGCCTTAGTTTCCCCGCCTCTGATTCCCCGCCTCTGATTCCCCATATCTCATTCCCCGCCTCTGAATCCCCATCTCTGATTCCCGGACTCTGATTCCCCACCTCTGATTCCCGGCCTCTTATTCCCGGCATCTGATTCCGGCCTCTGATTCCCGGCCTCTGATTCCCTGCTTCTGATTCTGATTCCCTGCCTTTGATTCCCCATCTCTGATTCCGCACATCTGATTCCCTGCCTCTGATTCCCCATCTCTGATTCCGCACATCTGATTCCCTGCCTCTGATTCCCCGCCTCTGATTCCCCAGCTCTGATTCCCCGCCTTTGATTCCCCCCGTCTGATTCCCAGCCTCTGAGTCCCCGTGTCTGATTTCCTGCCTCTGATTCCCCGCCTCTGATTCCCCATCTCTGATTCACAGCCGCTGATTCCCCACCTCTGATTCCCCATCTCTGATTCCGCACATCTGATTCCCTGCCTCTGATTCCCCGACTCTGATCCCCACCTCTGATTCCCCAGCTCTGATTCCCCGCCTCTGATTCCCCAACTCTGATTCCCCGCCTCTGATTCCCCAGCTCTGATTCCCCGCCTCTGATTCCCCGTGTTTGATTCCCTGCCTCTGATTCCCGGCCTCAGATTCCCCATCTCTGATTCACCGCCTTTGATTCGCCACCTCTGATTCGCCATATCTGATTCCCCGCCTCTGTTTCCCCGCCTCTGATTCCCCGCCTCTGATTCCCCATATCTCATTCCCCGCCTCTGAATCCCCATCTCTGATTCCCCGCCTCTGATTCCCCAGCTCTGATTCCCCGCCTTTGATTCCCCCCGTCTGATTCCCAGCCTCTGAGTCCCCGTGTCTGATTTCCTGCCTCTGATTCCCCGCCTCTGATTCCCCATCTCTGATTCACAGCCGCTGATTCCCCACCTCTGATTCCCCATCTCTGATTCCGCACATCTGATTCCCTGCCTCTGATTCCCCGACTCTGATCCCCACCTCTGATTCCCCAGCTCTGATTCCCCGCCTCTGATTCCCCAACTCTGATTCCCCGCCTCTGATTCCCCAGCTCTGATTCCCCGCCTCTGATTCCCCGTGTTTGATTCCCTGCCTCTGATTCCCGGCCTCTGATTCCCCATCTCTGATTCACCGCCTTTGATTCGCCACCTCTGATTCGCCATATCTGATTCCCCGCCTCTGTTTCCCCGCCTCTGATTCCCCGCCTCTGATTCCCCATATCTCATTCCCCGCCTCTGAATCCCCATCTCTGATTCCCGGACTCTGATTCCCCACCTCTGATTCCCGGCCTCTTATTCCCGGCATCTGATTCCGGCCTCTGATTCCCGGCCTCTGATTCCCTGCTTCTGATTCTGATTCCCTGCCTTTGATTCCCCATCTCTGATTCCGCACATCTGATTCCCTGCCTCTGATTCCCCATCTCTGATTCCGCACATCTGATTCCCTGCCTCTGATTCCCCGCCTCTGAATCCCCGTGTCTGATACACAACCTCTGATACCCCACCCCTGATTCCCCACCTCTGATTCCCCATATCTGATTCCCCGCCTCTCTTTCCGTGCCTCTAATTCCCCGCCTCTGATTCCCCATATCTGATTCCCCGCCTCCGATTCCCCAACTCTGATTTCCCCGCCTCTGATTCCCCAGCTCTGTTTCCCCGCCTCTGATTCCCCGCCTCTGTTTCCCCATATCTAATTCCACGCCTCTGATTCCCAAACTCTGATTCCCCGCCTCTGATTCCCCAGCTCTGATTCCCCGCCTCTGATTCCCCACATCTGATTCCCTTCCTCAGATTCCCCGCCTCTGATTCCCTGCCTCTGATTCCCCAGCTCTGATTCCCCGTGTTTGATTCCCCACCTCTGAATCCCCATCTCTGATTCCCGGCCTCTGATTGCCGGCCTCTGATTCCCGGCCTCTGATTCCCGGCCTCTGATTCCCGGCCTCTGATTCGCCGCCTCTGATTCCCCTCCTCTGATTCGCTGCCTCTGATTCCCCATCTCTGATTCTGCACATCTGATTCCCTGCCTCTGATTCCCCGCCACTGACTCCCCGCCTCTGATTCCCTGCCTCTGTTTCCCATCCTCTGATTCCCCACCTCTGATTCCCCATATCTGATTCCCCGCATCTGTTTCCCCATATCTGATTCCCCGCCTCTGATTCCCCAACTCTGATTCCCCGCCTCTGATTCCCCAGCTCTGATTCCCCGCCTCTGATTCACCATCTCTGATTCACCGCCTTTCATTCGCCACCCTGATTCCCCATATCAGATTCCCCGCCTCTGTTTCCCCGCCTCTGATACCCCGCCTCTGATTCCCCATATTTCATTCCCCGCCTCTGATTCCCCATGTCTGATTCCGGGTCTCTGATTCCTGGCCTCTTATTCCCGGCATCTGATTCCCGGCCTCTGATCCCGGCCTCTGATTCCCCGCTTCTGATTCTGATCCCTGCCTCTGATTCCCCATCTCTGATTCCGCACATCTGATTCCCTGCCTCTGATTCCCCACCTCTGATTCCCCATATCTGATTCCCCGCCTCTGTTTCCCCGCCTCTAATTCCCCGCCTCTGTTTCCCCATATCTATTTCCCCGCCTCTGATTCCCCGCCTCTGATTCCCCAGCTCTGATTCCCCGCCTCTGAATCCCCAACTCTGATTCCCTGCCTCTGATTCCCCAGCTCTGATTCCCCGCCTCTGATTCCCCAGCTCTGATTCCCTGCCTCTGTTTCGTAACCTCTGATTCCCCACCTCTGATTCCCCATATATGATTCCCCACCTCTGTTTCCCTGCCTCTGATTCCCAGCCTCTGTTTCCCCATATCTGATTCCCCGCCTCTGATTCCCCAACTCTGATTCCCCGCCTCTGATTCCCCAGCTCTGATTCCCCACCTATGATTCCCCGTGTTTGATTCACTGCCTCTGATTCCCCGCCTCTGATTCCCCATCTCTGTTTCACCGCCTTTCATTCGCCACCTCTGATTCCCCATATCAGATTCCCCGCCTTTGTTTCCCCGCCTCTGATTCCCCTCCTCTGTTTCCCAATATCTGATTCCCCACTTCTGATTCCCCAACTCTGATTCCCCGCCTCTGATTCCCCAGCTCTGATTCCCCGCCTTTGATTCCCCCCGTCTGATTCCCAGCCTCTGAGTCCCCGTGTCTGATTTCCTGCCTCTGATTCCCCGCCTCTGATTCCCCATCTCTGATTCACAGCCGCTGATTCCCCACCTCTGATTCCCCATCTCTGATTCCGCACATCTGATTCCCTGCCTCTGATTCCCCGACTCTGATTCCCCGCCTCTGATTCTCCATATCTCATTCCACGCCTCTGTTTCCCCGCCTCTGATTCCCCGCCTCTGTTTCCCCATATCTGATCCCCGCCTCTATTTGCCCGCATCTGATTCCCCGCCTCTGTTTCCCCATATCTGATTCCCCACCTCTGAATCCCCAACTCTGATTCCCTGCCTCTAATTTCCCAGCTCTGATTCCCCGCCTCTGATTCCCCGCGTCTGATTACCGGCCTCTGATTACCCGCCTCTGATTCCCCATCTCTGATTCACAACCTCTGATTCCCCACCTCTGATACCCCATATCTGATTCCCCGCCTCTGTTTCCCCGCCTCTGATTCCCCACCTCTGATTCCCAATACCTGATTCCCCGCCTCTGATTCCCCACCTCTGATTCCCCGCCTCTGATTCACCAGCTATGATTCCCCGCCTCTGATTCCCCGTGTTTGATTCCCTGCCTCTGATTCCCGGCCTCTGATTCCCCATCTCTGATTCACCGCCTTTGTTTCGCCACCTCTGATTCCCCATATCTGATTCCCCGCCTCTGTTTCCCAGCCTCTGATTCCCCGCCTCTGATTCCCCATATCTCATTCCCCGCCTCTGAATCCCCATCTCTGATTCCCTGCCTCTGATTCCCCGCCTCTGATTAACCACCTCTGATTCCCCATATCTGATTCCACGCCTCTGTTTCCCCGCCTCTGATTCCCCGCCTCTGTTTCCCCATATCTGATCCCCGCCTCTATTTGCCCGCATCTGATTCCCCGCCTCTGTTTCCCCATATCTGATTCCCCGCCTCTGAATCCCCAACTCTGATTCCCTGCCTCTAATTTCCCAGCTCTGATTCCCCGCCTCTGATACCCCGCGTCTGATTACCCGCGTCTGATTACCGGCCTCTGATTCCCCGCCTCTGATTCCCCATCTCTGATTCACAACCTGTGATTCCCCACCTCTGATACCCCATATCTGATTCCCCGCCTCTGTTTCCCCGCCTCTGATTCCCCACCTCTGATTCCCAATATCTGATTCCCCGCCTCTGATTCCCCACCTCTGATTCCCCGCCTCTGATTCGCCAGCTATGATTCCCCGCCTCTGATTCCCCGTGTTTGATTCCCTGCCTCTGATTCCCGGCCTCTGATTCCCCAACTCTGATTCACCGCCCTTGATTCGCCACCTCTGATTCCCCATATCTGATTCCCCGCCTCTGTTTCCCCGCCTCTGATTCCCCGCCTCTGATTCCCCATATCTCATTCCCCGCCTCTGAATCCCCATCTCTGATTCCCGGACTCTGATTCCCCACCTCTGATTCCCTGCTACTGATTCTGATTCCCTGCCTTTGATTCCCCATCTCTGATTCCGCACATCTGATTCCCTGCCTCTGATTCCCCATCTCTGATTCCCCATATCTGATTCCCCGCTTCTGTTTCCCCGCCTCTGATTCCCCGCCTCTGTTTCCCAATATCTAAGTCCCCGCCTCTGATTCCACAACTCTAATTCCCCACCTCTGATTCCCCAGCTCTGATTCCCCGCCTCTGATTCCCCGCATCTGATTCCCTGCATCTGATTCCAAGCCTCTTATTCCCTGCCTCTGATTCCCAACCTCTGATTCCCCACCTCTGATTCCCCATATCTGATTCCCAGCCTCTGTTTCCCCGCCTCTGATTCCCCGCCTCTGTTTCCCCATATCTGATTCCCGGCCTCTGGTTCCCCGCCTCTGATTCCCCGCCTCTGATTCCCTGCCTCTGATTCCCCATCTCCGATTCCGCACATCTGATTCCCTGCCTCTGATTCCCCGCCTCTGATTCCCCGCCTCTGATTCCCTGCCTCTGATTCCCAACCTCTGATTCCCCACCTCTGATTCCCCGTGTTTGATTCCCCGCCTCTGTTTCCCCGCCTCTGATTCCCCGCCTCTGATTCCCCAACTCTAATTCCCCGCCTCTGATTCCCCATATCTGATTCCCCGCCTCTGTTTCCCCGCCTCTGATTCCCCACCCCTGTTTCCCCATATCTGATTCCCTGCCTCTGATTCCCCAACTTTGATTCCCAGCATCTGATTCCCCAGCTCTGATTCCCCGCCTCTGATTCCCCGCATCTGATTCCCTGCATCTGATTCCAAGCCTCTGATTCCCTGCCTCTGATTCCCAACCTCTGATTCCCCACCTCTGATTCCCCATATCTGATTCCCAGCCTCTGTTTCCCCGCCTCTGATTCCCCGCCTCTGTTTCCCCATATCTGATTCCCGGCCTCTGGTTCCCCGCCTCTGATTCCCCGCCTCTGATTCCCTGCCTCTGATTCCCCATCTCCGATTCCGCACATCTGATTCCCTGCCTCTGATTCCCCGCCTCTGATTCCCCGCCTCTGATTCCCTGCCTCTGATTCCCAACCTCTGATTCCCCACCTCTGATTCCCCGTGTTTGATTCCCCGCCTCTGTTTCCCCGCCTCTGATTCCCCGCCTCTGATTCCCCAACTCTAATTCCCCGCCTCTGATTCCCCATATCTGATTCCCCGCCTCTGTTTCCCCGCCTCTGATTCCCCACCCCTGTTTCCCCATATCTGATTCCCTGCCTCTGATTCCCCAACTTTGATTCCCAGCATCTGATTCCCCAGCTCTGATTCCCCGCCTCTGATACCCCGCAACTGATTCCCTGCATCTGATTCCAAGCCTCTGATTCCCTGCCTCTGATTCCCAACCTCTGATTCCCCACCTCTGATTCCCCATATCTGATCCCCAGCCTCTGTTTCCCCGCCTCTGTTTCCCCATATCTGATTCCCGGCCTCTGATTCCCCGCCTCTGATTCCCCGCCTCTGATTCCCTGCCTCTGATTCCCCATCTCCGATTCCGCACATCTGATTCCCTGCCTCTGATTCCCCGCCTCTGATTCCCCGCCTCTGATTCCCTGCATCTGATTCCCAACCTCTGATTCCCCACCTCTGATTCCCCGTGTTTGATTCCCCGCCTCTGTTTCCCCGCCTCTGATTCCCCGCCTCTGATACCCCAACTCTAATTCCCCGCCTCTGATTCCCCATATCTGATTCCCTGCCTCTGTTTCCCCGCCTCTGATTCCCCGCCCCTGTTTCCCCATATCTGATTCCCTGCCTCTGATTCCCCAACTTTGATTCCCAGCCTCTGATTCCCCAGCTCTGATTCCCCACCTCTGATTCCCCGTGTTTGATTCCCTGCCTCTGATTCCCCGCCTCTGATTCCCCATCTCTGATTCACTGCCTTTGATTCGCCACCTCTGATTCCCCATATCTGATTCCCCACCTCTGTTTCCCCGCCTCTGATTCCCCGCCTCTGATTCTCCATATCTCATTCCCCGCCTCTGACTCCCCATCTCTGATTCCCGGACTCTGATTCCCCACCTCTGATTCCCGGCCTCTTATTCCCAGCATCTGATTCCAGGCCTCTGATTCCCGTCCTCTGACTCCCCGCTTCTGATTCTGATTACCGGCCTCTGATTCCCCGCCTCTGATTCCCCATCTCTGATTCACAACCTCTGATTCCCCACCTCTGATACCCCATATCTGATTCCCCGCCTCTGTTTCCCCGCCTCTGATTCCCCACCTCTGATTCCCAATACCTGATTCCCCGCCTCTGATTCCCCACCTCTGATTCCCCGCCTCTGATTCACCAGCTATGATTCCCCGCCTCTGATTCCCCGTGTTTGATTCCCTGCCTCTGATTCCCGGCCTCTGATTCCCCATCTCTGATTCACCGCCTTTGTTTCGCCACCTCTGATTCCCCATATCTGATTCCCCGCCTCTGTTTCCCCGCCTCTGATTCCCCGCCTCTGATTCCCCATATCTCATTCCCCGCCTCTGAATCCCCATCTCTGATTCCCTGCCTCTGATTCCCCGCCTCTGATTAACCACCTCTGATTCCCCATATCTGATTCCACGCCTCTGTTTCCCCGCCTCTGATTCCCCGCCTCTGTTTCCCCATATCTGATCCCCGCCTCTATTTGCCCGCATCTGATTCCCCGCCTCTGTTTCCCCATATCTGATTCCCCGCCTCTGAATCCCCAACTCAGATTCCCTGCCTCTAATTTCCCAGCTCTGATTCCCCGCCTCTGATACCCCCCGTCTGATTACCCGCGTCTGATTACCGGCCTCTGATTCCCCGCCTCTGATTCCCCATCTCTGATTCACAACCTGTGATTCCCCACCTCTGATAACCCATATCTGATTCCCCGCCTCTGTTTCCCCGCCTCTGATTCCCCACCTCTGATTCCCAATATCTGATTCCCCGCCTCTGATTCCCCACCTCTGATTCCCCGCCTCTGATTCGCCAGCTATGATTCCCCGCCTCTGATTCCCCGTGTTTGATTCCCTGCCTCTGATTCCCGGCCTCTGATTCCCCAACTCTGATCCACCGCCTTTGATTCGCCACCTCTGATTCCCCATATCTGATTCCCCGCCTCTGTTTCCCCGCCTCTGATTCCCCGCCTCTGATTCCCCATATCTCATTCCCCGCCTCTGAATCCCCATCTCTGATTCCCGGACTCTGATTCCCCACCTCTGATTCCCTGCTACTGATTCTGATTCCCTGCCTTTGATTCCCCATCTCTGATTCCGCACATCTGATTCCCTGCCTCTGATTCCCCATCTCTGATTCCCCATATCTGATTCCCCGCTTCTGTTTCCCCGCCTCTGATTCCCCGCCTCTGTTTCCCAATATCTAAGTCCCCGCCTCTGATTCCACAACTCTAATTCCCCACCTCTGATTCCCCAGCTCTGATTCCCCGCCTCTGATTCCCCGCATCTGATTCCCTGCATCTGATTCCAAGCCTCTTATTCCCTGCCTCTGATTCCCAACCTCTGATTCCCCATATCTGATTCCCAGCCTCTGTTTCCCCGCCTCTGATTCCCCGCCTCTGTTTACCCATATCTGATTCCCGGCCTCTGGTTCCCCGCCTCTGATTCCCCGCCTCTGATTCCCTGCCTCTGATTCCCTGCCTCTGATTCCCCATCTCCGATTCCGCACATCTGATTCCCTGCCTCTGATTCCCCACCTCTGATTTCCCGCCTCTGATTCCCTGCCTCTGATTCCCAACCTCTGATTCCCCACCTCTGATTCCCCGTGTTTGATTCCCCGCCTCTGTTTCCCCGCCTCTGATTCCCCGCCTCTGATTCCCCAACTCTAATTCCCCGCCTCTGATTCCCCATATCTGATTCCCCGCCTCTGTTTCCCCGCCTCTGATTCCCCACCCCTGTTTCCCCATATCTGATTCCCTGCCTCTGATTCCCCAACTTTGATTCCCAGCATCTGATTCCCCAGCTCTGATTCCCCGCCTCTGATTCCCCGCATCTGATTCCCTGCATCTGATTCCAAGCCTCTGATTCCCTGCCTCTGATTCCCAACCTGTGATTCCCCACCTCTGATTCCCCATATCTGATCCCCAGCCTCTGTTTCCCCGCCTCTGTTTCCCCATATCTGATTCCCGGCCTCTGATTCCCCGCCTCTGATTCCCCGCCTCTGATTCCCTGCCTCTGATTCCCCATCTCCGATTCCGCACATCTGATTCCCTGCCTCTGATTCCCCGCCTCTGATTCCCCGCCTCTGATTCCCTGCATCTGATTCCCAACCTCTGATTCCCCACCTCTGATTCCCCGTGTTTGATTCCCCGCCTCTGTTTCCCCGCCTCTGATTCCCCGCCTCTGATTCCCCAACTCTAATTCCCCGCCTCTGATTCCCCATATCTGATTCCCTGCCTCTGTTTCCCCGCCTCTGATTCCCCGCCCCTGTTTCCCCATATCTGATTCCCTGCCTCTGATTCCCCAACTTTGATTCCCAGCCTCTGATTCCCCAGCTCTGATTCCCCGCCTCTGATTCCCCGTGTTTGATTCCCTGCCTCTGATTCCCCGCCTCTGATTCCCCATCTCTGATTCACTGCCTTTGATTCGCCACCTCTGATTCCCCATATCTGATTCCCCACCTCTGTTTCCCCGCCTCTGATTCCCCGCCTCTGATTCTCCATATCTCATTCCCCGCCTCTGACTCCCCATCTCTGATTCCCGGACTCTGATTCCCCACCTCTGATTCCCGGCCTCTTATTCCCAGCATCTGATTCCAGGCCTCTGATTCCCGTCCTCTGACTCCCCGCTTCTGATTCTGATTCCCTGCCTCTGATTCCCCATCTCTGATTCCGCACATCTGATTACCTGCCTCTGATTCCCCACCTCTGATTCCCCATATCTGATTCCCCGCCTCTGTTTCCACGCCTCTGATTCCCCGCCTCTGTTTCCCCATATCTAATTCCCCACCTCTGATGCCCCAACTCTGATTCCCCGCCTCTGATTCCACAGCTCTGATTCCCCGCCTCTGATTCCCCACATCCGATTCCCCATATCTGATTCCCCGCCTCTGTTTCCCCGCCCCTGATTCCCCGCCTCTGTTTCCCCATATCTGATTCCCCGCCTCTGATTCCCAACTATGATTCCCCGCCTCTTATTCCCCAGCTCTGATTCCCTGCCTCTGATTCCCCGCGTTCTATTCCCTGCCTCTGATTCCCCGCCTGTGATTCCCCATCTCTGATTCACCACCTCTGATTCCCCACCACTGATTCCCCATATCTAATTCCCCGCCTCTGTTTGCCTGCCTCTGATTCCCCGCCTCTGTTTCCCCATATCTGATTCCCCGCCTCTGAATCCCCAACTCTGATTCCCTGCCTCTGATTCCCCAGCTTCATTCCCCGCCTTTGATTCCCCCCGTCTGATTCCCAGCCTCTGAATCCCCGTGTCTGAAAACCTGCCTCTGATTCCACGCCTCTGATTCCCCATCTCAGATTCACCGCCTCTGATTCCCCACCTCTGATTCCCCATCTCTGATTCCGCACATCCGATTCCCTGCCTCTGATTCCCCGACTCTGATTCCCCACCTCTGATTCCCCAGCTCTGATTCCCCGCCTCTGATTCCCCAACTCTGATTCCCCACCTCTGATTCCCCAGCTGTGATTCCCCGCCTCTGATTCCCCGTGTTTGATCCCCTGCCTCTGATTCCCCAGCTCTGATTCCCCATATCTGATTCCCCGCCTCTGTTTCCCCGCCTCTGATTCCTCGCCTCTGATTCCCCATATCTCATTCCCCGCCTCTGACTCCCCATCTCTGATTCCCGGACTCTGATTCCCCACCTCTGATTCCCGGCCTCTTATTCCCGGCATCTGATTCCGGCCTCTGATTCCCGGCCTCTGATTCCCTGCGTCTGTTTCTGATTCCCTGCCTCTGATTCCGCAAATCTAATTCCCTGCCTCTGATTCCCCACCTCTGATTCCCCATATCTGATTCCCCGCCTCTGTTTCCCCACCTTTGATTCCCCGCCTCTGTTTCCCAATATCTAAGTCCCTGCCTCTGATACCCCAACTCTGATTCCCCACCTCTGATTCCCCAACTCTGATTCCCCGCCTCTGATTCCTCGGCTCTGATTCCCCGCCTCTGATTCCCCGTGTTTGATCCCCTGCCTCTGATTCCCCGCCTCTGATTCCCCGCCTCTGATTCCCCATATCTCATTCCCCGCCTCTGATTCCCCATCTCTGATTCCCGGACTCTGATTCCCCACCTCTGATTCCCGGCGTCTTATTCCCGGCATCTGATTCCGGCCTCTGATTCCCGGCCTCTGATTCCCTGCTTCTGATTCCCCATCTCTGATTCCGCAAATCTAATTCCCTGCCTCTGATTCCCCACCTCTGATTCCCCATATCTGATTCCCCGCCTCTGTTTCCCCGCCTCTGATTCCCCGCCTCTGTTTCCCCATATCTAAGTCCCCGCCTCTGATTCCCCAACTTTCATTCCCCACCTCTGATTCCCCATCTCTGATTCCCGGACTCTGATTCCCCACCTCTGATTCCCGGCCTCTTATTCCCGGCATCTGATTCCGGCCTCTGATTCCCGGCCTCTGATTCCCTGCTTCTGATTCCCCATCTCTGATTCCGCAAATCTAATTCCCTGCCTCTGATTCCCCACCTCTGATTCCCCATATCTGATTCCCCGCCTCTGTTTCCCCGCCTCTGATTCCCCGCCTCTGTTTCCCCATATCTAAGTCCCCGCCTCTGATTCCCCAACTTTCATTCCCCACCTCTGATTCCCCAGCTCTGATTCCCCGCCTCTGATTCCCCGCATCTGATTCCATGCATCTGATTCCCAGCCTCTGATTCCCAGCCTCTGATTCCCAACCTCTGATTCCCCACCTCTGATTCCCCATATCTGATTCCACGCCTCTGTTTCCCCGCCTCTGATTCCCCGCCTCTGTTTCCCCATATCTGATCCCCGCCTCTATTTGCCCGCATCTGATTCCCCGCCTCTGTTTCCCCATATCTGATTCCCCACCTCTGAATCCCCAACTCTGATTCCCTGCCTCTAATTTCCCAGCTCTGATTCCCCGCCTCTGATTCCCCGCGTCTGATTACCGGCCTCTGATTCCCCGCCTCTGATTCCCCATCTCTGATTCACAACCTCTGATTCCCCACCTCTGATACCCCATATCTGATTCCCCGCCTCTGTTTCCCCGCCTCTGATTCCCCACCTCTGATTCCCAATATCTGATTCCCCGCCTCTGATTCCCCACCTCTGATTCCCCGCCTCTGATTCACCAGCTATGATTCCCCGCCTCTGATTCCCCGTGTTTGATTCCCTGCCTCTGATTCCCAGCCTCTGATTCCCCATCTCTGATTCACCGCCTTTGTTTCGCCACCTCTGATTCCCCATATCTGATTCCCCGCCTCTGTTTCCCCGCCTCTGATTCCCCGCCCATGATTCCCCATATCTCATTCCCCGCCTCTGAATCCCCATTTCTGATTCCCTGCCTCTGATTCCCCGCCTCTGATTCCCCATCTCTGATTCACCGCCTTTGATTCGCCACCTCTGATTCCCCATATCTGATTCCCCACCTCTGTTTCCCCGCCTCTGATTCCCCGCCTCTGATTCTCCATATCTCATTCCCCGCCTCTGACTCCCCATCTCTGATTCCCGGACTCTGATTCCCCACCTCTGATTCCCGGCCTCTTATTCCCAGCATCTGATTCCAGGCCTCTGATTCCCGTCCTCTGACTCCCCGCTTCTGATTCTGATTCCCTGCCTCTGATTCCCCATCTCTGATTCCGCACATCTGATTACCTGCCTCTGATTCCCCACCTCTGATTCCCCATATCTGATTCCCCGCCTCTGTTTCCACGCCTCTGATTCCCCGCCTCTGTTTCCCCATATCTAATTCCCCACCTCTGATGCCCCAACTCTGATTCCCCGCCTCTGATTCCACAGCTCTGATTCCCCGCCTCTGATTCCCCACATCCGATTCCCCATATCTGATTCCCCGCCTCTGATTCCCAACCTCTGATTCCCCACCTCTGTTTCCCCATATCTGATTCCCCGCCTCTGATTCCCAACTATGATTCCCCGCCTCTTATTCCCCAGCTCTGATTCCCTGCCTCTGATTCCCCGCGTTCTATTCCCTGCCTCTGATTCCCCGCCTGTGATTCCCCATCTCTGATTCACCACCTCTGATTCCCCACCACTGATTCCCCATATCTAATTCCCCAACTCTGATTCCCTGCCTCTGATTCCCCAGCTTCATTCCCCGCCTTTGATTCCCCCCGTCTGATTCCCAGCCTCTGAATCCCCGTGTCTGAAAACCTGCCTCTGATTCCACGCCTCTGATTCCCCATCTCAGATAGACCGCCTCTGATTCCCCACCTCTGATTCCCCATCTCTGATTCCGCACATCCGATTCCCTGCCTCTGATTCCCCGACTCTGATTCCCCACCTCTGATTCCCCAGCTCTGATTCCCCGCCTCTGATTCCCCAACTCTGATTCCCCACCTCTGATTCCCCAGCTGTGATTCCCCGCCTCTGATTCCCCGTGTTTGATCCCCTGCCTCTGATTCCCCAGCTCTGATTCCCCATATCTGATTCCCCGCCTCTGTTTCCCCGCCTCTGATTCCCCGCCTCTGATTCCCCATATCTCATTCCCCGCCTCTAAATCCCCATCTCTGATTCCCGGACTCTGATTCCCCACCTCTGATTCCCGGCCTCTTATTCCCGGCATCTGATTCCGGCCTCTGATTCACGGCCTCTGATTCCCTGCGTCTGTTTCTGATTCCCTGCCTCTGATTCCGCAAATCTAATTCCCTGCCTCTGATTCCCCACCTCTGATTCCCCATATCTGATTCCCCGCCTCTGTTTCCCCACCTTTGATTCCCCGCCTCTTTTTCCCAATATCTAAGTCCCTGCCTCTGATTCCCCGACTCAGATCCCCACCTCTGATTCCGCAGCTCTGATTCCCCGCCTCTGATTCCCCAACTCTGATTCCCCGCCTCTGATTCCCCAGCTCTGATTCCCCGCCTCTGATTCCCCGTGTTTGATTCCCTGCCTCTGATTCCCCGCCTCTGATTCCCCATCTCTGATTCACCGCCTTTGATTCGCCACCTCTGATTCCCCATATCTGATTCCTCGCCTCTGTTTCCCCGCCTCTGATTCCCCGCCTCTGATTCCCCATATCTCATTCCCCGCCTCTGATTCCCCATCTCTGATTCCCGGACTCTGATTCCCCACCTCTGATTCCCGACCTCTTATTCCCGGCATCTGATTCCGGCCTCTGATTCCCGTCCTCTGATTCCCTGCTTCTGATTCCCCATCTCTGATTCCGCAAATCTAATTCCCTGCCTCTGATTCCCCACCTCTGATTCCCCATATCTGATTCCCCGCCTCTGTTTCCCCGCCTCTGATTCCCCGCCTCTGTTTCCCCATATCTAAGTCCCCGCCTCTGATTCCCCAACTTTGATTCCCCACCTCTGATTCCCCAGCTCTGATTCCCCGCCTCTGATTCCCCGCATCTGATTCCATGCATCTGATTCCCAGCCTCTGATTCCCAGCCTCTGATTCCCAACCTCTGATTCCCCACCTCTGATTCCCCATATCTGATTCCCCGCCTCTGTTTCTCCGCCTCTGATTCCCCGCCTCTGTTTCCCCATATCTGATCCCCGCCTCTATTTGCCCGCATCTTTTTCCCCGCCTCTGTTTCCCCATATCTGATTCCCCGCCTCTGAATCCCCAACTCTGATTCCCTGCCTCTAATTTCCCAGCTCTGATTCCCCGCCTCTGATTCCCCGCGTCTGATTACCGGCCTCTGATTCCCCGCCTCTGATTCCCCATCTCTGATTCACAACCTCTGATTCCCCACCTCTGATACCCCATATCTGATTCCCCGCCTCTGTTTCCCCGCCTCTGATTCCCCACCTCTGATTCCCAATATCTGATTCCCCGCCTCTGATTCCCCACCTCTGATTCCCAGCCTCTGATTCGCCAGCTATGATTCCCCGCATCTGATTCCCCGTGTTTGATTCCCCGCCTCTGATTCCCCGCCTCTGTTTCCCCATATCTAATTCCCAACCTCTGATGCCCCAACTCTGATTCCCTGCCTCTGATTCCCCGCGTTCTATTCCCTGCCTCTGATTCCCCGCCTGTGATTCCCCATCTCTGATTCACCACTTCTGATTCCCCACCTCTGATTCCCCATATCTAATTCCCCGCCTCTGTTTGCCCGACTCTGATTCCCCGCCTCTGTTTCCCCATATCTGATTCCCCGCCTCTGAATCCCCAACTCTGATTCCCTGCCTCTGATTCCCCAGCTCTGATTCCCCGCCTTTGATTCCCCCGTCTGATTCCCAGCCTCTGAAACCCCGTGTCTGATTTCTTGCCTCTGATTCCCCGCCTCTGATTCCCCATCTCTGATTCACAGCCTCTGATTCCCCACCTCTGATTCCCCATCTCTGATTCCGCACATCTGATTCCCTGCCTCTGATTCCACGACTCTGATCCCCACCTCTGATTCCGCAGCTCTGATTCCCCGCCTCTGATTCCCCAACTCTGATTCCCCGCCTCTGATTCCCCAGCTCTGATTCCCCGCCTCTGATTCCCCGTGTTTGATCCCCTGCCTCTGATTCCCCGACTCTGATCCCCACCTCTGATTCCGCAGCTCTGATTCCCCGCCTCTGATTCCCCAACTCTGATTCCCCGCCTCTGATTCCCCAACTCTGATTCCCTGCCTCTGATTCCCCAGCTTCATTCCCCGCCTTTGATTCCCCCCATCTGATTCCCAGCCTCTGAATCCCCGTGTCTGATAACCTGCCTCTGATTCCCCGCCTCTGATACCCTAATTCTGATTCCCCTCCTCTGATTCCCCGTGTTTGATTCCCTGCCTCTGATTCCCGGCCTCTGATTCCCCATCTCTGATTCACCGCCTTTGATTCGCCACCTCTGATTCGCCATATCTGATTCCCCGCCTCTGTTTCCCCGCCTCTGATTCCCCGCCTCTGATTCCCCATATCTCATTCCCCGCCTCTGAATCCCCATCTCTGATTCCCGGACTCTGATTCCCCACCTCTGATTCCCGGCCTCTTATTCCCGGCATCTGATTCCGGCCTCTGATTCCCGGCCTCTGATTCCCTGCTTCTGATTCTGATTCCCTGCCTTTGATTCCCCATCTCTGATTCCGCACATCTGATTCCCTGCCTCTGATTCCCCATCTCTGATTCCGCACATCTGATTCCCTGCCTCTGATTCCCCGCCTCCGAATCCCCGTGTCTGATACACAACCTCTGATACCCCACCCCTGATTCCCCACCTCTGATTCCCCATATCTGATTCCCCGCCTCTCTTTCCGTGCCTCTAATTCCCCGCCTCTGATTCCCCATATCTGATTCCCCGCCTCCGATTCCCCAACTCTGATTTCCCCGCCTCTGATTCCCCAGCTCTGTTTCCCCGCCTCTGATTCCCCGCCTCTGCTTCCCCATATCTAATTCCACGCCTCTGATTCCCAAACTCTGATTCCCCGCCTCTGATTCCCCAGCTCTGATTCCCCGCCTCTGATTCCCCACATCTGATTCCCTTCCTCAGATTCCCAGCCTCTGATTCCCTGCCTCTGATTCCCCAGCTCTGATTCCCCGTGTTTGATTCCCCGCCTCTGAATCCCCATCTCTGATTCCCGGCCTCTGATTGCCGGCCTCTGATTCCCGGCCTCTGATTCCCGGCCTCTGATTCCCGGCCTCTGATTCGCCGCCTCTGATTCCCCGCCTCTGATTCGCTGCCTCTGATTCCCCATCTCTGATTCTGCACATCTGATTCCCTGCCTCTGATTCCCCGCCTCTGACTCCCCGCCTCTGATTCCCTGCCTCTGTTTCCCATCCTCTGATTCCCCACCTCTGATTCCCCATATCTGATTCCCCGCATCTGTTTCCCCATATCTGATTCCCCGCCTCTGATTCCCCAACTCTGATTCCCCGCCTCTGATTCCCCAGCTCTGATTCCCCGCCTCTGATTCACCATCTCTGATTCACCGCCTTTCATTCGCCACCCTGATTCCCCATATCAGATTCCCCGCCTCTGTTTCCCCGCCTCTGATACCCCGCCTCTGATTCCCCATATTTCATTCCCCGCCTCTGATTCCCCATCTCTGATTCCCGGACTCTGATTCCTGGCCTCTTATTCCCGGCATCTGATTCCCGGCCTCTGATCCCGGCCTCTGATTCCCCGCTTCTGATTCTGATCCCTGCCTCTGATTCCCCATCTCTGATTCCGCACATCTGATTCCCTGCCTCTGATTCCCCACCTCTGATTCACCATATCTGATTCCCCGCCTCTGTTTCCCCGCCTCTAATTCCCCGCCTCTGTTTCCCCATATCTATTTCCCCGCCTCTGATTCCCCGCCTCTGATTCCCCAGCTCTGATTCCCCACCTCTGAATCCCCAACTCTGATTCCCTGCCTCTGATTCCCCAGCTCTGATTCCCCGCCTCTGATTCCCCAGCTCTGATTCCCTGCCTCTGTTTCGTAACCTCTGATTCCCCACCTCTGATTCCCCATATATGATTCCCCACCTCTGTTTCCCTGCCTCTGATTCCCAGCCTCTGTTTCCCCATATCTGATTCCCCGCCTCTGATTCCCCAACTCTGATTCCCCGCCTCTGATTCCCCAGCTCTGATTCCCCACCTGTGATTCCCCGTGTTTGATTCACTGCCTCTGATTCCCCGCCTCTGATTCCCCATCTCTGTTTCACCGCCTTTCATTCGCCACCTCTGATTCCCCATATCAGATTCCCCGCCTTTGTTTCCCCGCCTCTGATTCCCCTCCTCTGTTTCCCAATATCTGATTCCCCGCTTCTGATTCCCCAACTCTGATTCCCCGCCTCTGATTCCCCAGCTCTGATTCCCCGCCTTTGATTCCCCCCGTCTGATTCCCAGCCTCTGAGTCCCCGTGTCTGATTTCCTGCCTCTGATTCCCCGCCTCTGATTCCCCATCTCTGATTCACAGCCGCTGATTCCCCACCTCTGATTCCCCATCTCTGATTCCGCACATCTGATTCCCTGCCTCTGATTCCCCGACTCTGATCCCCACCTCTGATTCCCCAGCTCTGATTCCCCGCCTCTGATTCCCCAACTCTGATTCCCCGCCTCTGATTCCCCAGCTCTGATTCCCCGCCTCTGATTCCCCGTGTTTGATTCCCTGCCTCTGATTCCCGGCCTCTGATTCCCCATCTCTGATTCACCGCCTTTGATTCGCCACCTCTGATTCGCCATATCTGATTCCCCGCCTCTGTTTCCCCGCCTCTGATTCCCCGCCTCTGATTCCCCATATCTCATTCCCCGCCTCTGAATCCCCATCTCTGATTCCCGGACTCTGATTCCCCACCTCTGATTCCCGGCCTCTTATTCCCGGCATCTGATTCCGGCCTCTGATTCCCGGCCTCTGATTCCCTGCTTCTGATTCTGATTCCCTGCCTTTGATTCCCCATCTCTGATTCCGCACATCTGATTCCCTGCCTCTGATTCCCCATCTCTGATTCCGCACATCTGATTCCCTGCCTCTGATTCCCCGCCTCTGAATCCCCGTGTCTGATACACAACCTCTGATACCCCACCCCTGATTCCCCACCTCTGATTCCCCATATCTGATTCCCCGCCTCTCTTTCCGTGCCTCTAATTCCCCGCCTCTGATTCCCCATATCTGATTCCCCGCCTCCGATTCCCCAACTCTGATTTCCCCGCCTCTGATTCCCCAGCTCTGTTTCCCCGCCTCTGATTCCCCGCCTCTGTTTCCCCATATCTAATTCCACGCCTCTGATTCCCAAACTCTGATTCCCCGCCTCTGATTCCCCAGCTCTGATTCCCCGCCTCTGATTCCCCACATCTGATTCCCTTCCTCAGATTCCCCGCCTCTGATTCCCTGCCTCTGATTCCCCAGCTCTGATTCCCCGTGTTTGATTCCCCGCCTCTGAATCCCCATCTCTGATTCCCGGCCTCTGATTGCCGGCCTCTGATTCCCGGCCTCTGATTCCCGGCCTCTGATTCCCGGCCTCTGATTCGCCGCCTCTGATTCCCCGCCTCTGATTCGCTGCCTCTGATTCCCCATCTCTGATTCTGCACATCTGATTCCCTGCCTCTGATTCCCCGCCTCTGACTCCCCGCCTCTGATTCCCTGCCTCTGTTTCCCATCCTCTGATTCCCCACCTCTGATTCCCCATATCTGATTCCCCGCATCTGTTTCCCCATATCTGATTCCCCGCCTCTGATTCCCCAACTCTGATTCCCCGCCTCTGATTCCCCAGCTCTGATTCCCCGCCTCTGATTCACCATCTCTGATTCACCGCCTTTCATTCGCCACCCTGATTCCCCATATCAGATTCCCCGCCTCTGTTTCCCCGCCTCTGATACCCCGCCTCTGATTCCCCATATTTCATTCCCCGCCTCTGATTCCCCATCTCTGATTCCCGGACTCTGATTCCTGGCCTCTTATTCCCGGCATCTGATTCCCGGCCTCTGATCCCGGCCTCTGATTCCGCGCTTCTGATTCTGATCCCTGCCTCTGATTCCCCATCTCTGATTCCGCACATCTGATTCCCTGCCTCTGATTCCCCACCTCTGATTCCCCATATCTGATTCCCCGCCTCTGTTTCCCCGCCTCTAATTCCCCGCCTCTGTTTCCCCATATCTATTTCCCCGCCTCTGATTCCCCGCCTCTGATTCCCCAGCTCTGATTCCCCGCCTCTGAATCCCCAACTCTGATTCCCTGCCTCTGATTCCCCAGCTCTGATTCCCCGCCTCTGATTCCCCAGCTCTGATTCCCTGCCTCTGTTTCGTAACCTCTGATTCCCCACCTCTGATTCCCCATATATGATTCCCCACCTCTGTTTCCCTGCCTCTGATTCCCAGCCTCTGTTTCCCCATATCTGATTCCCCGCCTCTGATTCCCCAACTCTGATTCCCCGCCTCTGATTCCCCAGCTCTGATTCCCCACCTATGATTCCCCGTGTTTGATTCACTGCCTCTGATTCCCCACCTCTGATTCCCCATCTCTGTTTCACCGCCTTTCATTCGCCACCTCTGATTCCCCATATCAGATTCCCCGCCTTTGTTTCCCCGCCTCTGATTCCCCTCCTCTGTTTCCCAATATCTGATTCCCCGCTTCTGATTCCCCAACTCTGATTCCCCGCCTCTGATTCCCCAGCTCTGATTCCCCGCCTTTGATTCCCCCCGTCTGATTCCCAGCCTCTGAGTCCCCGTGTCTGATTTCCTGCCTCTGATTCCCCGCCTCTGATTCCCCATCTCTGATTCACAGCCGCTGATTCCCCACCTCTGATTCCCCATCTCTGATTCCGCACATCTGATTCCCTGCCTCTGATTCCCCGACTCTGATCCCCACCTCTGATTCCCCAGCTCTGATTCCCCGCCTCTGATTCCCCAACTCTGATTCCCCGCCTCTGATTCCCCAGCTCTGATTCCCCGCCTCTGATTCCCCGTGTTTGATTCCCTGCCTCTGATTCCCCGCCTCTGATTCCCCATCTCTGATTCAACGCCTTTGATTCGCCACCTCTGATTCCCCATATCTGATTCCTCGCCTCTGTTTCCCCGCCTCTGATTCCCCTCCTCTGATTCCCCATATCTCATTCCCCGCCTCTGATTCCCCATCTCTGATTCCCGGACTCTGATTCCCCCCCTCTGATTCCCGGCCTCTTATTCCCGGCATCTGATTCCGGCCTCTGATTCCCGGCCTCTGATTCCCTGCTTCTGATTCCCCATCTCTGATTCCGCAAATCTAATTCCCTGCCTCTGATTCCCCACCTCTGATTCCCCATATCTGATTCCCCGCCTCTGTTTCCCCGCCTCTGATTCACCGCCTCTGTTTCCCCATATCTAAGTCCCCGCCTCTGATTCCCCAACTTTGATTATCCACCTCTGATTCCCCAGCTCTGATTCCCCGCCTCTGATTCCCCGCATCTGATTCCATGCATCTGATTCCTAGCCTCTGATTCCCAGCCTCTGATTCCCAACCTCTGATTCCCCACCTCTGATCCCCATATCGAATTCCCCGCCTCTGTTTCCCCGCCTCTGATTCCCCGCCTCTGTTTCCCCATATCTGAACCCCGCCTCTATTTGCCCGCCTCTGATTCCCCGCCTCTGTTTCCCCATATCTGATTCCCCGCCTCTGAATCCCCAACTCTGATTCCCTGCCTCTAATTTCCCAGCTCTGATTCCCCTCCTCTGATTCCCCGCGTCTGATTACCGGCCTCTGATTCCCCGCCTCTGATTCCCCATCTCTGATTCACAACCTCTGATTCCCCACCTCTGATACCCCATATCTGATTCCCCGCCTCTGTTTCCCCGCCTCTGATTCCCCACCTCTGATTCCCAATATCTGATTCCCCGCCTCTGATTCCCCACCTCTGATTCCCCGCCTCTGATTCGCCAGCTATGATTCCCCGCCTCTTATTCCCCGGGTCTGATTCCCTGCCTCTGATTCCCCGCCTCTGATTCCACATCTCTGATTCACCACCTCTGATTCCCCGCGTCTGATTCCCTGCCTCTGATTCCCGGCCTCTGATTCCCCATCTCTGATTCACCGCCTTTGATTCGCCACCTCTGATTCACCATATCTGATTCCCCGCCTCTGTTTGCCCGCCTCTGATTCCCCGCCTCTGATTCCCCATATCTCATTCCCCGCCTCTGAATCCCCATCTCTGATTCCCGGACTCTGATTCCCCACCTCTGATTTCCGGCCTCTTATTCCCGGCATCTGATTCCGGCCTCTGATTCCCGGCCTCTGATTCCCTGCTTCTGATTCTGATTCCCTGCCTTTGATTCCCCATCTCTGATTCCGCACATCTGATTCCCTGCCTCTGATTCCCCATCTCTGATTCCGCACATCTGATTCCCTGCCTCTGATTCCCCGCCTCTGAATCCCCGTGTCTGATACCCAGCCTCTGATACCCCACCCCTGATTCCCCACCTCTGATTCCCCATATCTGATTCCCCGCCTCTCTTTCCGTGCCTCTAATTCCCCGCCTCTGATTCCCCATATCTGATTCCCCGCCTCCGATTCCCCAACTCTGATTTCCCCGCCTCTGATTCCCCAGCTCTGTTTCCCCGCCTCTGATTCCCCGCCTCTGTTTCCCCATATCTAATTCCACGCCTCTGATTCCCAAACTCTGATTCCCCGCCTCTGATTCCCCAGCTCTGATTCCCCGCCTCTGATTCCCCACATCTGATTCCCTTCCTCTGATTCCCCGCCTCTGATTCCCAGCCTCTGATTCCACAGCTCTGATTCCCCGTGTTTGATTCCCCGCCTCTGAATCCCCATCTCTGATTCCCGGCCTCTGATTGCCGGCCTCTGATTCCCGGCCTCTGATTCCCGGCCTCTGATTCGCTGCCTCTGATTCCCCATCTCTGATTCTGAACATCTGATTCACTGCCTCTGATTCCCCGCCTCTGACTCCCCGCCTCTGATTCCCTGCCTCTGTTTCCCATCCTCTGATTCCCCACCTCTGATTCCCCATATCTGATTCCCCGCCTCTGTTTCCCCATATCTGATTCCCCGCCTCTGATTCCCCAACTCTGATTCCCCGCCTCTGATTCCCCAGCTCTGATTCCCCGCCTCTGATTCCCCGTGTTTGATTCCCTGCCTCTGATTCCCCGCCTTTCATTCGCCACCCTGATTCCCCTTATCAGATTCCCCGCCTCTGATTCCCCGCCTCTGATACCCCGCCTCTGATTCCCCATATTTCATTCCCCGCCTCTGAATCCCCATCTCTGATTCCCGGACTCTGATTCCTGGCCTCTTATTCCCGGCATCTGATTCCCGGCCTCTGATCCCGGCCTCTGATTCCCCGCTTCTGATTCTGATCCCTGCCTCTGATTCCCCATCTCTGATTCCGCACATCTGATTCCCTGCCTCTGATTCCCCACCTCTGATTCCCCATATCTGATTCCCCGCCTCTGTTTCCCCGCCTCTAATTCCCCGCCTCTGTTTCCCCATATCTATTTCCCCGCCTCTGATTCCCCGCCTCTGATTCCCCAGCTCTGATTCCCCACCTCCGAATCCCCAACTCTGATTCCCTGCCTCTGATTCCCCAGCTCTGATTCCCCGCCTCTGATTCCCCAGCTCTGATTCCCTGCCTCTGTTTCGCAACCTCTGATTCCCCACCTCTGATTCCCCATATATGATTCCCCACCTCTGTTTCCCTGCCTCTGATTCCCAGCCTCTGTTTCCCCATATCTGATTCCCCACCTCTGATTCCCCAACTCTGATTCCCCGCCTCTGATTCCCCAGCTCTGATTCCCCACCTATGATTCCCCGTGTTTGATTCACTGCCTCTGATTCCCCGCCTCTGATTCCCCATCTCTGATTCACCGCCTTTCATTCGCCACCTCTGATTCCCCATATCAGATTCCCCGCCTCTGTTTCCCCGCCTCTGATTCCCCTCCTCTGTTTCCCCATATCTGATTCCCCGCCTCTGATTCCCCAACTCTGATTCCCCGCCTCTGATTCCCCAGCTCTGATTCCCCGCCTTTGATTCCCCCCGTCTGATTCCCAGCCTCTGAGTCCCCGTGTCTGATTTCCTGCCTCTGATTCCCCGCCTCTGATTCCCCATCTCTGATTCACAGCCGCTGATTCCCCACCTCTGATTCCCCATCTCTGATTCCGCACATCTGATTCCCTGCCTCTGATTCCCCGACTCTGATCCCCACCTCTGATTCCCCAGCTCTGATTCCCCGCCTCTGATTCCCCATATCTCATTCCCCGCCTCTGATTCCCCAGCTCTGATTCCCGGACTCTGATTCCCCACCTCTGATCCCGGCCTCTGATTCCCCGCTTCTGATTCTGATCCCTGCCTCTGATTCCCCATCTCTGATTCCGCACATCTGATTCCCTGCCTCTGATTCCCCACCTCTGATTCCCCATATCTGATTCCCCGCCTCTGTTTCCCCGCCTCTAATTCCCCGCCTCTGTTTCCCCATATCTATTTCCCCGCCTCTGATTCCCCGCCTCTGATTCCCCAGCTCTGATTCCCCGCCTCTGAATCCCCAACTCTGATTCCCTGCCTCTGATTCCCCAGCTCTGATTCCCCGCCTCTGATTCCCCAGCTCTGATTCCCTGCCTCTGTTTCGTAACCTCTGATTCCCCACCTCTGATTCCCCATATATGATTCCCCACCTCTGTTTCCCTGCCTCTGATTCCCAGCCTCTGTTTCCCCATATCTGATTCCCCGCCTCTGATTCCCCAACTCTGATTCCCCGCCTCTGATTCCCCAGCTCTGATTCCCCACCTATGATTCCCCATGTTTGATTCACTGCCTCTGATTCCCCGCCTCTGATTCCCCATCTCTGTTTCACCGCCTTTCATTCGCCACCTCTGATTCCCCATATCAGATTCCCCGCCTCTGTTTCCCCGCCTCTGATTCCCCTCCTCTGTTTCCCAATATCTGATTCCCCGCTTCTGATTCCCCAACTCTGATTCCCCGCCTCTGATTCCCCAGCTCTGATTCCCCGCCTTTGATTCCCCCCGTCTGATTCCCAGCCTCTGAGTCCCCGTGTCTGATTTCCGGCCTCTGATTCCCGGCCTCTGATTCCCTGCTTCTGATTCCCCATCTCTGATTCCGCAAATCTAATTCCCTGCCTCTGATTCCCCACCTCTGATTCCCCATATCTGATTCCCCGCCTCTGTTTCCCCGCCTCTGATTCACCGCCTCTGTTTCCCCATATCTAAGTCCCCGCCTCTGATTCCCCAACTTTGATTATCCACCTCTGATTCCCCAGCTCTGATTCCCCGCCTCTGATTCCCCGCATCTGATTCCATGCATCTGATTCCCAGCCTCTGATTCCCAGCCTCTGATTCCCAACCTCTGATTCCCCACCTCTGATCCCCATATCTGATTCCCCGCCTCTGTTTCCCCGCCTCTGATTCCCCGCCTCTGTTTCCCCATATCTGAACCCCGCCTCTATTTGCCCGCCTCTGATTCCCCGCCTCTGTTTCCCCATATCTGATTCCCCGCCTCTGAATCCCCAACTCTGATTCCCTGCCTCTAATTTCCCAGCTCTGATTCCCCTCCTCTGATTCCCCGCGTCTGATTAGCGGCCTCTGATTCCCCGCCTCTGATTCCCCATCTCTGATTCACAACCTCTGATTCCCCACCTCTGATACCCCATATCTGATTCCCCGCCTCTGTTTCCCCGCCTCTGATTCCCCACCTCTGATTCCCAATATCTGATTCCCCGCCTCTGATTCCCCACCTCTGATTCCCCGCCTCTGATTCGCCAGCTATGATTCCCCGCCTCTTATTCCCCGCGTCTGATTCCCTGCCTCTGATTCCCCGCCTCTGATTCCACATCTCTGATTCACCACCTCTGATTCCCCGCGTCTGATTCCCCGCCTCTGATTCCCGGCCTCTGATTCCCCATCTCTGATTCACCGCCTTTGATTCGCCACCTCTGATTCACCATATCTGATTCCCCGCCTCTGTTTGCCCGCCTCTGATTCCCCGCCTCTGATTCCCCATATCTCATTCCCCGCCTCTGAATCCTCATCTCTGATTCCCGGACTCTGATTCCCCACCTCTGATTTCCGGCCTCTTATTCCCGGCATCTGATTCCGGCCTCTGATTCCCGGCCTCTGATTCCCTGCTTCTGATTCTGATTCCCTGCCTTTGATTCCCCATCTCTGATTCCGCACATCTGATTCCCTGCCTCTGATTCCCCATCTCTGATTCCGCACATCTGATTCCCTGCCTCTGATTCCCCGCCTCTGAATCCCCGTGTCTGATACCCAGCCTCTGATACCCCACCCCTGATTCCCCACCTCTGATTCCCCATATCTGATTCCCCGCCTCTCTTTCCGTGCCTCTAATTCCCCGCCTCTGATTCCCCATATCTGATTCCCCGCCTCCGATTCCCCAACTCTGATTTCCCCGCCTCTGATTCCCCAGCTCTGTTTCCCCGCCTCTGATTCCCCGCCTCTGATTCCCAGCCTCTGATTCCCCAGCTCTGATTCCCCGTGTTTGATTCCCCGCCTCTGAATCCCCATCTCTGATTCCCGGCCTCTGATTGCCGGCCTCTGATTCCCGACCTCTGATTCCCGGCCTCTGATTCCCGGCCTCTGATTCCCCGCCTCTGATTCCCCACCTCTGATTCGCTGCCTCTGATTCCCCATCTCTGATTCTGAACATCTGATTCACTGCCTCTGATTCCCCGCCTCTGACTCCCCGCCTCTGATTCCCTGCCTCTGTTTCCCATCCTCTGATTCCCCACCTCTGATTCCCCATATCTGATTCCCCGCCTCTGTTTCCCCATATCTGATTCCCCGCCTCTGATTCCCCAACTCTGATTCCCCGCCTCTGATTCCCCAGCTCTGATTCCCCGCCTCTGATTCCCCGTGTTTGATTCCCTGCCTCTGATTCCCCGCCTTTCATTCGCCACCCTGATTCCCCATATCAGATTCCCCGCCTCTGATTCCCCGCCTCTGATACCCCGCCTCTGATTCCCCATATTTCATTCCCCGCCTCTGAATCCCCATCTCTGATTCCCGGACTCTGATTCCTGGCCTCTTATTCCCGGCATCTGATTCCCGGCCTCTGATCCCGGCCTCTGATTCCCCGCTTCTGATTCTGATCCCTGCCTCTGATTCCCCATCTCTGATTCCGCACATCTGATTCCCTGCCTCTGATTCCCCACCTCTGATTCCCCATATCTGATTCCCCGCCTCTGTTTCCCCGCCTCTAATTCCCCGCCTCTGTTTCCCCATATCTATTTCCCCGCCTCTGATTCCCCGCCTCTGATTCCCCAGCTCTGATTCCCCGCCTCCGAATCCCCAATTCTGATTCCCTGCCTCTGATTCCCCAGCTCTGATTCCCCGCCTCTGATTCCCCAGCTCTGATTCCCTGCCTCTGTTTCGCAACCTCTGATTCCCCACCTCTGATTCCCCATATATGATTCCCCACCTCTGTTTCCCTGCCTCTGATTCCCAGCCTCTGTTTCCCCATATCTGATTCCCCGCCTCTGATTCCCCAACTCTGATTCCCCGCCTCTGATTCCCCAGCTCTGATTCCCCACCTATGATTCCCCGTGTTTGATTCACTGCCTCTGATTCCCCGCCTCTGATTCCCCATCTCTGATTCACCGCCTTTCATTCGCCACCTCTGATTCCCCATATCAGATTCCCCGCCTCTGTTTCCCCGCCTCTGATTCCCCTCCTCTGTTTCCCCATATCTGATTCCCCGCCTATGATTCCCCAACTCTGATTCCCCGCCTCTGATTCCCCAGCTCTGATTCCCCGCCTTTGATTCCCCCCGTCTGATTCCCAGCCTCTGAGTCCCCGTGTCTGATTTCCTGCCTCTGAATCCCCGCCTCTGATTCCCCATCTCTGATTCACAGCCGCTGATTCCCCACCTCTGATTCCCCATCTCTGATTCCGCACATCTGATTCCCTGCCTCTGATTCCCCGACTCTGATCCCCACCTCTGATTCCCCAGCTCTGATTCCCCGCCTCTGATTCCCCATATCTCATTCCCCGCCTCTGATTCCCCAGCTCTGATTCCCGGACTCTGATTCCCCACCTCTGATCCCGGCCTCTGATTCCCCGCTTCTGATTCTGATCCCTGCCTCTGATTCCCCATCTCTGATTCCGCACATCTGATTCCCTGCCTCTGATTCCCCACCTCTGATTCCCCATATCTGATTCCCCGCCTCTGTTTCCCCGCCTCTAATTCCCCGCCTCTGTTTCCCCATATCTATTTCCCCGCCTCTGATTCCCCGCCTCTGATTCCCCAGCTCTGATTCCCCGCCTCTGAATCCCCAACTCTGATTCCCTGCCTCTGATTCCCCAGCTCTGATTCCCCGCCTCTGATTCCCCAGCTCTGATTCCCTGCCTCTGTTTCGTAACCTCTGATTCCCCACCTCTGATTCCCCATATATGATTCCCCACCTCTGTTTCCCTGCCTCTGATTCCCAGCCTCTGTTTCCCCATATCTGATTCCCCGCCTCTGATTCCCCAACTCTGATTCCCCGCCTCTGATTCCCCAGCTCTGATTCCCCACCTATGATTCCCCATGTTTGATTCACTGCCTCTGATTCCCCGCCTCTGATTCCCCATCTCTGTTTCACCGCCTTTCATTCGCCACCTCTGATTCCCCATATCAGATTCCCCGCCTCTGTTTCCCCGCCTCTGATTCCCCTCCTCTGTTTCCCAATATCTGATTCCCCGCTTCTGATTCCCCAACTCTGATTCCCCGCCTCTGATTCCCCAGCTCTGATTCCCCGCCTTTGATTCCCCCCGTCTGATTCCCAGCCTCTGAGTCCCCGTGTCTGATTTCCTGCCTCTGATTCCCCGCCTCTGATTCCCCATCTCTGATTCACAGCCGCTGATTCCCCACCTCTGATTCCCCATCTCTGATTCCGCACATCTGATTCCCTGCCTCTGATTCCCCGACTCTGATCCCCACCTCTGATTCCCCAGCTCTGATTCCCCGCCTCTGATTCCCCAACTCTGATTCCCCGCCTCTGATTCCCCAGCTCTGATTCCCCGCCTCTGATTCCCCGTGTTTGATTCCCTGCCTCTGATTCCCCGCCTCTGATTCCCCATCTCTGATTCAACGCCTTTGATTCGCCACCTCTGATTCCCCATATCTGATTCCTCGCCTCTGTTTCCCCGCCTCTGATTCCCCTCCTCTGATTCCCCATATCTCATTCCCCGCCTCTGATTCCCCATCTCTGATTCCCGGACACTGATTCCCCCCCTCTGATTCCCGGCCTCTTATTCCCGGCATCTGATTCCGGCCTCTGATTCCCGGCCTCTGATTCCCTGCTTCTGATTCCCCATCTCTGATTCCGCAAATCTAATTCCCTGCCTCTGATTCCCCACCTCTGATTCCCCATATCTGATTCCCCGCCTCTGTTTCCCCGCCTCTGATTCACCGCCTCTGTTTCCCCATATCTAAGTCCCCGCCTCTGATTCCCCAACTTTGATTATCCACCTCTGATTCCCCAGCTCTGATTCCCCGCCTCTGATTCCCCGCATCTGATTCCATGCATCTGATTCCCAGCCTCTGATTCCCACCTCTGATTCCCAACCTCTGATTCCCCACCTCTGATCCCCATATCTGATTCCCCGCCTCTGTTTCCCCGCCTCTGATTCCCCGCCTCTGTTTCCCCATATCTGAACCCCGCCTCTATTTGCCCGCCTCTGATTCCCCGCCTCTGTTTCCCCATATCTGATTCCCCGCCTCTGAATCCCCAACTCTGATTCCCTGCCTCTAATTTCCCAGCTCTGATTCCCCTCCTCTGATTCCCCGCGTCTGATTACCGGCCTCTGATTCCCCGCCTCTGATTCCCCATCTCTGATTCACAACCTCTGATTCCCCACCTCTGATACCCCATATCTGATTCCCCGCCTCTGTTTCCCCGCCTCTGATTCCCCACCTCTGATTCCCAATATCTGATTCCCCGCCTCTGATTCCCCACCTCTGATTCCCCGCCTCTGATTCGCCAGCTATGATTCCCCGCCTCTTATTCCCCGCGTCTGATTCCCTGCCTCTGATTCCCCGCCTCTGATTCCACATCTCTGATTCACCACCTCTGATTCCCCGCGTCTGATTCCCTGCCTCTGATTCCCGGCCTCTGATTCCCCATCTCTGATTCACCGCCTTTGATTCGCCACCTCTGATTCACCATATCTGATTCCCCGCCTCTGTTTCCCCGCCTCTGATTCCCCGCCTCTGATTCCCCATATCTCATTCCCCGCCTCTGAATCCCCATCTCTGATTCCCGGACTCTGATTCCCCACCTCTGATTTCCGGCCTCTTATTCCCGGCATCTGATTCCGGCCTCTGATTCCCGGCCTCTGATTCCCTGCTTCTGATTCTGATTCCCTGCCTTTGATTCCCCATCTCTGATTCCGCACATCTGATTCCCTGCCTCTGATTCCCCATCTCTGATTCCGCACATCTGATTCCCTGCCTCTGATTCCCCACCTCTGAATCCCCGTGTCTGATACCCAGCCTCTGATACCCCACCCCTGATTCCCCACCTCTGATTCCCCATATCTGATTCCCCGCCTCTCTTTCCGTGCCTCTAATTCCCCGCCTCTGATTCCCCATATCTGATTCCCCGCCTCCGATTCCCCAACTCTGATTTCCCCGCCTCTGATTCCCCAGCTCTGTTTCCCCGCCTCTGATTCCCCGCCTCTGTTTCCCCATATCTAATTCCACGCCTCTGATTCCCAAACTCTGATTCCCCGCCTCTGATTCCCCAGCTCTGATTCCCCGCCTCTGATTCCCCACATCTGATTCCCTTCCTCTGATTCCCCGCCTCTGATTCCCTGCCTCTGATTCCCCAGCTCTGATTCCCCGTGTTTGATTCCCCGCCTCTGAATCCCCATCTCTGATTCCCGGCCTCTGATTGCCGGCCTCTGATTCCCGGTCTCTGATTCCCGGCCTCTGATTCCCGGCCTCTGATTCCCCGCCTCTGATTCCCCGCCTCTGATTCGCTGCCTCTGATTCCCCATCTCTGATTCTGAACATCTGATTCACTGCCTCTGATTCCCCGCCTCTGACTCCCCGCCTCTGATTCCCTGCCTCTGTTTCCCATCTTCTGATTCCCCACCTCTGATTCCCCATATCTGATTCCCCGCCTCTGTTTCCCCATATCTGATTCCCCGCCTCTGATTCCCCAACTCTGATTCCCCGCCTCTGATTCCCCAGCTCTGATTCCCCGCCTCTGATTCCCCGTGTTTGATTCCCTGCCTCTGATTCCCCGCCTTTCATTCGCCACCCTGATTCCCCATATCAGATTCCCCGCCTCTGATTCCCCGCCTCTGATACCCCGCCTCTGATTCCCCATATTTCATTCCCCGCCTCTGAATCCCCATCTCTGATTCCCGGACTCTGATTCCTGGCCTCTTATTCCCGGCATCTGATTCCCGGCCTCTGATCCCGGCCTCTGATTCCCCGCTTCTGATTCTGATCCCTGCCTCTGATTCCCCATCTCTGATTCCGCACATCTGATTCCCTGCCTCTGATTCCCCACCTCTGATTCCACATATCTGATTCCCCGCCTCTGTTTCCCCGCCTCTAATTCCCCGCCTCTGTTTCCCCATATCTATTTCCCCGCCTCTGATTCCCCGCCTCTGATTCCCCAGCTCTGATTCCCCGCCTCTGAATCCCCAACTCTGATTCCCTGCCTCTGATTCCCCAGCTCTGATTCCCCGCCTCTGATTCCCCAGCTCTGATTCCCTGCCTCTGTTTCGCAACCTCTGATTCCCCACCTCTGATTCCCCATATATGATTCCCCACCTCTGTTTCCCTGCCTCTGATTCCCAGCCTCTGTTTCCCCATATCTGATTCCCCGCCTCTGATTCCCCAACTCTGATTCCCCGCCTCTGATTCCCCAGCTCTGATTCCCCACCTATGATTCCCCGTGTTTGATTCACTGCCTCTGATTCCCCGCCTCTGATTCCCCATCTCTGATTCACCGCCTTTCATTCGCCACCTCTGATTCCCCATATCAGATTCCCCGCCTCTGTTTCCCCGCCTCTGATTCCCCTCCTCTGTTTCCCCATATCTGATTCCCCGCCTCTGATTCCCCAACTCTGATTCCCCGCCTCTGATTCCCCAGCTCTGATTCCCCGCCTTTGATTCCCCCCGTCTGATTCCCAGCCTCTGAGTCCCCGTGTCTGATTTCCTGCCTCTGATTCCCCGCCTCTGATTCCCCATCTCTGATTCACAGCCGCTGATTCCCCACCTCTGATTCCCCATCTCTGATTCCGCACATCTGATTCCCTGCCTCTGATTCCCCGACTCTGATCCCCACCTCTGATTCCCCAGCTCTGATTCCCCGCCTCTGATTCCCCATATCTCATTCCCCGCCTCTGATTCCCCAGCTCTGATTCCCGGACTCTGATTCCCCACCTCTGATTCCCGGCCTCTTATTCCCGGCATCTGATTCCGGCCTCTGATTCCCGGCCTCTGATTCCCTGCTTCTGATTCCCCATCTCTGATTCCGCAAATCTAATTCCCTGCCTCTGATTCCCCACCTCTGATTCCCCATATCTGATTCCCCGCCTCTGTTTCCCCGCCTCTGATTCCCCGCCTCTGTTTCCCCATATCTCATTCCCCGCCTCTGAATCCCAATCTCTGATTCCCGGACTCTGATTCCCCAGCTCTGATTCTGATTCCCTGCCTTTGATTCCCCATCTCTGATTCCGCACATCTGATTCCATGCCTCTGATTCCCCATCTCTGATTCCCCATATCTGATTCCCCGCCTCTGATTCCCTGCCTCTGTTTCCCAATATCTAAGTCCCCGCCTCTGATTCCCCAACTCTGATTCCCCACCTCTGATTCCCCAGCTCTGATTCCCCGCCTCTGATTCCCCGCATCTGATTCCCTGCATCTGATTCCAAGCCTCTGATTCCCTGCCTCTGATTCCCAACCTCTGATTCCCCACCTCTGATTCCCCATATCTGATTCCCAGCCTCTGTTTCCCCGCCTCTGATTCCCCGCCTCTGTTTCCCCATATCTGATTCCCGGCCTCTGATTCCCCGCCTCTGATTCCCCGCCTCTGATTCCCTATCTCCGATTCCGCACATCTGATTCCCTGCCTCTGGTTCCCCGCCTCTGATTCCCCGCCTCTGATTCCCTGCCTCTGATTCCCAACCTCTGATTCCCCACCTCTGATTCCCCGTGTTTGATTCCCCGCCTCTGTTTCCCCGCCTCTGATTCCCCGCCTCTGATTCCCCAACTCTAATTCCCCGCCTCTGATTCCCCATATCTGATTCCCCGCCTCTGTTTCCCCGCCTCTGATTCCCCGCCCCTGTTTCCCCATATCTGATTCCCTGCCTCTGATTCCCCAACTTTGATTCCCAGCCTCTGATTCCCCAGCTCTGATTCCCCGCCTCTGATTCCCCGTGTTTGATTCCCTGCCTCTGATTCCCCGCCTCTGATTCCCCATCTCTGATTCACCACCTTTGATCGCCACCTCTGATTCCCCATATCTGATTCCCCACCTCTGTTTTCCCGCCTCTGATTCCCCGCCTCTGATTCTCCATATCTCATTCCCCGCCTCTGAATCCCCATCTCTGATTCCCGGACTCTGATTCCCCACGTCTGATTCCCGGCCTCTTATTCCCAGCATCTGATTCCAGGCCTCTGATTCCCGGCCTCTGACTCCCCGCTTCTGATTCTGATTCCCTGCCTCTGATTCCCCATCTCTGATTCCGCACATCTGATTACCTGCCTCTGATTCCCCACCTCTGATACCCCATATCTGATTCCCTGCCTCTGATTCCCCGCATCCGATTCCCCATATCTGATTCCCCGCCTCTGTTTCCCCGCCCCTGATTCTCCGCCTCTGTTTCCCCATATCTGATTCCCCGCCTCTGATTCCCAACTATGATACCCGCCTCTGATTCCCCAGCTCTGATTCCCTGCCTCTGATTCCCCGCGTTCTATTCCCTGCCTCTGATTCCCCGCCTGTGATTCCCCATCTCTGATAAACCACCTCTGATTCCCCACCACTGATTCCCCATATCTAATTCCCCGCCTCTGTTTGCCCGCCTCTGATTCCCCACCTCTGATTCCCCATATCTAATTCCCCGCCTCTGTTTGCCCGCCTCTGATTCCCCGCCTCTGTTTCCCCATATCTGATTCCCCGCCTCTGAATCCCCAACTCTGATTCCCTGCCTCTGATTCCCCAGCTCTGATTCCCCGCCTTTGATTCCCCCGTCTGATACCCAGCCTCTGAAACCCCGTGTCTGATTTCTTGCCTCTGATTCCCCGCCTCTGATTCCCCATCTCTGATTCACAGCCTCTGATTCCCCACCTCTGATTCCCCATCTCTGATTCCGCACATCTGATTCCCTGCCTCTGATTCCCCGACTCTAATCCCCACCTCTGATTCCCCAGCTCTGATTCCCCGCCTCTGATTCCCCAACTCTGATTCCCCGCCTCTGATTCCCCAGCTCTGATTCCCCGCCTCTGATTCCCCGTGTTTGATTCCCTGCCTCTGATTCCACGCCTCTGATTCCCCATCTCTGATTCATCGCCTTTGATTCGCCACCTCTGATTCCCCATATCTGATTCCTCGCCTCTGTTTCCCCGCCTCTGATTCCCCGCCTCTGATTCCCCATATCTCATTCCCCGCCTCTGATTCCCCATCTCTGATTCCCGGACTCTGATTCCCCACCTCTGATTCCCGGCCTCTTATTCAGGGCATCTGATTCCGGCCTCTGATTCCCCACCTCTGATTCCCCATATCTGATTCCCCACCTCTGTTTCCCGGCCTCTGATTCCCCGCTTCTGATTCTGAATCCCTGCCTCTGATTCCCCATCTCTGATTCCGCACATCTGATTCCCTGCCTCTGATTCCCCACCTCTGATTCCCTATATCTGATTTCCCGCCTCTGTTTCCCCGCCTCTAATTCCCCGCCTCTGTTTCCCCATATCTATTTCCCCGCCTCTGATTCCCCGCCTCTGATTCCCCAGCTCTGATTCCCCGCCTCTGAATCCCCAACTCTGATTCCCTGCCTCTGATTCCCCAGCTCTGATTCCCCGCCTCTGATTCCCCAGCTCTGATTCCCTGCCTCTGTTTCGCAACCTCTGATTCCCCACCTCTGATTCCCCATATATGATTCCCCACCTCTGTTTCCCTGCCTCTGATTCCCAGCCTCTGTTTCCCCATATCTGATTCCCCGCCTCTGATTCCCCAACTCTGATTCCCCGCCTCTGATTCCCCAGCTCTGATTCCCCACCTATGATTCCCCGTGTTTGATTCACTGCCTCTGATTCCCCGCCTCTGATTCCCCATCTCTGATTCACCGCCTTTCATTCGCCACCTCTGATTCCCCATATCAGATTCCCCGCCTCTGTTTCCCCGCCTCTGATTCCCCTCCTCTGTTTCCCCATATCTGATTCCCCGCCTCTGATTCCCCAACTCTGATTCCCCGCCTCTGATTCCCCAGCTCTGATTCCCCGCCTTTGATTCCCCCCGTCTGATTCCCAGCCTCTGAGTCCCCGTGTCTGATTTCCTGCCTCTGATTCCCCGCCTCTGATTCCCCATCTCTGATTCACAGCCGCTGATTCCCCACCTCTGATTCCCCATCTCTGATTCCGCACATCTGATTCCCTGCCTCTGATTCCCCGACTCTGATCCCCACCTCTGATTCCCCAGCTCTGATTCCCCGCCTCTGATTCCCCATATCTCATTCCCCGCCTCTGATTCCCCAGCTCTGATTCCCGGACTCTGATTCCCCACCTCTGATTCCCGGCCTCTTATTCCCGGCATCTGATTCCGGCCTCTGATTCCCGGCCTCTGATTCCCTGCTTCTGATTCCCCATCTCTGATTCCGCAAATCTAATTCCCTGCCTCTGATTCCCCACCTCTGATTCCCCATATCTGATTCCCCGCCTCTGTTTCCCCGCCTCTGATTCCCCGCCTCTGTTTCCCCATATCTCATTCCCCGCCTCTGAATCCCAATCTCTGATTCCCGGACTCTGATTCCCCGCTTCTGATTCTGAATCCCTGCCTCTGATTCCCCATCTCTGATTCCGCACATCTGATTCCCTGACTCTGATTCCCCACCTCTGATTCCCTATATCTGATTTCCCGCCTCTGTTTCCCCGCCTCTGATTCCCCGCCTCTGTTTCCCCATATCTAATTCCCAACCTCTGATGCCCCAACTCTGATTCCCTGCCTCTGATTCCCCGCGTTCTATTCCCTGCCTCTGATTCCCCGCCTGTGATTCCCCATCTCTGATTCACCACCTCTGATTCCCCACCTCTGATTCCCCATATCTAATTCCCCGCCTCTGTTTGCCCGACTCTGATTCCCCGCCTCTGTTTCCCCATATCTGATTCCCCGCCTCTGAATCCCCAACTCTGATTCCCTGCCTCTGATTCCCCAGCTCTGATTCCCCGCCTTTGATTCCCCCGTCTGATTCCCAGCCTCTGAAACCCCGTGTCTGATTTCTTGCCTCTGATTCCCCGCCTCTGATTCCCCATCTCTGATTCACAGCCTCTGATTCCCCACCTCTGATTCCCCATCTCTGATTCCGCACATCTGATTCCCTGCCTCTGATTCCACGACTCTGATCCCCACCTCTGATTCTGCAGCTCTGATCCCCCGCCTCTGATTCCCCAACTCTGATTCCCCGCCTCTGATTCCCCAGCTCTGATTCCCTGCCTCTGTTTCGCAACCTCTGATTCCCCACCTCTGATTCCCCATATATGATTCCCCACCTCTGTTTCCCTGCCTCTGATTCCCAGCCTCTGTTTCCCCATATCTGATTCCCAGCCTCTGATTCCCCAACTCTGATTCCCCGCCTCTGATTCCCCAGCTCTGATTCCCCACCTATGATTCCCCGTGTTTGATTCACTGCCTCTGATTCCCCGCCTCTGATTCCCCATCTCTGATTCACCGCCTTTCATTCGCCACCTCTTATTCCCCATATCAGATTCCCCGCCTCTGTTTCCCCGCCTCTGATTCCCCTCCTCTGTTTCCCCATATCTGATTCCCCGCCTCTGATTCCCCAACTCTGATTCCCCGCCTCTGATTCCCCAGCTCTGATTCCCCACCTTTGATTCCCCCCGTCTGATTCCCAGCCTCTGAGTCCCCGTGTCTGATTTCCTGCCTCTGATTCCCCGCCTCTGATTCCCCATCTCTGATTCACAGCCGCTGATTCCCCACCTCTGATTCCCCATCTCTGATTCCGCACATCTGATTCCCTGCCTCTGATTCCCCGACTCTGATCCCCACCTCTGATTCCCCAGCTCTGATTCCCCGCCTCTGATTCCCCATATCTCATTCCCCGCCTCTGATTCCCCAGCTCTGATTCCCGGACTCTGATTCCCAACCTCTGATTCCCGGCCTCTTATTCCCGGCATCTGATTCCGGCCTCTGATTCCCGGCCTCTGATTCCCTGCTTCTGATTCCCCATCTCTGATTCCCCAGCTCTGATTCCCCAGCTCTGATTCCCCGCCTCTGATTCCCCGCATCTGATTCCATGCATCTGATTCCCAGCCTCTGATTCCCAGCCTCTGATTCCCAACCTCTGATTCCCCACCTCTGATCCCCATATCTGATTCCCCGCCTCTGTTTCCCCGCCTCTGATTCCCCGCCTCTGTTTCCCCATATCTGAACCCCGCCTCTATTTGCCCGCCTCTGATTCCCCGCCTCTGTTTCCCCATATCTGATTCCCCGCCTCTGAATCCCCAACTCTGATTCCCTGCCTCTAATTTCCCAGCTCTGATTCCCCGCCTCTGATTCCCCGCGTCTGATTACCGGCCTCTGATTCCCCGCCTCTGATTCCCCATCTCTGATTCACAACCTCTGATTCCCCACCTCTGATACCCCATATCTGATTCCCCGCCTCTGTTTCCCCGCCTCTGATTCCCCACCTCTGATTCCCAATATCTGATTCCCCGCCTCTGATTCCCCACCTCTGATTCCCCGCCTCTGATTCGCCAGCTATGATTCCCCGCCTCTTATTCCCCGCGTCTGATTCCCTGCCTCTGATTCCCCGCCTCTGATTCCACATCTCTGATTCACCACCTCTGATTCCCCGCGTCTGATTCCCTGCCTCTGATTCCCCATCTCTGATTCCCCATCTCTGATTCCCCAATTCTGATTCCCCTCCTCTGATTCCCCGTGTTTGATTCCCTGCCTCTGATTCCCGGCCTCTGATTCCCCATCTCTGATTCACCGCCTTTGATTCGCCACCTCTGATTTGCCATATCTGATTCCCCGCCTCTGTTTGCCCGCCTCTGATTCCCCGCCTCTGATTCCCCATATCTCATTCCCCGCCTCTGAATCCCAATCTCTGATTCCCGGACTCTGATTCCCCACCTCTGATTTCCGGCCTCTTATTCCCGGCATCTGATTCCGGCCTCTGATTCCCGGCCTCTGATTCCCTGCTTCTGATTCTGATTCCCCATCTCTGATTCCGCACATCTGATTCCCTGCCTCTGATTCCCCATCTCTGATTCCCCATATCTGATTACCCGCCTCTGATTCCCTGCCTCTGTTTCCCAATATCTAAGTCCCCGCCTCTGATTCCCCAACTCTGATTCCCCACCTCTGATTCCCCAGCTCTGATTCCCCGCCTCTGATTCCCCGCATCTGATTCCCTGCATCTGATTCCAAGCCTCTGATTCCCTGCCTCTGATTCCCAACCTCTGATTCCCCACCTCTGATTCCCCATATCTGATTCCCAGCCTCTGTTTCCCCGCATCTGATTCCCCACCTCTGTTTCCCCATATCTGATTCCCGGCCTCTGATTCCCCGCCTCTGATTCCCCGCCTCTGATTCCCTATCTCCGATTCCGCACATCTGATTCCCTGCCTCTGATTCCCCGCCTCTGATTCCCCGCCTCTGATTCCCTGCCTCTGATTCCCAACCTCTGATTCCCCACCTCTGATTCCCCGTGTTTGATTCCCCGCCTCTGTTTCCCCGCCTCTGATTCCCCGCCTCTGATTCCCCAACTCTAATTCCCCGCCTCTGATTCCCCATATCTGATTCCCCGCCTCTGTTTCCCCGCCTCTGATTCCCCGCCCCTGTTTCCCCATATCTGATTCCCTGCCTCTGATTCCCCAACTTTGATTCCCAGCCTCTGATTCCCCAGCTCTGATTCCCCGCCTCTGATTCCCCGTGTTTGATTCCCTGCCTCTGATTCCCCGCCTCTGATTCCCCATCTCTGATTCACCACTTTTGATTCGCCACCTCTGATTCCCCATATCTGATTCCCCACCTCTGTTTTCCCGCCTCTGATTCCCCGCCTCTGATTCTCCATATCTCATTCCCCGCCTCTGAATCCCCATCTCTGATTCCCGGACTCTGATTCCCCACGTCTGATTCCCGGCCTCTTATTCCCAGCATCTGATTCCAGGCCTCTGATTCCCGGCCTCTGACTCCCCGCTTCTGATTCTGATTCCCTGCCTCTGATTCCCCATCTCTGATTCCGCACATCTGATTACCTGCCTCTGATTCCCCACCTCTGATACCCCATATCTGATTCCCCGCCTCTGATTCCCCGCATCCGATTCCCCATATCTGATTCCCCGCCTCTGTTTCCCCGCCCCTGATTCCCCGCCTCTGTTTCCCCATATCTGATTCCCCGCCTCTGATTCCCAACTATGATTCCCCGCCTCTGATTCCCCAGCTCTGATTCCCTGCCTCTGATTCCCCGCGTTCTATTCCCTGCCTCTGATTCCCCGCCTGTGATTCCCCATCTCTGATAAACCACCTCTGATTCCCCACCACTGATTCCCCATATCTAATTCCCCGCCTCTGTTTGCCCGCCTCTGATTCCCCACCTCTGATTCCCCATATCTAATTCCCCGCCTCTGTTTGCCCACCTCTGATTCCCCGCCTCTGTTTCCCCATATCTGATTCCCCGCCTCTGAATCCCCAACTCTGATTCCCTGCCTCTGATTCCCCAGCTCTGATTCCCCGCCTTTGATTCCCCCGTCTGATACCCAGCCTCTGAAACCCCGTGTCTGATTTCTTGCCTCTGATTCCCCGCCTCTGATTCCCCATCTCTGATTCACAGCCTCTGATTCCCCACCTCTGATTCCCCATCTCTGATTCCGCACATCTGATTCCCTGCCTCTGATTCCCCGACTCTAATCCCCACCTCTGATTCCCCAGCTCTGATTCCCCGCCTCTGATTCCCCAACTCTGATTCCCCGCCTCTGATTCCCCAGCTCTGATTCCCCGCCTCTGATTCCCCGTGTTTGATTCCCTGCCTCTGATTCCACGCCTCTGATTCCCCATCTCTGATTCATCGCCTTTGATTCCCCACCTCTGATTCCCCATATCTGATTCCCCACCTCTGTTTCCAGGCCTCTGATTCCCCGCTTCTGATTCTGAATCCCTGCCTCTGATTCCCCATCTCTGATTCCGCACATCTGATTCCCTGCCTCTGATTCCCCACCTCTGATTCCCCATATCTGATTTCCCGCCTCTGTTTCCCCGCCTCTGATTCCCCGCCTCTGTTTCCCCATATCTAATTCCCAACCTCTGATGCCCCAACTCTGATTCCCTGCCTCTGATTCCCCGCGTTTTATTCCCTGCCTCTGATTCCCCGCCTGTGATTCCCCATCTCTGATTCACCACCTCTGATTCCCCACCTCTGTTTCCCCATATCTGATTCCCCGCCTCTGAATCCCCAACTCTGATTCCCTGCCTCTGATTCCCCAGCTCTGATTCCCCGCCTTTGATTCCCCCGTCTGATTCCCAGCCTCTGAAACCCCGTGTCTGATTTCTTGCCTCTGATTCCCCGCCTCTGATTCCCCATCTCTGATTCACAGCCTCTGATTCCCCACCTCTGATTCCCCATCTCTGATTCCGCACATCTGATTCCCTGCCTCTGATTCCACGACTCTGATCCCCACCTCTGATTCCGCAGCTCTGATTCCCGCCTCTGATTCCCCAACTCTGATTCACAGCCTCTGATTCCCCACCTCTGATTCCCCATCTCTGATTCCGCACATCTGATTCCCTGCCTCTGATTCCCCGACTCTAATCCCCACCTCTGATTCCCCAGCTCTGATTCCCCGCCTCTGATTCCCCAACTCTGATTCCCCGCCTCTGATTCCCCAGCTCTGATTCCCCGCCTCTGATTCCCCGTGTTTGATTCCCTGCCTCTGATTCCACGCCTCTGATTCCCCATCTCTGATTCATCGCCTTTGATTCGCCACCTCTGATTCCCCATATCTGATTCCTCGCCTCTGTTTCCCCGCCTCTGATTCCCCGCCTCTGATTCCCCATATCTCATTCCCCGCCTCTGATTCCCCATCTCTGATTCCCGGACTCTGATTCCCCACCTCTGATTCCCGGCCTCTTATTCAGGGCATCTGATTCCGGCCTCTGATTCCCCACCTCTGATTCCCCATATCTGATTCCCCACCTCTGTTTACCGGCCTCTGATTCCCCGCTTCTGATTCTGAATCCCTGCCTCTGATTCCCCATCTCTGATTCCGCACATCTGATTCCCTGCCTCTGATTCCCCACCTCTGATTCCCTATATCTGATTTCCCGCCTCTGTTTCCCCGCCTCTGATTCCCCGCCTCTGTTTCCCCATATCTAATTCCCAACCTCTGATGCCCCAACTCTGATTCCCTGCCTCTGATTCCCCGCGTTCTATTCCCTGCCTCTGATTCCCCGCCTGTGATTCCCCATCTCTGATTCACCACCTCTGATTCCCCACCTCTGATTCCCCATATCTAATTCCCCGCCTCTGTTTGCCCGACTCTGATTCCCCGCCTCTGTTTCCCCATATCTGATTCCCCGCCTCTGAATCCCCAACTCTGATTCCCTGCCTCTGATTCCCCAGCTCTGATTCCCCGCCTTTGATTCCCCCGTCTGATTCCCAGCCTCTGAAACCCCGTGTCTGATTTCTTGCCTCTGATTCCCCGCCTCTGATTCCCCATCTCTGATTCACAGCCTCTGATTCCCCACCTCTGATTCCCCATCTCTGATTCCGCACATCTGATTCCCTGCCTCTGATTCCACGACTCTGATCCCCACCTCTGATTCCGCAGCTCTGATTCCCCGCCTCTGATTCCCCAACTCTGATTCCCCGCCTCTGATTCCCCAGCTCTGATTCCCTGCCTCTGTTTCGCAACCTCTGATTCCCCACCTCTGATTCCCCATATATGATTCCCCACCTCTGTTTCCCTGCCTCTGATTCCCAGCCTCTGTTTCCCCATATCTGATTCCCCGCCTCTGATTCCCCAACTCTGATTCCCCGCCTCTGATTCCCCAGCTCTGATTCCCCACCTATGATTCCCCGTGTTTGATTCACTGCCTCTGATTCCCCGCCTCTGATTCCCCATCTCTGATTCAACGCCTTTCATTCGCCACCTCTTATTCCCCATATCAGATTCCCCGCCTCTGTTTCCCCGCCTCTGATTCCCCTCCTCTGTTTCCCCATATCTGATTCCCTGCCTCTGATTCCCCAACTCTGATTCCCCGCCTCTGATTCCCCAGCTCTGATTCCCCGCCTTTGATTCCCCCCGTCTGATTCCCAGCCTCTGAGTCCCCGTGTCTGATTTCCTGCCTCTGATTCCCCGCCTCTGATTCCCCATCTCTGATTCACAGCCGCTGATTCCCCACCTCTGATTCCCCATCTCTGATTCCGCACATCTGATTCCCTGCCTCTGATTCCCCGACTCTGATCCCCACTTCTGATTCCCCAGCTCTGATTCCCCGCCTCTGATTCCCCATATCTCATTCCCCGCCTCTGATTCCCCAGCTCTGATTCCCGGACTCTGATTCCCAACCTCTGATTCCCGGCCTCTTATTCCCGGCATCTGATTCCGGCCTCTGATTCCCGGCCTCTGATTCCCTGCTTCTGATTCCCCATCTCTGATTCCGCAAATCTAATTCCCTGCCTCTGATTCCCCACCTCTGATTCCCCATATCTGATTCCCCGCCTCTGTTTCCCCGCCTCTTATTCCCCGCCTCTGTTTCCCCATATCTAAGTCCCCGCCTCTGATTCCCCAACTTTGATTCCCCACCTCTGAATCCCCAGCTCTGATTCCCCGCCTCTGATACCCCGCATCTGATTCCATGCATCTGATTCCCAGCCTCTGATTCCCCAACTCTGATTCCCCGCCTCTGATTCCCCAGCTCTGATTCCCCGCCTCTGATTCCCCGTGTTTGATTCCCTGCCTCTGATTCCACGCCTCTGATTCCCCATCTCTGATTCATCGCCTTTGATTCCCCACCTCTGATTCCCCATATCTGATTCCCCACCTCTGTTTCCCGGCCTCTGATTCCCCGCTTCTGATTCTGAATCCCTGCCTCTGATTCCCCATCTCTGATTCCGCACATCTGATTCCCTGCCTCTGATTCCCCACCTCTGATTCCCCATATCTGATTTCCCGCCTCTGTTTCCCCGCCTCTGATTCCCCGCCTCTGTTTCCCCATATCTAATTCCCAACCTCTGATGCCCCAACTCTGATTCCCTGCCTCTGATTCCCCGCGTTCTATTCCCTGCCTCTGATTCCCCGCCTGTGATTCCCCATCTCTGATTCACCACCTCTGATTCCCCACATCTGTTTCCCCATATCTGATTCCCCGCCTCTGAATCCCCAACTCTGATTCCCTGCCTCTGATTCCCCAGCTCTGATTCCCCGCCTTTGATTCCCCCGTCTGATTCCCAGCCTCTGAAACCCCGTGTCTGATTTCTTGCCTCTGATTCCCCGCCTCTGATTCCCCATCTCTGATTCACAGCCTCTGATTCCCCACCTCTGATTCCCCATCTCTGATTCCGCACATCTGATTCCCTGCCTCTGATTCCACGACTCTGATCCCCACCTCTGATTCCGCAGCTCTGATTCCCGCCTCTGATTCCCCAACTCTGATTCCCCGCCTCTGATTCCCCAGCTCTGATTCCCCGCCTCTGATTCCCCGTGTTTCATCCCCTGCCTCTGATTCCCCGACTCTGATCCCCACCTCTGATTCCGCAGCTCTGATTCCCCGCCTCTGATTCCCCAACTCTGATTCCCCGCCTCTGATTCCCCAACTCTGATTCCCTGCCTCTGATTCCCCAGCTTCATTCCCCGCCTTTGATTCCCCCCGTCTGATTCCCAGCCTCTGAATCCCCGTGTCTGATAACCTGCCTCTGATTCCCCGCCTCTGATTCCCCATCTCAGATTCACCGCCTCTGATTCCCCACCTCTGATTCCCCATCTCTGATTCCGCACCGACTCCCTGCCTCTGATTCCCCGACTCTGATTCCCCACCTCTGATTCCCCAGCTCTGATTCCCCGCCTCTGATTCCCCAACTCTGATTCCCCGCCTCTGATTCCACAGCTCTGATTCCCCGCCTCTGATTCCCCGTGTTTGATCCCCTGCCTCTGATTCCCCGCCTCTGATTCCCCATCTCTGATTCACCGCCTTTGATTCGCCACCTCTGATTCCCCATATCTGATTCCTCGCCACTGTTTCCCCGCCTCTGCTTCCCCGCCTCTGATTCCCCATATCTCATTCCCCGCCTCTGACTCGCCAGCTATGATTCCCCGCCTCTGATTCCCCGCGTCTGATTCCCTGCCTCTGATTCCCCGCCTCTGATTCCACATCTCTGATTCACCACCTCTGATTCCACGCGTCTGATTCCCCGCCTCTGATTCCCCATCTCTGATTCCCCATCTCTGATTCCCCAATTCTGATTCCCCGCCTCTGATTCCCCAGCTCTGATTCCTCGCCTCTGATTCCCTTCCTTTGATTCCCAACCTCTGATTCCCCAACTCTGATTTCCCATACTGATTCCCTGCGTCTGATTCCCCACCTCTGATTTCCCACATTGATTCCCTGCGTCTGATTCCCCGCCTCTGATTCCCCAACTCTGATTCCCCGCCTCTGATTCCCCAGCTCTGATTCCCCACATCTGATTCCCCGTGTTTGATTCCCTGCCTCTGATTCCCCACCTCTGATTCCCCATATCTGATTCCCCGCCTCTGTTTCCCCACCTTTGATTCCCCGCCTCTGTTTCCCAATATCTAAGTCCCCGCCTCTGATTCCCCAACTCTGATTCCCCGCCTCTGATTCCCCGTGTTTGATCCCCTGACTCTGATTCCCCGCCTCTGATTCCCCATCTCTGATTCACCGCCTTTGATTCGCCACCTCTGATTCCCCATATCTGATTCCTCGCCTCTTTTTCCCCGCCTCTGATTCCCCGCCTCTGATTCCCCATATCTCATTCCCCGCCTCTGATTCCCCATCTCTGATTCCCGGACTCTGATTCCCCACCTCTGATTCCCGGCCTCTTATTCCCTGCATCTGATTCCGGCCTCTGATTCCCGGCCTCTGATTCCCTGCTTCTGATTCCCCATCTCTGATTCCGCAAATCTAATTCCCTGCCTCTGATTCCCCACCTCTGATTCCCCATATCTGATTCCCCGCCTCTGTTTCCCCGCCTCTGATTCCCCGCCTCTGTTTCCCCATATCTAAGTCCCCGCCTCTGATTCCCCAACTTTGATTCCCCACCTCTGATTCCCCAGCTCTGATTCCCCGCCTCTGATTCCCCGCATCTGATTCCATGCATCTGATTCCCAGCCTCTGATTCCCAGCCTCTGATTCCCAACCTCTGATTCCCCACCTCTGATTCCCCATATCTGCTTCCACGCCTCTGTTTCCCCGTCTCTGATTCCCCGCCTCTGTTTCCCCATATCTGATCCCCGCCTCTATTTGCCCGCATCTGATTCCCCGCCTCTGTTTCCCCATATCTGATTCCCCGCCTCTGAATCCCCAACTCTGATTCCCTGCCTCTAATTTCCCAGCTCTGATTCCCCGCCTCTGATTCCCCGCGTCTGATTACCGGCCTCTGATTCCCCGCCTCTGATTCCCCATCTCTGATTCACAACCTCTGATTCCCCACCTCTGATTCCCCAGCTCTGATTCCCCACCTCTGATTCCGCACATCTGATTCCCTGCCTCTGATTCCCCGCCTCTGACTCCCCGCCTCTGATTCCCTGCCTCTGTTTCCAAACCTCTGATTCCCCACCTCTGATTCCCCATATCTGATTCCCCACCTCTGTTTCCCTTCCTCTGATTCCCCGCCTCTGTTTCCCCATATCTGATTCCCCGCCTCTGATTCCCCAACTCTGATTCCCCGCCTCTGATACCTCAGCTCTGATTCCCCACCTCTGATTCCCCGTGTTTGATTCCCTGCCTCTGATTCCCCGCCTCTGATTCCCCATCTCTGATTCACCGCCTTTCATTCGCCACCTCTGAGTCCCCATATCAGATTCCCCGCCTCTGATTCCCCGCCTCTGTTTCCCCATATCTGATTCCCCGCCTCTGATTCCCCAACTCTGATTCCCCGCCTCTGATTACCCAGCTCTGATTCCCCGCCTCTGATTCCCCGCATCTGATTCCCTGCCTCTGATTCCCCGCCTCTGATACCCCATCTCTGATTCCCCGCAATTGAATCCCCGTGTCTGATACCCAGCCTCTGATACCCCGCCCCTGATTCCCCACCTCTGATTCCCCATATCTGACTCCCCGCCTCTGATCCCCTGCCTCTGATTCCCCGACTCTGATCCCCACCTCTGATTCCGCAGCTCTGATTCCCCGCCTCTGATTCCCCAACTCTGATTCCCCGACTCTGATTCCCCAACTCTGATTCCCTGCCTCTGATTCCCCAGCTTCATTCCCCGCCTTTGATTCCCCCCGTCTGATTCCCAGCCTCTGAATCCCCGTGTCTGATAACCTGCCTCTGATTCCCCGCCTCTGATTCCCCATCTCAGATTCACCGCCTCTGATTCCCCACCTCTGATTCCCCATCTCTGATTCCGCACATCCGACTCCCTGCCTCTGATTCCCCGACTCTGATTCCCCACCTCTGATTCCCCAGCTCTGATTCCCCGCCTCTGGTTCCCCAACTCTGATTCCCCGCCTCTGATTCCACAGCTCTGATTCCCCATATCTGACTCCCCGCCTCTGATCCCCTGCCTCTGATTCCCCGACTCTGATCCCCACCTCTGATTCCGCAGCTCTGATTCCCCGCCTCTGATTCCCCAACTCTGATTCCCCGACTCTGATTCCCCAACTCTGATTCCCTGCCTCTGATTCCCCAGCTTCATTCCCCGCCTTTGATTCCCCCCGTCTGATTCCCAGCCTCTGAATCCCCGTGTCTGATAACCTGCCTCTGATTCCCCGCCTCTGATTCCCCATCTCAGATTCACCGCCTCTGATTCCCCACCTCTGATTCCCCATCTCTGATTCCGCACATCCGACTCCCTGCCTCTGATTCCCCGACTCTGATTCCCCACCTCTGATTCCCCAGCTCTGATTCCCCGCCTCTGGTTCCCCAACTCTGATTCCCCGCCTCTGATTCCACAGCTCTGATTCCCGGCCTCTTATTCCCGGCATCTGATTCCGGCCTCTGATTCCCGGCCTCTGATTCCCTGCTTCTGATTCCCCATCTCTGATTCCGCAAATCTAATTCCCTGCCTCTGATTCCCCACCTCTGATTCCCCATATCTGATTCCCCGCCTCTGTTTCCCCGCCTCTGATTCCCCGCCTCTGTTTCCCCATATCTAAGTCCCCGCCTCTGATTCCCCAACTTTGATTCCCCACCTCTGATTCCCCAGCTCTGATTCCCCGCCTCTGATTCCCTGCATCTGATTCCATGCATCTGATTCCCAGCCTCTGATTCCCAGCCTCTGATTCCCAACCTCTGATTCCCCACCTCTGATTCCCCATATCTGATTCCACGCCTCTGTTTCCCCGTCTCTGATTCCCCGCCTCTGTTTCCCCATATCTGATCCCCGCCTCTATTTGCCCGCATCTGATTCCCCGCCTCTGTTTCCCCATATCTGATTCCCCGCCTCTGAATCCCCAACTCTGATTCCCTGCCTCTAATTTCCCAGCTCTGATTCCCCGCCTCTGATTCCCCGCGTCTGATTACCGGCCTCTGATTCCCCGCCTCTGATTCCCCATCTCTGATTCACAACCTCTGATTCCCCACCTCTGATTCCCCAGCTCTGATTCCCCACCTCTGATTCCGCACATCTGATTCCCTGCCTCTGATTCCCCGCCTCTGACTCCCCGCTTCTGATTCCCTGCCTCTGTTTCCAAACCTCTGATTCCCCACCTCTGATTCCCCATATCTGATTCCCCACCTCTGTTTCCCTTCCTCTGATTCCCCGCCTCTGTTTCCCCATATCTGATTCCCCGCCTCCGATTCCCCAACTCTGATTCCCCGCCTCTGATACCTCAGCTCTGATTCCCCACCTCTGATTCCCCGTGTTTGATTCCCTGCCTCTGATTCCCCGCCTCTGATTCCCCATCTCTGATTCACCGCCTTTCATTCGCCACCACTGAGTCCCCATATCAGATTCCCCGCCTCTGATTCCCCGCCTCTGTTTCCCCATATGTGATTCCCCGCCTCTGATTCCCCAACTCTGATTCCCCGCCTCTGATTACCCAGCTCTGATTCCCCGCCTCTGATTCCCCGCATCTGATTCCCTGCCTCTGATTCCCCGCCTCTGATACCCCATCTCTGATTCCCCGCAATTGAATCCCCGTGTCTGATACCCAGCCTCTGATACCCCGCCCCTGATTCCCCACCTCTGATTCCCCATATCTGACTCCCCGCCTCTGATCCCCTGCCTCTGATTCCCCGACTCTGATCCCCACCTCTGATTCCGCAGCTCTGATTCCCCGCCTCTGATTCCCCAACTCTGATTCCCCGACTCTGATTCCCCAACTCTGATTCCCTGCCTCTGATTCCCCAGCTTCATTCCCCGCCTTTGATTCCCCCCGTCTGATTCCCAGCCTCTGAATCCCCGTGTCTGATAACCTGCCTCTGATTCCCCGCCTCTGATTCCCCATCTCAGATTCACCGCCTCTGATTCCCCACCTCTGATTCCCCATCTCTGATTCCGCACATCCGACTCCCTGCCTCTGATTCCCCGACTCTGATTCCCCACCTCTGATTCCCCAGCTCTGATTCCCCGCCTCTGGTTCCCCAACTCTGATTCCCCGCCTCTGATTCCACAGCTCTGATTCCCCGCCTCTGATTCCCCGTGTTTGATCCCCTGCCTCTGATTCCCCGCCTCTGATTCCCCATCTCTGATTCACCGCCTTTGATTCGCCACCTCTGATTCCCCATATCTGATTCCTCGCCACTGTTTCCCCGCCTCTGATTCCCCGCCTCTGATTCCCCATATCTCATTCCCCGCCTCTGATTCGCCAGCTATGATTCCCCGCCTCTGATTCCCCGCGTCTGATTCCCTGCCTCTGATTCCCCGCCTCTGATTCCACATCTCTGATTCACCACCTCTGATTCCACGCGTCTGATTCCCCGCCTCTGATTCCCCATCTCTGATTCCCAATCTCTGATTCCCCAATTCTGATTCCCCGCCTCTGATTCCCCAGCTCTGATTCCTCGCCTCTGATTCCCTTCCTTTGATTCCCAACCTCTGATTCCCCAACTCTGATTTCCCATATTGATTCCCTGCGTCTGATTCCCCACCTCTGATTTCCCACATTGATTCCCTGCGTCTGATTCCCCGCCTCTGATTCCCCAACTCTGATTCCCCGCCTCTGATTCCCCAGCTCTGATTCCCCGCATCTGATTCCCCGTGTTTGATTCCCTGCCTCTGATTCCCCACCTCTGATTCCCCATATCTGATTCCCCGCCTCTGTTTCCCCACCTTTGATTCCCCGCCTCTGTTTCCCAATATCTAAGTCCCCGCCTCTGATTCCCCAACTCTGATTCCCCACCTCTGATTCCCCAACTCTGATTCCCTGCCTCTGATTCCCCAGCTCTGATTCCCCGCCTCTGATTCCCCGTGTTTGATCCCCTGCCTCTGATTCCCCGCCTCTGATTCCCCAACTCTGATTTCCCATATTGATTCCCTGCATCTGATTCCCCACCTCTGATTTCCCACATTGATTCCCTGCGTCTGATTCCCCGCCTCTGATTCCCCAACTCTGATTCCCCGCCTCTGATTCCCCAGCTCTGATTCCCCGCATCTGATTCCCCGTGTTTGATTCCCTGCCTCTGATTCCCCACCTCTGATTCCCCATATCTGATTCCCCGCCTCTGTTTCCCCATATCTAAGTCCCCGCCTCTGATTCCCCAACTTTGATTCCCCACCTCTGATTCCCCAGCTCTGATTCCCCGCCTCTGATTCCCTGCATCTGATTCCATGCATCTGATTCCCAGCCTCTGATTCCCAGCCTCTGATTCCCAACCTCTGATTCCCCACCTCTGATTCCCCATATCTGATTCCACGCCTCTGTTTCCCCGTCTCTGATTCCCCGCCTCTGTTTCCCCATATCTGATCCCCGCCTCTATTTGCCCGCATCTGATTCCCCGCCTCTGTTTCCCCATATCTGATTCCCCGCCTCTGAATCCCCAACTCTGATTCCCTGCCTCTAATTTCCCAGCTCTGATTCCCCGCCTCTGATTCCCCGCGTCTGATTACCGGCCTCTGATTCCCCGCCTCTGATTCCCCATCTCTGATTCACAACCTCTGATTCCCCACCTCTGATTCCCCAGCTCTGATTCCCCACCTCTGATTCCGCACATCTGATTCCCTGCCTCTGATTCCCCGCCTCTGACTCCCCGCTTCTGATTCCCTGCCTCTGTTTCCAAACCTCTGATTCCCCACCTCTGATTCCCCATATCTGATTCCCCACCTCTGTTTCCCTTCCTCTGATTCCCCGCCTCTGTTTCCCCATATCTGATTCCCCGCCTCCGATTCCCCAACTCTGATTCCCCGCCTCTGATACCTCAGCTCTGATTCCCCACCTCTGATTCCCCGTGTTTGATTCCCTGCCTCTGATTCCCCGCCTCTGATTCCCCATCTCTGATTCACCGCCTTTCATTCGCCACCACTGAGTCCCCATATCAGATTCCCCGCCTCTGATTCCCCGCCTCTGTTTCCCCATATGTGATTCCCCGCCTCTGATTCCCCAACTCTGATTCCCCGCCTCTGATTACCCAGCTCTGATTCCCCGCCTCTGATTCCCCGCATCTGATTCCCTGCCTCTGATTCCCCGCCTCTGATACCCCATCTCTGATTCCCCGCAATTGAATCCCCGTGTCTGATACCCAGCCTCTGATACCCCGCCCCTGATTCCCCACCTCTGATTCCCCATATCTGACTCCCCGCCTCTGATCCCCTGCCTCTGATTCCCCGACTCTGATCCCCACCTCTGATTCCGCAGCTCTGATTCCCCGCCTCTGATTCCCCAACTCTGATTCCCCGACTCTGATTCCCCAACTCTGATTCCCTGCCTCTGATTCCCCAGCTTCATTCCCCGCCTTTGATTCCCCCCGTCTGATTCCCAGCCTCTGAATCCCCGTGTCTGATAACCTGCCTCTGATTCCCCGCCTCTGATTCCCCATCTCAGATTCACCGCCTCTGATTCCCCACCTCTGATTCCCCATCTCTGATTCCGCACATCCGACTCCCTGCCTCTGATTCCCCGACTCTGATTCCCCACCTCTGATTCCCCAGCTCTGATTCCCCGCCTCTGGTTCCCCAACTCTGATTCCCCGCCTCTGATTCCACAGCTCTGATTCCCCGCCTCTGATTCCCCGTGTTTGATCCCCTGCCTCTGATTCCCCGCCTCTGATTCCCCATCTCTGATTCACCGCCTTTGATTCGCCACCTCTGATTCCCCATATCTGATTCCTCGCCACTGTTTCCCCGCCTCTGATTCCCCGCCTCTGATTCCCCATATCTCATTCCCCGCCTCTGATTCGCCAGCTATGATTCCCCGCCTCTGATTCCCCGCGTCTGATTCCCTGCCTCTGATTCCCCGCCTCTGATTCCACATCTCTGATTCACCACCTCTGATTCCACGCGTCTGATTCCCCGCCTCTGATTCCCCATCTCTGATTCCCAATCTCTGATTCCCCAATTCTGATTCCCCGCCTCTGATTCCCCAGCTCTGATTCCTCGCCTCTGATTCCCTTCCTTTGATTCCCAACCTCTGATTCCCCAACTCTGATTTCCCATATTGATTCCCTGCGTCTGATTCCCCACCTCTGATTTCCCACATTGATTCCCTGCGTCTGATTCCCCGCCTCTGATTCCCCAACTCTGATTCCCCGCCTCTGATTCCCCAGCTCTGATTCCCCGCATCTGATTCCCCGTGTTTGATTCCCTGCCTCTGATTCCCCACCTCTGATTCCCCATATCTGATTCCCCGCCTCTGTTTCCCCACCTTTGATTCCCCGCCTCTGTTTCCCAATATCTAAGTCCCCGCCTCTGATTCCCCAACTCTGATTCCCCACCTCTGATTCCCCAACTCTGATTCCCTGCCTCTGATTCCCCAGCTCTGATTCCCCGCCTCTGATTCCCCGTGTTTGATCCCCTGCCTCTGATTCCCCGCCTCTGATTCCCCAACTCTGATTTCCCATATTGATTCCCTGCGTCTGATTCCCCACCTCTGATTTCCCACATTGATTCCCTGCGTCTGATTCCCCGCCTCTGATTCCCCAACTCTGATTCCCCGCCTCTGATTCCCCAGCTCTGATTCCCCGCATCTGATTCCCCGTGTTTGATTCCCTGCCTCTGATTCCCCACCTCTGATTCCCCATATCTGATTCCCCGCCTCTGTTTCCCCACCTTTGATTCCCCGCCTCTGTTTCCCAATATCTAAGTCCCCGCCTCTGATTCCCCAACTCTGATTCCCCACCTCTGATTCCCCAACTCTGATTCCCTGCCTCTGATTCCCCAGCTCTGATTCCCTGCCTCTGATTCCCCGCCTCTGATTCCACATCTCTGATTCACCACCTCTGATTCCACGCGTCTGATTCCCCGCCTCTGATTCCCCATCTCTGATTCCCAATCTCTGATTCCCCAATTCTGATTCCCCGCCTCTGATTCCCCAGCTCTGATTCCTCGCCTCTGATTCCCTTCCTTTGATTCCCAACCTCTGATTCCCCAACTCTGATTTCCCATATTGATTCCCTGCGTCTGATTCCCCACCTCTGATTTCCCACATTGATTCCCTGCGTCTGATTCCCCGCCTCTGATTCCCCAACTCTGATTCCCCGCCTCTGATTCCCCAGCTCTGATTCCCCGCATCTGATTCCCCGTGTTTGATTCCCTGCCTCTGATTCCCCACCTCTGATTCCCCATATCTGATTCCCCGCCTCTGTTTCCCCACCTTTGATTCCCCGCCTCTGTTTCCCAATATCTAAGTCCCCGCCTCTGATTCCCCAACTCTGATTCCCCACCTCTGATTCCCCAACTCTGATTCCCTGCCTCTGATTCCCCAGCTCTGATTCCCCGCCTCTGATTCCCCGTGTTTGATCCCCTGCCTCTGATTCCCCGCCTCTGATTCCCCATCTCTGATTCACCGCCTTTGATTCGCCACCTCTGATTCCCCATATCTGATTCCTCGCCTCTGTTTCCCCGCCTCTGATTCCCCACCTCTGATTCCCCATATCTCATTCCCCGCCTCTGATTCCCCATCTCTGACTCGCGGACTCTGATTCCCCACGTCTGATTCCCGGCCTCTTATTCCCAGCATCTGATTCCAGGCCTCTGATTCCCGGCCTCTGACTCCCCGCTTCTGATTCTGATTCCCTGCCTCTGATTCCCCATCTCTGATTCCGCACATCTGATTACCTGCCTCTGATTCCCCACCTCTGATACCCCATATCTGATTCCCCGCCTCTGATTCCCCGCATCCGATTCCCCATATCTGATTCCCCGCCTCTGTTTCCCCGCCCATGATTCCCCGCCTCTGTTTCCCCATATCTGATTCCCCGCCTCTGATTCCCAACTATGATTCCCCGCCTCTGATTCCCCAGCTCTGATTCCCTGCCTCTGATTCCCCGCATTCTATTCCCTGCCTCTGATTCCCCGCCTGTGATTCCCCATCTCTGATAAACCACCTCTGATTCCCCACCACTGATTCCCCATATCTAATTCCCCGCCTCTGTTTGCCCGCCTCTGATTCCCCACCTCTGATTCCCCATATCTAATTCCCCGCCTCTGTTTGCCCACCTCTGATTCCCCGCCTCTGTTTCCCCATATCTGATTCCCCGCCTCTGAATCCCCAACTCTGATTCCCTGCCTCTGATTCCCCAGCTCTGATTCCCCGCCTTTGATTCCCCCGTCTGATACCCAGCCTCTGAAACCCCGTGTCTGATTTCTTGCCTCTGATTCCCCGCCTCTGATTCCCCATCTCTGATTCACAGCCTCTGATTCCCCACCTCTGATTCCCCATCTCTGATTCCGCACATCTGATTCCCTGCCTCTGATTCCCCGACTCTAATCCCCACCTCTGATTCCCCAGCTCTGATTCCCCGCCTCTGATTCCCCAACTCTGATTCCCCGCCTCTGATTCCCCAGCTCTGATTCCCCGCCTCTGATTCCCCGTGTTTGATTCCCTGCCTCTGATTCCACGCCTCTGATTCCCCATCTCTGATTCATCGCCTTTGATTCCCCACCTCTGATTCCCCATATCTGATTCCCCACCTCTGTTTCCCGGCCTCTGATTCCCCGCTTCTGATTCTGAATCCCTGCCTCTGATTCCCCATCTCTGATTCCGCACATCTGATTCCCTGCCTCTGATTCCCCACCTCTGATTCCCCATATCTGATTTCCCGCCTCTGTTTCCCCGCCTCTGATTCCCCGCCTCTGTTTCCCCATATCTAATTCCCAACCTCTGATGCCCCAACTCTGATTCCCTGCCTCTGATTCCCCGCGTTCTATTCCCTGCCTCTGATTCCCCGCCTGTGATTCCCCATCTCTGATTCACCACCTCTGATTCCCCGCCTCTGAATCCCCAACTCTGATTCCCTGCCTCTGATTCCCCAGCTCTGATTCCCCGCCTTTGATTCCCCCGTCTGATTCCCAGCCTCTGAAACCCCGTGTCTGATTTCTTGCCTCTGATTCCCCGCCTCTGATTCCCCATCTCTGATTCACAGCCTCTGATTCCCCACCTCTGATTCCCCATCTCTGATTCCGCACATCTGATTCCCTGCCTCTGATTCCACGACTCTGATCCCCACCTCTGATTCCGCAGCTCTGATTCCCGCCTCTGATTCCCCATATCTGATTCCACGCCTCTGTTTCCCTGTCTCTGATTCCCCGCCTCTGTTTCCCCATATCTGATCCCCGCCTCTATTTGCCCGCATCTGATTCCCCGCCTCTGTTTCCCCATATCTGATTCCCCGCCTCTGAATCCCCAACTCTGATTCCCTGCCTCTAATTTCCCAGCTCTGATTCCCCGCCTCTGATTCCCCGCGTCTGATTACCGGCCTCTGATTCCCCGCCTCTGATTCCCCATCTCTGATTCACAACCTCTGATTCCCCACCTCTGATTCCCCAGCTCTGATTCCCCACCTCTGATTCCGCACATCTGATTCCCTGCCTCTGATTCCCCGCCTCTGACTCCCCGCCTCTGATTCCCTGCCTCTGTTTCCAAACCTCTGATTCCCCACCTCTGATTCCCCATATCTGATTCCCCACCTCTGTTTCCCTTCCTCTGATTCCCCGCCTCTGTTTCCCCATATCTGATTCCCCGCCTCCGATTCCCCAACTCTGATTCCCCGCCTCTGATACCTCAGCTCTGATTCCCCACCTCTGATTCCCCGTGTTTGATTCCCTGCCTCTGATTCCCCGCCTCTGATTCCCCATCTCTGATTCACCGCCTTTCATTCGCCACCACTGAGTCCCCATATCAGATTCCCCGCCTCTGATTCCCCGCCTCTGTTTCCCCATATGTGATTCCCCGCCTCTGATTCCCCAACTCTGATTCCCCGCCTCTGATTACCCAGCTCTGATTCCCCGCCTCTGATTCCCCGCATCTGATTCCCTGCCTCTGATTCCCCGCCTCTGATACCCCATCTCTGATTCCCCGCAATTGAATCCCCGTGTCTGATACCCAGCCTCTGATACCCCGCCCCTGATTCCCCTCCTCTGATTCCCCATATCTGACTCCCCGCCTCTGATCCCCTGCCTCTGATTCCCCGACTCTGATCCCCACCTCTGATTCCGCAGCTCTGATTCCCCGCCTCTGATTCCCCAACTCTGATTCCCCGACTCTGATTCCCCAACTCTGATTCCCTGCCTCTGATTCCCCAGCTTCATTCCCCGCCTTTGATTCCCCCCGTCTGATTCCCAGCCTCTGAATCCCCGTGTCTGATAACCTGCCTCTGATTCCCCGCCTCTGATTCCCCATCTCAGATTCACCGCCTCTGATTCCCCACCTCTGATTCCCCATCTCTGATTCCGCACATCCGACTCCCTGCCTCTGATTCCCCGACTCTGATTCCCCACCTCTGATTCCCCAGCTCTGATTCCCCGCCTCTGGTTCCCCAACTCTGATTCCCCGCCTCTGATTCCACAGCTCTGATTCCCCGCCTCTGATTCCCCGTGTTTGATCCCCTGCCTCTGATTCCCCGCCTCTGATTCCCCATCTCTGATTCACCGCCTTTGATTCGCCACCTCTGATTCCCCATATCTGATTCCTCGCCACTGTTTCCCCGCCTCTGATTCCCCGCCTCTGATTCCCCATATCTCATTCCCCGCCTCTGATTCGCCAGCTATGATTCCCCGCCTCTGATTCCCCGCGTCTGATTCCCTGCCTCTGATTCCCCGCCTCTGATTCCACATCTCTGATTCACCACCTCTGATTCCACGCGTCTGATTCCCCGCCTCTGATTCCCCATCTCTGATTCCCAATCTCTGATTCCCCAATTCTGATTCCCCGCCTCTGATTCCCCAGCTCTGATTCCTCGCCTCTGATTCCCTTCCTTTGATTCCCAACCTCTGATTCCCCAACTCTGATTTCCCATGTTGATTCCCTGCGTCTGATTCCCCACCTCTGATTTCCCACATTGATTCCCTGCGTCTGATTCCCCGCCTCTGATTCCCCAACTCTGATTCCCCGCCTCTGATTCCCCAGCTCTGATTCCCCGCATCTGATTCCCCGTGTTTGATTCCCTGCCTCTGATTCCCCACCTCTGATTCCCCATATCTGATTCCCCGCCTCTGTTTCCCCACCTTTGATTCCCCGCCTCTGTTTCCCAATATCTAAGTCCCCGCCTCTGATTCCCCAACTCTGATTCCCCACCTCTGATTCCCCAACTCTGATTCCCTGCCTCTGATTCCCCAGCTCTGATTCCCCGCCTCTGATTCCCCGTGTTTGATCCCCTGCCTCTGATTCCCCGCCTCTGATTCCCCAACTCTGATTTCCCATATTGATTCCCTGCGTCTGATTCCCCACCTCTGATTTCCCACATTGATTCCCTGCGTCTGATTCCCCGCCTCTGATTCCCCAACTCTGATTCCCCGCCTCTGATTCCCCAGCTCTGATTCCCCGCATCTGATTCCCCGTGTTTGATTCCCTGCCTCTGATTCCCCACCTCTGATTCCCCATATCTGATTCCCCGCCTCTGTTTCCCCACCTTTGATTCCCCGCCTCTGTTTCCCAATATCTAAGTCCCCGCCTCTGATTCCCCAACTCTGATTCCCCACCTCTGATTCCCCAACTCTGATTCCCTGCCTCTGATTCCCCAGCTCTGATTCCCTGCCTCTGATTCCCCGCCTCTGATTCCACATCTCTGATTCACCACCTCTGATTCCACGCGTCTGATTCCCCGCCTCTGATTCCCCATCTCTGATTCCCAATCTCTGATTCCCCAATTCTGATTCCCCGCCTCTGATTCCCCAGCTCTGATTCCTCGCCTCTGATTCCCTTCCTTTGATTCCCAACCTCTGATTCCCCAACTCTGATTTCCCATATTGATTCCCTGCGTCTGATTCCCCACCTCTGATTTCCCACATTGATTCCCTGCGTCTGATTCCCCGCCTCTGATTCCCCAACTCTGATTCCCCGCCTCTGATTCCCCAGCTCTGATTCCCCGCATCTGATTCCCCGTGTTTGATTCCCTGCCTCTGATTCCCCACCTCTGATTCCCCATATCTGATTCCCCGCCTCTGTTTCCCCACCTTTGATTCCCCGCCTCTGTTTCCCAGTATCTAAGTCCCCGCCTCTGATTCCCCAACTCTGATTCCCCACCTCTGATTCCCCAACTCTGATTCCCTGCCTCTGATTCCCCAGCTCTGATTCCCCGCCTCTGATTCCCCGTGTTTGATCCCCTGCCTCTGATTCCCCGCCTCTGATTCCCCATCTCTGATTCACCGCCTTTGATTCGCCACCTCTGATTCCCCATATCTGATTCCTCGCCTCTGTTTCCCCGCCTCTGATTCCCCGCCTCTGATTCCCCATATCTCATTCCCCGCCTCTGATTCCCCATCTCTGATTCCCGGACTCTGATTCCCCACGTCTGATTCCCGGCCTCTTATTCCCAGCATCTGATTCCAGGCCTCTGATTCCCGGCCTCTGACTCCCCGCTTCTGATTCTGATTCCCTGCCTCTGATTCCCCATCTCTGATTCCGCACATCTGATTACCTGCCTCTGATTCCCCACCTCTGATACCCCATATCTGATTCCCCGCCTCTGATTCCCCGCATCCGATTCCCCATATCTGATTCCCCGCCTCTGTTTCCCCGCCCCTGATTCCCCGCCTCTGTTTCCCCATATCTGATTCCCCGCCTCTGATTCCCAACTATGATTCCCCGCCTCTGATTCCCCAGCTCTGATTCCCTGCCTCTGATTCCCCGCATTCTATTCCCTGCCTCTGATTCCCCGCCTGTGATTCCCCATCTCTGATAAACCACCTCTGATTCCCCACCACTGATTCCCCATATCTAATTCCCCGCCTCTGTTTGCCCGCCTCTGATTCCCCACCTCTGATTCCCCATATCTAATTCCCCGCCTCTGTTTGCCCACCTCTGATTCCCCGCCTCTGTTTCCCCATATCTGATTCCCCGCCTCTGAATCCCCAACTCTGATTCCCTGCCTCTGATTCCCCAGCTCTGATTCCCCGCCTTTGATTCCCCCGTCTGATACCCAGCCTCTGAAACCCCGTGTCTGATTTCTTGCCTCTGATTCCCCGCCTCTGATTCCCCATCTCTGATTCACAGCCTCTGATTCCCCACCTCTGATTCCCCATCTCTGATTCCGCACATCTGATTCCCTGCCTCTGATTCCCCGACTCTAATCCCCACCTCTGATTCCCCAGCTCTGATTCCCCGCCTCTGATTCCCCAACTCTGATTCCCCGCCTCTGATTCCCCAGCTCTGATTCCCCGCCTCTGATTCCCCGTGTTTGATTCCCTGCCTCTGATTCCACGCCTCTGATTCCCCATCTCTGATTCATCGCCTTTGATTCCCCACCTCTGATTCCCCATATCTGATTCCCCACCTCTGTTTCCCGGCCTCTGATTCCCCGCTTCTGATTCTGAATCCCTGCCTCTGATTCCCCATCTCTGATTCCGCACATCTGATTCCCTGCCTCTGATTCCCCACCTCTGATTCCCCATATCTGATTTCCCGCCTCTGTTTCCCCGCCTCTGATTCCCCGCCTCTGTTTCCCCATATCTAATTCCCAACCTCTGATGCCCCAACTCTGATTCCCTGCCTCTGATTCCCCGCGTTCTATTCCCTGCCTCTGATTCCCCGCCTGTGATTCCCCATCTCTGATTCACCACCTCTGATTCCCCACCTCTGTTTCCCCATATCTGATTCCCCGCCTCTGAATCCCCAACTCTGATTCCCTGCCTCTGATTCCCCAGCTCTGATTCCCCGCCTTTGATTCCCCCGTCTGATTCCCAGCCTCTGAAACCCCATGTCTGATTTCTTGCCTCTGATTCCCCGCCTCTGATTCCCCATCTCTGATTCACAGCCTCTGATTCCCCACCTCTGATTCCCCATCTCTGATTCCGCACATCTGATTCCCTGCCTCTGATTCCACGACTCTGATCCCCACCTCTGATTCCGCAGCTCTGATTCCCGCCTCTGATTCCCCAACTCTGATTCACAGCCTCTGATTCCCCACCTCTGATTCCCCATCTCTGATTCCGCACATCTGATTCCCTGCCTCTGATTCCCCGACTCTAATCCCCACCTCTGATTCCCCAGCTCTGATTCCCCGCCTCTGATTCCCCAACTCTGATTCCCCGCCTCTGATTCCCCAGCTCTGATTCCCATCCTCTGATTCCCCGTGTTTGATTCCCTGCCTCTGATTCCACGCCTCTGATTCCCCATCTCTGATTCATCGCCTTTGATTCGCCACCTCTGATTCCCCATATCTGATTCCTCGCCTCTGTTTCCCCGCCTCTGATTCCCCGCCTCTGATTCCCCATATCTCATTCCCCGCCTCTGATTCCCCATCTCTGATTCCCGGACTCTGATTCCCCACCTCTGATTCCCGGCCTCTTATTCAGGGCATCTGATTCCGGCCTCTGATTCCCCACCTCTGATTCCCCATATCTGATTCCCCACCTCTGTTTACCGGCCTCTGATTCCCCGCTTCTGATTCTGAATCCCTGCCTCTGATTCCCCATCTCTGATTCCGCACATCTGATTCCCTGCCTCTGATTCCCCACCTCTGATTCCCTATATCTGATTTCCCGCCTCTGTTTCCCCGCCTCTGATTCCCCGCCTCTGTTTCCCCATATCTAATTCCCAACCTCTGATGCCCCAACTCTGATTCCCTGCCTCTGATTCCCCGCGTTCTATTCCCTGCCTCTGATTCCCCGCCTGTGATTCATCATCTCTGATTCACCACCTCTGATTCTCCACCTCTGATTCCCCATATCTAATTCCCCGCCTCTGTTTGCCCGACTCTGATTCCCCGCCTCTGTTTCCCCAGATCTGATTCCCCGCCTCTGAATCCCCAACTCTGATTCCCTGCCTCTGATTCCCCAGCTCTGATTCCCCGCCTTTGATTCCCCCGTCTGATTCCCAGCCTCTGAAACCCCGTGTCTGATTTCTTGCCTCTGATTCCCCGCCTCTGATTCCCCATCTCTGATTCACAGCCTCTGATTCCCCACCTCTGATTCCCCATCTCTGATTCCGCACATCTGATTCCCTGCCTCTGATTCCACGACTCTGATCCCCACCTCTGATTCCGCAGCACTGATTCCCCGCCTCTGATTCCCCAACTCTGATTCCCCGCCTCTGATTCCCCAGCTCTGATTCCCTGCCTCTGTTTCGCAACCTCTGATTCCCCACCTCTGATTCCCCATATATGATTCCCCACCTCTGTTTCCCTGCCTCTGATTCCCAGCCTCTGTTTCCCCATATCTGATTCCCCGCCTCTGATTCCCCAACTCTGATTCCCCGCCTCTGATTCCCCAGCTCTGATTCCCCACCTATGATTCCCCGTGTTTGATTCACTGCCTCTGATTCCCCGCCTCTGATTCCCCATCTCTGATTCACCGCCTTTCATTCGCCACCTCTTATTCCCCATATCAGATTCCCCGCCTCTGTTTCCCCGCCTCTGATTCCCCTCCTCTGTTTCCCCATATCTGATTGCCCGCCTCTGATTCCCCAACTCTGATTCCCCGCCTCTGATTCCCCAGCTCTGATTCCCCGCCTTTGATTCCCCCCGTCTGATTCCCAGCCTCTGAGTCCCCGTGTCTGATTTCCTGCCTCTGATTCCCCGCCTCTGATTCCCCATCTCTGATTCACAGCCGCTGATTCCCCACCTCTGATTCTCCATCTCTGATTCCGCACATCTGATTCCCTGCCTCTGATTCCCCGACTCTGATCCCCACCTCTGATTCCCCAGCTCTGATTCCCCGCCTCTGATTCTCCATATCTCATTCCCCGCCTCTGATTCCCCAGCTCTGATTCCCGGACTCTGATTCCCAACCTCTGATTCCCGGCCTCTTATTCCCGGCATCTGATTCCGGCCTCTGATTCCCGGCCTCTGATTCCCTGCTTCTGATTCCCCATCTCTGATTCCGCAAATCTAATTCCCTGCCTCTGATTCCCCACCTCTGATTCCCCATATCTGATTCCCCGCCTCTGTTTCCCCGCCTCTGATTCCCCGCCTCTGTTTCCCCATATCTAAGTCCCCGCCTCTGATTCCCCAACTTTGATTCCCCACCTCTGATTCCCCAGCTCTGATTCCCCGCCTCTGATTCCCCGCATCTGATTCCATGCATCTGATTCCCAGCCTCTGATTCCCCAACTCTGATTCCCCGCCTCTGATTCCCCAGCTCTGATTCCCCGCCTCTGATTCCCCGTGTTTGATTCCCTGCCTCTGATTCCACGCCTCTGATTCCCCATCTCTGATTCATCGCCTTTGATTCCCCACCTCTGATTCCCCATATCTGATTCCCCACCTCTGTTTCCCGGCCTCTGATTCCCCGCTTCTGATTCTGAATCCCTGCCTCTGATTCCCCATCTCTGATTCCGCACATCTGATTCCCTGCCTCTGATTCCCCACCTCTGATTCCCCATATCTGATTTCCCGCCTCTGTTTCCCCGCCTCTGATTCCCCGCCTCTGTTTCCCCATATCTAATTCCCAACCTCTGATGCCCCAACTCTGATTCCCTGCCTCTGATTCCCCGCGTTCTATTCCCTGCCTCTGATTCCCCGCCTGTGATTCCCCATCTCTGATTCACCACCTCTGATTCCCCACCTCTGTTTCCCCATATCTGATTCCCCGCCTCTGAATCCCCAACTCTGATTCCCTGCCTCTGATTCCCCAGCTCTGATTCCCCGCCTTTGATTCCCCCGTTTGATTCCCAGCCTCTGAAACCCCGTGTCTGATTTCTTGCCTCTGATTCCCCGCCTCTGATTCCCCATCTCTGATTCACAGCCTCTGATTCCCCACCTCTGATTCCCCATCTCTGATTCCGCACATCTGATTCCCTGCCTCTGATTCCACGACTCTGATCCCCACCTCTGATTCCGCAGCTCTGATTCCCGCCTCTGATTCCCCAACTCTGATTCCCCACCTCTGATTCCCCAGCTCTGATTCCCCGCCTCTGATTCCCCGTGTTTGATCCCCTGCCTCTGATTCCCCGACTCTGATCCCCACCTCTGATTCCGCAGCTCTGATACCCCGCCTCTGATTCCCCAACTCTGATTCCCCGCCTCTGATTCCCCAACTCTGATTCCCTGCCTCTGATTCCCCAGCTTCATTCCCCGCCTTTGATTCCCCCCGTCTGATTCCCAGCCTCTGAATCCCCGTGTCTGATAACCTGCCTCTGATTCCCCGCCTCTGATTCCCCATCTCAGATTCACCGCCTCTGATTCCCCACCTCTGATTCCCCATCTCTGATTCCGCACATCCGACTCCCTGCCTCTGATTCCCCGACTCTGATTCCCCACCTCTGATTCCCCAGCTCTGATTCCCCGCCTCTGATTCCCCAACTCTGATTCCCCGCCTCTGATTCCACAGCTCTGATTCCCCGCCTCTGATTCCCCGTGTTTGATCCCCTGCCTCTGATTCCCCGCCTCTGATTCCCCATCTCTGATTCACCGCCTTTGATTCGCCACCTCTGATTCCCCATATCTGACTCCTCGCCACTGTTTCCCCGCCTCTGCTTCCCCGCCTCTGATTCCCCATATCTCATTCCCCGCCTCTGATTCGCCATCTATGATTCCCCGCCTCTGATTCCCCGCGTCTGATTCCCTGCCTCTGATTCCCCGCCTCTGATTCCACATCTCTGATTCACCACCTCTGATTCCACGCGTCTGATTCCCCGCCTCTGATTCCCCATCTCTGATTCCCCATCTCTGATTCCCCAATTCTGATTCCCCGCCTCTGATTCCCCAGCTCTGATTCCTCGCCTCTGATTCCCTTCCTTTGATTCCCAACCTCTGATTCCCCAACTCTGATTTCCCATATTGATTCCCTGCGTCTGATTCCCCACCTCTGATTTCCAACATTGTTTCCCTGCGTCTGATTCCCCGCCTCTGATTCCCCAACTCTGATTCCCCGCCTCTGATTCCCCAGCTCTGATTCCCCACATCTGATTCCCCGTGTTTGATTCCCTGCCTCTGATTCCCCACCTCTGATTCCCCATATCTGATTCCCCGCCTCTGTTTCCCCACCTTTGATTCCCCGCCTCTGTTTCCCAATATCTAAGTCCCCGCCTCTGATTCCCCAACTCTGATTCCCCGCCTCTGATTCCCCAGCTCTGATTCCCCGCCTCTGATTCCCCGTGTCTGATCCCCTGCCTCTGATTCCCCGCCTCTGATTCCCCATCTCTGATTCACCGCCTTTGATTCGCCACCTCTGATTCCCCATATCTGATTCCTCGCCTCTGTTTCCCCGCCTCTGATTCCCCGCCTCTGATTCCCCATATCTCATTCCCCGCCTCTGATTCCCCATCTCTGATTCCCGGACTCTGATTCCCCACCTCTGATTCCCGGCCTCTTATTCCCGGCATCTGATTCCGGCCTCTGATTCCCGTCCTCTGATTCCCTGCTTCTGATTCCCCATCTCTGATTCCGCAAATCTAATTCCCTGCCTCTGATTCCCCACCTCTGATTCCCCATATCTGATTCCCCGCCTCTGTTTCCCCGCCTCTGATTCCCCGCCTCTGTTTCCCCATATCTAAGTCCCCGCCTCTGATTCCCCAACTTTGATTCCCCACCTCTGATTCCCCAGCTCTGATTCCCCGCCTCTGATTCCCCGCATCTGATTCCATGCATCTGATTCCCAGCCTCTGATTCCCAGCCTCTGATTCCCAACCTCTGATTCCCCACCTCTGATTCCCCATATCTGATTCCACGCCTCTGTTTCCCCGCCTCTGATTCCCCGCCTCTGTTTCCCCATATCTGATCCCCGCCTCTATTTGCCCGCATCTGATTCCCCGCCTCTGTTTCCCCATATCTGATTCCCCGCCTCTGAATCCCCAACTCTGATTCCCTGCCTCTAATTTCCCAGCTCTGATTCCCCGCCTCTGATTCCCCGCGTCTGATTACCGGCCTCTGATTCCCCGCCTCTGATTCCCCATCTCTGATTCACAACCTCTGATTCCCCACCTCTGATTCCCCAGCTCTGATTCCCCACCTCTGATTCCGCACATCTGATTCCCTGCCTCTGATTCCCCGCCTCTGACTCCCCGCCTCTGATTCCCTGCCTCTGTTTCCAAACCTCTGATTCCCCACCTCTGATTCCCCATATCTGATTCCCCACCTCTGTTTCCCTTCCTCTGATTCCCCGCCTCTGTTTCCCCATATCTGATTCCCCGCCTCTGATTCCCCAACTCTGATTCCCCGCCTCTGATACCTCAGCTCTGATTCCCCACCTCTGATTCCCCGTGTTTGATTCCCTGCCTCTGATTCCCCGCCTCTGATTCCCCATCTCTGATTCACCGCCTTTCATTCGCCACCTCTGAGTCCCCATATCAGATTCCCCGCCTCTGATTCCCCGCCTCTGTTTCCCCATATCTGATTCCCCGCCTCTGATTCCCCAACTCTGATTCCCCGCCTCTGATTACCCAGCTCTGATTCCCCGCCTCTGATTCCCCGCATCTGATTCCCTGCCTCTGATTCCCCGCCTCTGATACCCCATCTCTGATTCCCCGCAATTGAATCCCCGTGTCTGATACCCAGCCTCTGATACCCCGCCCCTGATTCCCCACCTCTGATTCCCCATATCTGACTCCCCGCCTCTGATCCCCTGCCTCTGATTCCCCGACTCTGATCCCCACCTCTGATTCCGCAGCTCTGATTCCCCGCCTCTGATTCCCCAACTCTGATTCCCCGACTCTGATTCCCCAACTCTGATTCCCTGCCTCTGATTCCCCAGCTTCATTCCCCGCCTTTGATTCCCCCCGTCTGATTCCCAGCCTCTGAATCCCCGTGTCTGATAACCTGCCTCTGATTCCCCGCCTCTGATTCCCCATCTCAGATTCACCGCCTCTGATTCCCCACCTCTGATTCCCCATCTCTGATTCCGCACATCCGACTCCCTGCCTCTGATTCCCCGACTCTGATTCCCCACCTCTGATTCCCCAGCTCTGATTCCCCGCCTCTGATTCCCCAACTCTGATTCCCCGCCTCTGATTCCACAGCTCTGATTCCCCGCCTCTGATTCCCCGTGTTTGATCCCCTGCCTCTGATTCCCCGCCTCTGATTCCCCATCTCTGATTCACCGCCTTTGATTCGCCACCTCTGATTCCCCATATCTGATTCCTCACCACTGTTTCCCCGCCTCTGATTCCCCGCCTCTGATTCCCCATATCTCATTCCCCGCCTCTGATTCGCCAGCTATGATTCCCCGCCTCTGATTCCCCGCGTCTGATTCCCTGCCTCTGATTCCCCGCCTCTGATTCCACATCTCTGATTCACCACCTCTGATTCCACGCGTCTGATTCCCCGCCTCTGATTCCCCATCTCTGATTCCCAATCTCTGATTCCCCAATTCTGATTCCCCGCCTCTGATTCCCCAGCTCTGATTCCTCGCCTCTGATTCCCTTCCTTTGATTCCCAACCTCTGATTCCCCAACTCTGATTTCCCATATTGATTCCCTGCGTCTGATTCCCCACCTCTGATTTCCCACATTGATTCCCTGCGTCTGATTCCCCGCCTCTGATTCCCCAACTCTGATTCCCCGCCTCTGATTCCCCAGCTCTGATTCCCCGCATCTGATTCCCCGTGTTTGATTCCCTGCCTCTGATTCCCCACCTCTGATTCCCCATATCTGATTCCCCGCCTCTGTTTCCCCACCTTTGATTCCCCGCCTCTGTTTCCCAATATCTAAGTCCCCGCCTCTGATTCCCGAACTCTGATTCCCCACCTCTGATTCCCCAACTCTGATTCCCCGCCTCTGATTCCCCAGCTCTGATTCCCCGCCTCTGATTCCCCGTGTTTGATCCCCTGCCTCTGATTCCCCGCCTCTGATTCCCCATCTCTGATTCACCGCCTTTGATTCGCCACCTCTGATTCCCCATATCTGATTCCTCGCCTCTGTTTCCCCGCCTCTGATTCCCCGCCTCTGATTCCCCATATCTCATTCCCCGCCTCTGATTCCCCATCTCTGATTCCCGGACTCTGATTCCCCACCTCTGATTCCCGGCCTCTTATTCCCGGCATCTGATTCCGGCCTCTGATTCCCGGCCTCTGATTCCCTGCTTCTGATTCCCCATCTCTGATTCCGCAAATCTAATTCCCTGCCTCTGATTCCCCACCTCTGATTCCCCATATCTGATTCCCCGCCTCTGTTTCCCCGCCTCTGATTCCCCGCCTCTGTTTCCCCATATCTAAGTCCCCGCCTCTGATTCCCCAACTTTGATTCCCCACCTCTGATTCCCCAGCTCTGATTCCCCGCCTCTGATTCCCCGCATCTGATTCCATGCATCTGATTCCCAGCCTCTGATTCCCAGCCTCTGATTCCCAACCTCTGATTCCCCACCTCTGATTCCCCATATCTGATTCCACGCCTCTGTTACCCCGCCTCTGATTCCCCGCCTCTGTTTCCCCATATCTGATCCCCGCCTCTATTTGCCCGCATCTGATTCCCCGCCTCTGTTTCCCCATATCTGATTCCCCGCCTCTGATTCCCCGCCTCTGATTCCCCGCGTCTGATTACCGGCCTCTGATTCCCCGCCTCTGATTCCCCATCTCTGATTCACAACCTCTGATTCCCCACCTCTGATACCCCATATCTGATTCCCCGCCTCTGTTTCCCCGCCTCTGATTCCCCACCTCTGATTCCCAATATCTGATTCCCCGCCTCTGATTCCCCACCTCTGATTCCCCGCCTCTGATTCGCCAGCTATGATTCCCCGCCTCTGATTCCCCGTGTTTGATTCCCTGCCTCTGATTCCCCAACTCTGATTCCCCAACTCTGATTCACCGCCTTTGATTCGCCACCTCTGATTCCCCATATCTGATTCCCCGCCTCTGTTTCCCCGCCTCTGATTCCCCGCCTCTGATTCCCCATATCTCATTCCCCGCCTCTGAATCCCCATCTCTGATTCCCGGACTCTGATTCCCCACCTCTGATTCCCTGCTACTGATTCTGATTCCCTGCCTTTGATTCCCCATCTCTGATTCCGCACATCTGATTCCCTGCCTCTGATTCCCCATCTCTGATTCCCCATATCTGATTCCCAGCTTCTGTTTCCCCGCCTCTGATTCCCCGCCTCTGTTTCCCAATATTTAAGTCCCCGCCTCTGATTCCACAACTCTAATTCCCCACCTCTGATTCCACAGCTCTGATTCCCCGCCTCTGATTCCCCGCATCTGATTCCCTGCATCTGATTCCAAGCCTCTTATTCCCTGCCTCTGATTCCCAACCTCTGATTCCCCACCTCTGATTCCCCATATCTGATTCTCAGCCTCTGTTTCCCCGCCTCTGATTCCCCGCCTCTGTTTCCCCATATCTGATTCCCGGCCTCTGGTTCCCTGCCTCTGATTCCCCGCCTCTGATTCCCTGCCTCTGATTCCCCATCTCCGATTCCGCACATCTGATTCCCTGCCTCTGATTCCCCGCCTCTGATTCCCCGCCTCTGATTCCCTGCCCCTGATTCCCAACCTCTGATTCCCCACCTCTGATTCCCCGTGTTTGATTCCCCGCCTCTGTTTCCCCGCCTCTGATTCCCCGCCTCTGATTCCCCAACTCTAATTCCCCGCCTCTGATTCCCCATATCTGATTCCCCGCCTCTGTTTCCCCGCCTCTGATTCCCCACCCCTGTTTCCCCATATCTGATTCCCTGCCTCTGATTCCCCAACTTTGATTCCCAGCATCTGATTCCCCAGCTCTGATTCCCCGCCTCTGATTCCCCGCATCTGATTCCCTGCCTCTGATTCCCAACCTCTGATTCCCCACCTCTGATTCCCCATATCTGATCCCCAGCCTCTGTTTCCCCGCCTCTGTTTCCCCATATCTGATTCCCGGCCTCTGATTCCCCGCCTCTGATTCCCCGCCTCTGATTCCCTGCCTCTGATTCCCCATTTCCGATTCCGCACATCTGATTCCCTGCCTCTGATTCCCCGCCTCTGATTCCCCGCCTCTGATTCCCTGCATCTGATTCCCAACCTCTGATTCCCCACCTCTGATTCCCCGTGTTTGATTCCCCGCCTCTGTTTCCCCGCCTCTGATTCCCCGCCTCTGATTCCTCAACTCTAATTCCCCGCCTCTGATTCACCATATCTGATTCCCTGCCTCTGTTTCCCCGCCTCTGATTCCCCGCCCCTGTTTCCCCATATCTGATTCCCTGCCTCTGATTCCCCAACTTTGATTCCCAGCCTCTGATTCCCCAGCTCTGATTCCCCGCCTCTGATTCCCCGTGTTTGATTCCCTGCCTCTGATTCCCCGCCTCTGATTCCCCAACTCTAATTCCCCGCCTCTGATTCCCCATATCTGATTCCCTGCCTCTGTTTCCCCGCCTCTGATTCCCCGCCTCTGTTTCCCCGCCTCTGATTCCCCACCTCTGATTCCCAATATCTGATTCCCCGCCTCTGATTCCCCACCTCTGATTCCCCGCCTCTGATTCGCCAGCTATGATTCCCCGCCTCTTATTCCCCGCGTCTGATTCCCTGCCTCTGATTCTCCGCCTCTGATTCCACATCTCCGATTCACCACCTCTGATTCCCCGCGTCTGATTCCCTGCCTCTGATTCCCCATCTCTGATTCCCCATCTCTGATTCCCCAATTCTGATTCCCCTCCTCTGATTCCCCGTGTTTGATTCCCTGCCTCTGATTCCCGGCCTCTGATTCCCCATCTCTGATTCACCGCCTTTGATTCACCACCTCTGAGTCGCCATATCTGATTCCCCGCCTCTGTTTCCCCGCCTCTGATTCCCCGCCTCTGATTCCCCATATCTCATTCCCCGCCTCTGAATCCCAATCTCTGATTCCCGGACTCTGATTCCCCACCTCTGATTTCCGGCCTCTTATTCCCGGCATCTGATTCCGGCCTCTGATTCCCGGCCTTGATTCCCTGCTTCTGATTCTGATTCCCTGCCTTTGATTCCCCATCTCTGATTCCGCACATCTGATTCCCTGCCTCTGATTCCCCATCTCTGATTCCCCATATCTGATTCACCGCCTCTGATTCCCTGCCTCTGTTTCCCAATATCTAAGTCCCCGCCTCTGATTCCCCAACTCTGATTCCCCACCTCTGATTCCCCAGCTCTGATTCCCCGCCTCTGATTCCCCGCATCTGATTCCCTGCATCTGATTCCAAGCCTCTGATTCCCTGCCTCTGATTCCCAACCTCTGATTCCCCACCTCTGATTCCCCATATCTGATTCCCAGCCTCTGTTTCCCCGCCTCTGATTCCCCGCCTCTGTTTCCCCATATCTGATTCCCGGCCTCTGATTCCCCGCCTCTGATTCCCCGCCTCTGATTCCCTATCTCCGATTCCGCACATCTGATTCCCCGCCTCTGATTCCCCGCATCTGATTCCATGCATCTGATTCCCAGCCTCTGATTCCCAGCCTCTGATTCCCAACCTCTGATTCCCCACCTCTGATTCCCCATATCTGATTCCACGCCTCTGTTTCCCCGCCTCTGATTCCCCGCCTCAGTTTCCCCATATCTGATCCCCGCCTCTATTTGCCCGCATCTGATTCCCCGCCTCTGTTTCCCCATATCTGATTCCCCGCCTCTGAATCCCCAACTCTGATTCCCTGCCTCTAATTTCCCAGCTCTGATTCCCCGCCTCTGATTCCCCGCGTCTGATTACCGGCCTCTGATTCCCCGCCTCTGATTCCCCATCTCTGATTCACAACCTCTGATTCCCCACCTCTGATTCCCCAGCTCTGATTCCCCACCTCTGATTCCGCACATCTGATTCCCTGCCTCTGATTCCCCGCCTCTGACTCCCCGCCTCTGATTCCCTGCCTCTGTTTCCAAACCTCTGATTCCCCACCTCTGATTCCCCATATCTGATTCCCCACCTCTGTTTCCCTTCCTCTGATTCCCCGCCTCTGTTTCCCCATATCTGATACCCCGCCTCTGATTCCCCAACTCTGATTCCCCGCCTCTGATACCTCAGCTCTGATTCCCCACCTCTGATTCCCCGTGTTTGATTCCCTGCCTCTGATTCCCCGCCTCTGATTCCCCATCTCTGATTCACCGCCTTTCATTCGCCACCTCTGAGTCCCCATATCAGATTCCCCGCCTCTGATTCCCCGCCTCTGTTTCCCCATATCTGATTCCCCGCCTCTGATTCCCCAACTCTGATTCCCCGCCTCTGATTACCCAGCTCTGATTCCCCGCCTCTGATTCCCCGCATCTGATTCCCTGCCTCTGATTCCCCGCCTCTGATACCCCATCTCTGATTCCCCGCAATTGAATCCCCGTGTCTGATACCCAGCCTCTGATACCCCGCCCCTGATTCCCCACCTCTGATTCCCCATATCTGACTCCCCGCCTCTGATCCCCTGCCTCTGATTCCCCGACTCTGATCCCCACCTCTGATTCCGCAGCTCTGATTCCCCGCCTCTGATTCCCCAACTCTGATTCCCCGACTCTGATTCCCCAACTCTGATTCCCTGCCTCTGATTCCCCAGCTTCATTCCCCGCCTTTGATTCCCCCAGTCTGATTCCCAGCCTCTGAATCCCCGTGTCTGATAACCTGCCTCTGATTCCCCGCCTCTGATTCCCCATCTCAGATTCACCGCCTCTGATTCCCCACCTCTGATTCCCCATCTCTGATTCCGCACATCCGACTCCCTGCCTCTGATTCCCCGACTCTGATTCCCCACCTCTGATTCCCCAGCTCTGATTCCCCGCCTCTGATTCCCCAACTCTGATTCCCCGCCTCTGATTCCACAGCTCTGATTCCCCGCCTCTGATTCCCCGTGTTTGATCCCCTGCCTCTGATTCCCCGCCTCTGATTCCCCATCTCTGATTCACCGCCTTTGATTCGCCACCTCTGATTCCCCATATCTGATTCCTCGCCACTGTTTCCCCGCCTCTGATTCCCCGCCTCTGATTCCCCATATCTCATTCCCCGCCTCTGATTCGCCAGCTATGATTCCCCGCCTCTGATTCCCCGCGTCTGATTCCCTGCCTCTGATTCCCCGCCTCTGATTCCACATCTCTGATTCACCACCTCTGATTCCACGCGTCTGATTCCCCGCCTCTGATTCCCCATCTCTGATTCCCAATCTCTGATTCCCCAATTCTTATTCCCCGCCTCTGATTCCCCAGCTCTGATTCCTCGCCTCTGATTCCCTTCCTTTGATTCCCAACCTCTGATTCCCCAACTCTGATTTCCCATATTGATTCCCTGCGTCTGATTCCCCACCTCTGATTTCCCACATTGATTCCCTGCGTCTGATTCCCCGCCTCTGATTCCCCAACTCTGATTCCCCGCCTCTGATTCCCCAGCTCTGATTCCCCGCATCTGATTCCCCGTGTTTGATTCCCTGCCTCTGATTCCCCACCTCTGATTCCCCATATCTGATTCCCCGCCTCTGTTTCCCCACCTTTGATTCCCCGCCTCTGTTTCCCAATATCTAAGTCCCCGCCTCTGATTCCCCAACTCTGATTCCCCACCTCTGATTCCCCAACTCTGATTCCCCGCCTCTGATTCCCCAGCTCTGATTCCCCGCCTCTGATTCCCCGTGTTTGATCCCCTGCCTCTGATTCCCCGCCTCTGATTCCCCATCTCTGATTCACCGCCTTTGATTCGCCACCTCTGATTCCCCATATCTGATTCCTCGCCTCTGTTTCCCCGCCTCTGATTCCCCGCCTCTGATTCCCCATATCTCATTCCCCGCCTCTGATTCCCCATCTCTGATTCCCGGACTCTGATTCCCCACCTCTGATTCCCGGCCTCTTATTCCCGGCATCTGATTCCTGCCTCTGATTCCCGGCCTCTGATTCCCTGCTTCTGATTCCCCATCTCTGATTCCGCAAATCTAATTCCCTGCCTCTGATTCCCCACCTCTGATTCCCCATATCTGATTCCCCGCCTCTGTTTCCCCGCCTCTGATTCCCCGCCTCTGTTTCCCCATATCTAAGTCCCCGCCTCTGATTCCCCAACTTTGATTCCCCACCTCTGATTCCCCAGCTCTGATTCCCCGCCTCTGATTCCCCGCATCTGATTCCATGCATCTGATTCCCAGCCTCTGATTCCCAGCCTCTGATTCCCAACCTCTGATTCCCCACCTCTGATTCCCCGTATCTGATTCCACGCCTCTGTTACCCCGCCTCTGATTCCCCGCCTCTGTTTCCCCATATCTGATCCCCGCCTCTATTTGCCCGCATCTGATTCCCCGCCTCTGTTTCCCCATATCTGATTCCCCGCCTCTGATTCCCCGCCTCTGATTCCCCGCGTCTGATTACCGGCCTCTGATTCCCCGCCTCTGATTCCCCATCTCTGATTCACAACCTCTGATTCCCCACCTCTGATACCCCATATCTGATTCCCCGCCTCTGTTTCCCCGCCTCTGGTTCCCCACCTCTGATTCCCAATATCTGATTCCCCGCCTCTGATTCCCCACCTCTGATTCCCCATATCTGATTCTCAGCCTCTGTTTCCCCGCCTCTGATTCCCCGCCTCTGTTTCCCCATATCTGATTCCCGGCCTCTGGTTCCCCGCCTCTGATTCCCCGCCTCTGATTCCCTGCCTCTGATTCCCCATCTCCGATTCCGCACATCTGATTCCCTGCCTCTGATTCCCCGCCTCTGATTCCCCGCCTCTGATTCCCTGCCTCTGATTCCCAACCTCTGATTCCCCACCTCTGATTCCCCGTGTTTGATTCCCCGCCTCTGTTTCCCCGCCTCTGATTCCCCGCCTCTGATTCCCCAACTCTAATTCCCCGCCTCTGATTCCCCATATCTGATTCCCCGCCTCTGTTTCCCCGCCTCTGATTCCCCACCCCTGTTTCCCCATATCTGATTCCCTGCCTCTGATTCCCCAACTTTGATTCCCAGCATCTGATTCCCCAGCTCTGATTCCCCGCCTCTGATTCCCCGCATCTGATTCCCTGCCTCTGATTCCCAACCTCTGATTCCCCACCTCTGATTCCCCATATCTGATCCCCAGCCTCTGTTTCCCCGCCTCTGTTTCCCCATATCTGATTCCCGGCCTCTGATTCCCCGCCTCTGATTCCCCGCCTCTGATTCCCTGCCTCTGATTCCCCATCTCCGATTCCGCACATCTGATTCCCTGCCTCTGATTCCCCGCCTCTGATTCCCCGCCTCTGATTCCCTGCATCTGATTCCCAACCTCTGATTCCCCACCTCTGATTCCCCGTGTTTGATTCCCCGCCTCTGTTTCCCCGCCTCTGATTCCCCGCCTCTGATTCCTCAACTCTAATTCCCCGCCTCTTATTCCCCATATCTGATTCCCTGCCTCTGTTTCCCCGCCTCTGATTCCCCGCCCCTGTTTCCCCATATCTGATTCCCTGCCTCTGATTCCCCAACTTTGATTCCCAGCCTCTGATTCCCCAGCTCTGATTCCCCGCCTCTGATTCCCCGTGTTTGATTCCCTGCCTCTGATTCCCCGCCTCTGATTCCCCAACTCTAATTCCCCGCCTCTGATTCCCCATATCTGATTCCCTGCCTCTGTTTCCCCGCCTCTGATTCCCCGCCTCTGTTTCCCCGCCTCTGATTCCCCACCTCTGATTCCCAATATCTGATTCCCCGCCTCTGATTCCCCACCTCTGATTCCCCGCCTCTGATTCGCCAGCTATGATTCCCCGCCTCTTATTCCCCGCGTCTGATTCCCTGCCTCTGATTCCCCGCCTCTGATTCCACATCTCCGATTCACCACCTCTGATTCCCCGCGTCTGATTCCCTGCCTCTGATTCCCCATCTCTGATTCCCCATCTCTGATTCCCCAATTCTGATTCCCCTCCTCTGATTCCCCGTGTTTGATTCCCTGCCTCTGATTCCCGGCCTCTGATTCCCCATCTCTGATTCACCGCCTTTGATTCACCACCTCTGAGTCGCCATATCTGATTCCCCGCCTCTGTTTCCCCGCCTCTGATTCCCCGCCTCTGATTCCCCATATCTCATTCCCCGCCTCTGAATCCCAATCTCTGATTCCCGGACTCTGATTCCCCACCTCTGATTTCCGGCCTCTTATTCCCGGCATCTGATTCCGGCCTCTGATTCCCGGCCTTGATTCCCTGCTTCTGATTCTGATTCCCTGCCTTTGATTCCCCATCTCTGATTCCGCACATCTGATTCCCTGCCTCTGATTCCCCATCTCTGATTCCCCATATCTGATTCACCGCCTCTGATTCCCTGCCTCTGTTTCCCAATATCTAAGTCCCCGCCTCTGATTCCCCAACTCTGATTCCCCACCTCTGATTCCCCAGCTCTGATTCCCCGCCTCTGATTCCCCGCATCTGATTCCCTGCATCTGATTCCAAGCCTCTGATTCCCTGCCTCTGATTCCCAACCTCTGATTCCCCACCTCTGATTCCCCATATCTGATTCCCAGCCTCTGTTTCCCCGCCTCTGATTCCCCGCCTCTGTTTCCCCATATCTGATTCCCGGCCTCTGATTCCCCGCCTCTGATTCCCCGCCTCTGATTCCCTATCTCCGATTCCGCACATCTGATTCCCTGCCTCTGATTCCCCGCCTCTGATTCCCCGCCTCTGATTCCCTGCCTCTGATTCCCAACCTCTGATTCCCCACCTCTGATTCCCCGTGTTTGATTCCCCGCCTCTGTTTCCCCGCCTCTGATTCCCCGCCTCTGATTCCCCAACTCTAATTCCCCGCCTCTGATTCCCCATATCTGATTCCCCGCCTCTGTTTCCCCGCCTCTGATTCCCCGCCCCTGTTTCCCCATATCTGATTCCCTGCCTCTGATTCCCCAACTTTGATTCCCAGCCTCTGATTCCCCAGCTCTGATTCCCCGCCTCTGATTCCCCGTGTTTGATTCCCTGCCTCTGATTCCCCGCCTCTGATTCCCCATCTCTGATTCACCACCTTTGATTCGCCACCTCTGATTCCCCATATCTGATTCCCCACCTCTGTTTTCCCGCCTCTGATTCCCCGCCTCTGATTCTCCATATCTCATTCCCCGCCTCTGAATCCCCATCTCTGATTCCCGGACTCTGATTCCCCACCTCTGATTCCCGGCCTCTTATTCCCAGCATCTGATTCCAGGCCTCTGATTCCCGGCCTCTGACTCCCCGCTTCTGATTCTGTTTCCCGGCCTCTGACTCCCCGCTTCTGATTCCGCACATCTGATTACCTGCCTCTGATTCCCCACCTCTGATTCCCCATATCTGATTCCCCGCCTCTGATTCCCCGCATCCGATTCCCCATATCTGATTCCCCGCCTCTGTTTCCCCGCCCCTGATTCCCCGCCTCTGTTTCCCCATATCTGATTCCCCGCCTCTGATTCCCAACTATGATTCCCCGCCTCTGATTCCCCAGCTCTGATTCCCTGCCTCTGATTCCCCGCGTTCTATTCCCTGCCTCTGATTCCCCGCCTGTGATTCCCCATCTCTGATAAACCACCTCTGATTCCCCACCACTGATTCCCCATATCTAATTCCCCGCCTCTGATTCCCCAACTCTAATTCCCCGCCTCTGATTCCCCATATCTGATTCCCTGCCTCTGTTTCCCCGCCTCTGATTCCCCGCCTCTGTTTCCCCGCCTCTGATTCCCCACCTCTGATTCCCAATATCTGATTCCCCGCCTCTGATTCCCCACCTCTGATTCCCCGCCTCTGATTCGCCAGCTATGATTCCCCGCCTCTTATTCCCCGCGTCTGATTCCCTGCCTCTGATTCCCCGCCTCTGATTCCACATCTCCGATTCACCACCTCTGATTCCCCGCGTCTGATTCCCTGCCTCTGATTCCCCATCTCTGATTCCCCATCTCTGATTCCCCAATTCTGATTCCCCTCCTCTGATTCCCCGTGTTTGATTCCCTGCCTCTGATTCCCGGCCTCTGATTCCCCATCTCTGATTCACCGCCTTTGATTCACCACCTCTGAGTCGCCATATCTGATTCCCCGCCTCTGTTTCCCCGCCTCTGATTCCCCGCCTCTGATTCCCCATATCTCATTCCCCGCCTCTGAATCCCAATCTCTGATTCCCGGACTCTGATTCCCCACCTCTGATTTCCGGCCTCTTATTCCCGGCATCTGATTCCGGCCTCTGATTCCCGGCCTTGATTCCCTGCTTCTGATTCTGATTCCCTGCCTTTGATTCCCCATCTCTGATTCCGCACATCTGATTCCCTGCCTCTGATTCCCCATCTCTGATTCCCCATATCTGATTCACCGCCTCTGATTCCCTGCCTCTGTTTCCCAATATCTAAGTCCCCGCCTCTGATTCCCCAACTCTGATTCCCCACCTCTGATTCCCCAGCTCTGATTCCCCGCCTCTGATTCCCCGCATCTGATTCCCTGCATCTGATTCCAAGCCTCTGATTCCCTGCCTCTGATTCCCAACCTCTGATTCCCCACCTCTGATTCCCCATATCTGATTCCCAGCCTCTGTTTCCCCGCCTCTGATTCCCCGCCTCTGTTTCCCCATATCTGATTCCCGGCCTCTGATTCCCCGCCTCTGATTCCCCGCCTCTGATTCCCTATCTCCGATTCCGCACATCTGATTCCCTGCCTCTGATTCCCCGCCTCTGATTCCCCGCCTCTGATTCCCTGCCTCTGATTCCCAACCTCTGATTCCCCACCTCTGATTCCCCGTGTTTGATTCCCCGCCTCTGTTTCCCCGCCTCTGATTCCCCGCCTCTGATTCCCCAACTCTAATTCCCCGCCTCTGATTCCCCATATCTGATTCCCCGCCTCTGTTTCCCCGCCTCTGATTCCCAGCCCCTGTTTCCCCATATCTGATTCCCTGCCTCTGATTCCCCAACTTTGATTCCCAGCCTCTGATTCCCCAGCTCTGATTCCCCGCCTCTGATTCCCCGTGTTTGATTCCCTGCCTCTGATTCCCCGCCTCTGATTCCCCATCTCTGATTCACCACCTTTGATTCGCCACCTCTGATTCCCCATATCTGATTCCCCACCTCTGTTTTCCTGCCTCTGATTCCCCGCCTCTGATTCTCCATATCTCATTCCCCGCCTCTGAATCCCCATCTCTGATTCCCGGACTCTGATTCCCCACCTCTGATTCCCGGCCTCTTATTCCCAGCATCTGATTCCAGGCCTCTGATTCCCGGCCTCTGACTCCCCGCTTCTGATTCTGTTTCCCTGCCTCTGATTCCCCATCTCTGATTCCGCACATCTGATTACCTGCCTCTGATTCCCCACCTCTGATTCCCCATATCTGATTCCCCGCCTCTGATTCCCCGCATCCGATTCCCCATATCTGATTCCCCGCCTCTGTTTCCCCGCCCCTGATTCCCCGCCTCTGTTTCCCCATATCTGATTCCCCGCCTCTGATTCCCAACTATGATTCCCCGCCTCTGATTCCCCAGCTCTGATTCCCTGCCTCTGATTCCCCGCGTTCTATTCCCTGCCTCTGATTCCCCGCCTGTGATTCCCCATCTCTGATAAACCACCTCTGATTCCCCACCACTGATTCCCCATATCTAATTCCCCGCCTCTGTTTGCCCGCCTCTGATTCCCCACCTCTGATTCCCCATATCTAATTCCCCGCCTCTGTTTGCCCGCCTCTGATTCCCCGCCTCTGTTTCCCCATATCTGATTCCCCGCCTCTGAATCCCCAACTCTGATTCCCTGCCTCTGATTCCCCAGCTCTGATTCCCCGCCTTTGATTCCCCCGTCTGATTCCCAGCCTCTGAAACCCCGTGTCTGATTTCTTGCCTCTGATTCCCCGCCTCTGATTCCCCATCTCTGATTCACAGCCTCTGATTCCCCACCTCTGATTCCCCATCTCTAATTCCGCACATCTGATTCCCTGCCTCTGATTCCCCGACTCTGATCCCAACCTCTGATTCCCCAGCTCTGATTCCCCGCCTCTGATTCCCCAACTCTGATTCCCCGCCTCTGATTCCCCAGCTCTGATTCCCCGCATCTGATTCCCCGAGTTTGATTCCCTGCCTCTGATTCCCCACCTCTGATTCCCCATATCTGATTCCCCGCCTCTGTTTCCCCGCTACTGATTCCCCGCCTCTGTTTCCCCATATCTAAGTCCCCGCCTCTGATTCCCCAACTTTGATTCCCCACCTCTGATTCCCCAGCTCTGATTCCCCGCCTCTGATTCCCCGTGTTTGATTCCCTGCCTCTGATTCCACGCCTCTGATTCCCCATCTCTGATTCATCGCCTTTGATTCGCCACCTCTGATTCCCCATATCTGATTCCTCGCCTCTGTTTCCCCGCCTCTGATTCCCCGCCTCTGATTCCCCATATCTCATTCCCCGCCTCTGATTCCCCATCTCTGATTCCCGGACTCTGATTCCCCACCTCTGATTCCCGGCCTCTTATTCCCGGCATCTGATTCCGGCCTCTGATTCCCCACCTCTGATTCCCCATATCTGATTCCCCACCTCTGTTTCCCGGCCTCTGATTCCCCGCTTCTGATTCTGAATTCCTGCCTCTGATTCCCCATCTCTGATTCCGCACATCTGATTCCCTGCCTCTGATTCCCCACCTCTGATTCCCCATATCTGATTTCCCGCCTCTGTTTCCCCGCCTCTGATTCCCCGCCTCTGTTTCCCCATATCTAATTCCCAACCTCTGATGCCCCAACTCTGATTCCCTGCCTCTGATTCCCCGCGTTCTATTCCCTGCCTCTGATTCCCCGCCTGTGATTCCCCATCTCTGATTCACCACCTCTGATTCCCCACCTCTGATTCCCCATATCTAATTCCCCGCCTCTGTTTGCCCGACTCTGATCCCCGCCTCTGTTTCCCCATATCTGATTCCCCGCCTCTGAATCCCCAACTCTGATTCCCTGCCTCTGATTCCCCAGCTCTGATTCCCCGCCTTTGATTCCCCCGTCTGATTCCCAGCCTCTGAAACCCCGTGTCTGATTTCTTGCCTCTGATTCCCCGCCTCTGATTCCCCATCTCTGATTCACAGCCTCTGATTCCCCACCTCTGATTCCCCATCTCTGATTCCGCACATCTGATTCCCTGCCTCTGATTCCACGACTCTGATCCCCACCTCTGATTCCGCAGCTCTGATTCCCCGCCTCTGATTCCCCAACTCTGATTCCCCGCCTCTGATTCCCCAGCTCTGATTCCCCGCCTCTGATTCCCCGTGTTTGATCCCCTGCCTCTGATTCCCCGACTCTGATCCCCACCTCTGATTCCGCAGCTCTGATTCCCCGCCTCTGATTCCCCAACTCTGATTCCCCGCCTCTGATTCCCCAACTCTGATTCCCTGCCTCTGATTCCCCAGCTTCATTCCCCGCCTTTGATTCCCCCCGTCTGATTCCCAGCCTCTGAATCCCCGTGTCTGATAACCTGCCTCTGATTCCCCGCCTCTGATTCCCCATCTCAGATTCACCGCCTCTGATTCCCCACCTCTGATTCCCCATCTCTGATTCCGCACATCCGACTCCCTGCCTCTGATTCCCCGACTCTGATTCCCCACCTCTGATTCCCCAGCTCTGATTCCCCGCCTCTGATTCCCCAACTCTGATTCCCCGCCTCTGATTCCACAGCTCTGATTCCCCGCCTCTGATTCCCCGTGTTTGATCCCCTGCCTCTGATTCCCCGCCTCAGATTCCCCATCTCTGATTCACCGCCTTTGATTCGCCACCTCTGATTCCCCATATCTGATTCCTCGCCACTGTTTCCCCGCCTCTGATTCCCCGCCTCTGATTCCCCATATCTCATTCCCCGCCTCTGATACGCCAGCTATGATTCCCCGCCTCTGATTCCCCGCGTCTGATTCCCTGCCTCTGATTCCCCGCCTCTGATTCCACATCTCTGATTCACCACCTCTGATTCCACGCGTCTGATTCCCCGCCTCTGATTCCCCATCTCTGATTCCCCATCTCTGATTCCCCAATTCTGATTCCCCGCCTCTGATTCCCCAGCTCTGATTCCTCGCCTCTGATTCCCTTCCTTTGATTCCCAACCTCTGATTCCCCAACTCTGATTTCCCATATTGATTCCCTGCGTCTGATTCCCCACCTCTGATTTCCCATATTGATTCCCTGCGTCTGATTCCCCGCCTCTGATTCCCCAACTCTGATTCCCCGCCTCTGATTCCCCAGCTCTGATTCCCCGCATCTGATTCCCCGTGTTTGATTCCCTGCCTCTGATTCCCTGCCTCTAATTTCCCAGCTCTGATTCCCCGCCTCTGATTCCCCGCGTCTGATTACCGGCCTCTGATTCCCCGCCTCTGATACCCCATCTCTGATTCACAACCTCTGATTCCCCACCTCTGATTCCCCAGCTCTGATTCCCCACCTCTGATTCCGCACATCTGATTCCCTGCCTCTGATTCCCCGCCTCTGACTCCCCGCCTCTGATTCCCTGCCTCTGTTTCCAAACCTCTGATTCCCCACCTCTGATTCCCCATATCTGATTCCCCACCTCTGTTTCCCTTCCTCTGATTCCCCGCCTCTGTTTCCCCATATCTGATTCCCCGCCTCTGATTCCCCAACTCTGATTCCCCGCCTCTGATACCTCAGCTCTGATTCCCCACCTCTGATTCCCCGTGTTTGATTCCCTGCCTCTGATTCCCCGCCTCTGATTCCCCATCTCTGATTCACCGCCTTTCATTCGCCACCTCTGAGTCCCCATATCAGATTCCCCGCCTCTGATTCCCCGCCTCTGTTTCCCCATATCTGATTCCCCGCCTCTGATTCCCCAACTCTGATTCCCCGCGTCTGATTACCCAGCTCTGATTCCCCGCCTCTGATTCCCCGCATCTGATTCCCTGCCTCTGATTCCCCGCCTCTGATACCCCATCTCTGATTCCCCGCAATTGAATCCCCGTGTCTGATACCCAGCCTCTGATACCCCGCCCCTGATTCCCCACCTCTGATTCCCCATATCTGACTCCCCGCCTCTGATCCCCTGCCTCTGATTCCCCGACTCTGATCCCCACCTCTGATTCCGCAGCTCTGATTCCCCGCCTCTGATTCCCCAACTCTGATTCCCCGCCTCTGATTCCCCAACTCTGATTCCCTGCCTCTGATTCCCCAGCTTCATTCCCCGCCTTTGATTCCCCCCATCTGATTCCCAGCCTCTGAATCCCCGTGTCTGATAACCTGCCTCTGATTCCCCGCCTCTGATTCCCCATCTCAGATTCACCGCCTCTGATTCCCCACCTCTGATTCCCCATCTCTGATTCCGCACATCCGACTCCCTGCCTCTGATTCCCCGACTCTGATTCCCCACCTCTGATTCCCCAGCTCTGATTCCCCGCCTCTGTTTCCCCAACTCTGATTCCCCGCCTCTGATTCCACAGCTCTGATTCCCCGCCTCTGATTCCACGTGTTTGATCCCCTGCCTCTGATTCCCCGCCTCTGATTCCCCATCTCTGATTCACCGCCTTTGATTCGCCACCTCTGATTCCCCATATCTGATTCCTCGCCACTGTTTCCCCGCCTCTGATTCCCCGCCTCTGATTCCCCATATCTCATTCCCCGCCTCTGATTCGCCAGCTATGATTCCCCGCCTCTGATTCCCCGCGTCTGATTCCCTGCCTCTGATTCCCTGCCTCTGATTCCACATCTCTGATTCACCACCTCTGATTCCACGCGTCTGATTCCCCGCCTCTGATTCCCCATCTCTGATTCCCAATCTCTGATTCCCCAATTCTGATTCCCCGCCTCTGATTCCCCAGCTCTGATTCCTCGCCTCTGATTCCCTTCCTTTGATTCCCAACCTCTGATTCCCCAACTCTGATTTCCCATATTGATTCCCTGCGTCTGATTCCCCACCTCTGATTTCCCACATTGATTCCCTGCGTCTGATTCCCCGCCTCTGATTCCCCAACTCTGATTCCCCGCCTCTGATTCCCCAGCTCTGATTCCCCGCATCTGATTCCCCGTGTTTGATTCCCTGCCTCTGATTCCCCACCTCTGATTCCCCATATATGATTCCCCGCCTCTGTTTCCCCACCTTTGATTCCCCGCCTCTGTTTCCCAATATCTAAGTCCCCGCCTCTGATTCCCCAACTCTGATTCCCCACCTCTGATTCCCCAACTCTGATTCCCCGCCTCTGATTCCCCAGCTCTGATTCCCCGCCTCTGATTCCCCGTGTTTGATCCCCTGCCTCTGATTCCCCGCCTCTGATTCCCCATCTCTGATTCACCGCCTTTGATTCGCCACGTCTGATTCCCCATATCTGATTCCTCGCCTCTGTTTCCCCGCCTCTGATTCCCCGCCTCTGATTCCCCATATCTCATTCCCCGCCTCTGATTCCCCATCTCTGATTCCCGGACTCTGATTCCCCACCTCTGATTCCCGGCCTCTTATTCCCGGCATCTGATTCCGGCCTCTGATTCCCGGCCTCTGATTCCCTGCTTCTGATTCCCCATCTCTGATTCCGCAAATCTAATTCCCTGCCTCTGATTCCCCACCTCTGATTCCCCATATCTGATTCCCCGCCTCTGTTTCCCCGCCTCTGATTCCCCGCCTCTGTTTCCCCATATCTAAGTCCCCGCCTCTGATTCCCCAACTTTGATTCCCCACCTCTGATTCCCCAGCTCTGATTCCCCGCCTCTGATTCCCCGCATCTGATTCCATGCATCTGATTCCCAGCCTCTGATTCCCAGCCTCTGATTCCCAACCTCTGATTCCCCACCTCTGATTCCCCATATCTGATTCCACGCCTCTGTTTCCCCGCCTCTGATTCCCCGCCTCTGTTTCCCCATATCTGATCCCCGCCTCTATTTGCCCGCATCTGATTCCCCGCCTCTGTTTCCCCATATCTGATTCCCCGCCTCTGATTCCCCGCCTCTGATTCCCCGCGTCTGATTACCGGCCTCTGATTCCCCGCCTCTGATTCCCCATCTCTGATTCACAACCTCTGATTCCCCACCTCTGATACCCCATATCTGATTCCCCGCCTCTGTTTCCCCGCCTCTGATTCCCCACCTCTGATTCCCAATATCTGATTCCCCGCCTCTGATTCCCCACCTCTGATTCCCCGCCTCTGATTCGCCAGCTATGATTCCCCGCCTCTGATTCCCCGTGTTTGATTCCCTGCCTCTGATTCCCCAACTCTGATTCCCCAACTCTGATTCACCGCCTTTGATTCGCCACCTCTGATTCCCCGTGTTTGATTCCCCGCCTCTGTTTCCCCGCCTCTGATTCCCCGCCTCTGATTCCCCAACTCTAATTCCCCGCCTCTGATTCCCCATATCTGATTCCCCGCCTCTGTCTCCCCGCCTCTGATTCCCCGCCTCTGTTTCCCCATATCTGATTCCCGGCCTCTGGTTCCCAGCCTCTGATTCCCCGCCTCTGATTCCCTGCCTCTGATTCCCCATCTCCGATTCCGCACATCTGATTCCCTGCCTCTGATTCCCCGCCTCTGATTCCCCGCCTCTGATTCCCTGCCTCTGATTCCCAACCTCTGATTCCCCACCTCTGATTCCCCGTGTTTGATTCCCCGCCTCTGTTTCCCCGCCTCTGATTCCCCGCCTCTGATTCCCCAACTCTAATTCCCCGCCTCTGATTCCCCATATCTGATTCCCCGCCTCTGTCTCCCCGCCTCTGATTCCCCACCCCTGTTTCCCCATATCTGATTCCCTGCCTCTGATTCCCCAACTTTGATTCCCAGCATCGGATTCCCCAGCTCTGATTCCCCGCCTCTGATTCCCCGCATCTGATTCCCTGCCTCTGATTCCCAACCTCTGATTCCCCACCTCTGATTCCCCATATCTGATCCCCAGCCTCTGTTTCCCCGCCTCTGTTTCCCCATATCTGATTCCCGGCCTCTGATTCCCTGCCTCTGATTCCCCGCCTCTGATTCCCTGCCTCTGATTCCCCATCTCCGATTCCGCACATCTGATTCCCTGCCTCTGATTCCCCACCTCTGATTCCCCGCCTCTGATTCCCTGCATCTGATTCCCAACCTCTGATTCCCCACCTCTGATTCCCCGTGTTTGATTCCCCGCCTCTGTTTCCCCGCCTCTGATTCCCCGCCTCTGATTCCTCAACTCTAATTCCCCGCCTCTGATTCCCCATATCTGATTCCCTGCCTCTGTTTCCCCGCCTCTGATTCCCCGCCCCTGTTTCCCCATATCTGATTCCCTGCCTCTGATTCCCCAACTTTGATTCCCAGCCTCTGATTCCCCAGCTCTGATTCCCCGCCTCTGATTCCCCGTGTTTGATTCCCTGCCTCTGATTCCCCGCCTCTGATTCCCCAACTCTAATTCCCCGCCTCTGATTCCCCATATCTGATTCCCTGCCTCTGTTTCCCCGCCTCTGATTCCCCGCCTCTGTTTCCCCGCCTCTGATTCCCCACCTCTGATTCCCAATACCTGATTCCCCGCCTCTGATTCCCCACCTCTGATTCCCCGCCTCTGATTCGCCAGCTATGATTCCCCGCCTCTTATTCCCCGCGTCTGATTCCCTGCCTCTGATTCCCCGCCTCTGATTCCACATCTCTGATTCACCACCTCTGATTCCCCGCGTCTGATTCCCTGCCTCTGATTCCCCATCTCTGATTCCCCATCTCTGATTCCCCAATTCTGATTCCCCTCCTCTGATTCCCCGTGTTTGATTCCCTGCCTCTGATTCCCGGCCTCTGATTCCCCATCTCTGATTCACCGCCTTTGATTCACCACCTCTGAGTCGCCATATCTGATTCCCCGCCTCTGTTTCCCCGCCTCTGATTCCCCGCCTCTGATTCCCCATATCTCATTCCCCGCCTCTGAATCCCAATCTCTGATTCCCGGACTCTGATTCCCCACCTCTGATTTCCGGCCTCTTATTCCCGGCATCTGATTCCGGCCTCTGATTCCCGGCCTTGATTCCCTGCTTCTGATACTGATTCCCTGCCTTTGATTCCCCATCTCTGATTCCGCACATCTGATTCCCTGCCTCTGATTCCCCATCTCTGATTCCCCATATCTGATTCCCCGCCTCTGATTCCCTGCCTCTGTTTCCCAATATCTAAGTCCCCGCCTCTGATTCCCCAACTCTGATTCCCCACCTCTGATTCCCCAGCTCTGATTCCCCGCCTCTGATTCCCCGCATCTGATTCCCTGCATCTGATTCCAAGCCTCTGATTCCCTGCCTCTGATTCCCAACCTCTGATTCCCCACCTCTGATTCCCCATATCTGATTCCCAGCCTCTGTTTCCCCGCCTCTGATTGCCCGCCTCTGTTTCCCCATATCTGATTCCCGGCCTCTGATTCCCCGCCTCTGATTCACCGCCTCTGATTCCCTATCTCCGATTCCGCACATCTGATTCCCTGCCTCTGATTCCCCGCCTCTGATTCCCCGCCTCTGATTCCCTGCCTCTGATTCCCAACCTCTGATTCCCCACCTCTGATTCCCCGTGTTTGATTCCCCGCCTCTGTTTCCCCGCCTCTGATTCCCCGCCTCTGATTCCCCAACTCTAATTCCCCGCCTCTGATTCCCCATATCTGATTCCCCGCCTCTGTTTCCCCGCCTCTGATTCCCCGCCCCTGTTTCCCCATATCTGATTCCCTGCCTCTGATTCCCCAACTTTGATTCCCAGCCTCTGATTCCCCAGCTCTGATTCCCCGCCTCTGATTCCCCGTGTTTGATTCCCTGCCTCTGATTCCCCGCCTCTGATTCCCCATCTCTGATTCACCACCTTTGATTCGCCACCTCTGATTCCCCATATCTGATTCCCCACCTCTGTTTTCCCGCCTCTGATTCCCCGCCTCTGATTCTCCATATCTCATTCCCCGCCTCTGAATCCCCATCTCTGATTCCCGGACTCTGAATCCCCACCTCTGATTCCCGGCCTCTTATTCCCAGCATCTGATTCCAGGCCTCTGATTCCCGGCCTCTGACTCCCCGCTTCTGATTCTGTTTCCCTGCCTCTGATTCCCCATCTCTGATTCCGCACATCTGATTACCTGCCTCTGATTCCCCACCTCTGATTCCCCATATCTGATTCCCCGCCTCTGATTCCCCGCATCCGATTCCCCATATCTGATTCCCCGCCTCTGTTTCCCCGCCCCTGATTCCCCGCCTCTGTTTCCCCATATCTGATTCCCCGCCTCTGATTCCCAACTATGATTCCCCGCCTCTGATTCCCCAGCTCTGATTCCCTGCCTCTGATTCCCCGCGTTCTATTCCCTGCCTCTGATTCCCCGCCTGTGATTCCCCATCTCTGATAAACCACCTCTGATTCCCCACCACTGATTCCCCATATCTAATTCCCCGCCTCTGTTTGCCCGCCTCTGATTCCCCACCTCTGATTCCCCATATCTAATTCCCCGCCTCTGTTTGCCCGCCTCTGATTCCCCGCCTCTGTTTCCCCATATCTGATTCCCCGCCTCTGAATCCCCAACTCTGATTCCCTGCCTCTGATTCCCCAGCTCTGATTCCCCGCCTTTGATTCCCCCGTCTGATTCCCAGCCTCTGAATCCCCGTGTCTGATTTCTTGCCTCTGATTCCCCGCCTCTGATTCCCCATCTCTGATTCACAGCCTCTGATTCCCCACCTCTGATTCCCCATCTCTAATTCCGCACATCTGATTCCCTGCCTCTGATTCCCCGACTCTGATCCCAACCTCTGATTCCCCAGCTCTGATTCCCCGCCTCTGATTCCCCAACTCTGATTCCCCGCCTCTGATTCCCCAGCTCTGATTCCCCGCCTCTGATTCCCCGTGTTTGATTCCCTGCCTCTGATTCCACGCCTCTGATTCCCCATCTCTGATTCATCGCCTTTGATTCGCCACCTCTGATTCCCCATATCTGATTCCTCGCCTCTGTTTCCCCGCCTCTGATTCCCCGCCTCTGATTCCCCATATCTCATTCCCCGCCTCTGATTCCCCATCTCTGATTCCCGGACTCTGATTCCCCACCTCTGATTCCCGGCCTCTTATTCCCGGCATCTGATTCCGGCCTCTGATTCCCCACCTCTGATTCCCCATATCTGATTCCCCACCTCTGTTTCCCGGCCTCTGATTCCCCGCTTCTGATTCTGAATTCCTGCCTCTGATTCCCCATCTCTGATTCCGCACATCTGATTCCCTGCCTCTGATTCCCCACCTCTGATTCCCCATATCTGATTTCCCGCCTCTGTTTCCCCGCCTCTGATTCCCCGCCTCTGTTTCCCCATATCTAATTCCCAACCTCTGATGCCCCAACTCTGATTCCCTGCCTCTGATTCCCCGCGTTCTATTCCCTGCCTCTGATTCCCCGCCTGTGATTCCCCATCTCTGATTCACCACCTCTGATTCCCCACCTCTGATTCCCCATATCTAATTCCCCGCCTCTGTTTGCCCGACTCTGATCCCCGCCTCTGTTTCCCCATATCTGATTCCCCGCCTCTGAATCCCCAACTCTGATTCCCTGCCTCTGATTCCCCAGCTCTGATTCCCCGCCTTTGATTCCCCCGTCTGATTCCCAGCCTCTGAAACCCCGTGTCTGATTTCTTGCCTCTGATTCCCCGCCTCTGATTCCCCATCTCTAATTCACAGCCTCTGATTCCCCACCTCTGATTCCCCATCTCTGATTCCGCACATCTGATACCCTGCCTCTGATTCCACGACTCTGATCCCCACCTCTGATTCCGCAGCTCTGATTCCCCGCCTCTGATTCCCCAACTCTGATTCCCCGCCTCTGATTCCCCAGCTCTGATTCCCCGCCTCTGATTCCCCGTGTTTGATTCCCTGCCTCTGATTCCCCGCCTCTGATTCCCCAACTCTAATTCCCCGCCTCTGATTCCCCATATCTGATTCCCTGCCTCTGTTTCCCCGCCTCTGATTCCCCGCCTCTGTTTCCCCGCCTCTGATTCCCCACCTCTGATTCCCAATACCTGATTCCCCGCCTCTGATTCCCCACCTCTGATTCCCCGCCTCTGATTCGCCAGCTATGATTCCCCGCCTCTTATTCCCCGCGTCTGATTCCCTGCCTCTGATTCCCCGCCTCTGATTCCACATCTCTGATTCACCACCTCTGATTCCCCGCGTCTGATTCCCTGCCTCTGATTCCCCATCTCTGATTCCCCATCTCTGATTCCCCAATTCTGATTCCCCTCCTCTGATTCCCCGTGTTTGATTCCCTGCCTCTGATTCCCGGCCTCTGATTCCCCATCTCTGATTCACCGCCTTTGATTCACCACCTCTGAGTCGCCATATCTGATTCCCCGCCTCTGTTTCCCCGCCTCTGATTCCCCGCCTCTGATTCCCCATATCTCATTCCCCGCCTCTGAATCCCAATCTCTGATTCCCGGACTCTGATTCCCCACCTCTGATTTCCGGCCTCTTATTCCCGGCATCTGATTCCGGCCTCTGATTCCCGGCCTTGATTCCCTGCTTCTGATACTGATTCCCTGCCTTTGATTCCCCATCTCTGATTCCGCACATCTGATTCCCTGCCTCTGATTCCCCATCTCTGATTCCCCATATCTGATTCCCCGCCTCTGATTCCCTGCCTCTGTTTCCCAATATCTAAGTCCCCGCCTCTGATTCCCCAACTCTGATTCCCCACCTCTGATTCCCCAGCTCTGATTCCCCGCCTCTGATTCCCCGCATCTGATTCCCTGCATCTGATTCCAAGCCTCTGATTCCCTGCCTCTGATTCCCAACCTCTGATTCCCCACCTCTGATTCCCCATATCTGATTCCCAGCCTCTGTTTCCCCGCCTCTGATTGCCCGCCTCTGTTTCCCCATATCTGATTCCCGGCCTCTGATTCCCCGCCTCTGATTCACCGCCTCTGATTCCCTATCTCCGATTCCGCACATCTGATTCCCTGCCTCTGATTCCCCGCCTCTGATTCCCCGCCTCTGATTCCCTGCCTCTGATTCCCAACCTCTGATTCCCCACCTCTGATTCCCCGTGTTTGATTCCCCGCCTCTGTTTCCCCGCCTCTGATTCCCCGCCTCTGATTCCCCAACTCTAATTCCCCGCCTCTGATTCCCCATATCTGATTCCCCGCCTCTGTTTCCCCGCCTCTGATTCCCCGCCCCTGTTTCCCCATATCTGATTCCCTGCCTCTGATTCCCCAACTTTGATTCCCAGCCTCTGATTCCCCAGCTCTGATTCCCCGCCTCTGATTCCCCGTGTTTGATTCCCTGCCTCTGATTCCCCGCCTCTGATTCCCCATCTCTGATTCACCACCTTTGATTCGCCACCTCTGATTCCCCATATCTGATTCCCCACCTCTGTTTTCCCGCCTCTGATTCCCCGCCTCTGATTCTCCATATCTCATTCCCCGCCTCTGAATCCCCATCTCTGATTCCCGGACTCTGAATCCCCACCTCTGATTCCCGGCCTCTTATTCCCAGCATCTGATTCCAGGCCTCTGATTCCCGGCCTCTGACTCCCCGCTTCTGATTCTGTTTCCCTGCCTCTGATTCCCCATCTCTGATTCCGCACATCTGATTACCTGCCTCTGATTCCCCACCTCTGATTCCCCATATCTGATTCCCCGCCTCTGATTCCCCGCATCCGATTCCCCATATCTGATTCCCCGCCTCTGTTTCCCCGCCCCTGATTCCCCGCCTCTGTTTCCCCATATCTGATTCCCCGCCTCTGATTCCCAACTATGATTCCCCGCCTCTGATTCCCCAGCTCTGATTCCCTGCCTCTGATTCCCCGCGTTCTATTCCCTGCCTCTGATTCCCCGCCTGTGATTCCCCATCTCTGATAAACCACCTCTGATTCCCCACCACTGATTCCCCATATCTAATTCCCCGCCTCTGTTTGCCCGCCTCTGATTCCCCACCTCTGATTCCCCATATCTAATTCCCCGCCTCTGTTTGCCCGCCTCTGATTCCCCGCCTCTGTTTCCCCATATCTGATTCCCCGCCTCTGAATCCCCAACTCTGATTCCCTGCCTCTGATTCCCCAGCTCTGATTCCCCGCCTTTGATTCCCCCGTCTGATTCCCAGCCTCTGAATCCCCGTGTCTGATTTCTTGCCTCTGATTCCCCGCCTCTGATTCCCCATCTCTGATTCACAGCCTCTGATTCCCCACCTCTGATTCCCCATCTCTAATTCCGCACATCTGATTCCCTGCCTCTGATTCCCCGACTCTGATCCCAACCTCTGATTCCCCAGCTCTGATTCCCCGCCTCTGATTCCCCAACTCTGATTCCCCGCCTCTGATTCCCCAGCTCTGATTCCCCGCCTCTGATTCCCCGTGTTTGATTCCCTGCCTCTGATTCCACGCCTCTGATTCCCCATCTCTGATTCATCGCCTTTGATTCGCCACCTCTGATTCCCCATATCTGATTCCTCGCCTCTGTTTCCCCGCCTCTGATTCCCCGCCTCTGATTCCCCATATCTCATTCCCCGCCTCTGATTCCCCATCTCTGATTCCCGGACTCTGATTCCCCACCTCTGATTCCCGGCCTCTTATTCCCGGCATCTGATTCCGGCCTCTGATTCCCCACCTCTGATTCCCCATATCTGATTCCCCACCTCTGTTTCCCGGCCTCTGATTCCCCGCTTCTGATTCTGAATTCCTGCCTCTGATTCCCCATCTCTGATTCCGCACATCTGATTCCCTGCCTCTGATTCCCCACCTCTGATTCCCCATATCTGATTTCCCGCCTCTGTTTCCCCGCCTCTGATTCCCCGCCTCTGTTTCCCCATATCTAATTCCCAACCTCTGATGCCCCAACTCTGATTCCCTGCCTCTGATTCCCCGCGTTCTATTCCCTGCCTCTGATTCCCCGCCTGTGATTCCCCATCTCTGATTCACCACCTCTGATTCCCCACCTCTGATTCCCCATATCTAATTCCCCGCCTCTGTTTGCCCGACTCTGATCCCCGCCTCTGTTTCCCCATATCTGATTCCCCGCCTCTGAATCCCCAACTCTGATTCCCTGCCTCTGATTCCCCAGCTCTGATTCCCCGCCTTTGATTCCCCCGTCTGATTCCCAGCCTCTGAAACCCCGTGTCTGATTTCTTGCCTCTGATTCCCCGCCTCTGATTCCCCATCTCTAATTCACAGCCTCTGATTCCCCACCTCTGATTCCCCATCTCTGATTCCGCACATCTGATTCCCTGCCTCTGATTCCACGACTCTGATCCCCACCTCTGATTCCGCAGCTCTGATTCCCCGCCTCTGATTCCCCAACTCTGATTCCCCGCCTCTGATTCCCCAGCTCTGATTCCCCGCCTCTGATTCCCCGTGTTTGATCCCCTGCCTCTGATTCCCCGACTCTGATCCCCACCTCTGATTCCGCAGCTCTGATTCCCCGCCTCTGATTCCCCAACTCTGATTCCCCGCCTCTGATTCCCCAACTCTGATTCCCTGCCTCTGATTCCCCAGCTTCATTCCCCGCCTTTGATTCCCCCCGTCTGATTCCCAGCCTCTGAATCCCCGTGTCTGATAACCTGCCTCTGATTCCCCGCCTCTGATTCCCCATCTCAGATTCACCGCCTCTGATTCCCCACCTCTGATTCCCCATCTCTGATTCCGCACATCCGACTCCCTGCCTCTGATTCCCCGACTCTGATTCCCCACCTCTGATTCCCCAGCTCTGATTCCCCGCCTCTGATTCCCCAACTCTGATTCCCCGCCTCTGATTCCACAGCTCTGATTCCCCGCCTCTGATTCCCCGTGTTTAATCCCCTGCCTCTGATTCCCCGCCTCAGATTCCCCATCTCTGATTCACCGCCTTTGATTCGCCACCTCTGATTCCCCATATCTGATTCCTCGCCACTGTTTCCCCGCCTCTGATTCCCCGCCTCTGATTCCCCATATCTCATTCCCCGCCTCTGATTCGCCAGCTATGATTCCCCGCCTCTGATTCCCCGCGTCTGATTCCCTGCCTCTGATTCCCCGCCTCTGATTCCACATCTCTGATTCACCACCTCTGATTCCACGCGTCTGATTCCCCGCCTCTGATTCCCCATCTCTGATTCCCCATCTCTGATTCCCCAATTCTGATTCCCCGCCTCTGATTCCCCAGCTCTGATTCCTCGCCTCTGATTCCCTTCCTTTGATTCCCAACCTCTGATTCCCCAACTCTGATTTCCCATATTGATTCCCTGCGTCTGATTCCCCACCTCTGATTTCCCATATTGATTCCCTGCGTCTGATTCCCCGCCTCTGATTCCCCAACTCTGATTCCCCGCCTCTGATTCCCCAGCTCTGATTCCCCGCATCTGATTCCCCGAGTTTGATTCCCTGCCTCTGATTCCCCACCTCTGATTCCCCATATCTGATTCCCCGCCTCTGTTTCCCCGCCTCTGATTCCCCGCCTCTGTTTCCCCATATCTAAGTCCCCGCCTCTGATTCCCCAACTTTGATTCCCCACCTCTGATTCCCCAGCTCTGATTCCCCGCCTCTGATTCCCCGTGTTTGATTCCCTGCCTCTGATTCCACGCCTCTGATTCCCCATCTCTGATTCATCGCCTTTGATTCGCCACCTCTGATTCCCCATATCTGATTCCTCGCCTCTGTTTCCCCGCCTCTGATTCCCCGCCTCTGATTCCCCATATCTCATTCCCCGCCTCTGATTCCCCATCTCTGATTCCCGGACTCTGATTCCCCACCTCTGATTCCCGGCCTCTTATTCCCGGCATCTGATTCCGGCCTCTGATTCCCCACCTCTGATTCCCCATATCTGATTCCCCACCTCTGTTTCCCGGCCTCTGATTCCCCGCTTCTGATTCTGAATTCCTGCCTCTGATTCCCCATCTCTGATTCCGCACATCTGATTCCCTGCCTCTGATTCCCCACCTCTGATTCCCCATATCTGATTTCCCGCCTCTGTTTCCCCGCCTCTGATTCCCCGCCTCTGTTTCCCCATATCTAATTCCCAACCTCTGATGCCCCAACTCTGATTCCCTGCCTCTGATTCCCCGCGTTCTATTCCCTGCCTCTGATTCCCCGCCTGTGATTCCCCATCTCTGATTCACCACCTCTGATTCCCCACCTCTGATTCCCCATATCTAATTCCCCGCCTCTGTTTGCCCGACTCTGATCCCCGCCTCTGTTTCCCCATATCTGATTCCCCGCCTCTGAATCCCCAACTCTGATTCCCTGCCTCTGATTCCCCAGCTCTGATTCCCCGCCTTTGATTCCCCCGTCTGATTCCCAGCCTCTGAAACCCCGTGTCTGATTTCTTGCCTCTGATTCCCCGCCTCTGATTCCCCATCTCTGATTCACAGCCTCTGATTCCCCACCTCTGATTCCCCATCTCTGATTCCGCACATCTGATTCCCTGCCTCTGATTCCACGACTCTGATCCCCACCTCTGATTCCGCAGCTCTGATTCCCCGCCTCTGATTCCCCAACTCTGATTCCCCGCCTCTGATTCCCCAGCTCTGATTCCCCGCCTCTGATTCCCCGTGTTTGATCCCCTGCCTCTGATTCCCCGACTCTGATCCCCACCTCTGATTCCGCAGCTCTGATTCCCCGCCTCTGATTCCCCAACTCTGATTCCACGCCTCTGATTCCCCAACTCTGATTCCCTGCCTCTGATTCCCCAGCTTCATTCCCCGCCTTTGATTCCCCCCGTCTGATTCCCAGCCTCTGAATCCCCGTGTCTGATAACCTGCCTCTGATTCCCCGCCTCTGATTCCCCATCTCAGATTCACCGCCTCTGATTCCCCACCTCTGATTCCCCATCTCTGATTCCGCACATCCGACTCCCTGCCTCTGATTCCCCGACTCTGATTCCCCACCTCTGATTCCCCAGCTCTGATTCCCCGCCTCTGATTCCCCAACTCTGATTCCCCGCCTCTGATTCCACAGCTCTGATTCCCCGCCTCTGATTCCCCGTGTTTGATCCCCTGCCTCTGATTCCCCGCCTCAGATTCCCCATCTCTGATTCACCGCCTTTGATTCGCCACCTCTGATTCCCCATATCTGATTCCTCGCCACTGTTTCCCCGCCTCTGATTCCCCGCCTCTGATTCCCCATATCTCATTCCCCGCCTCTGATTCGCCAGCTATGATTCCCCGCCTCTGATTCCCCGCGTCTGATTCCCTGCCTCTGATTCCCCGCCTCTGATTCCACATCTCTGATTCACCACCTCTGATTCCACGCGTCTGATTCCCTGCCTCTGATTCCCCATCTCTGATTCCCCATCTCTGATTCCCCAATTCTGATTCCCCGCCTCTGATTCCCCAGCTCTGATTCCTCGCCTCTGATTCCCTTCCTTTGATTCCCAACCTCTGATTCCCCAACTCTGATTTCCCATATTGATTCCCTGCGTCTGATTCCCCACCTCTGATTTCCCATATTGATTCCCTGCGTCTGATTCCCCGCCTCTGATTCCCCAACTCTGATTCCCCGCCTCTGATTCCCCAGCTCTGATTCCCCGCATCTGATTCCCCGTGTTTGATTCCCTGCCTCTGATTCCCTGCCTCTAATTTCCCAGCTCTGATTCCCCGCCTCTGATTCCCCGCGTCTGATTACCGGCCTCTGATTCCCCGCCTCTGATACCCCATCTCTGATTCACAACCTCTGATTCCCCACCTCTGATTCCCCAGCTCTGATTCCCCACCTCTGATTCCGCACATCTGATTCCCTGCCTCTGATTCCCCGCCTCTGACTCCCCGCCTCTGATTCCCTGCCTCTGTTTCCAAACCTCTGATTCCCCACCTCTGATTCCCCATATCTGATTCCCCACCTCTGTTTCCCTTCCTCTGATTCCCCGCCTCTGTTTCCCCATATCTGATTCCCCGCCTCTGATTCCCCAACTCTGATTCCCCGCCTCTGATACCTCAGCTCTGATTCCCCACCTCTGATTCCCCGTGTTTGATTCCCTGCCTCTGATTCCCCGCCTCTGATTCCCCATCTCTGATTCACCGCCTTTCATTCGCCACCTCTGAGTCCCCATATCAGATTCCCCGCCTCTGATTCCCCGCCTCTGTTTCCCCATATCTGATTCCCCGCCTCTGATTCCCCAACTCTGATTCCCCGCGTCTGATTACCCAGCTCTGATTCCCCGCCTCTGATTCCCCGCATCTGATTCCCTGCCTCTGATTCCCCGCCTCTGATACCCCATCTCTGATTCCCCGCAATTGAATCCCCGTGTCTGATACCCAGCCTCTGATACCCCGCCCCTGATTCCCCACCTCTGATTCCCCATATCTGACTCCCCGCCTCTGATCCCCTGCCTCTGATTCCCCGACTCTGATCCCCACCTCTGATTCCGCAGCTCTGATTCCCCGCCTCTGATTCCCCAACTCTGATTCCCCGCCTCTGATTCCCCAACTCTGATTCCCTGCCTCTGATTCCCCAGCTTCATTCCCCGCCTTTGATTCCCCCCGTCTGATTCCCAGCCTCTGAATCCCCGTGTCTGATAACCTGCCTCTGATTCCCCGCCTCTGATTCCCCATCTCAGATTCACCGCCTCTGATTCCCCACCTCTGATTCCCCATCTCTGATTCTGCACATCCGACTCCCTGCCTCTGATTCCCCGACTCTGATTCCCCACCTCTGATTCCCCAGCTCTGATTCCCCGCCTCTGATTCCCCAACTCTGATTCCCCGCCTCTGATTCCACAGCTCTGATTCCCCGCCTCTGATTCCCCGTGTTTGATCCCCTGCCTCTGATTCCCCGCCTCTGATTCCCCATCTCTGATTCACCGCCTTTGATTCGCCACCTCTGATTCCCCATATCTGATTCCTCGCCACTGTTTCCCCGCCTCTGATTCCCCGCCTCTGATTCCCCATATCTCATTCCCCGCCTCTGATTCGCCAGCTATGATTCCCCGCCTCTGATTCCCCGCGTCTGATTCCCTGCCTCTGATTCCCTGCCTCTGATTCCACATCTCTGATTCACCACCTCTGATTCCACGCGTCTGATTCCCCGCCTCTGATTCCCCATCTCTGATTCCCAATCTCTGATTCCCCAATTCTGATTCCCCGCCTCTGATTCCCCAGCTCTGATTCCTCGCCTCTGATTCCCTTCCTTTGATTCCCAACCTCTGATTCCCCAACTCTGATTTCCCATATTGATTCCCTGCGTCTGATTCCCCACCTCTGATTTCCCACATTGATTCCCTGCGTCTGATTCCCCGCCTCTGATTCCCCAACTCTGATTCCCCGCCTCTGATTCCCCAGCTCTGATTCCCCGCATCTGATTCCCCGTGTTTGATTCCCTGCCTCTGATTCCCCACCTCTGATTCCCCATATATGATTCCCCGCCTCTGTTTCCCCACCTTTGATTCCCCGCCTCTGTTTCCCAATATCTAAGTCCCCGCCTCTGATTCCCCAACTCTGATTCCCCACCTCTGATTCCCCAACTCTGATTCCCCGCCTCTGATTCCCCAGCTCTGATTCCCCGCCTCTGATTCCCCGTGTTTGATCCCCTGCCTCTGATTCCCCGCCTCTGATTCCCCATCTCTGATTCACCGCCTTTGATTCGCCACGTCTGATTCCCCATATCTGATTCCTCGCCTCTGTTTCCCCGCCTCTGATTCCCCGCCTCTGATTCCCCATATCTCATTCCCCGCCTCTGATTCCCCATCTCTGATTCCCGGACTCTGATTCCCCACCTCTGATTCCCGGCCTCTTATTCCCGGCATCTGATTCCGGCCTCTGATTCCCGGCCTCTGATTCCCTGCTTCTGATTCCCCATCTCTGATTCCGCAAATCTAATTCCCTGCCTCTGATTCCCCACCTCTGATTCCCCATATCTGATTCCCCGCCTCTGTTTCCCCGCCTCTGATTCCCCGCCTCTGTTTCCCCATATCTAAGTCCCCGCCTCTGATTCCCCAACTTTGATTCCCCACCTCTGATTCCCCAGCTCTGATTCCCCGCCTCTGATTCCCCGCATCTGATTCCATGCATCTGATTCCCAGCCTCTGATTCCCAGCCTCTGATTCCCAACCTCTGATTCCCCACCTCTGATTCCCCATATCTGATTCCACGCCTCTGTTTCCCCGCCTCTGATTCCCCGCCTCTGTTTCCCCATATCTGATCCCCGCCTCTATTTGCCCGCATCTGATTCCCCGCCTCTGTTTCCCCATATCTGATTCCCCGCCTCTGATTCCCCGCCTCTGATTCCCCGCGTCTGATTACCGGCCTCTGATTCCCCGCCTCTGATTCCCCATCTCTGATTCACAACCTCTGATTCCCCACCTCTGATACCCCATATCTGATTCCCCGCCTCTGTTTCCCCGCCTCTGATTCCCCACCTCTGATTCCCAATATCTGATTCCCCGCCTCTGATTCCCCACCTCTGATTCCCCGCCTCTGATTCGCCAGCTATGATTCCCCGCCTCTGATTCCCCGTGTTTGATTCCCTGCCTCTGATTCCCCAACTCTGATTCCCCAACTCTGATTCACCGCCTTTGATTCGCCACCTCTGATTCCCCATATCTGATTCCCCGCCTCTGTTTCCCCGCCTCTGATTCCCCGCCTCTGATTCCCCATATCTCATTCCCCGCCTCTGAATCCCCATCTCTGATTCCCGGACTCTGATTCCCCACCTCTGATTCCCTGCTACTGATTCTGATTCCCTGCCTTTGATTCCCCATCTCTGATTCCGCACATCTGATTCCCTGCCTCTGATTCCCCATCTCTGATTCCCCATATCTGATTCCCAGCTTCTGTTTCCCCGCCTCTGATTCCCCGCCTCTGTTTCCCAATATTTAAGTCCCCGCCTCTGATTCCACAACTCTAATTCCCCACCTCTGATTCCACAGCTCTGATTCCCCGCCTCTGATTCCCCGCATCTGATTCCCTGCATCTGATTCAAAGCCTCTTATTCCCTGCCTCTGATTCCCAACCTCTGATTCCCCACCTCTGATTCCCCATATCTGATTCTCAGCCTCTGTTTCCCCACCTCTGATTCCCCGCCTCTGTTTCCCCATATCTGATTCCCGGCCTCTGGTTCCCAGCCTCTGATTCCCCGCCTCTGATTCCCTGCCTCTGATTCCCCATCTCCGATTCCGCACATCTGATTCCCTGCCTCTGATTCCCCGCCTCTGATTCCCCGCCTCTGATTCCCTGCCTCTGATTCCCAACCTCTGATTCCCCACCTCTGATTCCCCGTGTTTGATTCCCCGCCTCTGTTTCCCCGCCTCTGATTCCCCGCCTCTGATTCCCCAACTCTAATTCCCCGCCTCTGATTCCCCATATCTGATTCCCCGCCTCTGTTTCCCCGCCTCTGATTCCCCACCCCTGTTTCCCCATATCTGATTCCCTGCCTCTGATTCCCCAACTTTGATTCCCAGCATCTGATTCCCCAGCTCTGATTCCCCGCCTCTGATTCCCCGCATCTGATTCCCTGCCTCTGATTCCCAACCTCTGATTCCCCAGCTCTGATTCCCCATATCTGATCCCCAGCCTCTGTTTCCCCGCCTCTGTTTCCCCATATCTGATTCCCGGCCTCTGATTCCCCGCCTCTGATTCCCCGCCTCTGATTCCCTGCCTCTGATTCCCCATCTCCGATTCCGCACATCTGATTCCCTGCCTCTGATTCCCCACCTCTGATTCCCCGCCTCTGATTCCCTGCATCTGATTCCCAACCTCTGATTCCCCACCTCTGATTCCCCGTGTTTGATTCCCCGCCTCTGTTTCCCCGCCTCTGATTCCCCGCCTCTGATTCCTCAACTCTAATTCCCCGCCTCTGATTCCCCATATCTGATTCCCTGCCTCTGTTTCCCCGCCTCTGATTCCCCGCCCCTGTTTCCCCATATCTGATTCCCTGCCTCTGATTCCCCAACTTTGATTCCCAGCCTCTGATTCCCCAGCTCTGATTCCCCGCCTCTGATTCCCCGTGTTTGATTCCCTGCCTCTGATTCCCCGCCTCTGATTCCCCAACTCTAATTCCCCGCCTCTGATTCCCCATATCTGATTCCCTGCCTCTGTTTCCCCGCCTCTGATTCCCCGCCTCTGTTTCCCCGCCTCTGATTCCCCACCTCTGATTCCCAATACCTGATTCCCCGCCTCTGATTCCCCACCTCTGATTCCCCGCCTCTGATTCGCCAGCTATGATTCCCCGCCTCTTATTCCCCGCGTCTGATTCCCTGCCTCTGATTCCCCGCCTCTGATTCCACATCTCTGATTCACCACCTCTGATTCCCCGCGTCTGATTCCCTGCCTCTGATTCCCCATCTCTGATTCCCCATCTCTGATTCCCCAATTCTGATTCCCCTCCTCTGATTCCCCGTGTTTGATTCCCTGCCTCTGATTCCCGGCCTCTGATTCCCCATCTCTGATTCACCGCCTTTGATTCACCACCTCTGAGTCGCCATATCTGATTCCCCGCCTCTGTTTCCCCGCCTCTGATTCCCCGCCTCTGATTCCCCATATCTCATTCCCCGCCTCTGAATCCCAATCTCTGATTCCCGGACTCTGATTCCCCACCTCTGATTTCCGGCCTCTTATTCCCGGCATCTGATTCCGGCCTCTGATTCCCGGCCTTGATTCCCTGCTTCTGATACTGATTCCCTGCCTTTGATTCCCCATCTCTGATTCCGCACATCTGATTCCCTGCCTCTGATTCCCCATCTCTGATTCCCCATATCTGATTCCCCGCCTCTGATTCCCTGCCTCTGTTTCCCAATATCTAAGTCCCCGCCTCTGATTCCCCAACTCTGATTCCCCACCTCTGATTCCCCAGCTCTGATTCCCCGCCTCTGATTCCCCGCATCTGATTCCCTGCATTTGATTCCAAGCCTCTGATTCCCTGCCTCTGATTCCCAACCTCTGATTCCCCACCTCTGATTCCCCATATCTTATTCCCAGCCTCTGTTTCCCCGCCTCTGATTGCCCGCCTCTGTTTCCCCATATCTGATTCCCGGCCTCTGATTCCCCGCCTCTGATTCCCCGCCTCTGATTCCCTATCTCCGATTCCGCACATCTGATTCCCTGCCTCTGATTCCCCGCCTCTGATTCCCCGCCTCTGATTCCCTGCCTCTGATTCCCAACCTCTGATTCCCCACCTCTGATTCCCCGTGTTTGATTCCCCGCCTCTGTTTCCCCGCCTCTGATTCCCCGCCTCTGATTCCCCAACTCTAATTCCCCGCCTCTGATTCCCCATATCTGATTCCCCGCCTCTGTTTCCCCGCCTCTGATTCCCCGCCCCTGTTTCCCCATATCTGATTCCCTGCCTCTGATTCCCCAACTTTGATTCCCAGCCTCTGATTCCCCAGCTCTGATTCCCCGCCTCTGATTCCCCGTGTTTGATTCCCTGCCTCTGATTCCCCGCCTCTGATTCCCCATCTCTGATTCACCACCTTTGATTCGCCACCTCTGATTCCCCATATCTGATTCCCCACCTCTGTTTTCCCGCCTCTGATTCCCCGCCTCTGATTCTCCATATCTCATTCCCCGCCTCTGAATCCCCATCTCTGATTCCCGGACTCTGATTCCCCACCTCTGATTCCCGGCCTCTTATTCCCAGCATCTGATTCCAGGCCTCTGATTCCCGGCCTCTGACTCCCCGCTTCTGATTCTGTTTCCCTGCCTCTGATTCCCCATCTCTGATTCCGCACATCTGATTACCTGCCTCTGATTCCCCACCTCTGATTCCCCATATCTGATTCCCCGCCTCTGATTCCCCGCATCCGATTCCCCATATCTGATTCCCCGCCTCTGTTTCCCCGCCCCTGATTCCCCGCCTCTGTTTCCCCATATCTGATTCCCCGCCTCTGATTCCCAACTATGATTCCCCGCCTCTGATTCCCCAGCTCTGATTCCCTGCCTCTGATTCCCCGCGTTCTATTCCCTGCCTCTGATTCCCCGCCTGTGATTCCCCATCTCTGATAAACCACCTCTGATTCCCCACCACTGATTCCCCATATCTAATTCCCCGCCTCTGTTTGCCCGCCTCTGATTCCCCACCTCTGATTCCCCATATCTAATTCCCCGCCTCTGTTTGCCAGCCTCTGATTCCCCGCCTCTGTTTGCCCATATCTGATTCCCCGCCTCTGAATCCCCAACTCTGATTCCCTGCCTCTGATTCCCCAGCTCTGATTCCCCGCCTTTGATTCCCCCATCTGATTCCCAGCCTCTGAAACCCCGTGTCTGATTTCTTGCCTCTGATTCCCCGCCTCTGATTCCCCATCTCTGATTCACAGCCTCTGATTCCCCACCTCTGATTCCCCATCTCTAATTCCTCACATCTGATTCCCTGCCTCTGATTCCCCGACTCTGATCCCAACCTCTGATTCCCCAGCTCTGATTCCCCGCCTCTGATTCCCCAACTCTGATTCCCCGCCTCTGATTCCCCAGCTCTGATTCCCCGCCTCTGATTCCCCGTGTTTGATTCCCTGCCTCTGATTCCACGCCTCTGATTCCCCATCTCTGATTCATCGCCTTTGATTCGCCACCTCTGATTCCCCATATCTGATTCCTCGCCTCTGTTTCCCCGCCTCTGATTCCCCGCCTCTGATTCCCCATATCTCATTCCCCGCCTCTGATTCCCCATCTCTGATTCCCGGACTCTGATTCCCCACCTCTGATTCCCGGCCTCTTATTCCCGGCATCTGATTCCGGCCTCTGATTCCCCACCTCTGATTCCCCATATCTGATTCCCCACCTCTGTTTCCCGGCCTCTGATTCCCCGCTTCTGATTCTGAATTCCTGCCTCTGATTCCCCATCTCTGATTCCGCACATCTGATTCCCTGCCTCTGATTCCCCACCTCTGATTCCCCATATCTGATTTCCCGCCTCTGTTTCCCCGCCTCTGATTCCCCGCCTCTGTTTCCCCATATCTAATTCCCAACCTCTGATGCCCCAACTCTGATTCCCTGCCTCTGATTCCCCGCGTTCTATTCCCTGCCTCTGATTCCCCGCCTGTGATTCCCCATCTCTGATTCACCACCTCTGATTCCCCACCTCTGATTCCCCATATCTAATTCCCCGCCTCTGTTTGCCCGAATCTGATCCCCGCCTCTGTTTCCCCATATCTGATTCCCCGCCTCTGAATCCCCAACTCTGATTCCCTGCCTCTGATTCCCCAGCACTGATTCCCCGCCTTTGATTCCCCCGTCTGATTCCCAGCCTCTGAAACCCCGTGTCTGATTTCTTGCCTCTGATTCCCCGCCTCTGATTCCCCATCTCTGATTCACCGCCTTTGATTCGCCACGTCTGATTCCCCATATCTGATTCCTCGCCTCTGTTTCTCCGCCTCTGATTCCCCGCCTCTGATTCCCCATATCTCATTCCCCGCCTCTGATTCCCCATCTCTGATTCCCGGACTCTGATTCCCCACCTCTGATTCCCGGCCTCTTATTCCCGGCATCTGATTCCGGCCTCTGATTCCCGGCCTCTGATTCCCTGCTTCTGATTCCCCATCTCTGATTCCGCAAATCTAATTCCCTGCCTCTGATTCCCCACCTCTGATTCCCCATATCTGATTCCCCGCCTCTGTTTCCCCGCCTCTGATTCCCCGCCTCTGTTTCCCCATATCTAAGTCCCCGCCTCTGATTCCCCAACTTTGATTCCCCACCTCTGATTCCCCAGCTCTGATTCCCCGCCTCTGATTCCCCGCATCTGATTCCCCGCCTCTGTTTCCCCATATCTGATCCCCGCCTCTATTTGCCCGCATCTGATTCCCCGCCTCTGTTTCCCCATATCTGATTCCCCGCCTCTGATTCCCCGCCTCTGATTCCCCGCGTCTGATTACCGGCCTCTGATTCCCCGCCTCTGATTCCCCATCTCTGATTCACAACCTCTGATTCCCCACCTCTGATACCCCATATCTGATTCCCCGCCTCTGTTTCCCCGCCTCTGATTCCCCACCTCTGATTCCCAATATCTGATTCCCCGCCTCTGATTCCCCACCTCTGATTCCCCGCCTCTGATTCGCCAGCTATGATTCCCCGCCTCTGATTCCCCGTGTTTGATTCCCTGCCTCTGATTCCCCAACTCTGATTCCCCAACTCTGATTCACCGCCTTTGATTCGCCACCTCTGATTCCCCATATCTGATTCCCCGCCTCTGTTTCCCCGCCTCTGATTCCCCGCCTCTGATTCCCCATATCTCATTCCCCGCCTCTGAATCCCCATCTCTGATTCCCGGACTCTGATTCCCCACCTCTGATTCCCTGCTACTGATTCTGATTCCCTGCCTTTGATTCCCCATCTCTGATTCCGCACATCTGATTCCCTGCCTCTGATTCCCCATCTCTGATTCCCCATATCTGATTCCCAGCTTCTGTTTCCCCGCCTCTGATTCCCCGCCTCTGTTTCCCAATATTTAAGTCCCCGCCTCTGATTCCACAACTCTAATTCCCCACCTCTGATTCCACAGCTCTGATTCCCCGCCTCTGATTCCCCGCATCTGATTCCCTGCATCTGATTCAAAGCCTCTTATTCCCTGCCTCTGATTCCCAACCTCTGATTCCCCACCTCTGATTCCCCATATCTGATTCTCAGCCTCTGTTTCCCCACCTCTGATTCCCCGCCTCTGTTTCCCCATATCTGATTCCCGGCCTCTGGTTCCCAGCCTCTGATTCCCCGCCTCTGATTCCCTGCCTCTGATTCCCCATCTCCGATTCCGCACATCTGATTCCCTGCCTCTGATTCCCCGCCTCTGATTCCCCGCCTCTGATTCCCTGCCTCTGATTCCCAACCTCTGATTCCCCACCTCTGATTCCCCGTGTTTGATTCCCCGCCTCTGTTTCCCCGCCTCTGATTCCCCGCCTCTGATTCCCCAACTCTAATTCCCCGCCTCTGATTCCCCATATCTGATTCCCCGCCTCTGTTTCCCCGCCTCTGATTCCCCACCCCTGTTTCCCCATATCTGATTCCCTGCCTCTGATTCCCCAACTTTGATTCCCAGCATCTGATTCCCCAGCTCTGATTCACCGCCTCTGATTCCCCGCATCTGATTCCCTGCCTCTGATTCCCAACCTCTGATTCCCCACCTCTGATTCCCCATATCTGATCCCCAGCCTCTGTTTCCCCGCCTCTGTTTCCCCATATCTGATTCCCGGCCTCTGATTCCCCGCCTCTGATTCCCCGCCTCTGATTCCCTGCCTCTGATTCCCCATCTCCGATTCCGCACATCTGATTCCCTGCCTCTGATTCCCCACCTCTGATTCCCCGCCTCTGATTCCCTGCATCTGATTCCCAACCTCTGATTCCCCACCTCTGATTCCCCGTGTTTGATTCCCCGCCTCTGTTTCCCCGCCTCTGATTCCCCGCCTCTGATTCCTCAACTCTAATTCCCCGCCTCTGATTCCCCATATCTGATTCCCTGCCTCTGTTTCCCCGCCTCTGATTCCCCGCCCCTGTTTCCCCATATCTGATTCCCTGCCTCTGATTCCCCAACTTTGATTCCCAGCCTCTGATTCCCCAGCTCTGATTCCCCGCCTCTGATTCCCGGTGTTTGATTCCCTGCCTCTGATTCCCCGCCTCTGATTCCCCAACTCTAATTCCCCGCCTCTGATTCCCCATATCTGATTCCCTGCCTCTGTTTCCCCGCCTCTGATTCCCCGCCTCTGTTTCCCCGCCTCTGATTCCCCACCTCTGATTCCCAATACCTGATTCCCCGCCTCTGATTCCCCACCTCTGATTCCCCGCCTCTGATTCGCCAGCTATGATTCCCCGCCTCTTATTCCCCGCGTCTGATTCCCTGCCTCTGATTCCCCGCCTCTGATTCCACATCTCTGATTCACCACCTCTGATTCCCCGCGTCTGATTCCCTGCCTCTGATTCCCCATCTCTGATTCCCCATCTCTGATTCCCCAATTCTGATTCCCCTCCTCTGATTCCCCGTGTTTGATTCCCTGCCTCTGATTCCCGGCCTCTGATTCCCCATCTCTGATTCACCGCCTTTGATTCACCACCTCTGAGTCGCCATATCTGATTCCCCGCCTCTGTTTCCCCGCCTCTGATTCCCCGCCTCTGATTCCCCATATCTCATTCCCCGCCTCTGAATCCCAATCTCTGATTCCCGGACTCTGATTCCCCACCTCTGATTTCCGGCCTCTTATTCCCGGCATCTGATTCCGGCCTCTGATTCCCGGCCTTGATTCCCTGCTTCTGATACTGATTCCCTGCCTTTGATTCCCCATCTCTGATTCCGCACATCTGATTCCCTGCCTCTGATTCCCCATCTCTGATTCCCCATATCTGATTCCCCGCCTCTGATTCCCTGCCTCTGTTTCCCAATATCTAAGTCCCCGCCTCTGATTCCCCAACTCTGATTCCCCACCTCTGATTCCCCAGCTCTGATTCCCCGCCTCTGATTCCCCGCATCTGATTCCCTGCATCTGATTCCAAGCCTCTGATTCCCTGCCTCTGATTCCCAACCTCTGATTCCCCACCTCTGATTCCCCATATCTGATTCCCAGCCTCTGTTTCCCCGCCTCTGATTGCCCGCCTCTGTTTCCCCATATCTGATTCCCGGCCTCTGATTCCCCGCCTCTGATTCCCCGCCTCTGATTCCCTATCTCCGATTCCGCACATCTGATTCCCTGCCTCTGATTCCCCGCCTCTGATTCCCCGCCTCTGATTCCCTGCCTCTGATTCCCAACCTCTGATTCCCCACCTCTGATTCCCCGTGTTTGATTCCCCGCCTCTGTTTCCCCGCCTCTGATTCCCCGCCTCTGATTCCCCAACTCTAATTCCCCGCCTCTGATTCCCCATATCTGATTCCCCGCCTCTGTTTCCCCGCCTCTGATTCCCCGCCCCTGTTTCCCCATATCTGATTCCCTGCCTCTGATTCCCCAACTTTGATTCCCAGCCTCTGATTCCCCAGCTCTGATTCCCCGCCTCTGATTCCCCGTGTTTGATTCCCTGCCTCTGATTCCCCGCCTCTGATTCCCCATCTCTGATTCACCACCTTTGATTCGCCACCTCTGATTCCCCATATCTGATTCCCCACCTCTGTTTTCCCGCCTCTGATTCCCCGCCTCTGATTCTCCATATCTCATTCCCCGCCTCTGAATCCCCATCTCTGATTCCCGGACTCTGATTCCCCACCTCTGATTCCCGGCCTCTTATTCCCAGCATCTGATTCCAGGCCTCTGATTCCCGGCCTCTGACTCCCCGCTTCTGATTCTGTTTCCCTGCCTCTGATTCCCCATCTCTGATTCCGCACATCTGATTACCTGCCTCTGATTCCCCACCTCTGATTCCCCATATCTGATTCCCCGCCTCTGATTCCCCGCATCCGATTCCCCATATCTGATTCCCCGCCTCTGTTTCCCCGCCCCTGATTCCCCGCCTCTGTTTCCCCATATCTGATTCCCCGCCTCTGATTCCCAACTATGATTCCCCGCCTCTGATTCCCCAGCTCTGATTCCCTGCCTCTGATTCCCCGCGTTCTATTCCCTGCCTCTGATTCCCCGCCTGTGATTCCCCATCTCTGATAAACCACCTCTGATTCCCCACCACTGATTCCCCATATCTAATTCCCCGCCTCTGTTTGCCCGCCTCTGATTCCCCACCTCTGATTCCCCATATCTAATTCCCCGCCTCTGTTTGCCCGCCTCTGATTCCCCGCCTCTGTTTCCCCATATCTGATTCCCCGCCTCTGAATCCCCAACTCTGATTCCCTGCCTCTGATTCCCCATCTCTGATTCCCCGCCTTTGATTCCCCCGTCTGATTCCCAGCCTCTGAAACCCCGTGTCTGATTTCTTGCCTCTGATTCCCCGCCTCTGATTCCCCATCTCTGATTCACAGCCTCTGATTCCCCACCTCTGATTCCCCATCTCTAATTCCGCACATCTGATTCCCTGCCTCTGATTCCCCGACTCTGATCCCAACCTCTGATTCCCCAGCTCTGATTCCCCGCCTCTGATTCCCCAACTCTGATTCCCCGCCTCTGATTCCCCAGCTCTGATTCCCCGCCTCTGATTCCCCGTGTTTGATTCCCTGCCTCTGATTCCACGCCTCTGATTCCCCATCTCTGATTCATCGCCTTTAATTCGCCACCTCTGATTCCCCATATCTGATTCCTCGCCTCTGTTTCCCCGCCTCTGATTCCCCGCCTCTGATTCCCCATATCTCATTCCCCGCCTCTGATTCCCCATCTCTGATTCCCGGACTCTGATTCCCCACCTCTGATTCCCGGCCTCTTATTCCCGGCATCTGATTCCGGCCTCTGATTCCCGGCCTCTGATTCCCTGCTTCTGATTCCCCATCTCTGATTCCGCAAATCTAATTCCCTGCCTCTGATTCCCCACCTCTGATTCCCCATATCTGATTCCCCGCCACTGTTTCCCCGCCTCTGATTCCCCGCCTCTGTTTCCCCATATCTAAGTCCCCGCCTCTGATTCCCCAACTTTGATTCCCCACCTCTGATTCCCCAGCTCTGATTCCCCGCCTCTGATTCCCCGCATCTGATTCCATGCATCTGATTCCCAGCCTCTGATTCCCAGCCTCTGATTCCCAACCTCTGATTCCCCACCTCTGATTCCCCATATCTGATTCCACGCCTCTGTTTCCCCGCCTCTGATTCCCCGCCTCTGTTTCCCCATATCTGATCCCCGCCTCTATTTGCCCGCATCTGATTCCCCGCCTCTGTTTCCCCATATCTGATTCCCCGCCTCTGATTCCCCGCCTCTGATTCCCCACGTCTGATTACCGGCCTCTGATTCCCCGCCTCTGATTCCCCATCTCTGATTCACAACCTCTGATTCCCCACCTCTGATACCCCATATCTGATTCCCCGCCTCTGTTTCCCCGCCTCTGATTCCCCACCTCTGATTCCCAATATCTGATTCCCCGCCTCTGATTCCCCACCTCTGATTCCCCGCCTCTGATTCGCCAGCTATGATTCCCCGCCTCTGATTCCCCGTGTTTGATTCCCTGCCTCTGATTCCCCAACTCTGATTCCCCAACTCTGATTCACCGCCTTTGATTCGCCACCTCTGATTCCCCATATCTGATTCCCCGCCTCTGTTTCCCCGCCTCTGATTCCCCGCCTCTGATTCCCCATATCTCATTCCCCGCCTCTGAATCCCCATCTCTGATTCCCGGACTCTGATTCCCCACCTCTGATTCCCTGCTACTGATTCTGATTCCCTGCCTTTGATTCCCCATCTCTGATTCCGCACATCTGATTCCCTGCCTCTGATTCCCCATCTCTGATTCCCCATATCTGATTCCCAGCTTCTGTTTCCCCGCCTCTGATTCCCCGCCTCTGTTTCCCAATATTTAAGTCCCCGCCTCTGATTCCACAACTCTAATTCCCCACCTCTGATTCCACAGCTCTGATTCCCCGCCTCTGATTCCCCGCATCTGATTCCCTGCATCTGATTCAAAGCCTCTTATTCCCTGCCTCTGATTCCCAACCTCTGATTCCCCACCTCTGATTCCCCATATCTGATTCTCAGCCTCTGTTTCCCCACCTCTGATTCCCCGCCTCTGTTTCCCCATATCTGATTCCCGGCCTCTGGTTCCCAGCCTCTGATTCCCCGCCTCTGATTCCCTGCCTCTGATTCCCCATCTCCGATTCCGCACATCTGATTCCCTGCCTCTGATTCCCCGCCTCTGATTCCCCGCCTCTGATTCCCTGCCTCTGATTCCCAACCTCTGATTCCCCACCTCTGATTCCCCGTGTTTGATTCCCCGCCTCTGTTTCCCCGCCTCTGATTCCCCGCCTCTGATTCCCCAACTCTAATTCCCCGCCTCTGATTCCCCATATCTGATTCCCCGCCTCTGTTTCCCCGCCTCTGATTCCCCACCCCTGTTTCCCCATATCTGATTCCCTGCCTCTGATTCCCCAACTTTGATTCCCAGCATCTGATTCCCCAGCTCTGATTCCCCGCCTCTGATTCCCCGCATCTGATTCCCTGCCTCTGATTCCCAACCTCTGATTCCCCAGCTCTGATTCCCCATATCTGATCCCCAGCCTCTGTTTCCCCGCCTCTGTTTCCCCATATCTGATTCCCGGCCTCTGATTCCCCGCCTCTGATTCCCCGCCTCTGATTCCCTGCCTCTGATTCCCCATCCCCGATTCCGCACATCTGATTCCCTGCCTCTGATTCCCCACCTCTGATTCCCCGCCTCTGATTCCCTGCATCTGATTCCCAACCTCTGATTCCCCACCTCTGATTCCCCGTGTTTGATTCCCCGCCTCTGTTTCCCCGCCTCTGATTCCCCGCCTCTGATTCCTCAACTCTAATTCCCCGCCTCTGATTCCCCATATCTGATTCCCTGCCTCTGTTTCCCCGCCTCTGATTCCCCGCCCCTGTTTCCCCATATCTGATTCCCTGCCTCTGATTCCCCAACTTTGATTCCCAGCCTCTGATTCCCCAGCTCTGATTCCCCGCCTCTGATTCCCCGTGTTTGATTCCCTGCCTCTGATTCCCCGCCTCTGATTCCCCAACTCTAATTCCCCGCCTCTGATTCCCCATATCTGATTCCCTGCCTCTGTTTCCCCGCCTCTGATTCCCAGCCTCTGTTTCCCCGCCTCTGATTCCCCACCTCTGATTCCCAATACCTGATTCCCCGCCTCTGATTCCCCACCTCTGATTCCCCGCCTCTGATTCGCCAGCTATGATTCCCCGCCTCTTATTCCCCGCGTCTGATTCCCTGCCTCTGATTCCCCGCCTCTGATTCCACATCTCTGATTCACCACCTCTGATTCCCCGCGTCTGATTCCCTGCCTCTGATTCCCCATCTCTGATTCCCCATCTCTGATTCCCCAATTCTGATTCCCCTCCTCTGATTCCCCGTGTTTGATTCCCTGCCTCTGATTCCCGGCCTCTGATTCCCCATCTCTGATTCACCGCCTTTGATTCACCACCTCTGAGTCGCCATATCTGATTCCCCGCCTCTGTTTCCCCGCCTCTGATTCCCCGCCTCTGATTCCCCATATCTCATTCCCCGCCTCTGAATCCCAATCTCTGATTCCCGGACTCTGATTCCCCACCTCTGATTTCCGGCCTCTTATTCCCGGCATCTGATTCCGGCCTCTGATTCCCGGCCTTGATTCCCTGCTTCTGATACTGATTCCCTGCCTTTGATTCCCCATCTCTGATTCCGCACATCTGATTCCCCGCCTCTGTTTCCCCGCCTCTGATTCCCCGCCTCTGTTTCCCCATATCTAAGTCCCCGCCTCTGATTCCCCAACTTTGATTCCCCACCTCTGATTCCCCAGCTCTGATTCCCCGCCTCTGATTCCCCGCATCTGATTCCCCGCCTCTGTTTCCCCATATCTGATCCCCGCCTCTATTTGCCCGCATCTGATTCCCCGCCTCTGTTTCCCCATATCTGATTCCCCGCCTCTGATTCCCCGCCTCTGATTCCCCGCGTCTGATTACCGGCCTCTGATTCCCCGCCTCTGATTCCCCATCTCTGATTCACAACCTCTGATTCCCCACCTCTGATACCCCATATCTGATTCCCCGCCTCTGTTTCCCCGCCTCTGATTCCCCACCTCTGATTCCCAATATCTGATTCCCCGCCTCTGATTCCCCACCTCTGATTCCCCGCCTCTGATTCGCCAGCTATGATTCCCCGCCTCTGATTCCCCGTGTTTGATTCCCTGCCTCTGATTCCCCAACTCTGATTCCCCAACTCTGATTCACCGCCTTTGATTCGCCACCTCTGATTCCCCATATCTGATTCCCCGCCTCTGTTTCCCCGCCTCTGATTCCCCGCCTCTGATTCCCCATATCTCATTCCCCGCCTCTGAATCCCCATCTCTGATTCCCGGACTCTGATTCCCCACCTCTGATTCCCTGCTACTGATTCTGATTCCCTGCCTTTGATTCCCCATCTCTGATTCCGCACATCTGATTCCCTGCCTCTGATTCCCCATCTCTGATTCCCCATATCTGATTCCCAGCTTCTGTTTCCCCGCCTCTGATTCCCCGCCTCTGTTTCCCAATATTTAAGTCCCCGCCTCTGATTCCACAACTCTAATTCCCCACCTCTGATTCCACAGCTCTGATTCCCCGCCTCTGATTCCCCGCATCTGATTCCCTGCATCTGATTCAAAGCCTCTTATTCCCTGCCTCTGATTCCCAACCTCTGATTCCCCACCTCTGATTCCCCATATCTGATTCTCAGCCTCTGTTTCCCCACCTCTGATTCCCCGCCTCTGTTTCCCCATATCTGATTCCCGGCCTCTGGTTCCCAGCCTCTGATTCCCCGCCTCTGATTCCCTGCCTCTGATTCCCCATCTCCGATTCCGCACATCTGATTCCCTGCCTCTGATTCCCCGCCTCTGATTCCCCGCCTCTGATTCCCTGCCTCTGATTCCCAACCTCTGATTCCCCACCTCTGATTCCCCGTGTTTGATTCCCCGCCTCTGTTTCCCCGCCTCTGATTCCCCGCCTCTGATTCCCCAACTCTAATTCCCCGCCTCTGATTCCCCATATCTGATTCCCCGCCTCTGTTTCCCCGCCTCTGATTCCCCACCCCTGTTTCCCCATATCTGATTCCCTGCCTCTGATTCCCCAACTTTGATTCCCAGCATCTGATTCCCCAGCTCTGATTCACCGCCTCTGATTCCCCGCATCTGATTCCCTGCCTCTGATTCCCAACCTCTGATTCCCCACCTCTGATTCCCCATATCTGATCCCCAGCCTCTGTTTCCCCGCCTCTGTTTCCCCATATCTGATTCCCGGCCTCTGATTCCCCGCCTCTGATTCCCCGCCTCTGATTCCCTGCCTCTGATTCCCCATCTCCGATTCCGCACATCTGATTCCCTGCCTCTGATTCCCCACCTCTGATTCCCCGCCTCTGATTCCCTGCATCTGATTCCCAACCTCTGATTCCCCACCTCTGATTCCCCGTGTTTGATTCCCCGCCTCTGTTTCCCCGCCTCTGATTCCCCGCCTCTGATTCCTCAACTCTAATTCCCCGCCTCTGATTCCCCATATCTGATTCCCTGCCTCTGTTTCCCCGCCTCTGATTCCCCGCCCCTGTTTCCCCATATCTGATTCCCTGCCTCTGATTCCCCAACTTTGATTCCCAGCCTCTGATTCCCCAGCTCTGATTCCCCGCCTCTGATTCCCGGTGTTTGATTCCCTGCCTCTGATTCCCCGCCTCTGATTCCCCAACTCTAATTCCCCGCCTCTGATTCCCCATATCTGATTCCCTGCCTCTGTTTCCCCGCCTCTGATTCCCCGCCTCTGTTTCCCCGCCTCTGATTCCCCACCTCTGATTCCCAATACCTGATTCCCCGCCTCTGATTCCCCACCTCTGATTCCCCGCCTCTGATTCGCCAGCTATGATTCCCCGCCTCTTATTCCCCGCGTCTGATTCCCTGCCTCTGATTCCCCGCCTCTGATTCCACATCTCTGATTCACCACCTCTGATTCCCCGCGTCTGATTCCCTGCCTCTGATTCCCCATCTCTGATTCCCCATCTCTGATTCCCCAATTCTGATTCCCCTCCTCTGATTCCCCGTGTTTGATTCCCTGCCTCTGATTCCCGGCCTCTGATTCCCCATCTCTGATTCACCGCCTTTGATTCACCACCTCTGAGTCGCCATATCTGATTCCCCGCCTCTGTTTCCCCGCCTCTGATTCCCCGCCTCTTATTCCCCATATCTCATTCCCCGCCTCTGAATCCCAATCTCTGATTCCCGGACTCTGATTCCCCACCTCTGATTTCCGGCCTCTTATTCCCGGCATCTGATTCCGGCCTCTGATTCCCGGCCTTGATTCCCTGCTTCTGATACTGATTCCCTGCCTTTGATTCCCCATCTCTGATTCCGCACATCTGATTCCCTGCCTCTGATTCCCCATCTCTGATTCCCCATATCTGATTCCCCGCCTCTGATTCCCTGCCTCTGTTTCCCAATATCTAAGTCCCCGCCTCTGATTCCCCAACTCTGATTCCCCACCTCTGATTCCCCAGCTCTGATTCCCCGCCTCTGATTCCCCGCATCTGATTCCCTGCATCTGATTCCAAGCCTCTGATTCCCTGCCTCTGATTCCCAACCTCTGATTCCCCACCTCTGATTCCCCATATCTGATTCCCAGCCTCTGTTTCCCCGCCTCTGATTGCCCGCCTCTGTTTCCCCATATCTGATTCCCGGCCTCTGATTCCCCGCCTCTGATTCCCCGCCTCTGATTCCCTATCTCCGATTCCGCACATCTGATTCCCTGCCTCTGATTCCCCGCCTCTGATTCCCCGCCTCTGATTCCCTGCCTCTGATTCCCAACCTCTGATTCCCCACCTCTGATTCCCCGTGTTTGATTCCCCGCCTCTGTTTCCCCGCCTCTGATTCCCCGCCTCTGATTCCCCAACTCTAATTCCCCGCCTCTGATTCCCCATATCTGATTCCCCGCCTCTGTTTCCCCGCCTCTGATTCCCCGCCCCTGTTTCCCCATATCTGATTCCCTGCCTCTGATTCCCCAACTTTGATTCCCAGCCTCTGATTCCCCAGCTCTGATTCCCCGCCTCTGATTCCCCGTGTTTGATTCCCTGCCTCTGATTCCCCGCCTCTGATTCCCCATCTCTGATTCACCACCTTTGATTCGCCACCTCTGATTCCCCATATCTGATTCCCCACCTCTGTTTTCCCGCCTCTGATTCCCCGCCTCTGATTCTCCATATCTCATTCCCCGCCTCTGAATCCCCATCTCTGATTCCCGGACTCTGATTCCCCACCTCTGATTCCCGGCCTCTTATTCCCAGCATCTGATTCCAGGCCTCTGATTCCCGGCCTCTGACTCCCCGCTTCTGATTCTGTTTCCCTGCCTCTGATTCCCCATCTCTGATTCCGCACATCTGATTACCTGCCTCTGATTCCCCACCTCTGATTCCCCATATCTGATTCCCCGCCTCTGATTCCCCGCATCCGATTCCCCATATCTGATTCCCCGCCTCTGTTTCCCCGCCCCTGATTCCCCGCCTCTGTTTCCCCATATCTGATTCCCCGCCTCTGATTCCCAACTATGATTCCCCGCCTCTGATTCCCCAGCTCTGATTCCCTGCCTCTGATTCCCCGCGTTCTATTCCCTGCCTCTGATTCCCCGCCTGTGATTCCCCATCTCTGATAAACCACCTCTGATTCCCCACCACTGATTCCCCATATCTAATTCCCCGCCTCTGTTTGCCCGCCTCTGATTCCCCACCTCTGATTCCCCATATCTAATTCCCCGCCTCTGTTTGCCCGCCTCTGATTCCCCGCCTCTGTTTCCCCATATCTGATTCCCCGCCTCTGAATCCCCAACTCTGATTCCCTGCCTCTGATTCCCCATCTCTGATTCCCCGCCTTTGATTCCCCCGTCTGATTCCCAGCCTCTGAAACCCCGTGTCTGATTTCTTGCCTCTGATTCCCCGCCTCTGATTCCCCATCTCTGATTCACAGCCTCTGATTCCCCACCTCTGATTCCCCATCTCTAATTCCGCACATCTGATTCCCTGCCTCTGATTCCCCGACTCTGATCCCAACCTCTGATTCCCCAGCTCTGATTCCCCGCCTCTGATTCCCCAACTCTGATTCCCCGCCTCTGATTCCCCAGCTCTGATTCCCCGCCTCTGATTCCCCGTGTTTGATTCCCTGCCTCTGATTCCACGCCTCTGATTCCCCATCTCTGATTCATCGCCTTTGATTCGCCACCTCTGATTCCCCATATCTGATTCCTCGCCTCTGTTTCCCCGCCTCTGATTCCCCGCCTCTGATTCCCCATATCTCATTCCCCGCCTCTGATTCCCCATCTCTGATTCCCGGACTCTGATTCCCCACCTCTGATTCCCGGCCTCTTATTCCCGGCATCTGATTCCGGCCTCTGATTCCCGGCCTCTGATTCCCTGCTTCTGATTCCCCATCTCTGATTCCGCAAATCTAATTCCCTGCCTCTGATTCCCCACCTCTGATTCCCCATATCTGATTCCCCGCCACTGTTTCCCCGCCTCTGATTCCCCGCCTCTGTTTCCCCATATCTAAGTCCCCGCCTCTGATTCCCCAACTTTGATTCCCCACCTCTGATTCCCCAGCTCTGATTCCCCGCCTCTGATTCCCCGCATCTGATTCCATGCATCTGATTCCCAGCCTCTGATTCCCAGCCTCTGATTCCCAACCTCTGATTCCCCACCTCTGATTCCCCATATCTGATTCCACGCCTCTGTTTCCCCGCCTCTGATTCCCCGCCTCTGTTTCCCCATATCTGATCCCCGCCTCTATTTGCCCGCATCTGATTCCCCGCCTCTGTTTCCCCATATCTGATTCCCCGCCTCTGATTCCCCGCCTCTGATTCCCCACGTCTGATTACCGGCCTCTGATTCCCCGCCTCTGATTCCCCATCTCTGATTCACAACCTCTGATTCCCCACCTCTGATACCCCATATCTGATTCCCCGCCTCTGTTTCCCCGCCTCTGATTCCCCACCTCTGATTCCCAATATCTGATTCCCCGCCTCTGATTCCCCACCTCTGATTCCCCGCCTCTGATTCGCCAGCTATGATTCCCCGCCTCTGATTCCCCGTGTTTGATTCCCTGCCTCTGATTCCCCAACTCTGATTCCCCAACTCTGATTCACCGCCTTTGATTCGCCACCTCTGATTCCCCATATCTGATTCCCCGCCTCTGTTTCCCCGCCTCTGATTCCCCGCCTCTGATTCCCCATATCTCATTCCCCGCCTCTGAATCCCCATCTCTGATTCCCGGACTCTGATTCCCCACCTCTGATTCCCTGCTACTGATTCTGATTCCCTGCCTTTGATTCCCCATCTCTGATTCCGCACATCTGATTCCCTGCCTCTGATTCCCCATCTCTGATTCCCCATATCTGATTCCCAGCTTCTGTTTCCCCGCCTCTGATTCCCCGCCTCTGTTTCCCAATATTTAAGTCCCCGCCTCTGATTCCACAACTCTAATTCCCCACCTCTGATTCCACAGCTCTGATTCCCCGCCTCTGATTCCCCGCATCTGATTCCCTGCATCTGATTCAAAGCCTCTTATTCCCTGCCTCTGATTCCCAACCTCTGATTCCCCACCTCTGATTCCCCATATCTGATTCTCAGCCTCTGTTTCCCCACCTCTGATTCCCCGCCTCTGTTTCCCCATATCTGATTCCCGGCCTCTGGTTCCCAGCCTCTGATTCCCCGCCTCTGATTCCCTGCCTCTGATTCCCCATCTCCGATTCCGCACATCTGATTCCCTGCCTCTGATTCCCCGCCTCTGATTCCCCGCCTCTGATTCCCTGCCTCTGATTCCCAACCTCTGATTCCCCACCTCTGATTCCCCGTGTTTGATTCCCCGCCTCTGTTTCCCCGCCTCTGATTCCCCGCCTCTGATTCCCCAACTCTAATTCCCCGCCTCTGATTCCCCATATCTGATTCCCCGCCTCTGTTTCCCCGCCTCTGATTCCCCACCCCTGTTTCCCCATATCTGATTCCCTGCCTCTGATTCCCCAACTTTGATTCCCAGCATCTGATTCCCCAGCTCTGATTCCCCGCCTCTGATTCCCCGCATCTGATTCCCTGCCTCTGATTCCCAACCTCTGATTCCCCAGCTCTGATTCCCCATATCTGATCCCCAGCCTCTGTTTCCCCGCCTCTGTTTCCCCATATCTGATTCCCGGCCTCTGATTCCCCGCCTCTGATTCCCCGCCTCTGATTCCCTGCCTCTGATTCCCCATCCCCGATTCCGCACATCTGATTCCCTGCCTCTGATTCCCCACCTCTGATTCCCCGCCTCTGATTCCCTGCATCTGATTCCCAACCTCTGATTCCCCACCTCTGATTCCCCGTGTTTGATTCCCCGCCTCTGTTTCCCCGCCTCTGATTCCCCGCCTCTGATTCCTCAACTCTAATTCCCCGCCTCTGATTCCCCATATCTGATTCCCTGCCTCTGTTTCCCCGCCTCTGATTCCCCGCCCCTGTTTCCCCATATCTGATTCCCTGCCTCTGATTCCCCAACTTTGATTCCCAGCCTCTGATTCCCCAGCTCTGATTCCCCGCCTCTGATTCCCCGTGTTTGATTCCCTGCCTCTGATTCCCCGCCTCTGATTCCCCAACTCTAATTCCCCGCCTCTGATTCCCCATATCTGATTCCCTGCCTCTGTTTCCCCGCCTCTGATTCCCAGCCTCTGTTTCCCCGCCTCTGATTCCCCACCTCTGATTCCCAATACCTGATTCCCCGCCTCTGATTCCCCACCTCTGATTCCCCGCCTCTGATTCGCCAGCTATGATTCCCCGCCTCTTATTCCCCGCGTCTGATTCCCTGCCTCTGATTCCCCGCCTCTGATTCCACATCTCTGATTCACCACCTCTGATTCCCCGCGTCTGATTCCCTGCCTCTGATTCCCCATCTCTGATTCCCCATCTCTGATTCCCCAATTCTGATTCCCCTCCTCTGATTCCCCGTGTTTGATTCCCTGCCTCTGATTCCCGGCCTCTGATTCCCCATCTCTGATTCACCGCCTTTGATTCACCACCTCTGAGTCGCCATATCTGATTCCCCGCCTCTGTTTCCCCGCCTCTGATTCCCCGCCTCTGATTCCCCATATCTCATTCCCCGCCTCTGAATCCCAATCTCTGATTCCCGGACTCTGATTCCCCACCTCTGATTTCCGGCCTCTTATTCCCGGCATCTGATTCCGGCCTCTGATTCCCGGCCTTGATTCCCTGCTTCTGATACTGATTCCCTGCCTTTGATTCCCCATCTCTGATTCCGCACATCTGATTCCCCGCCTCTGTTTCCCCGCCTCTGATTCCCCGCCTCTGTTTCCCCATATCTAAGTCCCCGCCTCTGATTCCCCAACTTTGATTCCCCACCTCTGATTCCCCAGCTCTGATTCCCCGCCTCTGATTCCCCGCATCTGATTCCCCGCCTCTGTTTCCCCATATCTGATCCCCGCCTCTATTTGCCCGCATCTGATTCCCCGCCTCTGTTTCCCCATATCTGATTCCCCGCCTCTGATTCCCCGCCTCTGATTCCCCGCGTCTGATTACCGGCCTCTGATTCCCCGCCTCTGATTCCCCATCTCTGATTCACAACCTCTGATTCCCCACCTCTGATACCCCATATCTGATTCCCCGCCTCTGTTTCCCCGCCTCTGATTCCCCACCTCTGATTCCCAATATCTGATTCCCCGCCTCTGATTCCCCACCTCTGATTCCCCGCCTCTGATTCGCCAGCTATGATTCCCCGCCTCTGATTCCCCGTGTTTGATTCCCTGCCTCTGATTCCCCAACTCTGATTCCCCAACTCTGATTCACCGCCTTTGATTCGCCACCTCTGATTCCCCATATCTGATTCCCCGCCTCTGTTTCCCCGCCTCTGATTCCCCGCCTCTGATTCCCCATATCTCATTCCCCGCCTCTGAATCCCCATCTCTGATTCCCGGACTCTGATTCCCCACCTCTGATTCCCTGCTACTGATTCTGATTCCCTGCCTTTGATTCCCCATCTCTGATTCCGCACATCTGATTCCCTGCCTCTGATTCCCCATCTCTGATTCCCCATATCTGATTCCCAGCTTCTGTTTCCCCGCCTCTGATTCCCCGCCTCTGTTTCCCAATATTTAAGTCCCCGCCTCTGATTCCACAACTCTAATTCCCCACCTCTGATTCCACAGCTCTGATTCCCCGCCTCTGATTCCCCGCATCTGATTCCCTGCATCTGATTCAAAGCCTCTTATTCCCTGCCTCTGATTCCCAACCTCTGATTCCCCACCTCTGATTCCCCATATCTGATTCTCAGCCTCTGTTTCCCCACCTCTGATTCCCCGCCTCTGTTTCCCCATATCTGATTCCCGGCCTCTGGTTCCCAGCCTCTGATTCCCCGCCTCTGATTCCCTGCCTCTGATTCCCCATCTCCGATTCCGCACATCTGATTCCCTGCCTCTGATTCCCCGCCTCTGATTCCCCGCCTCTGATTCCCTGCCTCTGATTCCCAACCTCTGATTCCCCACCTCTGATTCCCCGTGTTTGATTCCCCGCCTCTGTTTCCCCGCCTCTGATTCCCCGCCTCTGATTCCCCAACTCTAATTCCCCGCCTCTGATTCCCCATATCTGATTCCCCGCCTCTGTTTCCCCGCCTCTGATTCCCCACCCCTGTTTCCCCATATCTGATTCCCTGCCTCTGATTCCCCAACTTTGATTCCCAGCATCTGATTCCCCAGCTCTGATTCACCGCCTCTGATTCCCCGCATCTGATTCCCTGCCTCTGATTCCCAACCTCTGATTCCCCACCTCTGATTCCCCATATCTGATCCCCAGCCTCTGTTTCCCCGCCTCTGTTTCCCCATATCTGATTCCCGGCCTCTGATTCCCCGCCTCTGATTCCCCGCCTCTGATTCCCTGCCTCTGATTCCCCATCTCCGATTCCGCACATCTGATTCCCTGCCTCTGATTCCCCACCTCTGATTCCCCGCCTCTGATTCCCTGCATCTGATTCCCAACCTCTGATTCCCCACCTCTGATTCCCCGTGTTTGATTCCCCGCCTCTGTTTCCCCGCCTCTGATTCCCCGCCTCTGATTCCTCAACTCTAATTCCCCGCCTCTGATTCCCCATATCTGATTCCCTGCCTCTGTTTCCCCGCCTCTGATTCCCCGCCCCTGTTTCCCCATATCTGATTCCCTGCCTCTGATTCCCCAACTTTGATTCCCAGCCTCTGATTCCCCAGCTCTGATTCCCCGCCTCTGATTCCCGGTGTTTGATTCCCTGCCTCTGATTCCCCGCCTCTGATTCCCCAACTCTAATTCCCCGCCTCTGATTCCCCATATCTGATTCCCTGCCTCTGTTTCCCCGCCTCTGATTCCCCGCCTCTGTTTCCCCGCCTCTGATTCCCCACCTCTGATTCCCAATACCTGATTCCCCGCCTCTGATTCCCCACCTCTGATTCCCCGCCTCTGATTCGCCAGCTATGATTCCCCGCCTCTTATTCCCCGCGTCTGATTCCCTGCCTCTGATTCCCCGCCTCTGATTCCACATCTCTGATTCACCACCTCTGATTCCCCGCGTCTGATTCCCTGCCTCTGATTCCCCATCTCTGATTCCCCATCTCTGATTCCCCAATTCTGATTCCCCTCCTCTGATTCCCCGTGTTTGATTCCCTGCCTCTGATTCCCGGCCTCTGATTCCCCATCTCTGATTCACCGCCTTTGATTCACCACCTCTGAGTCGCCATATCTGATTCCCCGCCTCTGTTTCCCCGCCTCTGATTCCCCGCCTCTGATTCCCCATATCTCATTCCCCGCCTCTGAATCCCAATCTCTGATTCCCGGACTCTGATTCCCCACCTCTGATTTCCGGCCTCTTATTCCCGGCATCTGATTCCGGCCTCTGATTCCCGGCCTTGATTCCCTGCTTCTGATACTGATTCCCTGCCTTTGATTCCCCATCTCTGATTCCGCACATCTGATTCCCTGCCTCTGATTCCCCATCTCTGATTCCCCATATCTGATTCCCCGCCTCTGATTCCCTGCCTCTGTTTCCCAATATCTAAGTCCCCGCCTCTGATTCCCCAACTCTGATTCCCCACCTCTGATTCCCCAGCTCTGATTCCCCGCCTCTGATTCCCCGCATCTGATTCCCTGCATCTGATTCCAAGCCTCTGATTCCCTGCCTCTGATTCCCAACCTCTGATTCCCCACCTCTGATTCCCCATATCTGATTCCCAGCCTCTGTTTCCCCGCCTCTGATTGCCCGCCTCTGTTTCCCCATATCTGATTCCCGGCCTCTGATTCCCCGCCTCTGATTCCCCGCCTCTGATTCCCTATCTCCGATTCCGCACATCTGATTCCCTGCCTCTGATTCCCCGCCTCTGATTCCCCGCCTCTGATTCCCTGCCTCTGATTCCCAACCTCTGATTCCCCACCTCTGATTCCCCGTGTTTGATTCCCCGCCTCTGTTTCCCCGCCTCTGATTCCCCGCCTCTGATTCCCCAACTCTAATTCCCCGCCTCTGATTCCCCATATCTGATTCCCCGCCTCTGTTTCCCCGCCTCTGATTCCCCGCCCCTGTTTCCCCATATCTGATTCCCTACCTCTGATTCCCCAACTTTGATTCCCAGCCTCTGATTCCCCAGCTCTGATTCCCCGCCTCTGATTCCCCGTGTTTGATTCCCTGCCTCTGATTCCCCGCCTCTGATTCCCCATCTCTGATTCACCACCTTTGATTCGCCACCTCTGATTCCCCATATCTGATTCCCCACCTCTGTTTTCCCGCCTCTGATTCCCCGCCTCTGATTCTCCATATCTCATTCCCCGCCTCTGAATCCCCATCTCTGATTCCCGGACTCTGATTCCCCACCTCTGATTCCCGGCCTCTTATTCCCAGCATCTGATTCCAGGCCTCTGATTCCCGGCCTCTGACTCCCCGCTTCTGATTCTGTTTCCCTGCCTCTGATTCCCCATCTCTGATTCCGCACATCTGATTACCTGCCTCTGATTCCCCACCTCTGATTCCCCATATCTGATTCCCCGCCTCTGATTCCCGGTGTTTGATTCCCTGCCTCTGATTCCCCGCCTCTGATTCCCCAACTCTAATTCCCCGCCTCTGATTCCCCATATCTGATTCCCTGCCTCTGTTTCCCCGCCTCTGATTCCCCGCCTCTGTTTCCCCGCCTCTGATTCCCCACCTCTGATTCCCAATACCTGATTCCCCGCCTCTGATTCCCCACCTCTGATTCCCCGCCTCTGATTCGCCAGCTATGATTCCCCGCCTCTTATTCCCCGCGTCTGATTCCCTGCCTCTGATTCCCCGCCTCTGATTCCACATCTCTGATTCACCACCTCTGATTCCCCGCGTCTGATTCCCTGCCTCTGATTCCCCATCTCTGATTCCCCATCTCTGATTCCCCAATTCTGATTCCCCTCCTCTGATTCCCCGTGTTTGATTCCCTGCCTCTGATTCCCGGCCTCTGATTCCCCATCTCTGATTCACCGCCTTTGATTCACCACCTCTGAGTCGCCATATCTGATTCCCCGCCTCTGTTTCCCCGCCTCTGATTCCCCGCCTCTGATTCCCCATATCTCATTCCCCGCCTCTGAATCCCAATCTCTGATTCCCGGACTCTGATTCCCCACCTCTGATTTCCGGCCTCTTATTCCCGGCATCTGATTCCGGCCTCTGATTCCCGGCCTTGATTCCCTGCTTCTGATACTGATTCCCTGCCTTTGATTCCCCATCTCTGATTCCGCACATCTGATTCCCTGCCTCTGATTCCCCATCTCTGATTCCCCATATCTGATTCCCCGCCTCTGATTCCCTGCCTCTGTTTCCCAATATCTAAGTCCCCGCCTCTGATTCCCCAACTCTGATTCCCCACCTCTGATTCCCCAGCTCTGATTCCCCGCCTCTGATTCCCCGCATCTGATTCCCTGCATCTGATTCCAAGCCTCTGATTCCCTGCCTCTGATTCCCAACCTCTGATTCCCCACCTCTGATTCCCCATATCTGATTCCCAGCCTCTGTTTCCCCGCCTCTGATTGCCCGCCTCTGTTTCCCCATATCTGATTCCCGGCCTCTGATTCCCCGCCTCTGATTCCCCGCCTCTGATTCCCTATCTCCGATTCCGCACATCTGATTCCCTGCCTCTGATTCCCCGCCTCTGATTCCCCGCCTCTGATTCCCTGCCTCTGATTCCCAACCTCTGATTCCCCACCTCTGATTCCCCGTGTTTGATTCCCCGCCTCTGTTTCCCCGCCTCTGATTCCCCGCCTCTGATTCCCCAACTCTAATTCCCCGCCTCTGATTCCCCATATCTGATTCCCCGCCTCTGTTTCCCCGCCTCTGATTCCCCGCCCCTGTTTCCCCATATCTGATTCCCTACCTCTGATTCCCCAACTTTGATTCCCAGCCTCTGATTCCCCAGCTCTGATTCCCCGCCTCTGATTCCCCGTGTTTGATTCCCTGCCTCTGATTCCCCGCCTCTGATTCCCCATCTCTGATTCACCACCTTTGATTCGCCACCTCTGATTCCCCATATCTGATTCCCCACCTCTGTTTTCCCGCCTCTGATTCCCCGCCTCTGATTCTCCATATCTCATTCCCCGCCTCTGAATCCCCATCTCTGATTCCCGGACTCTGATTCCCCACCTCTGATTCCCGGCCTCTTATTCCCAGCATCTGATTCCAGGCCTCTGATTCCCGGCCTCTGACTCCCCGCTTCTGATTCTGTTTCCCTGCCTCTGATTCCCCATCTCTGATTCCGCACATCTGATTACCTGCCTCTGATTCCCCACCTCTGATTCCCCATATCTGATTCCCCGCCTCTGATTCCCCGCATCCGATTCCCCATATCTGATTCCCCGCCTCTGTTTCCCCGCCCCTGATTCCCCGCCTCTGTTTCCCCATATCTGATTCCCCGCCTCTGATTCCCAACTATGATTCCCCGCCTCTGATTCCCCAGCTCTGATTCCCTGCCTCTGATTCCCCGCGTTCTATTCCCTGCCTCTGATTCCCCGCCTGTGATTCCCCATCTCTGATAAACCACCTCTGATTCCCCACCACTGATTCCCCATATCTAATTCCCCGCCTCTGTTTGCCCGCCTCTGATTCCCCACCTCTGATTCCCCATATCTAATTCCCCGCCTCTGTTTGCCCGCCTCTGATTCCCCGCCTCTGTTTCCCCATATCTGATTCCCCGCCTCTGAATCCCCAACTCTGATTCCCTGCCTCTGATTCCCCAGCTCTGATTCCCCGCCTTTGATTCCCCCGTCTGATTCCCAGCCTCTGAAACCCCGTGTCTGATTTCTTGCCTCTGATTCCCCGCCTCTGATTCCCCATCTCTGATTCACAGCCTCTGATTCCCCACCTCTGATTCCCCATCTCTAATTCCGCACATCTGATTCCCTGCCTCTGATTCCCCGACTCTGATCCCAACCTCTGATTCCCCAGCTCTGATTCCCCGCCTCTGATTCCCCAACTCTGATTCCCCGCCTCTGATTCCCCAGCTCTGATTCCCCGCCTCTGATTCCCCGTGTTTGATTCCCTGCCTCTGATTCCACGCCTCTGATTCCCCATCTCTGATTCATCGCCTTTGATTCGCCACCTCTGATTCCCCATATCTGATTCCTCGCCTCTGTTTCCCCGCCTCTGATTCCCCGCCTCTGATTCCCCATATCTCATTCCCCGCCTCTGATTCCCCATCTCTGATTCCCGGACTCTGATTCCCCACCTCTGATTCCCGGCCTCTTATTCCCGGCATCTGATTCCGGCCTCTGATTCCCCACCTCTGATTCCCCATATCTGATTCCCCACCTCTGTTTCCCGGCCTCTGATTCCCCGCTTCTGATTCTGAATTCCTGCCTCTGATTCCCCATCTCTGATTCCGCACATCTGATTCCCTGCCTCTGATTCCCCACCTCTGATTCCCCATATCTGATTTCCCGCCTCTGTTTCCCCGCCTCTGATTCCCCGCCTCTGTTTCCCCATATCTAATTCCCAACCTCTGATGCCCCAACTCTGATTCCCTGCCTCTGATTCCCCGCGTTCTATTCCCTGCCTCTGATTCCCCGCCTGTGATTCCCCATCTCTGATTCACCACCTCTGATTCCCCACCTCTGATTCCCCATATCTAATTCCCCGCCTCTGTTTGCCCGACTCTGATCCCCGCCTCTGTTTCCCCATATCTGATTCCCCGCCTCTGAATCCCCAACTCTGATTCCCTGCCTCTGATTCCCCAGCTCTGAATCCCCGCCTTTGATTCCCCCGTCTGATTCCCAGCCTCTGAAACCCCGTGTCTGATTTCTTGCCTCTGATTCCCCGCCTCTGATTCCCCATCTCTGATTCACAGCCTCTGATTCCCCACCTCTGATTCCCCATCTCTGATTCCGCACATCTGATTCCCTGCCTCTGATTCCACGACTCTGATCCCCACCTCTGATTCCGCAGCTCTGATTCCCCGCCTCTGATTCCCCAACTCTGATTCCCCGCCTCTGATTCCCCAGCTCTGATTCCCCGCCTCTGATTCCCCGTGTTTGATCCCCTGCCTCTGATTCCCCGACTCTGATCCCCACCTCTGATTCCGCAGCTCTGATTCCCCTCCTCTGATTCCCCAACTCTGATTCCCCGCCTCTGATTCCCCAACTCTGATTCCCTGCCTCTGATTCCCCAGCTTCATTCCCCGCCTTTGATTCCCCCCGTCTGATTCCCAGCCTCTGAATCCCCGTGTCTGATAACCTGCCTCTGATTCCCCGCCTCTGATTCCCCATCTCAGATTCACCGCCTCTGATTCCCCACCTCTGATTCCCCATCTCTGATTCCGCACATCCGACTCCCTGCCTCTGATTCCCCGACTCTGATTCCCCACCTCTGATTCCCCAGCTCTGATTCCCCGCCTCTGATTCCCCAACTCTGATTCCCCGCCTCTGATTCCACAGCTCTGATTCCCCGCCTCTGATTCCCCGTGTTTGATCCCCTGCCTCTGATTCCCCGCCTCAGATTCCCCATCTCTGATTCACCGCCTTTGATTCGCCACCTCTGATTCCCCATATCTGATTCCTCGCCACTGTTTCCCCGCCTCTGATTCCCCGCCTCTGATTCCCCATATCTCATTCCCCGCCTCTGATTCGCCAGCTATGATTCCCCGCCTCTGATTCCCCGCGTCTGATTCCCTGCCTCTGATTCCCCGCCTCTGATTCCACATCTCTGATTCACCACCTCTGATTCCACGCGTCTGATTCCCCGCCTCTGATTCCCCATCTCTGATTCCCCATCTCTGATTCCCCAAATCTGATTCCCCGCCTCTGATTCCCCAGTTCTGATTCCTCGCCTCTGATTCCCTTCCTTTGATTCGCAACCTCTGATTCCCCAACTCTGATTTCCCATATTGATTCCCTGCGTCTGATTCCCCACCTCTGATTTCCCATATTGATTCCCTGCGTCTGATTCCCCGCCTCTGATTCCCCAACTCTGATTCCCCGCCTCTGATTCCCCAGCTCTGATTCCCCGCATCTGATTCCCCGTGTTTGATTCCCTGCCTCTGATTCCCCACCTCTGATTCCCCATATCTGATTCCCCGCCTCTGTTTCCCCACCTTTGATTCCCCGCCTCTGTTTCCCAATATCTAAGTCCCCGCCTCTGATTCCCCAACTCTGATTCCCCACCTCTGATTCCCCAACTCTGATTCCCCGCCTCTGATTCCCCAGCTCTGATTCCCCGCCTCTGATTCCCCGTGTTTGATCCCCTGCCTCTGATTCCCCGCTTCTGATTCCCCATCTCTGATTCACCGCCTTTGATTCGCCACCTCTGATTCCCCATATCTGATTCCTCGCCTCTGTTTCCCCGCCTCGGATTCCCCATATCTCATTCCCCGCCTCTGATTCCCCATCTCTGATTCCCGGACTCTGATTCCCCACCTCTGATTCCCGGCCTCTTATTCCTGGCATCTGATTCCGGCCTCTGATTCCCGGCCTCTGATTCCCTGCTTCTGATTCCCCATCTCTGATTCCGCAAATCTAATTCCCTGCCTCTGATTCCCCACCTCTGATTCCCCATATCTGATTCCCCGCCTCTGTTTCCCCGCCTCTGATTCCCCGCCTCTGTTTCCCCATATCTAAGTCCCCGCCTCTGATTCCCCAACTTTGATTCCCCACCTCTGATTCCCCAGCACTGATTCCCCGCCTCTGATTCCCCGCATCTGATTCCATGCATCTGATTCCCAGCCTCTGATTCCCAGCCTCTGATTTCCAACCTCTGATTCCCCACCTCTGATTCCCCATATCTGATTCCACGCCTCTGTTTCCCCGCCTCTGATTCCCCGCCTCTGTTTCCCCATATCTGATCCCCGCCTCTATTTGCCCGCATCTGATTCCCCGCCTCTGTTTCCCCATATCTGATTCCCCGCCTCTGAATCCCCAACTCTGATTCCCTGCCTCTAATTTCCCAGCTCTGATAACCCGCCTCTGATTCCCCGCGTCTGATTACCGTCCTCTGATTCCCCGCCTCTGATTCCCCATCTCTGATTCACAACCTCTGATTCCCCACCTCTGATACTCCATATCTGATTCCCCGCCTCTGTTTCCCCGCCTCTGATTCCCCACCTCTGATTCCCAATAACTGATTCCCCGCCTCTGATTCCCCACCTCTGATTCCCCGCCTCTGATTCGCCAGTTATGATTCCCCGCCTCTGATTCCCCGTGTTTGATTCCCTGCCTCTGATTCCCGGCCTCTGATTCCCCAACTCTGATTCACCGCCTTTGATTCGCCACCTCTGATTCCCCATATCTGATTCCCCGCCTCTGTTTCCCCGCCTCTGATTCCCCGCCTCTGATTCCCCATATCTCATTCCCCGCCTCTGAATCCCCATCTCTGATTCCCGGACTCTGATTCCCCACCTCTGATTCCCTGCTACTGATTCTGATTCCCTGCCTTTGATTCCCCATCTCTGATTCCGCACATCTGATTCCCTGCATCTGATTCCCCATCTCTGATTCCACATATCTGATTCCCCGCTTCTGTTTCCCCGCCTCTGATTCCCCGCCTCTGATTCCACAACTCTAATTCCCCACCTCTGATTCCCCAGCTCTGATTCCCCGCCTCTGATTCCCCGCATCTGATTCCCTGCATCTGAGTCCAAGCCTCTTATTCCCTGCCTCTGATTCCCAACCTCTGATTCCCCACCTCTGATTCCCCATATCTGATTCCCAGCCTCTGTTTCCCCGCCTCTGATTCCCCGCCTCTGTTTCCCCATATCTGATTCCCGGCCTCTGGTTCCCCGCCTCTGATTCCCCGCCTCTGATTCCCTGCCTCTGATTCCCCATCTCCGATTCCGCACATCTGATTCCCTGCCTCTGATTCCCCGCCTCTGATTCCCCGCCTCTGATTCCCTGCCTCTGATTCCCAACCTCTGATACCCCACCTCTGATTCCCCGTGTTTGATTCCCCGCCTCTGTTTCCCCGCCTCTGATTCCCCTCCTCTGATTCCCCAACTCTAATTCCCCGCCTCTGATTCCCCATATCTGATTCCCCGCCTCTGTTTCCCCGCCTCTGATTCCCCACCCCTGTTTCCCCATATCTGATTCCCTGCCTCTGATTCCCCAACTTTGATTCCCAGCATCTGATTCCCCAGCTCTGATTCCCCGCCTCTGATTCCCCGCATCTGATTCCCTGCATCTGATTCCAACCCTCTGATTCCCTGCCTCTGATTCCCAACCTCTGATTCCCCACCTCTGATTCCCCATATCTGATCCCCAGCCTCTGTTTCCCCGCCTCTGTTTCCCCATATCTGATTCCCGGCCTCTGATTCCCCGCCTCTGATTCCCCGCCTCTGATTCCCTGCCTCTGATTCCCCATCTCCGATTCCGCACATCTGATTCCCTGCCTCTGATTCCCCGCCTCTGATTCCCCGCCTCTGATTCCCTGCATCTGATTCCCAACCTCTGATTCCCCACCTCTGATTCCCCGTGTTTGATTCCCCGCCTCTGTTTCCCCGCCTCTGATTCCCCGCCTCTGATTCCCCAACTCTAATTCCCCGCCTCTGATTCCCCATATCTGATTCCCTGCCTCTGTTTCCCCGCCTGTGATTCCCCGCCCCTGTTTCCCCATATCTGATTCCCTGCCTCTGATTCCCCAACTTTGATTCCCAGCCTCTGATTCCCCAGCTCTGATTCCCCGCCTCTGATTCCCCGTGTTTGATTCCCTGCCTCTGATTCCCCGCCTCTGATTCCCCATCTCTGATTCACCGCCTTTGATTCGCCACCTATGATTCCCCATATCTGATTCCCCACCTCTGTTTCCCCGCCTCTGATTCCCCGCCTCTGATTCTCCATATCTCATTCCCCGCCTCTGACTCCCCATCTCTGATTCCCGGACTCTGATTCCCCACCTCTGATTCCCGGCCTCTTATTCCCAGCATCTGATTCCAGGCCTCTGATTCCCGTCCTCTGACTCCCCGCTTCTGATTCTGATTCCCTGCCTCTGATTCCCCATCTCTGATTCCGCACATCTGATTACCTGCCTCTGATTCCCCACCTCTGATTCCCCATATCTGATTCCCCGCCTCTGTTTCCACGCCTCTGATTCCCCGCCTCTGTTTCCCCATATCTAATTCCCCACATCTGATGCCCCAACTCTGATTCCCCGCCTCTGATTCCACAGCTCTGATTCCCCGCCTCTGATTCCCCACATCCGATTCCCCATATCTGATTCACCGCCTCTGTGTCCCCGCCCCTGATTCCCCGCCTCTGTTTCCTCATATGTGATTCCCCGCCTCTGATTCCCAACTATGATTCCCCGCCTCTAATTCCCCAGCTCTGATTCCCTGCCTCTGATTCCCCGCGTTCTATTCACTGCCTCTGATTCCCCGCCTGTGATTCCCCATCTCTGATTCACCACCTCTGATTCCCCACCACTGATTCCCCATATCTAATTCCCCGCCTCTGTTTGCCTGCCTCTGATTCCCCGCCTCTGTTTCCCCATATCTGATTCCCCGCCTCTGAATCCCCAACTCTGATTCCCTGCCTCTGATTCCCCAGCTTCATTCCCCGCCTTTGATTCCCCCCGTCTGATTCCCAGCCTCTGAATCCCCGTGTCTGAAAACCTGCCTCTGATTCCACGCCTCTGATTCCCCATCTCAGATTCACCGCCTCTGATTCCCCACCTCTGATTCCCCATCTCTGATTCCGCACATCCGATTCCCTGCCTCTGATTCCCCAACTCTGATTCCCCACCTCTGATTCCCCAGCTCTGATTCCCCGCCTCTGATTCCCCAACTCTGATTCCCCACCTCTGATTCCCCAGCTGTGATTCCCCGCCTCTGCTTCCCCGTGTTTGATCCCCTGCCTCTGATTCCCCAGCTCTGATTCCCCATATCTGATTCCCCGCCTCTGTTTCCCCGCCTCTGATTCCTCGCCTCTGATTCCCCATATCTCATTCCCCGCCTCTGACTCCCCATCTCTGATTCCCGGACTCTGATTCCCCACCTCTGATTCCCGGCCTCTTATTCCCGGCATCTGATTCCGGCCTCTGATTCCCGGCCTCTGATTCCCTGCGTCTGTTTCTGATTCCCTGCCTCTGATTCCGCAAATCTAATTCCCTGCCTCTGATTCCCCACCTCTGATTCCCCATATCTGATTCCCCGCCTCTGTTTCCCCACCTTTGATTCCCCGCCTCTGTTTCCCAATATCTAAGTCCCTGCCTCTGATTCCCCAACTCTGATTCCCCACCTCTGATTCCCCAACTCTGATTCCCCGCCTCTGATTCCTCGGCTCTGATTCCCCGCCTCTGATTCCCCGTGTTTGATCCCCTGCCTCTGATTCCCCGCCTCTGATTCCCCATCTCTGATTCACCGCCTTTGATTCGCCACCTCTGATTCCCCATATCTGATTCCTCGCCTCTGTTTCCCCGCCTCTGATTCCCCGCCTCTGATTCCCCATATCTCATTCCCCGCCTCTGATTCCCCATCTCTGATTCCCGGACTCTGATTCCCCACCTCTGATTCCCGGCCTCTTATTCCCGGCATCTGATTCCGGCCTCTGATTCCCGGCCTCTGATTCCCTGCTTCTGATTCCCCATCTCTGATTCCGCAAATCTAATTCCCTGCCTCTGATTCCCCACCTCTGATTCCCCATATCTGATTCCCCGCCTCTGTTTCCCCGCCTCTGATTCCCCGCCTCTGTTTCCCCATATCTAAGTCCCCGCCTCTGATTCCCCAACTTTCATTCCCCACCTCTGATTCCCCAGCTCTGATTCCCCGCCTCTGATTCCCCGCATCTGATTCCATGCATCTGATTCCCAGCCTCTGATTCCCAGCCTCTGATTCCCAACCTCTGATTCCCCACCTCTGATTCCCCATATCTGATTCCACGCCTCTGTTTCCCCGCCTCTGATTCCCCGCCTCTGTTTCCCCATATCTGATCCCCGCCTCTATTTGCCCGTATCTGATTCCCCGCCTCTGTTTCCCCATATCTGATTCCCCACCTCTGAATCCCCAACTCTGATTCCCTGCCTCTAATTTCCCAGCTCTGATTCACAACCTCTGATTCCCCACCTCTGATACCCCATATCTGATTCCCCGCCACTGTTTCCCCGCCTCTGATTCCCCACCTCTGATTCCCAATATCTGATTCCCCGCCTCTGATTCCCCACCTCTGATTCCCCGCCTCTGATTCGCCAGCTATGATTCCCCGCCTCTGATTCCCCGTGTTTGATTCCCTGCCTCTGATTCCCGGCCTCTGATTCCCCATCTCTGATTCACCGCCTTTGATTCGCCACCTCTGATTCCCCATATCTGATTCCCCGCCTCTGTTTCCCCGCCTCTGATTCCCCGCCTCTGATTCCCCATATCTCATTCCCCGCCTCTGAATCCCCATCTCTGATTCCCTGCCTCTGATACCCCGCCTCTGATTCCCCATCTCTGATTCACCGCCTTTGATTCGCCACCTCCGATTCCCCATATCTGATTCCCCACCTCTGTTTCCCCGCCTCTGATTCCCCGCCTCTGATTCTCCATATCTCATTCCCCGCCTCTGACTCCCCATCTCTGATTCCCGGACTCTGATTCCCCACCTCTGATTCCCGGCCTCTTATTCCCAGCATCTGATTCCAGGCCTCTGATTCCCGTCCTCTGACTCCCCGCTTCTGATTCTGATTCCCTGCCTCTGATTCCCCATCTCTGATTCCGCACATCTGATTACCTGCCTCTGATTCCCCACCTCTGATTCCCCATATCTGAATCCCCGCCTCTGTTTCCACGCCTCTGATTCCCCGCCTCTGTTTCCCCATATCTAATTCCCCACCTCTGATGCCCCAACTCTGATTCCCCGCCTCTGATTCCACAGCTCTGATTCCCCGCCTCTGATTCACCACATCCGATTCCCCATATCTGATTCCCCGCCTCTGTTTCCCCGCCCCTGATTCCCCGCCTCTGTTTCCCCATATCTGATTCCCCGCCTCTGATTCCCAACTATGATTTCCCGCCTCTTATTCCCCAGCTCTGATTCCCTGCCTCTGATTCCCCGCGTTCTATTCCCTGCCTCTGATTCACCGCCTGTGATTCCCCATCTCTGATTCACCACCTCTGATTCCCCACCACTGATTCCCCATATCTAATTCCCCGCCTCTGTTTGCCTGCCTCTGATTCCCCGCCTCTGTTTCCCCATATCTGATTCCCCGCCTCTGAATCCCCAGCTCTGATTCCCTGCCTCTGATTCCCCGCGTTCTATTCCCTGCCTCTGATTCCCCGCCTGTGATTCCCCATCTCTGATTCACAACCTCTGATTCCCCACCACTGATTCCCCATATCTAATTCCCCGCCTCTGTTTGCCTGCCTCTGATTCCCCGCCTCTGTTTCCCCATATCTGATTCCCCGCCTCTGAATCCCCAACTCTGATTCCCTGCCTCTGATTCCCCAGCTTCATTCCCCGCCTTTGATTCCCCCCGTCTGATTCCCAGCCTCTGAATCCCCGTGTCTGAAAACCTGCCTCTGATTCCACGCCTCTGATTCCCCATCTCAGATTCACCGCCTCTGATTCCCCACCTCTGATTCCCCATCTCTGATTCCGCACATCCGATTCCCTGCCTCTGATTCCCCGACTCTGATTCCCCACCTCTGATTCCCCAGCTCTGATTCCCCGCCTCTGATTCCCCAACTCTGATTCCCCACCTCTGATTCCCCAGCTGTGATTCCCCGCCTCTGATTCCCCGTGTTTGATCCCCTGCCTCTGATTCCCCAGCTCTGATTCCCCATATCTGATTCCCCGCCTCTGTTTCCCCGCCTCTGATTCCTCGCCTCTGATTCCCCATATCTCATTCCCCGCCTCTGACTCCCCATCTCTGATTCCCGGACACTGATTCCCCACCTCTGATTCCCGGCCTCTTATTCCCGGCATCTGATTCCGGCCTCTGATTCCCGGCCTCTGATTCCCTGCGTCTGTTTCTGATTCCCTGCGTCTGATTCCGCAAATCTAATTCCCTGCCTCTGATTCCCCACCTCTGATTCCCCATATCTGATTCCCCGCCTCTGTTTCCCCACCTTTGATTCCCCGCCTCTGTTTCCCAATATCTAAGTCCCTGCCTCTGATTCCCCAACTCTGATTCCCCACCTCTGATTCCCCAACTCTGATTCCCCGCCTCTGATTCCTCGGCTCTGATTCCCCGCCTCTGATTCCCCGTGTTTGATCCCCTGCCTCTGATTCCCCGCCTCTGATTCCCCATCTCTGATTCACCGCCTTTGATTCGCCACCTCTGATTCCCCATATCTGATTCCTCGCCTCTGTTTCCCCGCCTCTGATTCACCGCCTCTGATTCCCCATATCTCATTCCCCGCCTCTGATTCCCCATCTCTGATTCCCGGACTCTGATTCCCCACCTCTGATTCCCGGCCTCTTATTCCCGGCATCTGATTCCGGCCTCTGATTCCCGGCCTCTGATTCCCTGCTTCTGATTCCCCATCTCTGATTCCGCAAATCTAATTCCCTGCCTCTGATTCCCCACCTCTGATTCCCCATATCTGATTCCCCGCCTCTGTTTCCCCGCCTCTGATTCCCCGCCTCTGTTTCCCCATATCTAAGTCCCCGCCTCTGATTCCCCAACTTTCATTCCCCACCTCTGATTCCCCAGCTCTGATTCCCCGCCTCTGATTCCCCGCATCGGATTCCATGCATCTGATTCCCAGCCTCTGATTCCCAGCCTCTGATTCCCAACCTCTGATTCCCCACCTCTGATTCCCCATATCTGATTCCACGCCTCTGTTTCCCCGCCTCTGATTCCCCGCCTCTGTTTCCCCATATCTGATCCCCGCCTCTATTTGCCCGCATCTGATTCCCCGCCTCTGTTTCCCCATATCTGATTCCCCACCTCTGAATCCCCAACTCTGATTCCCTGCCTCTAATTTCCCAGCTCTGATTCCCCGCCTCTGATTCCCCGCGTCTGATTACCGGCCTCTGATTCCCCGCCTATGATTCCCCATCTCTGATTCACAACCTCTGATTCCCCACCTCTGATACCCCATATCTGAATCCCCGCCTCTGTTTCCCCGCCTCTGATTCCCCACCTCTGATTCCCAATATCTGATTCCCCGCCTCTGATTCCCCACCTCTGATTCCCCGCCTCTGATTCGCCAGCTATGATTCCCCGCCTCTGATTCCCCGTGTTTGATTCCCGGCCTCTGATTCCCCATCTCTGATTCACCGCCTTTGATTCGCCACCTCTGATTCCCCATATCTGATTCCCCGCCTCTGTTTCCCCGCCTCTGATTCCCCGCCTCTGATTCCCCATATCTCATTCCCCGCCTCTGAATCCCCATCTCTGATTCCCTGCCTCTGATTCCCCGCCTCTGATTCCCCATCTCTGATTCACCGCCTTTGATTCGCCACCTCTGATTCCCCATATCTGATTCCCCACCTCTGTTTCCCCGCCTCTGATTCCCCGCCTCTGATACTCCATATCTCATTCCCCGCCTCTGACTCCCCATCTCTGATTCCCGGACTCTGATTCCCCACCTCTGATTCCCGGCCTCTTATTCCCAGCATCTGATTCCAGGCCTCTGATTCCCGTCCTCTGACTCCCCGCTTCTGATTCTGATTCCCTGCCTCTGATTCCCCATCTCTGATTCCGCACATCTGATTACCTGCCTCTGATTCCCCACCTCTGATTCCCCATATCTGATTCCCTGCCTCTGTTTCCACGCCTCTGATTCCCCGCCTCTGTTTCCCCATATCTAATTCCCCACCTCTGATGCCCCAACTCTGATTCCCCGCCTCTGATTCCACAGCTCTGATTCCCCGCCTCTGATTCCCCACATCCGATTCCCCATATCTGATTCCCCGCCTCTGTTTCCCCGCCCCTGATTCCCCGCCTCTGTTTCCCCATATCTGATTCCCCGCCTCTGATTCCCAACTATGATTCCCCGCCTCTTATTCCCCAGCTCTGATTCCCTGCCTCTGATTCCCCGCGTTCTATTCCCTGCCTCTGATTCCCCGCCTGTGATTCCCCATCTCTGATTCACCACCTCTGATTCCCCACCACTGATTCCCCATATCTAATTCCCCGCCTCTGTTTGCCTGCCTCTGATTCCCCGCCTCTGTTTCCCCATATCTGATTCCCCGCCTCTGAATACCCAACTCTGATTCCCTGCCTCTGATTCCCCAGCTTCATTCCCCGCCTTTGATTCCCCCCGTCTGATTCCCAGCCTCTGAATCCCCGTGTCTGAAAACCTGCCTCTGATTCCACGCCTCTGATTCCCCATCTCAGATTCACCGCCTCTGATTCCCCACCTCTGATTCCCCATCTCTGATTCCGCACATCCGATTCCCTGCCTCTGATTCCCCGACTCTGATTCCCCACCTCTGATTCCCCAGCTCTGATTCCCCGCCTCTGATTCCCCAACTCTGATTCCCCACCTCTGATTCCCCAGCTGTGATTCCCCGCCTCTGATTCCCCGTGTTTGATCCCCTGCCTCTGATTCCCCAGCTCTGATTCCCCAATTCTGATTCCCCGCCTCTGTTTCCCCGCCTCTGATTCCCCGCCTCTGATTCCCCACCTCTGATTCCCGGCCTCTTATTCCCGGCATCTGATTCCGGCCTCTGATTCACGGCCTCTGATTCCCTGCGTCTGTTTCTGATTCCCTGCCTCTGATTCCGCAAATCTAATTCCCTGCCTCTGATTCCCCACCTCTGATTCCCCATATCTGATTCCCCGCCTCTGTTTCCCCACCTTTGATTCCCCGCCTCTGTTTCCCAATATCTAAGTCCCTGCCTCTGATTCCCCAACTCTGATTCCCCACCTCTGATTCCCCAACTCTGATTCCCCGCCTCTGATTCCTCGGCTCTGATTCCCCGCCTCTGATTCCCCGTGTTTGATCCCCTGCCTCTGATTCCCCGCCTCTGATTCCCCATCTCTGATTCACCGCCTTTGATTCGCCACCTCTGATTCCCCATATCTGATTCCTCGCCTCTGTTTCCCCGCCTCTGATTCCCCGCCTCTGATTCCCCATATCTCATTCACCGCCTCTGATTCCCCATCTCTGATTCCTGGACTCTGATTCCCGGCCTCTTATTCCCGGCATCTGATTCCGGCCTCTGATTCCCGGCCTCTGATTCCCTGCTTCTGATTCCCCATCTCTGATTCCGCAAATCTAATTCCCTGCCTCTGATTCCCCACCTCTGATTCCCCATATCTGATTCCCCGCCTCTGTTTCCCCGCCTCTGATTCCCCGCCTCTGTTTCCCCATATCTAAGTCCCCGCCTCTGATTCCCCAACTTTCATTCCCCACCTCTGATTCCCCAACTCTGATTCCCCGCCTCTGATTCCCCGCATCTGATTCCATGCATCTGATTCCCAGCCTCTGATTCCCAGCCTCTGATTCCCAACCTCTGATTCCCCACCTCTGATTCCCCATATCTGATTCCACGCCTCTGTTTCCCCGCCTCTGATTCCCCGCCTCTGTTTCCCCATATCTGATCCCCGCCTCTATTTGCCCGCATCTGATTCCCCGCCTCTGTTTCCCCATATCTGATTCCCCGCCTCTGAATCCCCTACTCTGATTCCCTGCCTCTAATTTCCCAGCTCTGATTCCCCGCCTCTGATTCCCCGCGACTGATTACCGGCCTCTGATTCCCCGCCTCTGATTCCCCATCTCTGATTCACAACCTCTGATTCCCCACCTCTGATACCCCATATCTGATTCCCCGCCTCTGTTTCCCCGCCTCTGATTCCCCACCTCTGATTCCCAATATCTGATTCCCCGCCTCTGATTCCCCACCTCTGATTCCCCGCCTCTGATTCGCCAGCTATGATTCCCCGCCTCTGATTCCCCGTGTTTGATTCCCTGCCTCTGATTCCCGGCCTCTGATTCCCCATCTCTGATTCACCACCTTTGATTCGCCACCTCTGATTCCCCATATCTGATTCCCCGCCTCTGTTGCCCCGCCTCTGATTCCCAGCCTCTGATTCCCCATATCTCATTCCCCGCCTCTGAATCCCCATCTCTGATTCCCGGACTCTGATTCCCCACCTCTGATTCCCTGCTACTGATTCTGATTCCCTGCCTTTGATTCCCCATCTCTGATTCCGCACATCTGATTCCCTGCCTCTGATTCCCCATCTCTGATTCCCCATATCTGATTCCCCGCTTCTGTTTCCCCGCCTCTGATTCCCCGCCTCTGTTTCCCAATATCTAAGTCCCCGCCTCTGATTCCACAACTCTAATTCCCCACCTCTGATTCCCCAGCTCTGATTCCCCGCCTCTGATTCCACGCATCTGATTCCCTGCATCTGATTCCAAGCCTCTTATTCCCTGCCTCTGATTCCCAACCTCTGATTCCCCACCTCTGATTCCCCAGCTCTGATTCCCCGCCTCTGATTCCCCAACTCTGATTCCCCACCTCTGATTCCCCAGCTGTGATTCCCCGCCTCTGATTCCCCGTGTTTGATCCCCTGCCTCTGATTCCCCAGCTCTGATTCCCCAATTCTGATTCCCCGCCTCTGTTTCCCCGCCTCTGATTCCCCGCCTCTGATTCCCCACCTCTGATTCCCGGCCTCTTATTCCCGGCATCTGATTCCGGCCTCTGATTCACGGCCTCTGATTCCCTGCGTCTGTTTCTGATTCCCTGCCTCTGATTCCGCAAATCTAATTCCCTGCCTCTGATTCCCCACCTCTGATTCCCCATATCTGATTCCCCGCCTCTGTTTCCCCACCTTTGATTCCCCGCCTCTGTTTCCCAATATCTAAGTCCCCGCCTCTGATTCCCCAACTCTGATTCCCCACCTCTGATTCCCCAACTCTGATTCCCCGCCTCTGATTCCTCGGCTCTGATTCCCCGCCTCTGATTCCCCGTGTTTGATCCCCTGCCTCTGATTCCCCGCCTCTGATTCCCCATCTCTGATTCACCGCCTTTGATTCGCCACCTCTGATTCCCCATATCTGATTCCTCGCCTCTGTTTCCCCGCCTCTGATTCCCCGCCTCTGATTCCCCATATCTCATTCACCGCCTCTGATTCCCCATCTCTGATTCCCGGACTCTGATTCCCCACCTCTGATTCCCGGCCTCTTATTCCCGGCATCTGATTCCGGCCTCTGATTCCCGGCCTCTGATTCCCTGCTTCTGATTCCCCATCTCTGATTCCGCAAATCTAATTCCCTGCCTCTGATTCCCCACCTCTGATTCCCCATATCTGATTCCCCGCCTCTGTTTCCCCGCCTCTGATTCCCCGCCTCTGTTTCCCCATATCTAAGTCCCCGCCTCTGATTCCCCAACTTTGATTCCCCACCTCTGATTCCCCAGCTCTGATTCCCCGCCTCTGATTCCCCGCATCTGATTCCATGCATCTGATTCCCAGCCTCTGATTCCCAGCCTCTGATTCCCAACCTCTGATTCCCCACCTCTGATTCCCCATATCTGATTCCACGCCTCTGTTTCCCCGCCTCTGATTCCCCGCCTCTGTTTCCCCATATCTGATCCCCGCCTCTATTTGCCCGCATCTGATTCCCCGCCTCTGTTTCCCCATATCTGATTCCCCGCCTCTGAATCCCCTACTCTGATTCCCTGCCTCTAATTTCCCAGCTCTGATTCCCCGCCTCTGATTCCCCGCGACTGATTACCGGCCTCTGATTCCCCGCCTCTGATTCCCCATCTCTGATTCACAACCTCTGATTCCCCACCTCTGATACCCCATATCTGATTCCCCGCCTCTGTTTCCCCGCCTCTGATTCCCCACCTCTGATTCCCAATATCTGATTCCCCGCCTCTGATTCCCCACCTCTGATTCCCCGCCTCTGATTCGCCAGCTATGATTCCCCGCCTCTGATTCCCCGTGTTTGATTCCCTGCCTCTGATTCCCGGCCTCTGATTCCCCATCTCTGATTCACCACCTTTGATTCGCCACCTCTGATTCCCCATATCTGATTCCCCGCCTCTGTTTCCCCGCCTCTGATTCCCCGCCTCTGATTCCCCATATCTCATTCCCCGCCTCTGAATCCCCATCTCTGATTCCCGGACTCTGATTCCCCACCTCTGATTCCCTGCTACTGATTCTGATTCCCTGCCTTTGATTCCCCATCTCTGATTCCGCACATCTGATTCCCTGCCTCTGATTCCCCATCTCTGATTCCCCATATCTGATTCCCCGCTTCTGTTTCCCCGCCTCTGATTCCCCGCCTCTGTTTCCCAATATCTAAGTCCCCGCCTCTGATTCCACATCTCTAATTCCCCACCTCTGATTCCCCAGCTCTGATTCCCCGCCTCTGATTCCACGCATCTGATTCCCTGCATCTGATTCCAAGCCTCTTATTCCCTGCCTCTGATTCCCAACCTCTGATTCCCCACCTCTGATTCCCCATATCTGATTCCCAGCCTCTGTTTCCCCGCCTCTGATTCCCCGCCTCTGTTTCCCCATATCTGATTCCCGGCCTCTGGTTCCCCGCCTCTGATTCCCCGCCTCTGATTCCCTGCCTCTGATTCCCCATCTCCGATTCCGCACATCTGATTCCCTGCCTCTGATTCCCCGCCTCTGATTCCCCGCCTCTGATTCCCTGCCTCTGATTCCCAACCTCTGATTCCCCACCTCTGATTCCCCGTGTTTGATTCCCCGCCTCTGTTTCCCCGCCTCTGATTCCCCGCCTCTGATTCCCCAACTCTAATTCCCCGCCTCTGATTCCCCATATCTGATTCCCTGCCTCTGTTTCCCCGCCTCTGATTCCCCGCCCCTGTTTCCCCATATGTGATTCCCTGCCTCTGATTCCCCAACTTTGATTCCCAGCCTCTGATTCCCCAGCTCTGATTCCCCGCCTCTGATTCCCCGTGTTTGATTCCCTGCCTCTGATTCCCCGCCTCTGATTCACCGCCTTTGATTCGCCACCTCTGATTCCCCATATCTGATTCCCCACCTCTGTTTCCCCGCCTCTGATTCCCCGCCTCTGATACTCCATATCTCATTCCCCGCCTCTGACTCCCCATCTCTGATTCCCGGACTCTGATTCCCCACCTCTGATTCCCGGCCTCTTATTCCCAGCATCTGATTCCAGGCCTCTGATTCCCGTCCTCTGACTCCCCGCCTCTGATTCTGATTCCCTGCCTCTGATTCCCCATCTCTGATTCCCCATATCTGATTCCCCGCCTCTGTTTCCACGCCTCTGATTCCCCGCCTCTGTTTCCCCATATCTAATTCCCCACCTCTGATGCCCCAACTCTGATTCCCCGCCTCTGATTACACAGCTCTGATTCCCCGCCTCTGATTCCCCACATCCGATTCCCCATCCCTGATTCCCCGCCTCTGTTTCCCCATATCTGATTCCCCGCCTCTGATTCCCAACTATGATTCCCCGCCTCTTATTCCCCAGCTCTGATTCCCTGCCTCTGATTCCCCGCGTTCTATTCCCTGCCTCTGATTCCCCGCCTGTGATTCCCCATCTCTGATTCACCACCTCTGATTCCCCACCACTGATTCCCCATATCTAATTCCCCGCCTCTGTTTGCCCGCCTCTGATTCCCCGCCTCTGTTTCCCCATATCTGATTCCCCGCCTCTGAATCCCCAACTCTGATTCCCTGCCTCTGATTCCCCAGCTTCATTCCCCGCCTTTGATTCCCCCCGTCTGATTCCCAGCCTCTGAATCCCCGTGTCTGAAAACCTGCCTCTGATTCCCCGCCTCTGATTCCCCATCTCAGATTCACCGCCTCTGATTCCCCACCTCTGATTCCCCATCTCTGATTCCGCACATCCGATTCCCTGCCTCTGATTCCCCGACTCTGATTCCCCACCTCTGATTCCCCAGCTCTGATTCCCCGCCTCTGATTCCCCAACTCTGATTCCCCACCTCTGATTCCCCAGCTGTGATTCCCCGCCTCTGATTCCCCCTGTTTGATCCCCTGCCTCTGATTTTCCAGCTCTGATTCCCAGCCTCTGATTCCCCAGCTCTGAGTCCCCGCCTCTGATTCCCCGTGTTTGATTCCCTGCCTCTGATTCCCTGCTTCTGATTCCCCATCTCTGATTCCGCAAATCTAATTCCCTGCCTCTGATTCCCCACCTCTGATTCCCCATATCTGATTCCCCACCTCTGTTTCACGGCCTCTGATTCCCCGCTTCTGATTCTGATTCCCTGCCTCTGATTCCCCACCTCTGATTCCCCATATCTGATTCCCCACCTCTGTTTCCCGGCCTCTGATTCCCCGCTTCTGATTCTGATTCCCTGCCTCTGATTCCCCATCTCTGATTCCGCACATCTGATTCCCTGCCTCTGATTCCCCGCCTCTGTTTCCCCACCACTGATTCCCCATATCTAATTCCCCGCCTCTGTTTGCCCGACTCAGATTCCCCGCCTCTGATTCCCCATCTCCGATTCCGCACATCTGATTCCCTGCCTCTGATTCCCCGCCTCTGATTCCCCGCCTCTGATTCCCTGCCTCTGATTCCCAACCTCTGATTCCCCACCTCTGATTCCCCGTGTTTGATTCCCCGCCTCTGTTTCCCCGCCTCTGATTCCCCGCCTCTGATTCCCCAACTCTAATTCCCCGCCTCTGATTCCCCATATCTGATTCCCCGCCTCTGTTTCCCCGCCTCTGATTCCCCACCCCTGTTTCCCCATATCTGATTCCCTGCCTCTGATTCCCCAACTTTGATTCCCAGCATCTGATTCCCCAGCTCTGATTCCCCGCCTCTGATTCCGCACATCTGATTCCCTGCCTCTGATTCCCCGCCTCTGTTTCCCCATATCTAATTCCCAACCTCTGATGCCCCAACTCTGATTCCCTGCCTCTGATTCCCCGCGTTCTATTCCCTGCCTCTGATTCCCCGCCTGTGATTCCCCATATCTGATCCCCAGCCTCTGTTTCCCCACCTCTGTTTCCCCATATCTGATTCCCGGCCTCTGATTCCCCGCCTCTGATTCCCCGCCTCTGATTCCCTGCCTCTGATTCCCCATCTCCGATTCCGCACATCTGATTCCCTGCCTCTGATTCCCCGCCTCTGATTCCCCGCCTCTGATTCCCTGCATCTGATTCCCACCCTCTGATTCCCCACCTCTGATTCCCCGTGTTTGATTCCCCGCCTCTGTTTCCCCGCCTCTGATTCCCCGCCTCTGATTCCCCAACTCTAATTCCCCGCCTCTGATTCCCCATATCTGATTCCCTGCCTCTGTTTCCCCGCCTCTGATTCCCCGCCCCTGTTTCCCCATATCTGATTCCCTGCCTCTGATTCCCCAACTTTGATTCCCAGCCTCTGATTCCCCAGCTCTGATTCCCCGCCTCTGATTCCCCGTGTTTGATTCCCTGCCTCTGATCCCCGCCTCTGATTCCCCGTGTTTGATTCCCTGCCTCTGATTCCCCGCCTCTGATTCACCGCCTTTGATTCGCCACCTCTGATTCCCCATATCTGATTCCCCACCTCTGTTTCCCCGCCTCTGATTCCCCGCCTCTGATTCTCCATATCTCATTCCCCGCCTCTGACTCCCCATCTCTGATTCCCGGACTCTGATTCCCCACCTCTGATTCCCGGCCTCTTATTCCCAGCATCTGATTCTAGGCCTCTGATTCCCGTCCTCTGACTCCCCGCTTCTGATTCTGATTCCCTGCCTCTGATTCCCCATCTCTGATTCCCCATATCTGATTCCCCGCCTCTGTTTCCACGCCTCTGATTCCCCGCCTCTGTTTCCCCATATCTAATTCCCCACCTCTGATGCCCCAACTCTGATTCCCCGCCTGTGATTCCACAGCTCTGATTCCCCGCCTCTGATTCCCCACATCCGATTCCCCATATCTGATTCCCCGCCTCTGTTTCCCAGCCCCTGATTCCCCGCCTCTGTTTCCCCATATCTGATTCCCCGCCTCTGATTCCCAACTATGATTCCCCGCCTCTTATTCCCCAGCTCTGATTCCCTGCCTCTGATTCCCCGCGTTCTATTCCCTGCCTCTGATTCCCCGCCTGTGATTCCCCATCTCTGATTCACCACCTCTGATTCCCCACCACTGATTCCCCATATCTAATTCCCCGCCTCTGTTTGCCCGCCTCTGATTCCCCGCCTCTGTTTCCCCATATCTGATTCCCCGCCTCTGAATCCCCAACTCTGATTCCCTGCCTCTGATTCCCCAGCTTCATTCCCCGCCTTTGATTCCCCCCGTCTGATTCCCAGCCTCTGAATCCCCGTGTCTGAAAACCTGCCTCTGATTCCCCGCCTCTGATTCCCCATCTCAGATTCACCGCCTCTGATTCCCCACCTCTGATTCCCCATCTCTGATTCCGCACATCCGATTCCCTGCCTCTGATTCCCCGACTCTGATTCCCCACCTCTGATTCCCCAGCTCTGATTCCCCGCCTCTGATTCCCCAACTCTGATTCCCCACCTCTTATTCCCCAGCTGTGATTCCCCGCCTCTGATTCCCCGTGTTTGATCCCCTGCCTCTGATTCCCCAGCTCTGATTCCCAGCCTCTGATTCCCCAGCTCTGATTCCCCGCCTCTGATACCCCATGTTTGATTCCCTGCCTCTGATTCCCTGCTTCTGATTCCCCATCTCTGATTCCGCAAATCTAATTCCCTGCCTCTGATTCCCCACCTCTGATTCCCCATATCTGATTGCCACCTCTGTTTCCCGGCCTCTGATTCCCCGCTTCTGATTCTGATTCCCTGCCTCTGATTCCCCACCTCTGATTCCCCATATCTGATTCCCCACCTCTGTTTCCCGGCCTCTGATTCCCCGCTTCTGATTCTGATTCCCTGCCTCTGATTCCCCATCTCTGATTCCGCACATCTGATTCCCTGCCTCTGATTCCCGCCTCTGTTTCCCCATATCTAATTCCCAACCTCTGATGCCCCAACTTTGATTCCCTGCCTCTGATTCCCCGCGTTCTATTCCCTGCCTCTGATTCCCCGCCTGTGATTCCCCATCTCTGATTCACCACCTCTGATTCCCCACCTCTGATTCCCCATATCTAATTCCCCGCCTCTGTTTGCCCGACTCTGATTCCCCGCCTCTGTTTCCCCATATCTGATTCCCCGCCTCTGAATCCCCAACTCTGATTCCCTGCCTCTGATTCCCCAGCTCTGATTCCCCGCCTTTGATTCCCCCATCTGATTCCCAGCCTCTGAAACCCCGTGTCTGATTTCTTGCCTCTGATTCCCCGCCTCTGATTCCCCATCTCTGATTCACAGCCTCTGATTCCCCACCTCTGATTCCCCATCTCTGATTCCGCACATCTGATTCCCTGCCTCTGATTCCCCGACTCAGATCCCCACCTCTGATTCTGCAGCTCTGATTCCCCGCCTCTGATTCCCCAACTCTGATTCCCCGCCTCTGATTCCCCAGCTCTGATTCCCCGCCTCTGATTCCCCGTGTTTGATTCCCTGCCTCTGATTCCCCGCCTCTGATTCCCCATCTCTGATTCACCGCCTTTGATTCGCCACCTCTGATTCCCCATATCTGATTCCTCGCCTCTGTTTCCCCGCCTCTGATTCCCCGCCTCTGATTCCCCATATCTCATTCCCCGCCTCTGATTCCCCATCTCTGATTCCCGGACTCTGATTCCCCACCTCTGATTCCCGGCCTCTTATTCCCGGCATCTGATTCCGGCCTCTGATTCCCGTCCTCTGATTCCCTGCTTCTGATTCCCCATCTCTGATTCCGCAAATCTAATTCCCTGCCTCTGATTCCCCACCTCTGATTCCCCATATCTGATTCCCCGCCTCTGTTTCCCCGCCTCTGATTCCCCGCCTCTGTTTCCCCATATCTAAGTCCCCGCCTCTGATTCCCCAACTTTGATTCCCGACCTCTGATTCCCCAGCTCTGATTGCCCGCCTCTGATTCCCCGCATCTGATTCCATGCATCTGATTCCCAGCCTCTGATTCCCAGCCTCTGATTCCCAACCTCTGATTCCCCACCTCTGATTCCCCATATCTGATTCCCCGCCTCTGTTTCCCCGCCTCTGATTCCCCGCCTCTGTTTCCCCATATCTGATCCCCGCCTCTATTTGCCTGCATCTGATTCCCCGCCTCTGTTTCCCCATATCTGATTCCCCGCCTCTGAATCCCCAACTCTGATTCCCTGCCTCTAATTTCCCAGCTCTGATTCCCCGCCTCTGATTCCCCGCGTCTGATTACCGGCCTCTGATTCCCCGCCTCTGTTTCCCCATATCTAAGTCCCCGCCTCTGATTCCCCAACTTTCATTCCCCACCTCTGATTCCCCAGCTCTGATTCCCCGCCTCTGATTCCCCGCATCGGATTCCATGCATCTGATTCCCAGCCTCTGATTCCCAGCCTCTGATTCCCAACCTCTGATTCCCCACCTCTGATTCCCCATATCTGATTCCACGCCTCTGTTTCCCCGCCTCTGATTCCCCGCCTCTGTTTCCCCATATCTGATCCCCGCCTCTATTTGCCCGCATCTGATTCCCCGCCTCTGTTTCCCCATATCTGATTCCCCACCTCTGAATCCCCAACTCTGATTCCCTGCCTCTAATTTCCCAGCTCTGATTCCCCGCCTCTGATTCCCCGCGTCTGATTACCGGCCTCTGATTCCCCGCCTATGATTCCCCATCTCTGATTCACAACCTCTGATTCCCCACCTCTGATACCCCATATCTGAATCCCCGCCTCTGTTTCCCCGCCTCTGATTCCCCACCTCTGATTCCCAATATCTGATTCCCCGCCTCTGATTCCCCACCTCTGATTCCCCGCCTCTGATTCGCCAGCTATGATTCCCCGCCTCTGATTCCCCGTGTTTGATTCCCGGCCTCTGATTCCCCATCTCTGATTCACCGCCTTTGATTCGCCACCTCTGATTCCCCATATCTGATTCCCCGCCTCTGTTTCCCCGCCTCTGATTCCCCGCCTCTGATTCCCCATATCTCATTCCCCGCCTCTGAATCCCCATCTCTGATTCCCTGCCTCTGATTCCCCGCCTCTGATTCCCCATCTCTGATTCACCGCCTTTGATTCGCCACCTCTGATTCCCCATATCTGATTCCCCACCTCTGTTTCCCCGCCTCTGATTCCCCGCCTCTGATTCTCCATATCTCATTCCCCGCCTCTGACTCCCCATCTCTGATTCCCGGACTCTGATTCCCCACCTCTGATTCCCGGCCTCTTATTCCCAGCATCTGATTCCAGGCCTCTGATTCCCGTCCTCTGACTCCCCGCTTCTGATTCTGATTCCCTGCCTCTGATTCCCCATCTCTGATTCCGCACATCTGATTACCTGCCTCTGATTCCCCACCTCTGATTCCCCATATCTGATTCCCTGCCTCTGTTTCCACGCCTCTGATTCCCCGCCTCTGTTTCCCCATATCTAATTCCCCACCTCTGATGCCCCAACTCTGATTCCCCGCCTCTGATTCCACAGCTCTGATTCCCCGCCTCTGATTCCCCACATCCGATTCCCCATATCTGATTCCCCGCCTCTGTTTCCCCGCCCCTGATTCCCCGCCTCTGTTTCCCCATATCTGATTCCCCGCCTCTGATTCCCAACTATGATTCCCCGCCTCTTATTCCCCAGCTCTGATTCCCTGCCTCTGATTCCCCGCGTTCTATTCCCTGCCTCTGATTCCCCGCCTGTGATTCCCCATCTCTGATTCACCACCTCTGATTCCCCACCACTGATTCCCCATATCTAATTCCCCGCCTCTGTTTGCCTGCCTCTGATTCCCCGCCTCTGTTTCCCCATATCTGATTCCCCGCCTCTGAATACCCAACTCTGATTCCCTGCCTCTGATTCCCCAGCTTCATTCCCCGCCTTTGATTCCCCCCGTCTGATTCCCAGCCTCTGAATCCCCGTGTCTGAAAACCTGCCTCTGATTCCACGCCTCTGATTCCCCATCTCAGATTCACCGCCTCTGATTCCCCACCTCTGATTCCCCATCTCTGATTCCGCACATCCGATTCCCTGCCTCTGATTCCCCGACTCTGATTCCCCACCTCTGATTCCCCAGCTCTGATTCCCCGCCTCTGATTCCCCAACTCTGATTCCCCACCTCTGATTCCCCAGCTGTGATTCCCCGCCTCTGATTCCCCGTGTTTGATCCCCTGCCTCTGATTCCCCAGCTCTGATTCCCCAATTCTGATTCCCCGCCTCTGTTTCCCCGCCTCTGATTCCCCGCCTCTGATTCCCCACCTCTGATTCCCGGCCTCTTATTCCCGGCATCTGATTCCGGCCTCTGATTCACGGCCTCTGATTCCCTGCGTCTGTTTCTGATTCCCTGCCTCTGATTCCGCAAATCTAATTCCCTGCCTCTGATTCCCCACCTCTGATTCCCCATATCTGATTCCCCGCCTCTGTTTCCCCACCTTTGATTCCCCGCCTCTGTTTCCCAATATCTAAGTACCTGCCTCTGATTCCCCAACTCTGATTCCCCACCTCTGATTCCCCAACTCTGATTCCCCGCCTCTGATTCCTCGGCTCTGATTCCCCGCCTCTGATTCCCCGTGTTTGATCCCCTGCCTCTGATTCCCCGCCTCTGATTCCCCATCTCTGATTCACCGCCTTTGATTCGCCACCTCTGATTCCCCATATCTGATTCCTCGCCTCTGTTTCCCCGCCTCTGATTCCCCGCCTCTGATTCCCCATATCTCATTCACCGCCTCTGATTCCCCATCTCTGATTCCTGGACTCTGATTCCCCACCTCTGATTCCCGGCCTCTTATTCCCGGCATCTGATTCCGGCCTCTGATTCCCGGCCTCTGATTCCCTGCTTCTGATTCCCCATCTCTGATTCCGCAAATCTAATTCCCTGCCTCTGATTCCCCACCTCTGATTCCCCATATCTGATTCCCCGCCTCTGTTTCCCCGCCTCTGATTCACCGCCTCTGTTTCCCCATATCTAAGTCCCCGCCTCTGATTCCCCAACTTTCATTCCCCACCTCTGATTCCCCAGCTCTGATTCCCCGCCTCTGATTCCCCGCATCTGATTCCATGCATCTGATTCCCAGCCTCTGATTCCCAGCCTCTGATTCCCAACCTCTGATTCCCCACCTCTGATTCCCCATATCTGATTCCACGCCTCTGTTTCCCCGCCTCTGATTCCCCGCCTCTGTTTCCCCATATCTGATCCCCGCCTCTATTTGCCCGCATCTGATTCCCCGCCTCTGTTTCCCCATATCTGATTCCCCGCCTCTGAATCCCCTACTCTGATTCCCTGCCTCTAATTTCCCAGCTCTGATTCCCCGCCTCTGATTCCCCGCGACTGATTACCGGCCTCTGATTCCCCGCCTCTGATTCCCCATCTCTGATTCACAACCTCTGATTCCCCACCTCTGATACCCCATATCTGATTCCCCGCCTCTGTTTCCCCGCCTCTGATTCCCCACCTCTGATTCCCAATATCTGATTCCCCGCCTCTGATTCCCCACCTCTGATTCCCCGCCTCTGATTCGCCAGCTATGATTCCCCGCCTCTGATTCCCCGTGTTTGATTCCCTGCCTCTGATTCCCGGCCTCTGATTCCCCATCTCTGATTCACCACCTTTGATTCGCCACCTCTGATTCCCCATATCTGATTCCCCGCCTCTGTTGCCCCGCCTCTGATTCCCAGCCTCTGATTCCCCATATCTCATTCCCCGCCTCTGAATCCCCATCTCTGATTCCCGGACTCTGATTCCCCACCTCTGATTCCCTGCTACTGATTCTGATTCCCTGCCTTTGATTCCCCATCTCTGATTCCGCACATCTGATTCCCTGCCTCTGATTCCCCATCTCTGATTCCCCATATCTGATTCCCCGCTTCTGTTTCCCCGCCTCTGATTCCCCGCCTCTGTTTCCCAATATCTAAGTCCCCGCCTCTGATTCCACAACTCTAATTCCCCACCTCTGATTCCCCAGCTCTGATTCCCCGCCTCTGATTCCACGCATCTGATTCCCTGCATCTGATTCCAAGCCTCTTATTCCCTGCCTCTGATTCCCAACCTCTGATTCCCCACCTCTGATTCCCCAGCTCTGATTCCCCGCCTCTGATTCCCCAACTCTGATTCCCCACCTCTGATTCCCCAGCTGTGATTCCCCGCCTCTGATTCCCCGTGTTTGATCCCCTGCCTCTGATTCCCCAGCTCTGATTCCCCAATTCTGATTCCCCGCCTCTGTTTCCCCGCCTCTGATTCCCCGCCTCTGATTCCCCACCTCTGATTCCCGGCCTCTTATTCCCGGCATCTGATTCCGGCCTCTGATTCACGGCCTCTGATTCCCTGCGTCTGTTTCTGATTCCCTGCCTCTGATTCCGCAAATCTAATTCCCTGCCTCTGATTCCCCACCTCTGATTCCCCATATCTGATTCCCCGCCTCTGTTTCCCCACCTTTGATTCCCCGCCTCTGTTTCCCAATATCTAAGTCCCCGCCTCTGATTCCCCAACTCTGATTCCCCACCTCTAATTCCCCAACTCTGATTCCCCGCCTCTGATTCCTCGGCTCTGATTCCCCGCCTCTGATTCCCCGTGTTTGATCCCCTGCCTCTGATTCCCCGCCTCTGATTCCCCATCTCTGATTCACCGCCTTTGATTCGCCACCTCTGATTCCCCATATCTGATTCCTCGCCTCTGTTTCCCCGCCTCTGATTCCCCGCCTCTGATTCCCCATATCTCATTCACCGCCTCTGATTCCCCATCTCTGATTCCCGGACTCTGATTCCCCACCTCTGATTCCCGGCCTCTTATTCCCGGCATCTGATTCCGGCCTCTGATTCCCGGCCTCTGATTCCCTGCTTCTGATTCCCCATCTCTGATTCCGCAAATCTAATTCCCTGCCTCTGATTCCCCACCTCTGATTCCCCATATCTGATTCCCCGCCTCTGTTTCCCCGCCTCTGATTCCCCGCCTCTGTTTCCCCATATCTAAGTCCCCGCCTCTGATTCCCCAACTTTGATTCCCCACCTCTGATTCCCCAGCTCTGATTCCCCGCCTCTGATTCCCCGCATCTGATTCCATGCATCTGATTCCCAGCCTCTGATTCCCAGCCTCTGATTCCCAACCTCTGATTCCCCACCTCTGATTCCCCATATCTGATTCCACGCCTCTGTTTCCCCGCCTCTGATTCCCCGCCTCTGTTTCCCCATATCTGATCCCCGCCTCTATTTGCCCGCATCTGATTCCCCGCCTCTGTTTCCCCATATCTGATTCCCCGCCTCTGAATCCCCTACTCTGATTCCCTGCCTCTAATTTCCCAGCTCTGATTCCCCGCCTCTGATTCCCCGCGACTGATTACCGGCCTCTGATTCCCCGCCTCTGATTCCCCATCTCTGATTCACAACCTCTGATTCCCCACCTCTGATACCCCATATCTGATTCCCCGCCTCTGTTTCCCCGCCTCTGATTCCCCACCTCTGATTCCCAATATCTGATTCCCCGCCTCTGATTCCCCACCTCTGATTCCCCGCCTCTGATTCGCCAGCTATGATTCCCCGCCTCTGATTCCCCGTGTTTGATTCCCTGCCTCTGATTCCCGGCCTCTGATTCCCCATCTCTGATTCACCACCTTTGATTCGCCACCTCTGATTCCCCATATCTGATTCCCCGCCTCTGTTTCCCCGCCTCTGATTCCCCGCCTCTGATTCCCCATATCTCATTCCCCGCCTCTGAATCCCCATCTCTGATTCCCGGACTCTGATTCCCCACCTCTGATTCCCTGCTACTGATTCTGATTCCCTGCCTTTGATTCCCCATCTCTGATTCCGCACATCTGATTCCCTGCCTCTGATTCCCCATCTCTGATTCCCCATATCTGATTCCCCGCTTCTGTTTCCCCGCCTCTGATTCCCCGCCTCTGTTTCCCAATATCTAAGTCCCCGCCTCTGATTCCACATCTCTAATTCCCCACCTCTGATTCCCCAGCTCTGATTCCCCGCCTCTGATTCCACGCATCTGATTCCCTGCATCTGATTCCAAGCCTCTTATTCCCTGCCTCTGATTCCCAACCTCTGATTCCCCACCTCTGATTCCCCATATCTGATTCCCAGCCTCTGTTTCCCCGCCTCTGATTCCCCGCCTCTGTTTCCCCATATCTGATTCCCGGCCTCTGGTTCCCCGCCTCTGATTCCCCGCCTCTGATTCCCTGCCTCTGATTCCCCATCTCCGATTCCGCACATCTGATTCCCTGCCTCTGATTCCCCGCCTCTGATTCCCCGCCTCTGATTCCCTGCCTCTGATTCCCAACCTCTGATTCCCCACCTCTGATTCCCCGTGTTTGATTCCCCGCCTCTGTTTCCCCGCCTCTGATTCCCCGCCTCTGATTCCCCAACTCTAATTCCCCGCCTCTGATTCCCCATATCTGATTCCCCGCCTCTGTTTCCCCGCCTCTGATTCCCCACCCCTGTTTCCCCATATCTGATTCCCTGCCTCTGATTCCCCAACTTTGATTCCCAGCATCTGATTCCCCAGCTCTGATTCCCCACCTCTGATTCCCCGCATCTGATTCCCTGCATCTGATTCCAAGCCTCTGATTCCCTTCCTCTGATTCCCAACCTCTGATTCCCCACCTCTGATTCCCCATATCTGATCCCCAGCCTCTGTTTCCCCGCCTCTGTTTCCCCATATCTGATTCCCGGCCTCTGATTCCCCGCCTCTGATTCCCCGCCTCAGATTCCCTGCCTCTGATTCCCCATCTCCGATTCCGCACATCTGATTCCCTGCCTCTGATTCCCCGCCTCTGATTCCCCGCCTCTGATTCCCTGCATCTGATTCCCACCCTCTGATTCCCCACCTCTGATTCCACGTGTTTGATTCCCCGCCTCTGTTTCCCCGCCTCTGATTCCCCGCCTCTGATTCCCCAACTCTAATTCCCCGCCTCTGATTCCCCATATCTGATTCCCTGCCTCTGTTTCCCCGCCTCTGATTCCCCGCCCCTGTTTCCCCATATGTGATTCCCTGCCTCTGATTCCCCAACTTTGATTCCCAGCCTCTGATTCCCCAGCTCTGATTCCCCGCCTCTGATTCCCCGTGTTTGATTCCCTGCCTCTGATTCCCCGCCTCTGATTCACCGCCTTTGATTCGCCACCTCTGATTCCCCATATCTGATTCCCCACCTCTGTTTCCCCGCCTCTGATTCCCCGCCTCTGATACTCCATATCTCATTCCCCGCCTCTGACTCCCCATCTCTGATTCCCGGACTCTGATTCCCCACCTCTGATTCCCGGCCTCTTATTCCCAGCATCTGATTCCAGGCCTCTGATTCCCGTCCTCTGACTCCCCGCCTCTGATTCTGATTCCCTGCCTCTGATTCCCCATCTCTGATTCCCCATATCTGATTCCCCGCCTCTGTTTCCACGCCTCTGATTCCCCGCCTCTGTTTCCCCATATCTAATTCCCCACCTCTGATGCCCCAACTCTGATTCCCCGCCTCTGATTACACAGCTCTGATTCCCCGCCTCTGATTCCCCACATCCGATTCCCCATCCCTGATTCCCCGCCTCTGTTTCCCCATATCTGATTCCCCGCCTCTGATTCCCAACTATGATTCCCCGCCTCTTATTCCCCAGCTCTGATTCCCTGCCTCTGATTCCCCGCGTTCTATTCCCTGCCTCTGATTCCCCGCCTGTGATTCCCCATCTCTGATTCACCACCTCTGATTCCCCACCACTGATTCCCCATATCTAATTCCCCGCCTCTGTTTGCCCGCCTCTGATTCCCCGCCTCTGTTTCCCCATATCTGATTCCCCGCCTCTGAATCCCCAACTCTGATTCCCTGCCTCTGATTCCCCAGCTTCATTCCCCGCCTTTGATTCCCCCCGTCTGATTCCCAGCCTCTGAATCCCCGTGTCTGAAAACCTGCCTCTGATTCCCCGCCTCTGATTCCCCATCTCAGATTCACCGCCACTGATTCCCCACCTCTGATTCCCCATCTCTGATTCCGCACATCCGATTCCCTGCCTCTGATTCCCCGACTCTGATTCCCCACCTCTGATTCCCCAGCTCTGATTCCCCGCCTCTGATTCCCCAACTCTGATTCCCCACCTCTGATTCCCCAGCTGTGATTCCCCGCCTCTGATTCCCCCTGTTTGATCCCCTGCCTCTGATTTTCCAGCTCTGATTCCCAGCCTCTGATTCCCCAGCTCTGAGTCCCCGCCTCTGATTCCCCGTGTTTGATTCCCTGCCTCTGATTCCCTGCTTCTGATTCCCCATCTCTGATTCCGCAAATCTAATTCCCTGCCTCTGATTCCCCACCTCTGATTCCCCATATCTGATTCCCCACCTCTGTTTCACGGCCTCTGATTCCCCGCTTCTGATTCTGATTCCCTGCCTCTGATTCCCCACCTCTGATTCCCCATATCTGATTCCCCACCTCTGTTTCCCGGCCTCTGATTCCCCGCTTCTGATTCTGATTCCCTGCCTCTGATTCCCCATCTCTGATTCCGCACATCTGATTCCCTGCCTCTGATTCCCCGCCTCTGTTTCCCCACCACTGATTCCCCATATCTAATTCCCCGCCTCTGTTTGCCCGACTCAGATTCCCCGCCTCTGATTCCCCATCTCCGATTCCGCACATCTGATTCCCTGCCTCTGATTCCCCGCCTCTGATTCCCCGCCTCTGATTCCCTGCCTCTGATTCCCAACCTCTGATTCCCCACCTCTGATTCCCCGTGTTTGATTCCCCGCCTCTGTTTCCCCGCCTCTGATTCCCCGCCTCTGATTCCCCAACTCTAATTCCCCGCCTCTGATTCCCCATATCTGATTCCCCGCCTCTGTTTCCCCGCCTCTGATTCCCCACCCCTGTTTCCCCATATCTGATTCCCTGCCTCTGATTCCCCAACTTTGATTCCCAGCATCTGATTCCCCAGCTCTGATTCCCCGCCTCTGATTCCGCACATCTGATTCCCTGCCTCTGATTCCCCGCCTCTGTTTCCCCATATCTAATTCCCAACCTCTGATGCCCCAACTCTGATTCCCTGCCTCTGATTCCCCGCGTTCTATTCCCTGCCTCTGATTCCCCGCCTGTGATTCCCCATATCTGATCCCCAGCCTCTGTTTCCCCACCTCTGTTTCCCCATATCTGATTCCCGGCCTCTGATTCCCCGCCTCTGATTCCCCGCCTCTGATTCCCTGCCTCTGATTCCCCATCTCCGATTCCGCACATCTGATTCCCTGCCTCTGATTCCCCGCCTCTGATTCCCCGCCTCTGATTCCCTGCATCTGATTCCCACCCTCTGATTCCCCACGTCTGATTCCCCGTGTTTGATTCCCCGCCTCTGTTTCCCCGCCTCTGATTCCCCGCCTCTGATTCCCCAACTCTAATTCCCCGCCTCTGATTCCCCATATCTGATTCCCTGCCTCTGTTTCCCCGCCTCTGATTCCCCGCCCCTGTTTCCCCATATCTGATTCCCTGCCTCTGATTCCCCAACTTTGATTCCCAGCCTCTGATTCCCCAGCTCTGATTCCCCGCCTCTGATTCCCCGTGTTTGATTCCCTGCCTCTGATTCCCCGCCTCTGATTCACCGCCTTTGATTCGCCACCTCTGATTCCCCATATCTGATTCCCCACCTCTGTTTCCCCGCCTCTGATTCCCCGCCTCTGATTCTCCATATCTCATTCCCCGCCTCTGACTCCCCATCTCTGATTCCCGGACTCTGATTCCCCACCTCTGATTCCCGGCCTCTTATTCCCAGCATCTGATTCTAGGCCTCTGATTCCCGTCCTCTGACTCCCCGCTTCTGATTCTGATTCCCTGCCTCTGATTCCCCATCTCTGATTCCCCATATCTGATTCCCCGCCTCTGTTTCCACGCCTCTGATTCCCCGCCTCTGTTTCCCCATATCTAATTCCCCACCTCTGATGCCCCAACTCTGATTCCCCGCCTGTGATTCCACAGCTCTGATTCCCCGCCTCTGATTCCCCACATCCGATTCCCCATATCTGATTCCCCGCCTCTGTTTCCCAGCCCCTGATTCCCCGCCTCTGTTTCCCCATATCTGATTCCCCGCCTCTGATTCCCAACTATGATTCCCCGCCTCTTATTCCCCAGCTCTGATTCCCTGCCTCTGATTCCCCGCGTTCTATTCCCTGCCTCTGATTCCCCGCCTGTGATTCCCCATCTCTGATTCACCACCTCTGATTCCCCACCACTGATTCCCCATATCTAATTCCCCGCCTCTGTTTGCCCGCCTCTGATTCCCCGCCTCTGTTTCCCCATATCTGATTCCCCGCCTCTGAATCCCCAACTCTGATTCCCTGCCTCTGATTCCCCAGCTTCATTCCCCGCCTTTGATTCCCCCCGTCTGATTCCCAGCCTCTGAATCCCCGTGTCTGAAAACCTGCCTCTGATTCCCCGCCTCTGATTCCCCATCTCAGATTCACCGCCTCTGATTCCCCACCTCTGATTCCCCATCTCTGATTCCGCACATCCGATTCCCTGCCTCTGATTCCCCGACTCTGATTCCCCACCTCTGATTCCCCAGCTCTGATTCCCCGCCTCTGATTCCCCAACTCTGATTCCCCACCTCTTATTCCCCAGCTGTGATTCCCCGCCTCTGATTCCCCGTGTTTGATCCCCTGCCTCTGATTCCCCAGCTCTGATTCCCAGCCTCTGATTCCCCAGCTCTGATTCCCCGCCTCTGATACCCCATGTTTGATTCCCTGCCTCTGATTCCCTGCTTCTGATTCCCCATCTCTGATTCCGCAAATCTAATTCCCTGCCTCTGATTCCCCACCTCTGATTCCCCATATCTGATTGCCACCTCTGTTTCCCGGCCTCTGATTCCCCGCTTCTGATTCTGATTCCCTGCCTCTGATTCCCCACCTCTGATTCCCCATATCTGATTCCCCACCTCTGTTTCCCGGCCTCTGATTCCCCGCTTCTGATTCTGATTCCCTGCCTCTGATTCCCCATCTCTGATTCCGCACATCTGATTCCCTGCCTCTGATTCCCGCCTCTGTTTCCCCATATCTAATTCCCAACCTCTGATGCCCCAACTTTGATTCCCTGCCTCTGATTCCCCGCGTTCTATTCCCTGCCTCTGATTCCCCGCCTGTGATTCCCCATCTCTGATTCACCACCTCTGATTCCCCACCTCTGATTCCCCATATCTAATTCCCCGCCTCTGTTTGCCCGACTCTGATTCCCCGCCTCTGTTTCCCCATATCTGATTCCCCGCCTCTGAATCCCCAACTCTGATTCCCTGCCTCTGATTCCCCAGCTCTGATTCCCCGCCTTTGATTCCCCCATCTGATTCCCAGCCTCTGAAACCCCGTGTCTGATTTCTTGCCTCTGATTCCCCGCCTCTGATTCCCCATCTCTGATTCACAGCCTCTGATTCCCCACCTCTGATTCCCCATCTCTGATTCCGCACATCTGATTCCCTGCCTCTGATTCCCCGACTCAGATCCCCACCTCTGATTCTGCAGCTCTGATTCCCCGCCTCTGATTCCCCAACTCTGATTCCCCGCCTCTGATTCCCCAGCTCTGATTCCCCGCCTCTGATTCCCCGTGTTTGATTCCCTGCCTCTGATTCCCCGCCTCTGATTCCCCATCTCTGATTCACCGCCTTTGATTCGCCACCTCTGATTCCCCATATCTGATTCCTCGCCTCTGTTTCCCCGCCTCTGATTCCCCGCCTCTGATTCCCCATATCTCATTCCCCGCCTCTGATTCCCCATCTCTGATTCCCGGACTCTGATTCCCCACCTCTGATTCCCGGCCTCTTATTCCCGGCATCTGATTCCGGCCTCTGATTCCCTTCCTCTGATTCCCTGCTTCTGATTCCCCATCTCTGATTCCGCAAATCTAATTCCCTGCCTCTGATTCCCCACCTCTGATTCCCCATATCTGATTCCCCGCCTCTGTTTCCCCGCCTCTGATTCCCCGCCTCTGTTTCCCCATATCTAAGTCCCCGCCTCTGATTCCCCAACTTTGATTCCCGACCTCTGATTCCCCAGCTCTGATTCCCCGCCTCTGATTCCCCGCATCTGATTCCATGCATCTGATTCCCAGCCTCTGATTCCCAGCCTCTGATTCCCAACCTCTGATTCCCCACCTCTGATTCCCCATATCTGATTCCCCGCCTCTGTTTCCCCGCCTCTGATTCCCCGCCTCTGTTTCCCCATATCTGATCCCCGCCTCTATTTGCCTGCATCTGATTCCCCGCCTCTGTTTCCCCATATCTGATTCCCCGCCTCTGAATCCCCAACTCTGATTCCCTGCCTCTAATTTCCCAGCTCTGATTCCCCGCCTCTGATTCCCCGCGTCTGATTACCGGCCTCTGATTCCCCGCCTCTGATTCCCCATCTCTGATTCACAACCTCTGATTCCCCACCTCTGATACCCCATATCTGATTCCCCGCCTCTGTTTCCCCGCCTCTGATTCCCCACCTCTGATTCCCAATATCTGATTCCCCGCCTCTGATTCCCCACCTCTGATTCCCAGCCTCTGATTCGCCAGCTATGATTCCCCGCCTCTGATTCCCCGTGTTTGATTCCCCGCCTCTGATTCCCCGCCTCTGTTTCCCCATATCTAATTCCCAACCTCTGATGCCCCAACTCTGATTCCCTGCCTCTGATTCCCCGCGTTCTATTCCCTGCCTCTGATTCCCCGCCTGTGATTCCCATCTCTGATTCACCACCTCTGATTCCCCACCTCTGATTCCCCATATCTAATTCCCCGCCTCTGTTTGCCCGACTCTGATTCCCCGCCTCTGTTTCCCCATATCTGATTCCCCGCCTCTGAATCCCCAACTCTGATTCCCTGCCTCTGATTCCCCAGCTCTGATTCCCCGCCTTTGATTTCCCCGTCTGATTCCCAGCCTCTGACACCCCGTGTCTGATTTCTTGCCTCTGATTCCCCGCCTCTGATTCCCCATCTCTGATTCACAGCCTCTGATTCCCCACCTCTGATTCCCCATCTCTGATTCCGCACATCTGATTCCCTGCCTCTGATTCCACGACTCTGATCCCCACCTCTGATTCCGCAGCTCTGATTCCCCGCCTCTGATTCCCCAACTCTGATTCCCCGCCTCTGATTCCCCAGCTCTGATTCCCCGCCTCTGATTCCCCGTGTTTGATCCCCTGCCTCTGATTCCCCGACTCTGATCCCCACCTCTGATTGCGCAGCTCTGATTCCCCGCCTCTGATTCCCCAACTCTGATTCCCCGCCTCTGATTCCCCAACTCTGATTCCCTGCCTCTGATTCCCCAGCTTCATTCCCCGCCTTTGATTCCCCCCGTCTGATTCCCAGCCTCTGAATCCCCGTGTTTGATTCCCTGCCTCTGATTCCCCAGCTCTGATTCCCCGCATCTGATTCCCCGTGTTTGATTCCCTGCCTCTGATTCCCCACCTCTGATTCCCCATATCTGATTCCCCGCCTCTGTTTCCCCACCTTTGATTCCCCGCCTCTGTTTCCCAATATCTAAGTCCCCGCCTCTGATTCCCCAACTCTGATTCCCCACCTCTGATTCCCCAACTCTGATTCCCCGCCTCTGATTCCCCACCTCTGATTCCCCGCCTCTGATTCCCCGTGTTTGATCCCCTGCCTCTGATTCCCCGCCTCTGATTCCCCATCTCTGATTCACCGCCTTTGATTCGCCACCTCTGATTCCCCATATCTGATTCCTCGCCTCTGTTTCCCCCCCTCGGATTCCCCATATCTCATTCCCCGCCTCTGATTCCCCATCTCTGATTCCCGGACTCTGATTCCCCACCTCTGATTCCCGGCCTCTTATTCCTGGCATCTGATTCCGGCCTCTGATTCCCGGCCTCTGATTCCCTGCTTCTGATTCCCCATCTCTGATTCTGCAAATCTAATTCCCTGCCTCTGATTCCCCACCTCTGATTCCCCATATCTGATTCCCCGCCTCTGTTTCCCCGCCTCTGATTCCCCGCCTCTGTTTCCCCATATCTAAGTCCCCGCCTCTGATTCCCCAACTTTGATTCCCCACCTCTGATACCCCAGCTCTGATTCCCCGCCTCTGATTCCCCGCATCTGATTCCATGCATCTGATTCCCAGCCTCTGATTCCCAGCCTCTGATTCCCAACCTCTGATTCCCCACCTCTGATTCCCCATATCTGATTCCACGCCTCTGTTTCCCCGCCTCTGATTCCCCGCCTCTGTTTCCCCATATCTGATCCCCGCCTCTATTTGCCCGCCTCTGATTCCCCGCATCTGATTCCCTGTATCTGATTCCAAGCCTCTTATTCCCTGCCTCTGATTCCCAACCTCTGATTCCCCACCTCTGATTCCCCATATCTGATTCCCAGCCTCTGTTTCCCCGCCTCTGATACCCCGCCTCTGTTTCCCCATATCTGATTCCCGGCCTCTGGTTCCCCGCCTCTGATTCCCCGCCTCTGATTCCCTGCCTCTGATTCCCCATCTCCGATTCCGCACATCTGATTCCCTGCCTCTGATTCCCCGCCTCTGATTCCCCGCCTCTGATTCCCTGCCTCTGATTCCCAACCTCTGATTCCCCACCTCTGATTCCCCGTGTTTGATTCCCCGCCTCTGTTTCCCCGCCTCTGATTCCCCGCCTCTGATTCCCCAACTCTAATTCCCCGCCTCTGATTCCCCATATCTGATTCCCCGCCTCTGTTTCCCCGCCTCTGATTCCCCACCCCTGTTTCCCCATATCTGATTCCCTGCCTCTGATTCCCCAACTTTGATTCCCAGCATCTGATTCCCCAGCTCTGATTCCCCGCCTCTGATTCCCCGCATCTGATTCCCTGCATCTGATTCCAAGCCTCTGATTCCCTGCCTCTGATTCCCAACCTCTGATTCCCCACCTCTGATTCCCCATATCTGATCCCCAGCCTCTGTTTCCCCGCCTCTGTTTCCCCATATCTGATTCCCGGCCTCTGATTCCCCGCCTCTGATTCCCCGCCTCTGATTCCCTGCCTCTGATTCCCCATCTCCGATTCCGCACATCTGATTCCCTGCCTCTGATTCCCCAACTCTAATTCCCCGCCTCTGATTCCCCATATCTGATTCCCTGCCTCTGTTTCCCCGCCTCTGATTCCCCGCCCCTGTTTCCCCATATCTGATTCCCTGCCTCTGATTCCCCAACTTTGATTCCCAGCCTCTGATTCCCCAGCTCTGATTCCCCGCCTCTGATTCCCCGTGTTTGATTCCCTGCCTCTGATTCCCCGCCTCTGATTCCCCATCTCAGATTCCCCGCCTCTGATTCCCCACCTCTGATTCCCAATATCTGATTCCCCGCCTCTGATTCCCCACCTCTGATTCCCCGCCTCTGATTCGCCAGCTATGATCCCCGCCTCTGATTCCCCGTGTTTGATTTCCTGCCTCTGATTCCCGGCCTCTGATTCCCCAACTCTGATTCACCGCCTTTGATTCGCCACCTCTGATTCCCCATATCTGATTCCCCGCCTCTGTTTCCCCGTCTCTGATTCCCCGCCTCTGATTCCCCATATCTCATTCCCCGCCTCTGAATCCCCATCTCTGATTCCCGGACTCTGATTCCCCACCTCTGATTCCCTGCTACTGATTCTGATTCCCTGCCTTTAATTCCCCATCTCTGATTCCGCACATCTGATTCCCTGCCTCTGATTCCCCATCTCTGATTCCCCATATCTGATTCCCCGCTTCTGTTTCCCCGCCTCTGATTCCCCGCCTCTGTTTCCCAATATCTAAGTCCCCGCCTCTGATTCCACAACTCTAATTCCCCACCTCTGATTCCCCAGCTCTGATTCCCCGCCTCTGATTCCCCGCATCTGATTCCCTGCATCTGATTCCAAGCCTCTTATTCCCTGCCTCTGATTCCCAACCTCTGATTCCCCACCTCTGATTCCCCATATCTGATTCCCAGCCTCTGTTTCCCCGCCTCTGATTCCCCGCCTCTGTTTCCCCATATCTGATTCCCGGCCTCTGGTTCCCCGCCTCTGATTCCCCGCCTCTGATTCCCTGCCTCTGATTCCCCATCTCCGATTCCGCACATCTGATTCCCTGCCTCTGATTCCCCGCCTCTGATTCCCCGCCTCTGATTCCCTGCCTCTGATTCCCAACCTCTGATTCCCCACCTCTGATTCCCCGTGTTTGATTCCCCGCCTCTGTTTCCCCGCCTCTGATTCCCCGCCTCTGATTCCCCAACTCTAATTCCCCGCCTCTGATTCCCCATATCTGATTCCCCGCCTCTGTTTCCCCGCCTCTGATTCCCCACCCCTGTTTCCCCATATCTGATTCCCTGCCTCTGATTCCCCAACTTTGATTCCCAGCATCTGATTCCCCAGCTCTGATTCCCCGCCTCTGATTCCCCGCATCTGATTCCCTGCATCTGATTCCAAGCCTCTGATTCCCTGCCTCTGATTCCCAACCTCTGATTCCCCACCTCTGATTCCCCATATCTGATCCCCAGCCTCTGTTTCCCCGCCTCTGTTTCCCCATATCTGATTCCTGGCCTCTGATTCCCCGCCTCTGATTCCCCGCCTCTGATTCCCTGCCTCTGATTCCCCATCTCCGATTCCGCACATCTGATTCCCTGCCTCTGATTCCCCAACTCTAATTCCCCGCCTCTGATTCCCCATATTTGATTCCCTGCCTCTGTTTCCCCGCCTCTGATTCCCCGCCCCTGTTTCCCCATATCTGATTCCCTGCCTCTGATTCCCCAACTTTGATTCCCAGCCTCTGATTCCCCAGCTCTAATTCCCCGCCTCTGATTCCCCGTGTTTGATTCCCTGCCTCTGATTCCCTGCCTCTGATTCCCCATCTCTGATTCACCGCCTTTGATTCGCCACCTCTGATTCCCCATATCTGATTCCCCACCTCTGTTTCCCCGCCTCTGATTCCCCGCCTCTGATTCTCCATATCTCATTCCCCGCCTCTGACTCCCCATCTCTGATTCCCGGACTCTGATTCCCCACCTCTGATTCCCGGCCTCTTATTCCCAGCATCTGATTCCAGGCCTCTGATTCCCGTCCTCTGACTCCCCGCTTCTGATTCTGATTCCCTGCCTCTGATTCCCCATCTCTGATTCCGCACATCTGATTACCTGCCTCTGATTCCCCACCTCTGATTCCCCATATCTGATTCCCCGCCTCTGTTTCCACGCCTCTGATTCCCCGCCTCTGTTTCCCCATATCTAATTCCCCACCTCTGATGCCCCAGCTCTGATTCCCCGCCTCTGATTCCACAGCTCTGATTCCCCGCCTCTGATTCCCCACATCCGATTCCCCATATCTGATTCCCCGCCTCTGTTTCCCCGCCCCTGATTCCCCGCCTCTGTTTCCCCATATCTGATTCCCCGCCTCTGATTCCCAACTATGATTCCCCGCCTCTTATTCCCCAGCTCTGATTCCCTGCCTCTGATTCCCCGCGTTCTATTCCCTGCCTCTGATTCCCCGCCTGTGATTCCCCATCTCTGATTCACCACCTCTGATTCCCCACCACTGATTCCCCATATCTAATTCCCCGCCTCTGTTTGCCTGCCTCTGATTCCCCGCCTCTGTTTCCCCATATCTGATTCCCCGCCTCTGAATCCCAAACTCTGATTCCCTGCCTCTGATTCCCCAGCTTCATTCCCCGCCTTTGATTCCCCCCGTCTGATTCCCAGCCTCTGAATCCCCGTGTCTGAAAACCTGCCTCTGATTCCACGCCTCCGATTCCCCATCTCAGATTCACCGCCTCTGATTCCCCACCTCTGATTCCCCATCTCTGATTCCGCACATCCGATTCCCTGCCTCTGATTCCCCGACTCTGATTCCCCACCTCTGATTCCCCAGCTCTGATTCCCCGCCTCTGATTCCCCAACTCTGATTCCCCACCTCTGATTCCCCAGCTGTGATTCCCCGCCTCTGATTCCCCGTGTTTGATCCCCTGCCTCTGATTCCCCAGCTCTGATTCCCCATATCTGATTCCCCGCCTCTGTTTCCCCGCCTCTGATTCCTCGCCTCTGATTCCCCATATCTCATTCCCCGCCTCTAAATCCCCATCTCTGATTCCCGGACTCTGATTCCCCACCTCTGATTCCCGGCCTCTTATTCCCGGCATCTGATTCCGGCCTCTGATTCCCGGCCTCTGATTCCCTGCGTCTGTTTCTGATTCCCTGCCTCTGATTCCGCAAATCTAATTCCCTGCCTCTGATTCCCCACCTCTGATTCCCCATATCTGATTCCCCGCCTCTGTTTCCCCACCTTTGATTCCCCGCCTCTGTTTCCCAATATCTAAGTCCCTGCCTCTGATTCCCCAACTCTGATTCCCCACCTCTGATTCCCCAACTCTGATTCCCCGCCTCTGATTCCTCGGCTCTGATTCCCCGCCTCTGATTCCCCGTGTTTGATCCCCTGCCTCTGATTCCCCGCCTCTGATTCCCCATCTCTGATTCACCGCCTTTGATTCGCCACCTCTGATTCCCCATATCTGATTCCTCGCCTCTGTTTCCCCGCCTCTGATTCCACGCCTCTGATTCCCCATATCTGATTCCCCGCCTCTGTTTCCACGCCTCTGATTCCCCGCCTCTGTTTCCCCATATCTAATTCCCCACCTCTGATGCCCCAACTCTGATTCCCCGCCTCTGATTCCACAGCTCTGATTCCCCGCCTCTGATTCCCCACATCCGATTCCCCATATCTGATTCCCCGCCTCTGTTTCCCCTCCCCTGATTCCCCGCCTCTGTTTCCCCATATCTGATTCCCCGCCTCTGATTCCCAACTATGATTCCCCGCCTCTTATTCCCCAGCTCTGATTCCCTGCCTCTGATTCCCCGCGTTCTATTCCCTGCCTCTGATTCCACGCCTGTGATTCCCCATCTCAGATTCACCGCCTCTGATTCCCCACCTCTGATTCCCCATCTCTGATTCCGCACATCCGATTCCCTGCCTCTGATTCCCCGACTCTGATTCCCCACCTCTGATTCCCCAGATCTGATTCCCCGCCTCTGATTTCCCAACTCTGATTCCCCACCTCTGATTCCCCAGCTGTGATTCCCCGCCTCTGATTCCCCGTGTTTGATCCCCTGCCTCTGATTCCCCAGCTCTGATTCCCCATATCTGATTCCCCGCCTCTGTTTCCCCGCCTCTGATTCCCCGCCTCTGATTCCCCATATCTCATTCCCCGCCTCTAAATCCCCATCTCTGATTCCCGGACTCTGATTCCCCACCTCTGATTCCCGGCCTCTTATTCCCGGCATCTGATTCCGGCCTCTGATTCACGGCCTCTGATTCCCTGCGTCTGTTTCTGATTCCCTGCCTCTGATTCCGCAAATCTAATTCCCTGCCTCTGATTCCCCACCTCTGATTCCCCATATCTGATTCCCAGCCTCTGTTTCCCCACATTTGATTCCCCGCCTCTGTTTCCCAATATCTAAGTCCCTGCCTCTGATTCCCCAACTCTGATTCCCCCCCTCTGATTCCCCAACTCTGATTCCCCGCCTCTGATTCCTCGGCTCTGATTCCCCGCCTCTGATTCCCCGTGTTTGATCCCCTGCCTCTGATTCCCCGCCTCTGATTCCCCATCTCTGATTCACCGCCTTTGATTCGCCACCTCTGATTCCCCATATCTGATTCCTCGCCTCTGTTTCCCCGCCTCTGATTCCCCGCCTCTGATTCCCCATATCTCATTCCCCGCCTCTGATTCCCCATCTCTGATTCCCGGACTCTGATTCCCCACCTCTGATTCCCGGCCTCTTATTCCCGGCATCTGATTCCGGCCTCTGATTCCCGGCCTCTGATTCCCTGCTTCTGATTCCCCATCTCTGATTCCGCAAATCTAATTCCCTGCCTCTGATTCCCCACCTCTGATTCCCCATATCTGATTCCCCTCCTCTGTTTCCCCGCCTCTGATTCCCCGCCTCTGTTTCCCCATATCTAAGTCCCCGCCTCTGATTCCCCAACTTTCATTCCCCACCTCTGATTCCCCAGCTCTGATTCCCCGCCTCTGATTCCCCGCATCTGATTCCATGCATTTGATTCCCAGCCTCTGATTCCCAGCCTCTGATTCCCAACCTCTGATTCCCCACCTCTGATTCCCCATATCTGATTCCACGCCTCTGTTTCCCCGCCTCTGATTCCCCGCCTCTGTTTCCCCATATCTGATCCCCGCCTCTATTTTCCCGCATCTGATTCCCCGCCTCTGTTTCCCCATATCTGATTCCCCGCCTCTGAATCCCCAACTCTGATTCCCTGCCTCTAATTTCCCAGCTCTCATTCCCCGCCTCTGATTCCCCGCGTCTGATTACCGGCCTCTGATTCCCCGCCTCTGATTCCCCATCTCTGATTCACAACCTCTGATTCCCCACCTCTGATACCCCATATCTGATTCCCCGCCTCTGTTTGCCTGCCTCTGATTCCCCGCCTCTGTTTCCCCATATCTGATTCCCCGCCTCTGAATCCCAAACTCTGATTCCCTGCCTCTGATTCCCCAGCTTCATTCCCCGCCTTTGATTCCCCCCGTCTGATTCCCCAGCTCTGATTCCCCGTGTTTGATTCCCTGCCTCTGATTCCCTGCTCTGATTCACCATCTCTGTTTCACCGCCTTTGATTCGCCACCTCTGATTCCCCATATCTAATTCCCCGCCTATGTTTCCCCGCCTCTGATTCCCTGCCTCTGATTCCCAACCTCTGATTCCACACCTCTGATTCCCCATATCTGATTCCCCGCCTCTGTTTCCCCGCCTCTGATTCCCTGCCCCTGTTTCCCCATATCTGATTCCCTGCCTCTGATTCCCCAACTCTGATTCCCCGCCTCTGATTCCCCAGCTCTGATTCCCCGCCTCTGATTTCCCGTGTTTGATTCCCTGCCTCAGATTCCCCGCCTCTGATTCCCCATCTCTGATTCACCGCCTTTGATTCGCCACCTCTGATTCCACATATCTGATTCCCCACCTCTGTTTCCCCGCCTCTGATTCCCCGCCTCTGATTCTCCATATCTCATTCCCCGCCTCTGAATCCCCATCTCTGATTCCCGGACTCTGATTCCCCACCTCTGATTCCCGGCCTCTTATTCCCAGCATCTGATTCCCGGCCTCTGATTCCCGGCCTCTGATTCCCCGCTTCTGATTCTGATTCCCTGCCTCTGATTCCCCATCTCTGATTCCGCACATCTGATTCCCTGCCTCTGATTCCCCACCTCTGATTCCCCATATCGGATTTCCCACCTCTGTTTCCCCATATCTAATTCCCAACCTCTGATGCCCCAACTCTGATTCCCTGCCTCTGATTCCCCGCGTTCTATTCCCTGCCTCTGATTCCCCGCCTGTGATTCCCCATCTCTGATTCACCACCTCTGATTCCCCACCTCTGATTCCCCATATCTAATTCCCCGCCTCTGTTTGCCCGCCTCTGATTCCCCACCTCTGATTCCCCAGCTCTGATTCCCCGCCTCTGATTCCACGCATCTGATTCCATGCATCTGATTCCCAGCCTCTGATTCCCAGCCTCTGATTCCCAACCTCTGATTCCCCACCTCTGATCCCCATATCTGATTCCCCGCCTCTGTTTCCACGCCTCTGATTCCCCGCCTCTGTTTCCCCATATCTAATTCCCCACCTCTGATGCCCCAACTCTGATTCCCCGCCTCTGATTCCACAGCTCTGATTCCCCGCCTCTGATTCCCCACATCCGATTCCCCATATCTGATTCCCCGCCTCTGTTTCCCCTCCCCTGATTCCCCGCCTCTGTTTCCCCATATCTGATTCCCCGCCTCTGATTCCCAACTATGATTCCCCGCCTCTTATTCCCCAGCTCTGATTCCCTGCCTCTGATTCCCCGCGTTCTATTCCCTGCCTCTGATTCCACGCCTGTGATTCCCCATCTCAGATTCACCGCCTCTGATTCCCCACCTCTGATTCCCCATCTCTGATTCCGCACATCCGATTCCCTGCCTCTGATTCCCCGACTCTGATTCCCCACCTCTGATTCCCCAGATCTGATTCCCCGCCTCTGATTTCCCAACTCTGATTCCCCACCTCTGATTCCCCAGCTGTGATTCCCCGCCTCTGATTCCCCGTGTTTGATCCCCTGCCTCTGATTCCCCAGCTCTGATTCCCCATATCTGATTCCCCGCCTCTGTTTCCCCGCCTCTGATTCCCCGCCTCTGATTCCCCATATCTCATTCCCCGCCTCTAAATCCCCATCTCTGATTCCCGGACTCTGATTCCCCACCTCTGATTCCCGGCCTCTTATTCCCGGCATCTGATTCCGGCCTCTGATTCACGGCCTCTGATTCCCTGCGTCTGTTTCTGATTCCCTGCCTCTGATTCCGCAAATCTAATTCCCTGCCTCTGATTCCCCACCTCTGATTCCCCATATCTGATTCCCAGCCTCTGTTTCCCCACATTTGATTCCCCGCCTCTGTTTCCCAATATCTAAGTCCCTGCCTCTGATTCCCCAACTCTGATTCCCCCCCTCTGATTCCCCAACTCTGATTCCCCGCCTCTGATTCCTCGGCTCTGATTCCCCGCCTCTGATTCCCCGTGTTTGATCCCCTGCCTCTGATTCCCCGCCTCTGATTCCACATCTCTGATTCACCGCCTTTGATTCGCCACCTCTGATTCCCCATATCTGATTCCTCGCCTCTGTTTCCCCGCCTCTGATTCCCCGCCTCTGATTCCCCATATCTCATTCCCCGCCTCTGATTCCCCATCTCTGATTCCCGGACTCTGATTCCCCACCTCTGATTCCCGGCCTCTTATTCCCGGCATCTGATTCCGGCCTCTGATTCCCGGCCTCTGATTCCCTGCTTCTGATTCCCCATCTCTGATTCCGCAAATCTAATTCCCTGCCTCTGATTCCCCACCTCTGATTCCCCATATCTGATTCCCCTCCTCTGTTTCCCCGCCTCTGATTCCCCGCCTCTGTTTCCCCATATCTAAGTCCCCGCCTCTGATTCCCCAACTTTCATTCCCCACCTCTGATTCCCCAGCTCTGATTCCCCGCCTCTGATTCCACGCATCTGATTCCATGCATTTGATTCCCAGCCTCTGATTCCCAGCCTCTGATTCCCAACCTCTGATTCCCCACCTCTGATTCCCCATATCTGATTCCACGCCTCTGTTTCCCCGCCTCTGATTCCCCGCCTCTGTTTCCCCATATCTGATCCCCGCCTCTATTTTCCCGCATCTGATTCCCCGCCTCTGTTTCCCCATATCTGATTCCCCGCCTCTGAATCCCCAACTCTGATTCCCTGCCTCTAATTTCCCAGCTCTCATTCCCCGCCTCTGATTCCCCGCGTCTGATTACCGGCCTCTGATTCCCCGCCTCTGATTCCCCATCTCTGATTCACAACCTCTGATTCCCCACCTCTGATACCCCATATCTGATTCCCCGCCTCTGTTTGCCTGCCTCTGATTCCCCGCCTCTGTTTCCCCATATCTGATTCCCCGCCTCTGAATCCCAAACTCTGATTCCCTGCCTCTGATTCCCCAGCTTCATTCCCCGCCTTTGATTCCCCCCGTCTGATTCCCCAGCTCTGATTCCCCGTGTTTGATTCCCTGCCTCTGATTCCCTGCTCTGATTCACCATCTCTGTTTCACCGCCTTTGATTCGCCACCTCTGATTCCCCATATCTAATTCCCCGCCTATGTTTCCCCGCCTCTGATTCCCTGCCTCTGATTCCCAACCTCTGATTCCACACCTCTGATTCCCCATATCTGATTCCCCGCCTCTGTTTCCCCGCCTCTGATTCCCTGCCCCTGTTTCCCCATATCTGATTCCCTGCCTCTGATTCCCCAACTCTGATTCCCCGCCTCTGATTCCCCAGCTCTGATTCCCCGCCTCTGATTTCCCGTGTTTGATTCCCTGCCTCAGATTCCCCGCCTCTGATTCCCCATCTCTGATTCACCGCCTTTGATTCGCCACCTCTGATTCCACATATCTGATTCCCCACCTCTGTTTCCCCGCCTCTGATTCCCCGCCTCTGATTCTCCATATCTCATTCCCCGCCTCTGAATCCCCATCTCTGATTCCCGGACTCTGATTCCCCACCTCTGATTCCCGGCCTCTTATTCCCAGCATCTGATTCCCGGCCTCTGATTCCCGGCCTCTGATTCCCCGCTTCTGATTCTGATTCCCTGCCTCTGATTCCCCATCTCTGATTCCGCACATCTGATTCCCTGCCTCTGATTCCCCACCTCTGATTCCCCATATCGGATTTCCCACCTCTGTTTCCCCATATCTAATTCCCAACCTCTGATGCCCCAACTCTGATTCCCTGCCTCTGATTCCCCGCGTTCTATTCCCTGCCTCTGATTCCCCGCCTGTGATTCCCCATCTCTGATTCACCACCTCTGATTCCCCACCTCTGATTCCCCATATCTAATTCCCCGCCTCTGTTTGCCCGCCTCTGATTCCCCACCTCTGATTCCCCAGCTCTGATTCCCCGCCTCTGATTCCACGCATCTGATTCCATGCATCTGATTCCCAGCCTCTGATTCCCAGCCTCTGATTCCCAACCTCTGATTCCCCACCTCTGATCCCCATATCTGATTCCCCGCCTCTGTTTCCCCGCCTCTGATTCCCCGCCTCTGTTTCCCCATATCTGATCCCCGCCTCTATTTGCCCGCCTCTGATTCCCCGCCTCTGTTTCCCCATATCTGATCCCCGCCTCTATTTGCCCGCCTCTGATTCCCCACCTCTGATTCCCCATATCTGATTCCCCACCTCTGATTCCCGGCCTCTTATTCCCGGCATCTGATTCCGGCCTCTGATTCCCGGCCTCTGATTCCCTTCTTCTGATTCTGATTCCCTGCCTCTGATTCCCCATCTCTGATTCCGCACATCTGATTCCCTGCCTCTGATTACCCCCCTCTGTTTCCCCGCCTCTGATTCCCCGCCTCTGTTTCCCAATATCTAAGTCCCCGCCTCTGATTCCCCAACTCTGATTCCCCACCTCTGATTCCCCAGCTCTGATTCCCCGCCTCTGATTCCCCGCATCTGATTCCCTGCATCTAATTCTAAGCCTCTGATTCCCTGCCTCTGATTCCCAACCTCTGATACCCCACCTCTGATTCCCCATATCTGATTCCCCGCCTCTGTTTCCCCGCCTCTGATTCCCCACCTCTGTTTCCCATATCTGATTCCCGGCCTCTGATTCCCCGCCTCTGATTCCCCGCCTCTGATTCCCTGCCTCTGATTCCCCATCTCCGATTCCGCACATCTGATTCCCTGCCTCTGATTCCCCGCCTCTGAATCCCCACCTCTGATTCCCTGCCTCTGATTCCCAACCTCTGATTCCCCACCTCTGATTCCCCATATCTGATTCCACGCCTCTTTTTCCCCGCCTCTGATTCCCCTCCTCTGATTCCCCAACTCTAATTCCCCGCCTCTGATTCCCCAGCTCCGATTCCCCGTGTTTGATTCCCTGCCTCTGATTCCCTGCTCTGATTCACCATCTCTGTTTCACCGCCTTTGATTCGCCACCTCTGATTCCCCATATCTAATTCCCCGCCTATGTTTCCCCGCCTCTGATTCCCTGCCTCTGATTCCCAACCTCTGATTCCACACCTCTGATTCCCCATCTCTGATTCCGCACATCTGATTCCCTGCCTCTGATTCCCCACCTCTGATTCCCCATATCGGATTTCCCGCCTCTGTTTCCCAATATCTAATTCCCAACCTCTGATGCCCCAACTCTGATTCCCTGCCTCTGATTCCCCGCGTTCTATTCCCTGCCTCTGATTCCCCGCCTGTGATTCCCCATCTCTGATTCACCACCTCCGATTCCCCACCTCTGATTCCCCATATCTAATTCCCCGCCTCTGTTTGCCCGCCTCTGATTCCCCGCCTCTGTTTCCCCATATCTGATTCCCCGCCTCTGAATCCCCAACTCTGATTCCCTGCCTCTGATTCCCCAGCTCTGATTCCCCGCCTTTGATTCCCCCCGTCTGATTCCCAGCCTCTGAATCCCCGTGTCTGATTTCCTGCCTCTGATTCCCCGCCTCTGATTCCCCATCTCTGATTCACAGCCTCTGATTCCCCACCTCTGATTCCCCATCTCTGATTCCGCACATCTGATTCCCTGCCTCTGATTCCCCGACTCTGATCCCCACCTCTGATTCCCCAGCTCTGATTCCCCGCCTCTGATTCCCCAACTCTGATTCCCCGCCTCTGATTCCCCAGCTCTGATTCCCTGCCTCTGATTCCCCGTGTTTGATTCCCTGCCTCTGATTCCCCGCATCTGATTCCCCATCTCTGATTCAACGCCTTTGATTCGCCACCTCTGATTCCCATATCTGATTCCTCGCCTCTGTTTCCCCGCCTCTGATTCCCCGCCTCTGATTCCCCATATCTCATTCCCCGCCTCTGATTCCCCATCTCTGATTCCCGGACTCTGATTCCCCACCTCTTATTCCCGGCCTCTTATTCCCGGCATCTGATTCCGGCCTCTGATTCCCGGCCTCTGATTCCATGCTTCTGATTCCCCATCTCTGATTCCGCAAATCTAATTCCCTGCCTCTGATTCCCCACCTATGATTCCCCATATCTGATTCCCCGCCTCTGTTTCCCCAGCTCTGATTCCCCGCCTCTGTTTCCCCGCCTCTGATTCCCCGCCTCTTATTCCCCATATCTCATTCCCCGCCTCTGAATCCCCATCTCTGATTCCCGGACTCTGATTCCCCACCTCTGATTTCCGGCCTCTTATTCCCGGCATCTGATTCCGGCCTCTGATTCCCGGCATCTGATTCCCTGCTTCTGATTCTGATTCCCTGCCTTTGATTCCCCATCTCTGATTCCACACATCTGATTCCCTGCCTCTGATTCCCCATCTCTGATTCCCCATATCTGATTCCCCGCCTCTGTTTCCCCGCCTCTGATTTCCCATATTGATTCCCTGCATCTGATTCCCCGCCTCTGATTCCCCAACTCTGATTCCCCGCCTCTGATTCCCCAGCTCTGATTCCCCGCCTCTGATTCCCCGTGTTTGATTCCCTGCCTCCGATTCCCGGCCTCTTATTCCCCATCTCTGATTCACCGCCTTTGATTCGCCACCTCTGATTCCCCAAATCTGATTCCCCGCCTCTGTTTCCCCGCCTCTGATTCCCCGCCTCTGATTCCCCGCGTCTGATTACCGGCCTCTGATTCCCCGCCTCTGATTCCCCATCTCTGATTCACAACCTCTGATTCCCCACCTCTGATTCCCCATATCTGATTACCCACCTCTGATTCCCGGCCTCTTATTCCCGGCATCTGATTCCGGCCTCTGATTCCCGGCCTCTGATTCCCTGCTTCTGATTCTGATTCCCTGCCTCTGATTCCCCATCTCTGATTCCGCACATCTGATTCCCTGCCTCTGATTACCCCCCTCTGTTTCCCCGCCTCTGATTCCCCGCCTCTGTTTCCCAATATCTAAGTCCCCGCCTCTGATTCCCCAACTCTGATTCCCCACCTCTGATTCCCCAGCTCTGATTCCCCGCCTCTGATTCCCCGCATCTGATTCCCTGCATCTAATTCCAAGCCTCTGATTCCCTGCCTCTGATTCCCAACCTCTGATACCCCACCTCTGATTCCCCATATCTGATTCCCCGCCTCTGTTTCCCCGCCTCTGATTCCCCACCTCTGTTTCCCATATCTGATTCCCGGCCTCTGATTCCCCGCCTCTGATTCCCCGCCTCTGATTCCCTGCCTCTGATTCCCCATCTCCGATTCCGCACATCTGATTCCCTGCCTCTGATTCCCCGCCTCTGAATCCCCACCTCTGATTCCCTGCCTCTGATTCCCAACCTCTGATTCCCCACCTCTGATTCCCCATATCTGATTCCACGCCTCTTTTTCCCCGCCTCTGATTCCCCTCCTCTGATTCCCCAACTCTAATTCCCCGCCTCTGATTCCCCAGCTCTGATTCCCCGTGTTTGATTCCCTGCCTCTGATTCCCTGCTCTGATTCACCATCTCTGTTTCACCGCCTTTGATTCGCCACCTCTGATTCCCCATATCTAATTCCCCGCCTATGTTTCCCCGCCTCTGATTCACTGCCTCTGATTCCCAACCTCTGATTCCACACCTCTGATTCCCCATCTCTGATTCCGCACATCTGATTCCCTGCCTCTGATTCCCCACCTCTGATTCCCCATATCGGATTTCCCGCCTCTGTTTCCCCATATCTAATTCCCAACCTCTGATGCACCAACTCTGATTCCCTGCCTCTGATTCCCCGCGTTCTATTCCCTGCCTCTGATTCCCCGCCTGTGATTCCCCATCTCTGATTCACCACCTCTGATTCCCCACCTCTGATTCCCCATATCTAATTCCCCGCCTCTGTTTGCCCGCCTCTGATTCCCCGCCTCTGTTTCCCCATATCTGATTCCCCGCCTCTGAATCCCCAACTCTGATTCCCTGCCTCTGATTCCCCAGCTCTGATTCCCCGCCTTTGATTCCCCCCGTCTGATTCCCAGCCTCTGAATCCCCGTGTCTGATTTCCTGCCTCTGATTCCCCGCCTCTGATTCCCCATCTCTGATTCACAGCCTCTGATTCCCCACCTCTGATTCCCCATCTCTGATTCCGCACATCTGATTCCCTGCCTCTGATTCCCCGACTCTGATCCCCACCTCTGATTCCCCAGCTCTGATTCCCCGCCTCTGATTCCCCAACTCTGATTCCCCGCCTCTGATTCCCCAGCTCTGATTCCCTGCCTCTGATTCCCCGTGTTTGATTCCCTGCCTCTGATTCCCCGCCTCTGATTCCCCATCTCTGATTCAACGCCTTTGATTCGCCACCTCTGATTCCCATATCTGATTCCTCGCCTCTGTTTCCCCGCCTCTGATTCCCCGCCTCTGATTCCCCATATCTCTTTCCCCACCTCTGATTCCCCATCTCTGATTCCCGGACTCTGATTCCCCACCTCTGATTCCCGGCCTCTTATTCCCGGCATCTGATTCCGGCCTCTGATTCCCGGCCTCTGATTCCATGCTTCTGATTCCCCATCTCTGATTCCGCAAATCTAATTCCCTGCCTCTGATTCCCCACCTATGATTCCCCATATCTGATTCCCCGCCTCTGTTTCCCCACCTCTGATTCCCCGCCTCTGTTTCCCCATATCTAAGTCCCCGCCTCTGATTCCCCAACTTTGATTCCCCACCTCTGATTCCCCAGCTCTGATTCCCCGCCTCTGATTCCACGCATCTGATTCCATGCATCTGATTCCCAGCCTCTGATTCCCAGCCTCTGATTCCCAACCTCTGATTCCCCACCTCTGATCCCCATATCTGATTCCCCGCCTCTGTTTCCCCGCCTCTGATTCCCCGCCTCTGTTTCCCCATATCTGATCCCCGCCTCTATTTGCCCGCCTCTGATTCCCCGCCTCTGTTTCCCCATATCTGATTCCCCGCCTCTGAATCCCCATCTCTGATTCCCGGACTCTGATTCCCCACCTCTGATTCCCGGCCTCTTATTCCCGGCATCTGATTCCGGCCTCTGATTCACGGCCTCTGATTCCCTGCGTCTGTTTCTGATTCCCTGCCTCTGATTCCGCAAATCTAATTCCCTGCCTCTGATTCCCCACCTCTGATTCCCCATATCTGATTCCCAGCCTCTGTTTCCCCACCTTTGATTCCCCGCCTCTGTTTCCCAATATCTAAGTCCCTGCCTCTGATTCCCCAACTCTGATTCCCCCCCTCTGATTCCCCAACTCTGATTCCCCGCCTCTGATTCCTCGGCTCTGATTCCCCGCCTCTGATTCCCCGTGTTTGATCCCCTGCCTCTGATTCCCCGCCTCTGATTCCCCATCTCTGATTCACCGCCTTTGATTCGCCACCTCTGATTCCCCATATCTGATTCCTCGCCTCTGTTTCCCCGCCTCTGATTCCCCGCCTCTGATTCCCCATATCTCATTCCCCGCCTCTGATTCCCCATCTCTGATTCCCGGACTCTGATTCCCCACCTCTGATTCCCGGCCTCTTATTCCCGGCATCTGATTCCGGCCTCTGATTCCCGGCCTCTGATTCCCTGCTTCTGATTCCCCATCTCTGATTCCGCAAATCTAATTCCCTGGCTCTGATTCCCCACCTCTGATTCCCCATATCTGATTCCCCTCCTCTGTTTCCCCGCCTCTGATTCCCCGCCTCTGTTTCCCCATATCTAAGTCCCCGCCTCTGATTCCCCAACTTTCATTCCCCACCTCTGATTCCCCAGCTCTGATTCCCCGCCTCTGATTCCCCGCATCTGATTCCATGCATTTGATTCCCAGCCTCTGATTCCCAGCCTCTGATTCCCAACCTCTGATTCCCCACCTCTGATTCCCCATATCTGATTCCACGCCTCTGTTTCCCCGCCTCTGATTCCCCGCCTCTGATTCCCCGCATCTGATTCCATGCATTTGATTCCCAGCCTCTGATTCCCAGCCTCTGATTCCCAACCTCTGATTCCCCACCTCTGATTCCCCATATCTGATTCCACGCCTCTGTTTCCCCGCCTCTGATTCCCCGCCTCTGTTTCCCCATATCTGATCCCCGCCTCTATTTGCCCGCATCTGATTCCCCGCCTCTGTTTCCCCATATCTGATTCCCCGCCTCTGAATCCCCAACTCTGATTCCCTGCCTCTAATTTCCCAGCTCTCATTCCCCGCCTCTGATTCCCCGCGTCTGATTACCGGCCTCTGATTCCCCGCCTCTGATTCCCCATCTCTGATTCACAACCTCTGATTCCCCACCTCTGATACCCCATATCTGATTCCCCGCCTCTGTTTGCCTGCCTCTGATTCCCCGCCTCTGTTTCCCCATATCTGATTCCCCGCCTCTGAATCCCAAACTCTGATTCCCTGCCTCTGATTCCCCAGCTTCATTCCCCGCCTTTGATTCCCCCCGTCTGATTCCCAGCCTCTGAATCCCCGTGTCTGAAAACCTGCCTCTGATTCCACGCCTCCGATTCCCCATCTCAGATTCACCGCCTCTGATTCCCCACCTCTGATTCCCCATCTCTGATTCCGCACATCCGATTCCCTGCCTCTGATTCCCCGACTCTGATTCCCCACCTCTGATTCCCCAGCTCTGATTCCCCGCCTCTGATTCCCCAACTCTGATTCCCCACCTCTGATTCCCCAGCTGTGATTCCCCGCCTCTCATTCCCCGTGTTTGATCCCCTGCCTCTGATTCCCCAGCTCTGATTCCCCATATCTGATTCCCCGCCTCTGTTTCCCCGCCTCTGATTCCTCGCCTCTGATTCCCCATATCTCATTCCCCGCCTCTAAATCCCCATCTCTGATTCCCGGACTCTGATTCCCCACCTCTGATTCCCGGCCTCTTATTCCCGGCATCTGATTCCGGCCTCTGATTCCCGGCCTCTGATTCCCTGCGTCTGTTTCTGATTCCCTGCCTCTGATTCCGCAAATCTAATTCCCTGCCTCTGATTCCCCACCTCTGATTCCCCATATCTGATTCCCCGCCTCTGTTTCCCCACCTTTGATTCCCCGCCTCTGTTTCCCAATATCTAAGTCCCTGCCTCTGATTCCCCAACTCTGATTCCCCACCTCTGATTCCCCAACTCTGATTCCCCGCCTCTGATTCCTCGGCTCTGATTCCCCGCCTCTGATTCCCCGTGTTTGATCCCCTGCCTCTGATTCCCCGCCTCTGATTCCCCATCTCTGATTCACCGCCTTTGATTCGCCACCTCTGATTCCCCATATCTGATTCCTCGCCTCTGTTTCCCCGCCTCTGATTCCCCGCCTCTGATTCCCCATATCTCATTCCCCGCCTCTTATTCCCCATCTCTGATTCCCGGACTCTGATTCCCCACCTCTGATTCCCGGCCTCTTATTCCCGGCATCTGATTCCGGCCTCTGATTCCCGGCCTCTGATTCCCTGCTTCTGATTCCCCATCTCTGATTCCGCAAATCTAATTCCCTGCCTCTGATTCCCCACCTCTGATTCCCCATATCTGATTCCCCGCCTCTGTTTCCCCGCCTCTGATTCCCCGCCTCTGTTTCCCCATATCTAAGTCCCCGCCTCTGATTCCCCAACTTTCATTCCCCACCTCTGATTCCCCCGCTCTGATTCCCCGCCGCTGATTCCCCGCATCTGATTCCATGCATCTGATTCCCAGCCTCTGATTCCCAGCCTCTGATTCCCAACCTCTGATTCCCCACCTCTGATTCCCCATATCTGATTCCACGCCTCTGTTTCCCCATATCTGATCCCCGCCTCTATTTGCCCGCATCTGATTCCCCGCCTCTGTTTCCCCATATCTGAATCCCCGCCTCTGAATCCCCAACTCTGATTCCCTGCCTCTAATTTCCCAGCTCTGATTCCCCGCCTCTGATTCCCCGCGTCTGATTACCGGCCTCTGATTCCCCGCCTCTGATTCCCCATCTCTGATTCACAACCTCTGATTCCCCACCTCTGATACCCCATATCTGATTCCCCGCCTCTGTTTCCCCGCCTCTGATTCCCCACCTCTGATTCCCAATATCTGATTCCCCGCCTCTGATTCCCCACCTCTGATTCCCCGCCTCTGATTCGCCAGCTATGATTCCCCGCCTCTGATTCCCCATCTCTGATTCACCGCCTTTGATTCGCCACCTCTGATTCCCCATATCTGATTCCCCGCCTCTGTTTCCCCGCCTCTGATTCCCCGCCTCTGATTCCCCATATCTCATTCCCCGCCTCTGAATCCCCATCTCTGATTCCCTGCCTCTGACTTCCCGCCTCTGATTCCCCATCTCTGATTCACCGCCTTTGATTCGCCACCTCTGATTCCCCATATCTGATTCCCCACCTCTGTTTCCCCGCCTCTGATTCCCCGCCTCTGATTCTCCATATCTCATTCCCCGCCTCTGACTCCCCATCTCTGATTCCCGGACTCTGATTCCCCACCTCTGATTCCCGGCCTCTTATTCCCAGCATCTGATTCCAGGCCTCTGATTCCCGTCCTCTGACTCCCCGCTTCTGATTCTGATTCCCTGCCTCTGATTCCCCATCTCTGATTCCGCACATCTGATTACCTGCCTCTGATTCCCCACCTCTGATTCCCCATATCTGATTCCCCGCCTCTGTTTCCACGCCTCTGATTCCCCGCCTCTGTTTCCCCATATCTAATTCCCCACCTCTGATGCCCCAACTCTGATTCCCCGCCTCTGATTCCACAGCTCTGATTCCCCGCCTCTGATTCCCCACATCCGATTCCCCATATCTGATTCCCCGCCTCTGTTTCCCCGCCCCTGATTCCCCGCCTCTGTTTCCCCATATCTGATTCCCCGCCTCTGATTCCCAACTATAATTCCCCGCCTCTTATTCCCCAGCTCTGATTCCCTGCCTCTGATTCCCCGCGTTCTATTCCCTGCCTCTGATTCCCCGCCTGTGATTCCCCATCTCTGATTCACCACCTCTGATTCCCCACCACTGATTCCCCATATCTAATTCCCCGCCTCTGTTTGCCTGCCTCTGATTCCCCGCCTCTGTTTCACCATATCTGATTCCCCGCCTCTGAATCCCCAACTCTGATTCCCTGCCTCTGATTCCCCAGCTTCATTCCCCGCCTTTGATTCCCCCCGTCTGATTCCCAGCCTCTGAATCCCCGTGTCTGAAAACCTGCCTCTGATTCCACGCCTCTGATTCCCCATCTCAGATTCACCGCCTCTGATTCCCCACCTCTGATTCCCCATCTCTGATTCCGCACATCCGATTCCCTGCCTCTGATTCCCCGACTCTGATTCCCCACCTCTGATTCCCCAGATCTGATTCCCCGCCTCTGATTTCCCAACTCTGATTCCCCACCTCTGATTCCCCAGCTGTGATTCCCCGCCTCTGATTCCCCGTGTTTGATCCCCTGCCTCTGATTCCCCAGCTCTGATTCCCCATATCTGATTCCCCGCCTCTGTTTCCCCGCCTCTGATTCCCCGCCTCTGATTCCCCATATCTCATTCCGCGCCTCTAAATCCCCATCTCTGATTCCCGGACTCTGATTCCCCACCTCTGATTCCCGGCCTCTTATTCCCGGCATCTGATTCCGGCCTCTGATTCACGGCCTCTGATTCCCTGCGTCTGTTTCTGATTCCCTGCCTCTGATTCCGCAAATCTAATTCCCTGCCTCTGATTCCCCACCTCTGATTCCCCATATCTGATTCCCAGCCTCTGTTTCCCCACCTTTGATTCCCCGCCTCTGTTTCCCAATATCTAAGTCCCTGCCTCTGATTCCCCAACTCTGATTCCCCCCCTCTGATTCCCCAACTCTGATTCCCCGCCTCTGATTCCTCGGCTCTGATTCCCCGCCTCTGATTCCCCGTGTTTGATCCCCTGCCTCTGATTCCCCGCCTCTGATTCCCCATCTCTGATTCACCGCCTTTGATTCGCCACCTCTGATTCCCCATATCTGATTCCTCGCCTCTGTTTCCCCGCCTCTGATTCCCCGCCTCTGATTCCCCATATCTCATTCCCCGCCTCTGATTCCCCATCTCTGATTCCCGGACTCTGATTCACCACCTCTGATTCCCGGCCTCTTATTCCCGGCATCTGATTCCGGCCTCTGATTCCCGGCCTCTGATTCCCTGCTTCTGATTCCCCATCTCTGATTCCGCAAATCTAATTCCCTGCCTCTGATTCCCCACCTCTGATTCCCCATATCTGATTCCCCTCCTCTGTTTCCCCGCCTCTGATTCCCCGCCTCTGTTTCCCCATATCTAAGTCCCCGCCTCTGATTCCACAACTTTCATTCCCCACCTCTGATTCCCCAGCTCTGATTCCCCGCCTCTGATTCCCCGCATCTGATTCCATGCATCTGATTCCCAGCCTCTGATTCCCAGCCTCTGATTCCCAACCTCTGATTCCCCACCTCTGATTCCCCATATCTGAATCCACGCCTCTGTTTCCCCGCCTCTGATTCCCCGCCTCTGTTTCCCCATATCTGATCCCCGCCTCTATTTGCCCGCATCTCATTCCCCGCCTCTGTTTCCCCATATATGATTCCCCGCCTCTGAATCCCCAACTCTGATTCCCTGCCTCTAATTTCCCAGCTCTGATTCCCCACCTCTGATTCCCCGCGTCTGATTACCGGCCTCTGATTCCCCGCCTCTGATTCCCCATCTCTGATTCACAACCTCTGATTCCCCACCTCTGATACCCCATATCTGATTCCCCGCCTCTGTTTCCCCGCCTCTGATTCCCCACCTCTGATTCCCAATATCTGATTCCCCGCCTCTGATTCCCCACCTCTGATTCCCCGCCTCTGATTCGCCAGCTATGATTCCCCGCCTCTGATTCCCCGTGTTTGATTCCCTGCCTCTGATTCCCGGCCTCTGATTCCCCATCTCTGATTCACCGCCTTTGATTCGCCACCTCTGATTCCCCATATCTGATTCCCCGCCTCTGTTTCCCCGCCTCTGATTCCCCGCCTCTGATTCCCCATATCTCATTCCCCGCCTCTGAATCCCCATCTCTGATTCCCGGACTCTGATTCCCCGCCTCTGATTCCACAACTCTAATTCCCCACCTCTGATTCCCCAGCTCTGATTCCCCGCCTCTGATTCCCCGCATCTGATTCCCTGCATCTGATTCCAAGCCTCTTATTCCCTGCCTCTGATTCCCAACCTCTGATTCCCCACCTCTGATTCCCCATATCTGATTCCCAGCCTCTGTTTCCCCGCCTCTGATTCCCCGCCTCTGTTTCCCCATATCTGATTCCCGGCCTCTGGTTCCCCGCCTCTGATTCCCCGCCTCTGATTCCCTGCCTCTGATTCCCCATCTCCGATTCCGCACATCTGATTCCCTGCCTCTGATTCCCCGCCTCTGATTCCCCGCCTCTGATTCCCTGCCTCTGATTCCCAACCTCTGATTCCCCACCTCTGATTCCCCGTGTTTGATTCCCCGCCTCTGTTTCCCCGCCTCTGATTCCCCGCCTCTGATTCCCCAACTCTAATTCCCCGCCTCTGATTCCCCATATCTGATTCCCCTCCTCTGTTTCCCCGCCTCTGATTCCCCACCCCTGTTTCCCCATATCTGATTCCCTGCCTCTGATTCCCCAACTTTGATTCCCAGCATCTGATTCCCCAGCTCTGATTCCCCGCCTCTGATTCCCCGCATCTGATTCCCCGCCTCTGAATCCCCAACTCTGATTCCCTGCCTCTGATTCCCCAGCTTCATTCCCCGCCTTTGATTCCCCCCGTCTGATTCCCAGCCTCTGAATCCCCGTGTCTGAAAACCTGCCTCTGATTCCCCGCCTCTGATTCCCCATCTCAGATTCACCGCCTCTGATTCCCCACCTCTGATTCCCCATCTCTGATTCCGCACATCCGATTCCCTGCCTCTGATTCCCCGACTCTGATTCCCCACCTCTGATTCCCCAGCTCTGATTCCCCGCCTCTGATTCCCCAACTCTGATTCCCCACCTCTGATTCCCCAGCTGTGATTCCCCGCCTCTGATTCCCCCTGTTTGATCCCCTGCCTCTGATTTTCCAGCTCTGATTCCCAGCCTCTGATTCCCCAGCTCTGATTCCCCGCCTCTGATTCCCCGTGTTTGATTCCCTGCCTCTGATTCCCTGCTTCTGATTCCCCATCTCTGATTCCGCAAATCTAATTCCCTGCCTCTGATTCCCCACCTCTGATTCCCCATATCTGATTCCCCACCTCTGTTTCCCGGCCTCTGATTCCCCGCTTCTGATTCTGATTCCCTGCCTCTGATTCCCCACCTCTGATTCCCCATATCTGATTCCCCACCTCTGTTTCCCGGCCTCTGATTCCCCGCTTCTGATTCTGATTCCCTGCCTCTGATTCCCCATCTCTGATTCCGCACATCTGATTCCCTGCCTCTGATTCCCAGCCTCTGTTTCCCCATATCTAATTCCCAACCTCTGATGCCCCAACTCTGATTCCCTGCCTCTGATTCCCCGCGTTCTATTCCCTGCCTCTGATTCCCCGCCTGTGATTCCCCATCTCTGATTCACCACCTCTGATTCCCCAACTCTGATTCCCCATATCTAATTCCCCGCCTCTGTTTGCCCGACTCTGATTCCCCGCCTCTGATTCCCCATCTCCGATTCCGCACATCTGATTCCCTGCCTCTGATTCCCCGCCTCTGATTCCCCGCCTCTGATTCCCTGCCTCTGATTCCCAACCTCTGATTCCCCACCTCTGATTCCCCGTGTTTGATTCCCCGCCTCTGTTTCCCCGCCTCTGATTCCCCGCCTCTGATTCCCCAACTCTAATTCCCCGCCTCTGATTCCCCATATCTGATTCCCCGCCTCTGTTTCCCCGCCTCTGATTCCCCACCCCTGTTTCCCCATATCTGATTCCCTGCCTCTGATTCCCCAACTTTGATTCCCAGCATCTGATTCCCCAGCTCTGATTCCCCACCTCTGATTCCGCACATCTGATTCCCTGCCTCTGATTCCCCGCCTCTGTTTCCCCATATCTAATTCCCAACCTCTGATGCCCCAACTCTGATTCCCTGCCTCTGATTCCCCGCGTTCTATTCCCTGCCTCTGATTCCCCGCCTGTGATTCCCCATATCTGATCCCCAGCCTCTGTTTCCCCACCTCTGTTTCCCCATATCTGATTCCCGGCCTCTGATTCCCCGCCTCTGATTCCCCGCCTCTGATTCCCTGCCTCTGATTCCCCATCTCCGATTCCGCACATCTGATTCCCTGCCTCTGATTCCCCGCCTCTGATTCCCCACCTCTGATTCCCTGCATCTGATTCCCACCCTCTGATTCCCCACGTCTGATTCCCCGTGTTTGATTCCCCGCCTCTGTTTCCCCGCCTCTGATTCCCCGCCTCTGATTCCCCAACTCTAATTCCCCGCCTCTGATTCCCCATATCTGATTCCCTGCCTCTGTTTCCCCGCCTCTGATTCCCCGCCCCTGTTTCCCCATATCTGATTCCCTGCCTCTGATTCCCCAACTTTGATTCCCAGCCTCTGATTCCCCAGCTCTGATTCCCCGCCTCTGATTCCCCGTGTTTGATTCCCTGCCTCTGATTCCCCGCCTCTGATTCACCGCCTTTGATTCGCCACCTCTGATTCCCCATATCTGATTCCCCACCTCTGTTTCCCCGCCTCTGATTCCCCGCCTCTGATTCTCCATATCTCATTCCCCGCCTCTGACTCCCCATCTCTGATTCCCGGACTCTGATTCCCCACCTCTGATTCCCGGCCTCTTATTCCCAGCATCTGATTCCAGGCCTCTGATTCCCGTCCTCTGACTCCCCGCTTCTGATTCTGATTCCCTGCCTCTGATTCCCCATCTCTGATTCCCCATATCTGATTCCCCGCCTCTGTTTCCACGCCTCTGATTCCCCGCCTCTGTTTCCCCATATCTAATTCCCCACCTCTGATGCCCCAACTCTGATTCCCCGCCTGTGATTCCACAGCTCTGATTCCCCGCCTCTGATTCCCCACATCCGATTCCCCATATCTGATTCCCCGCCTCTGTTTCCCAGCCCCTGATTCCCCGCCTCTGTTTCCCCATATCTAATTCCCAACCTCTGATGCACCAACTCTGATTCCCTGCCTCTGATTCCCCGCGTTCTATTCCCTGCCTCTGATTCCCCGCCTGTGATTCCCCATCTCTGATTCACCACCTCTGATTCCCCACCTCTGATTCCCCATATCTAATTCCCCGCCTCTGTTTGCCCGCCTCTGATTCCCCGCCTCTGTTTCCCCATATCTGATTCCCCGCCTCTGAATCCCCAACTCTGATTCCCTGCCTCTGATTCCCCAGCTCTGATTCCCCGCCTTTGATTCCCCCCGTCTGATTCCCAGCCTCTGAATCCCCGTGTCTGATTTCCTGCCTCTGATTCCCCGCCTCTGATTCCCCATCTCTGATTCACAGCCTCTGATGCCCCACCTCTGATTCCCCATCTCTGATTCCGCACATCTGATTCCCTGCATCTGATTCCCCGACTCTGATCCCCACCTCTGATTCCCCAGCTCTGATTCCCCGCCTCTGATTCCCCAACTCTGATTCCCCGCCTCTGATTCCCCAGCTCTGATTCCCTGCCTCTGATTCCCCGTGTTTGATTCCCTGCCTCTGATTCCCCGCCTCTGATTCCCCATCTCTGATTCAACGCCTTTGATTCGCCACCTCTGATTCCCATATCTGATTCCTCGCCTCTGTTTCCCCGCCTCTGATTCCCCGCCTCTGATTCCCCATATCTCATTCCCCGCCTCTGATTCCCCATCTCTGATTCCCGGACTCTGATTCCCCACCTCTGATTCCCGGCCTCTTATTCCCGGCATCTGATTCCGGCCTCTGATTCCCGGCCTCTGATTCCATGCTTCTGATTCCCCATCTCTGATTCCGCAAATCTAATTCCCTGCCTCTGATTCCCCACCTATGATTCCCCATATCTGATTCCCCGCCTCTGTTTCCCCACCTCTGATTCCCCGCCTCTGTTTCCCCATATCTAAGTCCCCGCCTCTGATTCCCCAACTTTGATTCCCCACCTCTGATTCCCCAGCTCTGATTCCCCGCCTCTGATTCCACGCATCTGATTCCATGCATCTGATTCCCAGCCTCTGATTCCCAGCCTCTGATTCCCAACCTCTGATTCCCCACCTCTGATCCCCATATCTGATTCCCCGCCTCTGTTTCCCCGCCTCTGATTCCCCGCCTCTGTTTCCCCATATCTGATCCCCGCCTCTATTTGCCCGCCTCTGATTCCCCGCCTCTGTTTCCCCATATCTGATTCCCCGCCTCTGAATCCCCATCTCTGATTCCCGGACTCTGATTCCCCACCTCTGATTCCCGGCCTCTTATTCCCGGCATCTGATTCCGGCCTCTGATTCACGGCCTCTGATTCCCTGCGTCTGTTTCTGATTCCCTGCCTCTGATTCCGCAAATCTAATTCCCTGCCTCTGATTCCCCACCTCTGATTCCCCATATCTGATTCCCAGCCTCTGTTTCCCCACCTTTGATTCCCCGCCTCTGTTTCCCAATATCTAAGTCCCTGCCTCTGATTCCCCAACTCTGATTCCCCCCCTCTGATTCCCCAACTCTGATTCCCCGCCTCTGATCCCCTGCCTCTGATTCCCCGCCTCTGATTCCCCATCTCTGATTCACCGCCTTTGATTCGCCACCTCTGATTCCCCATATCTGATTCCTCGCCTCTGTTTCCCCGCCTCTGATTCCCCGCCTCTGATTCCCCATATCTCATTCCCCGCCTCTGATTCCCCATCTCTGATTCCCGGACTCTGATTCCCCACCTCTGATTCCCGGCCTCTTATTCCCGGCATCTGATTCCGGCCTCTGATTCCCGGCCTCTGATTCCCTGCTTCTGATTCCCCATCTCTGATTCCGCAAATCTAATTCCCTGGCTCTGATTCCCCACCTCTGATTCCCCATATCTGATTCCCCTCCTCTGTTTCCCCGCCTCTGATTCCCCGCCTCTGTTTCCCCATATCTAAGTCCCCGCCTCTGATTCCCCAACTTTCATTCCCCACCTCTGATTCCCCAGCTCTGATTCCCCGCCTCTGATTCCCCGCATCTGATTCCATGCATTTGATTCCCAGCCTCTGATTCCCAGCCTCTGATTCCCAACCTCTGATTCCCCACCTCTGATTCCCCATATCTGATTCCACGCCTCTGTTTCCCCGCCTCTGAATCCCCGCCTCTGTTTCCCCATATCTGATCCCCGCCTCTATTTGCCCGCATCTGATTCCCCGCCTCTGTTTCCCCATATCTGATTCCCCGCCTCTGAATCCCCAACTCTGATTCCCTGCCTCTAATTTCCCAGCTCTCATTCCCCGCCTCTGATTCCCCGCGTCTGATTACCGGCCTCTGATTCCCCGCCTCTGATTCCCCATCTCTGATTCACAACCTCTGATTCCCCACCTCTGATACCCCATATCTGATTCCCCGCCTCTGTTTGCCTGCCTCTGATTCCCCGCCTCTGTTTCCCCATATCTGATTCCCCGCCTCTGAATCCCAAACTCTGATTCCCTGCCTCTGATTCCCCAGCTTCAATCCCCGCCTTTGATTCCCCCCGTCTGATTCCCAGCCTCTGAATCCCCGTGTCTGAAAACCTGCCTCTGATTCCACGCCTCCGATTCCCCATCTCAGATTCACCGCCTCTGATTCCCCACCTCTGATTCCCCATCTCTGATTCCGCACATCCGATTCCCTGCCTCTGATTCCCCGACTCTGATTCCCCACCTCTGATTCCCCAGCTCTGATTCCCCGCCTCTGATTCCCCAACTCTGATTCCCCACCTCTGATTCCCCAGCTGTGATTCCCCGCCTCTCATTCCCCGTGTTTGATCCCCTGCCTCTGATTCCCCAGCTCTGATTCCCCATATCTGATTCCCCGCCTCTGTTTCCCCGCCTCTGATTCCTCGCCTCTGATTCCCCATATCTCATTCCCCGCCTCTAAATCCCCATCTCTGATTCCCGGACTCTGATTCCCCACCTCTGATTCCCGGCCTCTTATTCCCGGCATCTGATTCCGGCCTCTGATTCCCGGCCTCTGATTCCCTGCGTCTGTTTCTGATTCCCTGCCTCTGATTCCGCAAATCTAATTCCCTGCCTCTGATTCCCCACCTCTGATTCCCCATATCTGATTCCCTGCCTCTGTTTCCCCACCTTTGATTCCCCGCCTCTGTTTCCCAATATCTAAGTCCCTGCCTCTGATTCCCCAACTCTGATTCCCCACCTCTGATTCCCCAACTCTGATTCCCCGCCTCTGATTCCTCGGCTCTGATTCCCCGCCTCTGATTCCCCGTGTTTGATCCCCTGCCTCTGATTCCCCGCCTCTGATTCCCCATCTCTGATTCACCGCCTTTGATTCGCCACCTCTGATTCCCCATATCTGATTCCTCGCCTCTGTTTCCCCGCCTCTGATTCCCCGCCTCTGATTCCCCATATCTCATTCCCCGCCTCTGATTCCCCATCTCTGATTCCCGGACTCTGATTCCCCACCTCTGATTCCCGGCCTCTTATTCCCGGCATCTGATTCCGGCCTCTGATTCCCGGCCTCTGATTCCCTGCTTCTGATTCCCCATCTCTGATTCCGCAAATCTGATTCCCTGCCTCTGATTCCCCACCTCTGATTCCCCATATCTGATTCCCCGCCTCTGTTTCCCCGCCTCTGATTCCCCGCCTCTGTTTCCCCATATCTAAGTCCCCGCCTCTGATTCCCCAACTTTCATTCCCCACCTCTGATTCCCCAGCTCTGATTCCCCGCCGCTGATTCCCCGCATCTGATTCCATGCATCTGATTCCCAGCCTCTGATTCCCAGCCTCTGATTCCCAACCTCTGATTCCCCACCTCTGATTCCCCATATCTGATTCCACGCCTCTGTTTCCCCATATCTGATCCCCGCCTCTATTTGCCCGCATCTGATTCCCCGCCTCTGTTTCCCCATATCTGAATCCCCGCCTCTGAATCCCCAACTCTGATTCCCTGCCTCTAATTTCCCAGCTCTGATTCCCCGCCTCTGATTCCCCGCGTCTGATTACCGGCCTCTGATTCCCCGCCTCTGATTCCCCATCTCTGATTCACAACCTCTGATTCCCCACCTCTGATACCCCATATCTGATTCCCCGCCTCTGTTTCCCCGCCTCTGATTCCCCACCTCTGATTCCCAATATCTGATTCCCCGCCTCTGATTCCCCACCTCTGATTCCCCGCCTCTGATTCGCCAGCTATGATTCCCCGCCTCTGATTCCCCATCTCTGATTCACCGCCTTTGATTCGCCACCTCTGATTCCCCATATCTGATTCCCCGCCTCTGTTTCCCCGCCTCTGATTCCCCGCCTCTGATTCCCCATATCTCATTCCCCGCCTCTGAATCCCCATCTCTGATTCCCTGCCTCTGACTTCCCGCCTCTGATTCCCCATCTCTGATTCACCGCCTTTGATTCGCCACCTCTGATTCCCCATATCTGATTCCCCACCTCTGTTTCCCCGCCTCTGATTCCCCGCCTCTGATTCTCCATATCTCATTCCCCGCCTCTGACTCCCCATCTCTGATTCCCGGACTCTGATTCCCCACCTCTGATTCCCGGCCTCTTATTCCCAGCATCTGATTCCAGGCCTCTGATTCCCGTCCTCTGACTCCCCGCTTCTGATTCTGATTCCCTGCCTCTGATTCCCCATCTCTGATTCCGCACATCTGATTACCTGCCTCTGATTCCCCACCTCTGATTCCCCATATCTGATTCCCCGCCTCTGTTTCCACGCCTCTGATTCCCCGCCTCTGTTTCCCCATATCTAATTCCCCACCTCTGATGCCCCAACTCTGATTCCCCGCCTCTGATTCCACAGCTCTGATTCCCCGCCTCTGATTCCCCACATCCGATTCCCCATATCTGATTCCCCGCCTCTGTTTCCCCGCCCCTGATTCCCCGCCTCTGTTTCCCCATATCTGATTCCCCGCCTCTGATTCCCAACTATAATTCCCCGCCTCTTATTCCCCAGCTCTGATTCCCTGCCTCTGATTCCCCGCGTTCTATTCCCTGCCTCTGATTCCCCGCCTGTGATTCCCCATCTCTGATTCACCACCTCTGATTCCCCACCACTGATTCCCCATATCTAATTCCCCGCCTCTGTTTGCCTGCCTCTGATTCCCCGCCTCTGTTTCACCATATCTGATTCCCCGCCTCTGAATCCCCAACTCTGATTCCCTGCCTCTGATTCCCCAGCTTCATTCCCCGCCTTTGATTCCCCCCGTCTGATTCCCAGCCTCTGAATCCCCGTGTCTGAAAACCTGCCTCTGATTCCACGCCTCTGATTCCCCATCTCAGATTCACCGCCTCTGATTCCCCACCTCTGATTCCCCATCTCTGATTCCGCACATCCGATTCCCTGCCTCTGATTCCCCGACTCTGATTCCCCACCTCTGATTCCCCAGATCTGATTCCCCGCCTCTGATTTCCCAACTCTGATTCCCCACCTCTGATTCCCCAGCTGTGATTCCCCGCCTCTGATTCCCCGTGTTTGATCCCCTGCCTCTGATTCCCCAGCTCTGATTCCCCATATCTGATTCCCCGCCTCTGTTTCCCCGCCTCTGATTCCCCGCCTCTGATTCCCCATATCTCATTCCGCGCCTCTAAATCCCCATCTCTGATTCCCGGACTCTGATTCCCCACCTCTGATTCCCGGCCTCTTATTCCCGGCATCTGATTCCGGCCTCTGATTCACGGCCTCTGATTCCCTGCGTCTGTTTCTGATTCCCTGCCTCTGATTCCGCAAATCTAATTCCCTGCCTCTGATTCCCCACCTCTGATTCCCCATATCTGATTCCCAGCCTCTGTTTCCCCACCTTTGATTCCCCGCCTCTGTTTCCCAATATCTAAGTCCCTGCCTCTGATTCCCCAACTCTGATTCCCCCCCTCTGATTCCCCAACTCTGATTCCCCGCCTCTGATTCCTCGGCTCTGATTCCCCGCCTCTGATTCCCCGTGTTTGATCCCCTGCCTCTGATTCCCCGCCTCTGATTCCCCATCTCTGATTCACCGCCTTTGATTCGCCACCTCTGATTCCCCATATCTGATTCCTCGCCTCTGTTTCCCCGCCTCTGATTCCCCGCCTCTGATTCCCCATATCTCATTCCCCGCCTCTGATTCCCCATCTCTGATTCCCGGACTCTGATTCACCACCTCTGATTCCCGGCCTCTTATTCCCGGCATCTGATTCCGGCCTCTGATTCCCGGCCTCTGATTCCCTGCTTCTGATTCCCCATCTCTGATTCCGCAAATCTAATTCCCTGCCTCTGATTCCCCACCTCTGATTCCCCATATCTGATTCCCCTCCTCTGTTTCCCCGCCTCTGATTCCCCGCCTCTGTTTCCCCATATCTAAGTCCCCGCCTCTGATTCCACAACTTTCATTCCCCACCTCTGATTCCCCAGCTCTGATTCCCCGCCTCTGATTCCCCGCATCTGATTCCATGCATCTGATTCCCAGCCTCTGATTCCCAGCCTCTGATTCCCAACCTCTGATTCCCCACCTCTGATTCCCCATATCTGATTCCACGCCTCTGTTTCCCCGCCTCTGATTCCCCGCCTCTGTTTCCCCATATCTGATCCCCGCCTCTATTTGCCCGCATCTCATTCCCCGCCTCTGTTTCCCCATATATGATTCCCCGCCTCTGAATCCCCAACTCTGATTCCCTGCCTCTAATTTCCCACCTCTGATTCCCCACCTCTGATTCCCCGCGTCTGATTACCGGCCTCTGATTCCCCGCCTCTGATTCCCCATCTCTGATTCACAACCTCTGATTCCCCACCTCTGATACCCCATATCTGATTCCCCGCCTCTGTTTCCCCGCCTCTGATTCCCCACCTCTGATTCCCAATATCTGATTCCCCGCCTCTGATTCCCCACCTCTGATTCCCCGCCTCTGATTCGCCAGCTATGATTCCCCGCCTCTGATTCCCCGTGTTTGATTCCCTGCCTCTGATTCCCGGCCTCTGATTCCCCATCTCTGATTCACCGCCTTTGATTCGCCACCTCTGATTCCCCATATCTGATTCCCCGCCTCTGTTTCCCCGCCTCTGATTCCCCGCCTCTGATTCCCCATATCTCATTCCCCGCCTCTGAATCCCCATCTCTGATTCCCGGACTCTGATTCCCCGCCTCTGATTCCACAACTCTAATTCCCCACCTCTGATTCCCCAGCTCTGATTCCCCGCCTCTGATTCCCCGCATCTGATTCCCTGCATCTGATTCCAAGCCTCTTATTCCCTGCCTCTGATTCCCAACCTCTGATTCCCCACCTCTGATTCCCCATATCTGATTCCCAGCCTCTGTTTCCCCGCCTCTGATTCCCCGCCTCTGTTTCCCCATATCTGATTCCCGGCCTCTGGTTCCCCGCCTCTGATTCCCCGCCTCTGATTCCCCGCCTCTGATTCCCCATCTCCGATTCCGCACATCTGATTCCCTGCCTCTGATTCCCCGCCTCTGATTCCCCGCCTCTGATTCCCTGCCTCTGATTCCCAACCTCTGATTCCCCACCTCTGATTCCCCGTGTTTGATTCCCCGCCTCTGTTTCCCCGCCTCTGATTCCCCGCCTCTGATTCCCCAACTCTAATTCCCCGCCTCTGATTCCCCATATCTGATTCCCCTCCTCTGTTTCCCCGCCTCTGATTCCCCACCCCTGTTTCCCCATATCTGATTCCCTGCCTCTGATTCCCCAACTTTGATTCCCAGCATCTGATTCCCCAGCTCTGATTCCCCGCCTCTGATTCCCCGCATCTGATTCCCTGCATCTGATTCCAAGCCTCTGATTCCCTGCCTCTGATTCCCAACCTCTGATTCCTCACCTCTGATTCCCCATATCTGATCCCCAGCCTCTGTTTCCCCGCCTCTGTTTCCCCATATCTGATTTTCGGCCTCTGATTCCCCGCCTCTGATTCCCCGCCTCTGATTCCCTGCCTCTGATTCCCCATCTCCGATTCCGCACATCTGATTCCCTGCCTCTGATTCCCCGCCTCTTATTCCCCAGCTCTGATTCCCTGCCTCTGATTCCCCGCGTTCTATTCCCTGCCTCTGATTCCCCGCCTGTGATTCCCCATCTCTGATTCACCACCTCTGATTCCCCACCACTGATTCCCCATATCTAATTCCCCGCCTCTGTTTGTCCGCCTCTGATTCCCCGCCTCTGTTTCCCCATATCTGATTCCCCGCCTCTGAATCCCCAACTCTGATTCCCTGCCTCTGATTCCCCAGCTTCATTCCCCGCCTTTGATTCCCCCCGTCTGATTCCCAGCCTCTGAATCCCCGTGTCTGAAAACCTGCCTCTGATTCCCCGCCTCTGATTCCCCATCTCAGATTCACCGCCTCTGATTCCCCACCTCTGATTCCCCATCTCTGATTCCGCACATCCGATTCCCTGCCTCTGATTCCCCGACTCTGATTCCCCACCTCTGATTCCCCAGCTCTGATTCCCCGCCTCTGATTCCCCAACTCTGATTCCCCACCTCTGATTCCCCAGCTGTGATTCCCCGCCTCTGATTCCCCCTGTTTGATCCCCTGCCTCTGATTTTCCAGCTCTGATTCCCAGCCTCTGATTCCCCAGCTCTGATTCCCCGCCTCTGATTCCCCGTGTTTGATTCCCTGCCTCTGATTCCCTGCTTCTGATTCCCCATCTCTGATTCCGCAAATCTAATTCCCTGCCTCTGATTCCCCACCTCTGATTCCCCATATCTGATTCCCCACCTCTGTTTCCCGGCCTCTGATTCCCCGCTTCTGATTCTGATTCCCTGCCTCTGATTCCCCACCTCTGATTCCCCATATCTGATTCCCCACCTCTGTTTCCCGGCCTCTGATTCCCCGCTTCTGATTCTGATTCCCTGCCTCTGATTCCCCATCTCTGATTCCGCACATCTGATTCCCTGCCTCTGATTCCCCGCCTCTGTTTCCCCATATCTAATTCCCAACCTCTGATGCCCCAACTCTGATTCCCTGCCTCTGATTCCCCGCGTTCTATTCCCTGCCTCTGATTCCCCGCCTGTGATTCCCCATCTCTGATTCACCACCTCTGATTCCCCAACTCTGATTCCCCATATCTAATTCCCCGCCTCTGTTTGCCCGACTCTGATTCCCCGCCTCTGATTCCCCATCTCCGATTCCGCACATCTGATTCCCTGCCTCTGATTCCCCGCCTCTGATTCCCCGCCTCTGATTCCCTGCCTCTGATTCCCAACCTCTGATTCCCCACCTCTGATTCCCCGTGTTTGATTCCCCGCCTCTGTTTCCCCGCCTCTGATTCCCCGCCTCTGATTCCCCAACTCTAATTCCCCGCCTCTGATTCCCCATATCTGATTCCCCGCCTCTGTTTCCCCGCCTCTGATTCCCCACCCCTGTTTCCCCATATCTGATTCCCTGCCTCTGATTCCCCAACTTTGATTCCCAGCATCTGATTCCCCAGCTCTGATTCCCCGCCTCTGATTCCGCACATCTGATTCCCTGCCTCTGATTCCCCGCCTCTGTTTCCCCATATCTAATTCCCAACCTCTGATGCCCCAACTCTGATTCCCTGCCTCTGATTCCCCGCGTTCTATTCCCTGCCTCTGATTCCCCGCCTGTGATTCCCCATATCTGATCCCCAGCCTCTGTTTCCCCACCTCTGTTTCCCCATATCTGATTCCCGGCCTCTGATTCCCCGCCTCTGATTCCCCGCCTCTGATTCCCTGCCTCTGATTCCCCATCTCCGATTCCGCACATCTGATTCCCTGCCTCTGATTCCCCGCCTCTGATTCCCCACCTCTGATTCCCTGCATCTGATTCCCACCCTCTGATTCCCCACGTCTGATTCCCCGTGTTTGATTCCCCGCCTCTGTTTCCCCGCCTCTGATTCCCCGCCTCTGATTCCCCAACTCTAATTCCCCGCCTCTGATTCCCCATATCTGATTCCCTGCCTCTGTTTCCCCGCCTCTGATTCCCCGCCCCTGTTTCCCCATATCTGATTCCCTGCCTCTGATTCCCCAACTTTGATTCCCAGCCTCTGATTCCCCAGCTCTGATTCCCCGCCTCTGATTCCCCGTGTTTGATTCCCTGCCTCTGATTCCCCGCCTCTGATTCACCGCCTTTGATTCGCCACCTCTGATTCCCCATATCTGATTCCCCACCTCTGTTTCCCCGCCTCTGATTCCCCGCCTCTGATTCTCCATATCTCATTCCCCGCCTCTGACTCCCCATCTCTGATTCCCGGACTCTGATTCCCCACCTCTGATTCCCGGCCTCTTATTCCCAGCATCTGATTCCAGGCCTCTGATTCCCGTCCTCTGACTCCCCGCTTCTGATTCTGATTCCCTGCCTCTGATTCCCCATCTCTGATTCCCCATATCTGATTCCCCGCCTCTGTTTCCACGCCTCTGATTCCCCGCCTCTGTTTCCCCATATCTAATTCCCCACCTCTGATGCCCCAACTCTGATTCCCCGCCTGTGATTCCACAGCTCTGATTCCCCGCCTCTGATTCCCCACATCCGAATCCCCATATCTGATTCCCCGCCTCTGTTTCCCAGCCCCTGATTCCCCGCCTCTGTTTCCCCATATCTGATTCCCCGCCTCTGATTCCCAACTATGATTCCCCGCCTCTTATTCCCCAGCTCTGATTCCCTGCCTCTGATTCCCCGCGTTCTATTCCCTGCCTCTGATTCCCCGCCTGTGATTCCCCATCTCTGATTCACCACCTCTGATTCCCCACCACTGATTCCCCATATCTAATTCCCCGCCTCTGTTTGCCCGCCTCTGATTCCCCGCCTCTGTTTCCCCATATCTGATTCCCCGCCTCTGAATCCCCAATTCTGATTCCCTGCCTCTGATTCCCCAGCTTCATTCCCCGCCTTTGATTCCCCCCGTCTGATTCCCAGCCTCTGAATCCCCGTGTCTGAAAACCTGCCTCTGATTCCCCGCCTCTGATTCCCCATCTCAGATTCACCGCCTCTGATTCCCCACCTCTGATTCCCCATCTCTGATTCCGCACATCCGATTCCCTGCCTCTGATTCCCCGACTCTGATTCCCCACCTCTGATTCCCCAGCTCTGATTCCCCGCCTCTGATTCCCCAACTCTGATTCCCCACCTCTGATTCCCCAGCTGTGATTCCCCGCCTCTGATTCCCCGTGTTTGATCCCCTGCCTCTGATTCCCCAGCTCTGATTCCCAGCCTCTGATTCCCCAGCTCTGATTCCCCGCCTCTGATACCCCATGTTTGATTCCCTGCCTCTGATTCCCTGCTTCTGATTCCCCATCTCTGATTCCGCAAATCTAATTCCCTGCCTCTGATTCCCCACCTCTGATTCCCCATATCTGATTGCCACCTCTGTTTCCCGGCCTCTGATTCCCCGCTTCTGATTCTGATTCCCTGCCTCTGATTCCCCACCTCTGATTCCCCATATCTGATTCCCCACCTCTGTTTCCCGGCCTCTGATTCCCCGCTTCTGATTCTGATTCCCTGCCTCTGATTCCCCATCTCTGATTCCGCACATCTGATTCCCTGCCTCTGATTCCCCGCCTCTGTTTCCCCATATCTAATTCCCAACCTCTGATGCCCCAACTTTGATTCCCTGCCTCTGATTCCCCGCGTTCTATTCCCTGCCTCTGATTCCCCGCCTGTGATTCCCCATCTCTGATTCACCACCTCTGATTCCCCACCTCTGATTCCCCATATCTAATTCCCCGCCTCTGTTTGCCCGAATCTGATTCCCCGCCTCTGTTTCCCCATATCTGATTCCCCGCCTCTGAATCCCCAACTCTGATTCCCTGCCTCTGATTCCCCAGCTCTGATTCCCCGCCTTTGATTCCCCCATCTGATTCCCAGCCTCTGAAACCCCGTGTCTGATTTCTTGCCTCTGATTCCCCGCCTCTGATTCCCCATCTCTGATTCACAGCCTCTGATTCCCCACCTCTGATTCCCCATCTCTGATTCCGCACATCTGATTCCCTGCCTCTGATTCCCCGACTCAGATCCCCACCTCTGATTCTGCAGCTCTGATTCCCCGCCTCTGATTCCCCAACTCTGATTTCCCGCCTCTGATTCCCCAGCTCTGATTCCCCGCCTCTGATTCCCCGTGTTTGATTCCCTGCCTCTGATTCCCCGCCTCTGATTCCCCATCTCTGATTCACCGCCTTTGATTCGCCACCTCTGATTCCCCATATCTGATTCCTCGCCTCTGTTTCCCCGCCTCTGATTCCCCGCCTCTGATTCCCCATATCTCATTCCCCGCCTCTGATTCCCCATCTCTGATTCCCGGACTCTGATTCCCCACCTCTGATTCCCGGCCTCTTATTCCCGGCATCTGATTCCGGCCTCTGATTCCCGTCCTCTGATTCCCTGCTTCTGATTCCCCATCTCTGATTCCGCAAATCTAATTCCCTGCCTCTGATTCCCCACCTCTGATTCCCCATATCTGATTCCCCGCCTCTGTTTCCCCGCCTCTGATTCCCCGCCTCTGTTTCCCCATATCTAAGTCCCCGCCTCTGATTCCCCAACTTTGATTCCCCACCTCTGATTCCCCAGCTCTGATTCCCCGCCTCTGATTCCCCGCATCTGATTCCCAGCCTCTGATTCCCAGCCTCTGATTCCCAACCTCTGATTCCCCACCTCTGATTCCCCATATCTGATTCCCCGCCTCTGTTTCCCCGCCTCTGATTCCCCGCCTCTGTTTCCCCATTTCTGATCCCCGCCTCTATTTGCCTGCATCTGATTCCCCGCCTCTGTTTCCCCATATCTGATTCCCCGCCTCTGAATCCCCAACTCTGATTCCCTGCCTCTAATTTCCCAGCTCTGATTCCCCGCCTCTGATTCCCCGCGTCTGATTACCGGCCTCTGATTCCCCGCCTCTGATTCCCCATCTCTGATTCACAACCTCTGATTCCCCACCTCTGATACCCCATATCTGATTCCCCGCCTCTGTTTCCCCGCCTCTGATTCCCCACCTCTGATTCCCAATATCTGATTCCCCGCCTCTGATTCCCCACCTCTGATTCCCAGCCTCTGATTCGCCAGCTATGATTCCCCGCCTCTGATTCCCCGTGTTTGATTCCCCGCCTCTGATTCCCCGCCTCTGTTTCCCCATATCTAATTCCCAACCTCTGATGCCCCAACTCTGATTCCCTGCCTCTGATTCCCCGCGTTCTATTCCCTGCCTCTGATTCCCCGCCTGTGATTCCCATCTCTGATTCACCACCTCTGATTCCCCACCTCTGATTCCCCATATCTAATTCCCCGCCTCTGTTTGCCCGACTCTGATTCCCCGCCTCTGTTTCCCCATATCTGATTCCCCGCCTCTGAATCCCCAACTCTGATTCCCTGCCTCTGATTCCCCAGCTCTGATTACCCGCCTTTGATTCCCCCGTCTGATTCCCAGCCTCTGAAACCCCGTGTCTGATTTCTTGCCTCTGATTCCCCGCCTCTGATTCCCCATCTCTGATTCACAGCCTCTGATTCCCCACCTCTGATTCCCCATCTCTGATTCCGCACATCTGATTCCCTGCCTCTGATTCCACGACTCTGATCCCCACCTCTGATTCCGCAGCTCTGATTCCCCGCCTCTGATTCCCCAACTCTGATTCCCCGCCTCTGATTCCCCAGCTCTGATTCCCCGCCTCTGATTCCCCGTGTTTGATCCCCTGCCTCTGATTCCCCGACTCTGATCCCCACCTCTGATTGCGCAGCTCTGATTCCCCGCCTCTGATTCCCCAACTCTGATTCCCCGCCTCTGATTCCCCAACTCTGATTCCCTGCCTCTGATTCCCCAGCTTCATTCCCCGCCTTTGATTCCCCCCGTCTGATTCCCAGCCTCTGAATCCCCGTGTTTGATTCCCTGCCTCTGATTCCCCAGCTCTGATTCCCCGCATCTGATTCCCCGTGTTTGATTCCCTGCCTCTGATTCCCCACCTCTGATTCCCCATATCTGATTCCCCGCCTCTGTTTCCCCACCTTTGATTCCCCGCCTCTGTTTCCCAATATCTAAGTCCCCGCCTCTGATTCCCCAACTCTGATTCCCCACCTCTGATTCCCCAACTCTGATTCCCCGCCTCTGATTCCCCACCTCTGATTCCCCGCCTCTGATTCCCCGTGTTTGATCCCCTGCCTCTGATTCCCCGCCTCTGATTCCCCATCTCTGATTCACCGCCTTTGATTCGCCACCTCTGATTCCCCATATCTGATTCCTCGCCTCTGTTTCCCCCCCTCGGATTCCCCATATCTCATTCCCCGCCTCTGATTCCCCATCTCTGATTCCCGGACTCTGATTCCCCACCTCTGATTCCCGGCCTCTTATTCCTGGCATCTGATTCCGGCCTCTGATTCCCGGCCTCTGATTCCCTGCTTCTGATTCCCCATCTCTGATTCTGCAAATCTAATTCCCTGCCTCTGATTCCCCACCTCTGATTCCCCATATCTGATTCCCCGCCTCTGTTTCCCCGCCTCTGATTCCCCGCCTCTGTTTCCCCATATCTAAGTCCCCGCCTCTGATTCCCCAACTTTGATTCCCCACCTCTGATACCCCAGCTCTGATTCCCCGCCTCTGATTCCCCGCATCTGATTCCATGCATCTGATTCCCAGCCTCTGATTCCCAGCCTCTGATTCCCAACCTCTGATTCCCCACCTCTGATTCCCCATATCTGATTCCACGCCTCTGTTTCCCCGCCTCTGATTCCCCGCCTCTGTTTCCCCATATCTGATCCCCGCCTCTATTTGCCCGCATCTGATTCCCCGCCTCTGTTTCCCCATATCTGATTCCCCGCCTCTGAATCCCCAACTCTGATTCCCTGCCTCTAATTTCCCAGCTCTGATTCCCCGCCTCTGATTCCCCGCGTCTGATTACCGGCCTCTGATTCCCCGCCTCTGATTCCCCATCTCTGATTCACAACCTCTGATTCCCCACCTCTGATACCCCATATCTGATTCCCCGCCTCTGTTTCCCCGCCTCTGATTCCGCACCTCTGATTCCCAATATCTGATTCCCCGCCTCTGATTCCCCACCTCTGATTCCCCGCCTCTGATTCGCCAGCTATGATCCCCGCCTCTGATTCCCCGTGTTTGATTCCCTGCCTCTGATTCCCGGCCTCTGATTCCCCAACTCTGATTCACCGCCTTTGATTCGCCACCTCTGATTCCCCATATCTGATTCCCCGCCTCTGTTTCCCCGCCTCTGATTCCCCGCCTCTGATTCCCCATATCTCATTCCCCGCCTCTGAATCCCCATCTCTGATTCCCGGACTCTGATTCCCCACCTCTGATTCCCTGCTACTGATTCTGATTCCCTGCCTTTGATTCCCCATCTCTGATTCCGCACATCTGATTCCCTGCCTCTGATTCCCCATCTCTGATTCCCCATATCTGATTCCCCGCTTCTGTTTCCCCGCCTCTGATTCCCCGCCTCTGTTTCCCAATATCTAAGTCCCCGCCTCTGATTCCACAACTCTAATTCCCCACCTCTGATTCCCCAGCTCTGATTCCCCGCCTCTGATTCCCCGCATCTGATTCCCTGCATCTGATTCCAAGCCTCTTATTCCCTGCCTCTGATTCCCAACCTCTAATTCCCCACCTCTGACTCCCCATATCTGATTCCCAGCCTCTGTTTCCCCGCCTCTGATACCCCGCCTCTGTTTCCCCATATCTGATTCCCTGCCTCTGATTCCCCATCTCCGATTCCGCACATCTGATTCCCTGCCTCTGATTCCCCGCCTCTGATTCCCCGCCTCTGATTCCCTGCCTCTGATTCCCAACCTCTGATTCCCCACCTCTGATTCCCCGTGTTTGATTCCCCGCCTCTGTTTCCCCGCCTCTGATTCCCCGCCTCTGATTCCCCAACTCTAATTCCCCGCCTCTGATTCCCCATATCTGATTCCCCGCCTCTGTTTCCCCGCCTCTGATTCCCCACCCCTGTTTCCCCATATCTGATTCCCTGCCTCTGATTCCCCAACTTTGATTCCCAGCATCTGATTCCCCAGCTCTGATTCCCCGCCTCTGATTCCCCGCATCTGATTCCCTGCATCTGATTCCAAGCCTCTGATTCCCTGCCTCTGATTCCCAACCTCTGATTCCCCACCTCTGATTCCCCATATCTGATCCCCAGCCTCTGTTTCCCCGCCTCTGAATCCCCAACTCTGATTCCCTGCCTCTAATTTCCCAGCTCTGATTCCCCGCCTCTGATTCCCCGCGTCTGATTACCGGCCTCTGATTCCCCGCCTCTGATTCCCCATCTCTGATTCACAACCTCTGATTCCCCACCTCTGATACCCCATATCTGATTCCCCGCCTCTGTTTCCCCGCCTCTGATTCCCCACCTCTGATTCCCAATATCTGATTCCCCGCCTCTGATTCCCCACCTCTGATTCCCCGCCTCTGATTCGCCAGCTATGATCCCCGCCTCTGATTCCCCGTGTTTGATTCCCTGCCTCTGATTCCCGGCCTCTGATTCCCCAACTCTGATTCACCGCCTTTGATTCGCCACCTCTGATTCCCCATATCTGATTCCCCGCCTCTGTTTCCCCGCCTCTGATTCCCCGCCTCTGATTCCCCATATCTCATTCCCCGCCTCTGAATCCCCATCTCTGATTCCCGGACTCTGATTCCCCACCTCTGATTCCCTGCTACTGATTCTGATTCCCTGCCTTTGATTCCCCATCTCTGATTCCGCACATCTGATTCCCTGCCTCTGATTCCCCATCTCTGATTCCCCATATCTGATTCCCCGCTTCTGTTTCCCCGCCTCTGATTCCCCGCCTCTGTTTCCCAATATCTAAGTCCCCGCCTCTGATTCCACAACTCTAATTCCCCACCTCTGATTCCCCAGCTCTGATTCCCCGCCTCTGATTCCCCGCATCTGATTCCCTGCATCTGATTCCAAGCCTCTTATTCCCTGCCTCTGATTCCCAACCTCTGATTCCCCACCTCTGACTCCCCATATCTGATTCCCAGCCTCTGTTTCCCCGCCTCTGATACCCCGCCTCTGTTTCCCCATATCTGATTCCCTGCCTCTGATTCCCCATCTCCGATTCCGCACATCTGATTCCCTGCCTCTGATTCCCCGCCTCTGATTCCCCGCCTCTGATTCCCTGCCTCTGATTCCCAACCTCTGATTCCCCACCTCTGATTCCCCGTGTTTGATTCCCCGCCTCTGTTTCCCCGCCTCTGATTCCCCGCCTCTGATTCCCCAACTCTAATTCCCCGCCTCTGATTCCCCATATCTGATTCCCCGCCTCTGTTTCCCCGCCTCTGATTCCCCACCCCTGTTTCCCCATATCTGATTCCCTGCCTCTGATTCCCCAACTTTGATTCCCAGCATCTGATTCCCCAGCTCTGATTCCCCGCCTCTGATTCCCCGCATCTGATTCCCTGCATCTGATTCCAAGCCTCTGATTCCCTGCCTCTGATTCCCAACCTCTGATTCCCCACCTCTGATTCCCCATATCTGATCCCCAGCCTCTGATTCCCCGCCTCTGATTCCCCGCATCTGATTCCCTGCATCTGATTCCAAGCCTCTGATTCCCTGCCTCTGATTCCCAACCTCTGATTCCCCACCTCTGATTCCCCATATCTGATTCCCCGCTTCTGTTTCCCCGCCTCTGATTCCCCGCCTCTGTTTCCCAATATCTAAGTCCCCGCCTCTGATTCCACAACTCTAATTCCCCACCTCTGATTCCCCAGCTCTGATTCCCCGCCTCTGATTCCCCGCATCTGATTCCCTGCATCTGATTCCAAGCCTCATATTCCCTGCCTCTGATTCCCAACCTCTGATTCCCCACCTCTGACTCCCCATATCTGATTCCCAGCCTCTGTTTCCCCGCCTCTGATACCCCGCCTCTGTTTCCCCATATCTGATTCCCTGCCTCTGATTCCCCATCTCCGATTCCGCACATCTGATTCCCTGCCTCTGATTCCCCGCCTCTGATTCCCCGCCTCTGATTCCCTGCCTCTGATTCCCAACCTCTGATTCCCCACCTCTGATTCCCCGTGTTTGATTCCCCGCCTCTGTTTCCCCGCCTCTGATTCCCCGCCTCTGATTCCCCAACTCTAATTCCCCGCCTCTGATTCCCCATATCTGATTCCCCGCCTCTGTTTCCCCGCCTCTGATTCCCCACCCCTGTTTCCCCATATCTGATTCCCTGCCTCTGATTCCCCAACTTTGATTCCCAGCATCTGATTCCCCAGCTCTGATTCCCCGCCTCTGATTCCCCGCATCTGATTCCCTGCATCTGATTCCAAGCCTCTGATTCCCTGCCTCTGATTCCCAACCTCTGATTCCCCACCTCTGATTCCCCATATCTGATCCCCAGCCTCTGTTTCCCCGCCTCTGTTTCCCCATATCTGATTCCCGGCCTCTGATTCCCCGCCTCTGATTCCCCGCCTCTGATTCCCTGCCTCTGATTCCCCATCTCCGATTCCGCACATCTGATTCCCTGCCTCTGATTCCCCAACTCTAATTCCCCGCCTCTGATTCCCCATATCTGATTCCCTGCCTCTGTTTACCCGCCTCTGATTCCCCGCCCCTGTTTCCCCATATCTGATTCCCTGCCTCTGATTCCCCAACTTTGATTCCCAGCCTCTGATTCCCCAGCTCTGATTCCCCGCCTCTGATTCCCCGTGTTTGATTCCCTGCCTCTGATTCCCCGCCTCTGATTCCCCATCTCTGATTCCCCGCCTCTGATTCCCCACCTCTGATTCCCAATATCTGATTCACCGCCTCTGATTCCCCACCTCTGATTCCCCGCCTCTGATTCGCCAGCTATGATCCCCGCCTCTGATTCCCCGTGTTTGATTCCCTGCCTCTGATTCCAGGCCTCTGATTCCCCAACTCTGATTCACCGCCTTTGATTCGCCACCTCTGATTCCCCATATCTGATTCCCCGCCTCTGTTTCCCCGCCTCTGATTCCCCGCCTCTGATTCCCCATATCTCATTCCCCGCCTCTGAATCCCCATCTCTGATTCCCGGACTCTGATTCCCCACCTCTGATTCCCTGCTACTGATTCTGATTCCCTGCCTTTAATTCCCCATCTCTGATTCCGCACATCTGATTCCCTGCCTCTGATTCCCCATCTCTGATTCCCCATATCTGATTCCCCGCTTCTGTTTCCCCGCCTGTGATTCCCCGCCTCTGTTTCCCAATATCTAAGTCCCCGCCTCTGATTCCACAACTCTAATTCCCCACCTCTGATTCCCCAGCTCTGATTCCCCGCCTCTGATTCCCCGCATCTGATTCCCTGCATCTGATTCCAAGCCTCTTATTCCCTGCCTCTGATTCCCAACCTCTGATTCCCCACCTCTGATTCCCCATATCTGATTCCCAGCCTCTGTTTCCCCGCCTCTGATTCCCCGCCTCTGTTTCCCCATATCTGATTCCCGGCCTCTGGTTCCCCGCCTCTGATTCCCCGCCTCTGATTCCCTGCCTCTGATTCCCCATCTCCGATTCCGCACATCTGATTCCCTGCCTCTGATTCCCCGCCTCTGATTCCCCGCCTCTGATTCCCTGCCTCTGATTCCCAACCTCTGATTCCCCACCTCTGATTCCCCGTGTTTGATTCCCCGCCTCTGTTTCCCCACCTCTGATTCCCCGCCTCTGATTCCCCAACTCTAATTCCCCGCCTCTAATTCCCCATATCTGATTCCCCGCCTCTGTTTCCCCGCCTCTGATTCCCCACCCCTGTTTCCCCATATCTGATTCCCTGCCTCTGATTCCCCAACTTTGATTCCCAGCATCTGATTCCCCAGCTCTGATTCCCCGCCTCTGATTCCCCGCATCTGATTCCCTGCATCTGATTCCAAGCCTCTGATTCCCTGCCTCTGATTCCCAACCTCTGATTCCCCACCTCTGATTCCCCATATCTGATCCCCAGCCTCTGTTTCCCCGCCTCTGTTTCCCCATATCTGATTCCCGGCCTCTGATTCCCCGCCTCTGATTCCCCGCCTCTGATTCCCTGCCTCTGATTCCCCATCTCCGATTCCGCACATCTGATTCCCTGCCTCTGATTCCCCAACTCTAATTCCCCGCCTCTGATTCCCCATATCTGATTCCCTGCCTCTGTTTCCCCGCCTCTGATTCCCCGCCCCTGTTTCCCCATATCTGATTCCCTGCCTCTGATTCCCCAACTTTGATTCCCAGCCTCTGATTCCCCAGCTCTAATTCCCCGCCTCTGATTCCCCGTGTTTGATTCCCTGCCTCTGATTCCCCGCCTCTGATTCCCCATCTCTGATTCACCGCCTTTGATTCGCCACCTCTGATTCCCCATATCTGATTCCCCACCTCTGTTTCCCCGCCTCTGATTCCCCGCCTCTGATTCTCCATATCTCATTCCCCGCCTCTGACTCCCCATCTCTGATTCCCGGACTCTGATTCCCCACCTCTGATTCCCGGCCTCTTATTCCCAGCATCTGATTCCAGGCCTCTGATTCCCGTCCTCTGACTCCCCGCTTCTGATTCTGATTCCCTGCCTCTGATTCCCCATCTCTGATTCCGCACATCTGATTACCTGCCTCTGATTCCCCACCTCTGATTCCCCATATCTGATTCCCCGCCTCTGTTTCCACGCCTCTGATTCCCCGCCTCTGTTTCCCCATATCTAATTCCCCACCTCTGATGCCCCAACTCTGATTCCCCGCCTCTGATTCCACAGCTCTGATTCCCCGCCTCTGATTCCCCACATCCGATTCCCCATATCTGATTCCCCGCCTCTGTTTCCCCGCCCCTGATTCCCCGCCTCTGTTTCCCCATATCTGATTCCCCGCCTCTGATTCCCAACTATGATTCCCCGCCTCTTATTCCCCAGCTCTGATTCCCTGCCTCTGATTCCCCGCGTTCTATTCCCTGCCTCTGATTCCCCGCCTGTGATTCCCCATCTCTGATTCACCACCTCTGATTCCCCACCACTGATTCCCCATATCTAATTCCCCGCCTCTGTTTGCCTGCCTCTGATTCCCCGCCTCTGTTTCCCCATATCTGATTCCCCGCCTCTGAATCCCAAACTCTGATTCCCTGCCTCTGATTCCCCAGCTTCATTCCCCGCCTTTGATTCCCCCCATCTGATTCCCAGCCTCTGAATCCCCGTGTCTGAAAACCTGCCTCTGATTCCACGCCTCCGATTCCCCATCTCAGATTCACCGCCTCTGATTCCCCACCTCTGATTCCCCATCTCTGATTCCGCACATCCGATTCCCTGCCTCTGATTCCCCGACTCTGATTCCCCACCTCTGATTCCCCAGCTCTGATTCCCCGCCTCTGATTCCCCAACTCTGATTCCCCACCTCTGATTCCCCAGCTGTGATTCCCCGCCTCTGATTCCCCGTGTTTGATCCCCTGCCTCTGATTCCCCAGCTCTGATTCCCCATATCTGATTCCCCGCCTCTGTTTCCCCGCCTCTGATTCCTCGCCTCTGATTCCCCATATCTCATTCCCCGCCTCTAAATCCCCATCTCTGACTCCCGGACTCTGATTCCCCACCTCTGATTCCCGGCCTCTTATTCCCGGCATCTGATTCCGGCCTCTGATTCCCGGCCTCTGATTCCCTGCGTCTGTTTCTGATTCCCTGCCTCTGATTCCGCAAATCTAATTCCCTGCCTCTGATTCCCCACCTCTGATTCCCCATATCTGATTCCCCGCCTCTGTTTCCCCACCTTTGATTCCCCGCCTCTGTTTCCCAATATCTAAGTCCCTGCCTCTGATTCCCCAACTCTGATTCCCCACCTCTGATTCCCCAACTCTGATTCCCCGCCTCTGATTCCTCGGCTCTGATTCCCCGCCTCTGATTCCCCGTGTTTGATCCCCTGCCTCTGATTCCCCGCCTCTGATTCCCCATCTCTGATTCACCGCCTTTGATTCGCCACCTCTGATTCCCCATATCTGATTCCTCGCCTCTGTTTCCCCGCCTCTGATTCCCCGCCTCTGATTCCCCATATTTGATTCCCCGCCTCTGTTTCCACGCCTCTGATTCCCCGCCTCTGTTTCCCCATATCTAATTCCCCACCTCTGATGCCCCAACTCTGATTCCCCGCCTCTGATTCCACAGCTCTGATTCCCCGCCTCTGATTCCCCACATCCGATTCCCCATATCTGATACCCCGCCTCTGTTTCCCCGCCCCTGATTCCCCGCCTCTGTTTCCCCATATCTGATTCCCCGCCTCTGATTCCCAACTATGATTCCCCGCCTCTTATTCCCCAGCTCTGATTCCCTGCCTCTGATTCCCCGCGTTCTATTCCCTGCCTCTGATTCCACGCCTGTGATTCCCCATCTCAGATTCACCGCCTCTGATTCCCCACCTCTGATTCCCCATCTCTGATTCCGCACATCCGATTCCCTGCCTCTGATTCCCCGACTCTGATTCCCCACCTCTGATTCCCCAGATCTGATTCCCCGCCTCTGATTTCCCAACTCTGATTCCCCACCTCTGATTCCCCAGCTGTGATTCCCCGCCTCTGATTCCCCTTGTTTGATCCCCTGCCTCTGATTCCCCAGCTCTGATTCCCCATATCTGATTCCCCGCCTCTGTTTCCCCGCCTCTGATTCCCCGCCTCTGATTCCCCATATCTCATTCCCCGCCTCTAAATCCCCATCTCTGATTCCCGGACTCTGATTCCCCACCTCTGATTCCCGGCCTCTTATTCCCGGCATCTGATTCCGGCCTCTGATTCACGGCCTCTGATTCCCTGCGTCTGTTTCTGATTCCCTGCCTCTGATTCCGCAAATCTAATTCCCTGCCTCTGATTCCCCACCTCTGATTCCCCATATCTGATTCCCAGCCTCTGTTTCCCCACCTTTGATTCCCCGCCTCTGTTTCCCAATATCTAAGTCCCTGCCTCTGATTCCCCAACTCTGATTCCCCCCCTCTGATTCCCCAACTCTGATTCCCCGCCTCTGATTCCTCGGCTCTGATTCCCCGCCTCTGATTCCCCGTGTTTGATCCCCTGCCTCTGATTCCCCGCCTCTGATTCCCCATCTCTGATTCACCGCCTTTGATTCGCCACCTCTGATTCCCCATATCTGATTCCTCGCCTCTGTTTCCCCGCCTCTGATTCCCCGCCTCTGATTCCCCATATCTCATTCCCCGCCTCTGATTCCCCATCTCTGATTCCCGGACTCTGATTCCCCACCTCTAATTCCCGGCCTCTTATTCCCGGCATCTGATTCCGGCCTCTGATTCCCGGCCTCTGATTCCCTGCTTCTGATTCCCCATCTCTGATTCCGCAAATCTAATTCCCTGCCTCTGATTCCCCACCTCTGATTCCCCATATCTGATTCCCCTCCTCTGTTTCCCCGCCTCTGATTCCCCGCCTCTGTTTCCCCATATCTAAGTCCCCGCCTCTGATTCCCCAACTTTCATTCCCCACCTCTGATTCCCCAGCTCTGATTCCCCGCCTCTGATTCCCCGCATCTGATTCCATGCATTTGATTCCCAGCCTCTGATTCCCAGCCTCTGATTCCCAACCTCTGATTCCCCACCTCTGATTCCCCATATCTGATTCCACGCCTCTGTTTCCCCGCCTCTGATTCCCCGCCTCTGTTTCCCCATATCTGATCCCCGCCTCTATTTGCCCGCATCTGATTCCCCGCCTCTGTTTCCCCATATCTGATTCCCCGCCTCTGAATCCCCAACTCTGATTCCCTGCCTCTAATTTCCCAGCTCTCATTCCCCGCCTCTGATTCCCCGCGTCTGATTACCGGCCTCTGATTCCCCGCCTCTGATTCCCCATCTCTGATTCACAACCTCTGATTCCCCACCTCTGATACCCCATATCTGATTCCCCGCCTCTGTTTGCCTGCCTCTGATTCCCCGCCTCTGTTTCCCCATATCTGATTCCCCGCCTCTGAATCCCAAACTCTGATTCCCTGCCTCTGATTCCCCAGCTTCATTCCCCGCCTTTGATTCCCCCCGTCTGATTCCCAGCCTCTGAATCCCCGTGTCTGAAAACCTGCCTCTGATTCCACGCCTCCGATTCCCCATCTCAGATTCACCGCCTCTGATTCCCCACCTCTGATTCCCCATCTCTGATTCCGCACATCCGATTCCCTGCCTCTGATTCCCCGACTCTGATTCCCCACCTCTGATTCCCCAGCTCTGATTCCCCGCCTCTGATTCCCCAACTCTGATTCCCCACCTCTGATTCCCCAGCTGTGATTCCCCGCCTCTGATTCCCCGTGTTTGATCCCCTGCCTCTGATTCCCCAGCTCTGATTCCCCATATCTGATTCCCCGCCTCTGTTTCCCCGCCTCTGATTCCTCGCCTCTGATTCCCCATATCTCATTCCCCGCCTCTAAATCCCCATCTCTGATTCCCGGACTCTGATTCCCCACCTCTGATTCCCGGCATCTGATTCCGGCCTCTGATTCCCGGCCTCTGATTCCCTGCGTCTGTTTCTGATTCCCTGCCTCTGATTCCGCAAATCTAATTCCCTGCCTCTGATTCCCCACCTCTGATTCCCCATATCTGATTCCCCGCCTCTGTTTCCCCACCTTTGATTCCCCGCCTCTGTTTCCCAATATCTAAGTCCCTGCCTCTGATTCCCCAACTCTGATTCCCCACCTCTGATTCCCCAACTCTGATTCCCCGCCTCTGATTCCTCGGCTCTGATTCCCCGCCTCTGATTCCCCGTGTTTGATCCCCTGCCTCTGATTCCCCGCCTCTGATTCCCCATCTCTGATTCACCGCCTTTGATTCGCCACCTCTGATTCCCCATATCTGATTCCTCGCCTCTGTTTCCCCGCCTCTGATTCCCCGCCTCTGATTCCCCATATCTCATTCCCCGCCTCTGATTCCCCATCTCTGATTCCCGGACTCTGATTCCCCACCTCTGATTCCCGGCCTCTTATTCCCGGCATCTGATTCCGGCCTCTGATTCCCGGCCTCTGATTCCCTGCTTCTGATTCCCCATCTCTGATTCCGCAAATCTAATTCCCTGCCTCTGATTCCCCACCTCTGATTCCCCATATCTGATTCCCCGCCTCTGTTTCCCCGCCTCTGATTCCCCGCCTCTGTTTCCCCATATCTAAGTCCCCGCCTCTGATTCCCCAACTTTCATTCCCCACCTCTGATTCCCCAGCTCTGATTCCCCGCCTCTGATTCCCCGCATCTGATTCCATGCATCTGATTCCCAGCCTCTGATTCCCAGCCTCTGATTCCCAGCCTCTGATTCCCAACCTCTGATTCCCCACCTCTGATTCCCCATATCTGATTCCACGCCTCTGTTTCCCCATATCTGATCCCCGCCTCTATTTGCCCGCATCTGATTCCCCGCCTCTGTTTCCCCATATCTGATTCCCCGCCTCTGAATCCCCAACTCTGATTCCCTGCCTCTAATTTCCCAGCTCTGATTCCCCGCCTCTGATTCCCCGCGTCTGATTACCGGCCTCTGTTTCCCGCCTCTGATTCCCCATCTCTGATTCACAACCTCTGATTCCCCACCTCTGATACCCCATATCTGATTCCCCGCCTCTGTTTCCCCGCCTCTGATTCCCCACCTCTGATTCCCAATATCTGATTCCCCGCCTCTGATTCCCCACCTCTGATTCCCCGCCTCTGATTCGCCAGCTATGATTCCCCGCCTCTGATTCCCCATCTCTGATTCACCGCCTTTGATTCGCCACCTCTGATTCCCCATATCTGATTCCCCGCCTCTGTTTCCCCGCCTCTGATTCCCCGCCTCTGATTCCCATATCTCATTTCCCGCCTCTGAATCCCCATCTCTGATTCCCTGCCTCTGACTTCCCGCCTCTGATTCCCCATCTCTGATTCACCGCCTTTGATTCGCCACCTCTGATTCCCCATATCTGATTCCCCACCTCTGTTTCCCCGCCTCTGATTCCCCGCCTCTGATTCTCCATATCTCATTCCCCGCCTCTGACTCCCCATCTCTGATTCCCGGACTCTGATTCCCCACCTCTGATTCCCGGCCTCTTATTCCCAGCATCTGATTCCAGGCCTCTGATTCCCGTCCTCTGACTCCCCGCTTCTGATTCTGATTCCCTGCCTCTGATTCCCCATCTCTGATTCCGCACATCTGATTACCTGCCTCTGATTCCCCACCTCTGATTCCCCATATCTGATTCCCCGCCTCTGTTTCCACGCCTCTGATTCCCCGCCTCTGTTTCCCCATATCTAATTCCCCACCTCTGATGCCCCAACTCTGATTCCCCGCCTCTGATTCCACAGCTCTGATTCCCCGCCTCTGATTCCCCACATCCGATTCCCCATATCTGATTCCCCGCCTCTGTTTCCCCGCCCCTGATTCCCCGCCTCTGTTTCCCCATATCTGATTCCCCGCCTCTGATTCCCAACTATAATTCCCCGCCTCTTATTCCCCAGCTCTGATTCCCTGCCTCTGATTCCCCGCGTTCTATTCCCTGCCTCTGATTCCCCGCCTGTGATTCCCCATCTCTGATTCACCACCTCTGATTCCCCACCACTGATTCCCCATATCTAATTCCCCGCCTCTGTTTGCCTGCCTCTGATTCCCCGCCTCTGTTTCCCCATATCTGATTCCCCGCCTCTGAATCCCCAACTCTGATTCCCTGCCTCTGATTCCCCAGCTTCATTCCCCGCCTTTGATTCCCCCCGTCTGATTCCCAGCCTCTGAATCCCCGTGTCTGAAAACCTGCCTCTGATTCCACGCCTCTGATTCCCCATCTCAGATTCACCGCCTCTGATTCCCCACCTCTGATTCCCCATCTCTGATTCCGCACATCCGATTCCCTGCCTCTGATTCCCCGACTCTGATTCCCCACCTCTGATTCCCCAGATCTGATTCCCCGCCTCTGATTTCCCAACTCCGATTCCCCACCTCTGATTCCCCAGCTGTGATTCCCCGCCTCTGATTCCCCGTGTTTGATCCCCTGCCTCTGATTCCCCAGCTCTGATTCCCCATATCTGATTCCCCGCCTCTGTTTCCCCGCCTCTGATTCCCCATATCTCATTCCGCGCCTCTAAATCCCCATCTCTGATTCCCGGACTCTGATTCCCCACCTCTGATTCCCGGCCTCTTATTCCCGGCATCTTATTCCGGCCTCTGATTCACGGCCTCTGATTCCCTGCGTCTGTTTCTGATTCCCTGCCTCTGATTCCGCAAATCTAATTCCCTGCCTCTGATTCCCCACCTCTGATTCCCCATATCTGATTCCCAGCCTCTGTTTCCCCACCTTTGATTCCCCGCCTCTGTTTCCCAATATCTAAGTCCCTGCCTCTGATTCCCCAACTCTGATTCCCCCCCTCTGATTCCCCAACTCTGATTCCCCGCCTCTGATTCGCCACCTCTGATTCCCCATATCTGATTCCCCGCCTCTGTTTCCCCATATCTGATTCCCCGCCTCTGAATCCCCAACTCTGATTCCCTGCCTCTGATTCCCCAGCTTCATTCCCCGCCTTTGATTCCCCCCGTCTGATTCCCAGCCTCTGAATCCCCGTGTCTGAAAACCTGCCTCTGATTCCACGCCTCTGATTCCCCATCTAAGATTCACCGCCTCTGATTCCCCACCTCTGATTCCCCATCTCTGATTCCGCACATCCGATTCCCTGCCTCTGATTCCCCGACTCTGATTCCCCACCTCTGATTCCCCAGATCTGATTCCCCGCCTCTGATTTCCCAACTCTGATTCCCCACCTCTGATTCCCCAGCTGTGATTCCCCGCCTCTGATTCCCCGTGTTTGATCCCCTGCCTCTGATTCCCCAGCTCTGATTCCCCATATCTGATTCCCCGCCTCTGTTTCCCCGCCTCTGATTCCCCATATCTCATTCCGCGCCTCTAAATCCCCATCTCTGATTCCCGGACTCTGATTCCCCACCTCTGATTCCCGGCCTCTTATTCCCGGCATCTTATTCCGGCCTCTGATTCACGGCCTCTGATTCCCTGCGTCTGTTTCTGATTCCCTGCCTCTGATTCCGCAAATCTAATTCCCTGCCTCTGATTCCCCACCTCTGCTTCCCCATATCTGATTCCCAGCCTCTGTTTCCCCACCTTTGATTCCCCGCCTCTGTTTCCCAATATCTAAGTCCCTGCCTCTGATTCCCCAACTCTGATTCCCCCCCTCTGATTCCCCAACTCTGATTCCCCGCCTCTGATTCCTCGGCTCTGATTCCCCGCCTCTGATTCCCCGTGTTTGATCCCCTGCCTCTGATTCCATGCCTCTGATTCCCCATCTCTGATTCACCGCCTTTGATTCGCCACCTCTGATTCCCCATATCTGATTCCTCGCCTCTGTTTCCCCGCCTCTGATTCCCCGCCTCTGATTCCCCATATCTCATTCCCCGCCTCTGATTCCCCATCTCTGATTCCCGGACTCTGATTCCCCACCTCTGATTCCCGGCCTCTTATTCCCGGCATCTGATTCCGGCCTCTGATTCCCGGCCTCTGATTCCCTGCTTCTGATTCCCCATCTCTGATTCCGCAAATCTAATTCCCTGCCTCTGATTCCCCACCTCTGATTCCCCATATCTGATTCCCCTCCTCTGTTTCCCCGCCTCTGATTCCCCGCCTCTGTTTCCCCATATCTAAGTCCCCGCCTCTGATTCCCCAACTTTCATTCCCCACCTCTGATTCCCCAGCTCTGATTCCCCGCCTCTGATTCCCCGCATCTGATTCCATGCATCTGATTCCCAGCCTCTGATTCCCAGCCTCTGATTCCCAACCTCTGATTCCCCACCTCTGATTCCCCATATCTGATTCCACGCCTCTGTTTCCCCGCCTCTGATTCCCCGCCTCTGTTTCCCCATATCTGATCCCCGCCTCTATTTGCCCGCATCTGATTCCCCGCCTCTGTTTCCCCATATCTGATTCCCCGCCTCTGAATCCCCAACTCTGATTCCCTGCCTCTAATTTCCCAGCTCTGATTCCCCGCCTCTGATTCCCCGCGTCTGATTACCGGCCTCTGATTCCCCGCCTCTGATTCCCCATCTCTGATTCACAACCTCTGATTCCCCACCTCTGATACCCCATATCTGATTCCCCGCCTCTGTTTCCCCGCCACTGATTCCCCACCTCTGATTCCCAATATCTGATTCCCCGCCTCTGATTCCCCACCTCTGATTCCCCGCCTCTGATTCGCCAGCTATGATTCCCCGCCTCTGATTCCCCGTGTTTGATTCCCTGCCTCTGATTCCCGGCCTCTGATTCCCCATCTCTGATTCACCGCCTTTGATTCGCCACCTCTGATTCCCCATATCTGATTCCCCGCCTCTGTTTCCCCGCCTCTGATTCCCCGCCTCTGATTCCCCATATCTCATTCCCCGCCTCTGAATCCCCATCTCTGATTCCCGGACTCTGATTCCCCGCCTCTGATTCCACAACTCTAATTCCCCACCTCTGATTCCCCGCCTCTGATTCCCTGCCTCTGATTCCCCATCTCCGATTCCGCACATCTGATTCCCTGCCTCTGATTCCCTGCCTCTGATTCCCCGCCTCTGATTCCCCGCATCTGATTCCCTGCATCTGATTCCAAGCCTCTTATTCCCTGCCTCTGATTCCCAACCTCTGATTCCCCACCTCTGATTCCCCATATCTGATTCCCAGCCTCTGTTTCCCCGCCTCTGATTCCCCGCCTCTGTTTCCCCATATCTGATTCCCGGCCTCTGGTTCCCCGCCTCTGATTCCCCGCCTCTGATTCCCTGCCTCTGATTCCCCATCTCCGATTCCGCACATCTGATTCCCTGCCTCTGATTCCCCGCCTCTGATTCCCCGCCTCTGATTCCCTGCCTCTGATTCCCAACCTCTGATTCCCCACCTCTGATTCCCCGTGTTTGATTCCCCGCCTCTGTTTCCCCGCCTCTGATTCCCCGCCTCTGATTCCCCAACTCTAATTCCCCGCCTCTGATTCCCCATATCTGATTCCCCGCCTCTGTTTCCCCGCCTCTGATTCCCCACCCCTGTTTCCCCATATCTGATTCCCTGCCTCTGATTCCCCAACTTTGATTCCCAGCATCTGATTCCCCAGCTCTGATTCCCCGCCTCTGATTCCCCGCATCTGATTCCCTGCATCTGATTCCAAGCCTCTGATTCCCTGCCTCTGATTCCCAACCTCTGATTCCTCACCTCTGATTCCCCATATCTGATCCCCAGCCTCTGTTTCCCCGCCTCTGTTTCCCCATATCTGATTCCCGGCCTCTGATTCCCCGCCTCTGATTCCCCGCCTCTGATTCCCTGCCTCTGATTCCCCATCTCCGATTCCGCACATCTGATTCCCTGCCTCTGATTCCCCGCCTCTGATTCCCCGCCTCTGATTCCCTGCATCTGATTCCCACCCTCTGATTCCCCACCTCTGATTCCCCGTGTTTGATTCCCCGCCTCTGTTTCCCCGCCTCTGATTCCCCGCCTCTGATTCCCCAACTCTAATTCCCCGCCTCTGATTCCCCATATCTGATTCCCTGCCTCTGTTTCCCCGCCTCTGATTCCCCGCCCCTGTTTCCCCATATCTGATTCCCTGCCTCTGATTCCCCAACTTTGATTCCCAGCCTCTGATTCCCCAGCTCTGATTCCCCGCCTCTGATTCCCCGTGTTTGATTCCCTGCCTCTGATTCCCCGCCTCTGATTCCCCATCTCTGATTCACCGCCTTTGATTCGCCACCTCTGATTCCCCATATCTGATTCCCCACCTCTGTTTCCCCGCCTCTGATTCCCCGCCTCTGATTCTCCATATCTCATTCCCCGCCTCTGACTCCCCATCTCTGATTCCCGGACTCTGATTCCCCACCTCTGATTCCCGGCCTCTTATTCCCAGCATCTGATTCCAGGCCTCTGATTCCCGTCCTCTGACTCCCTGCTTCTGATTCTGATTCCCTGCCTCTGATTCCCCATCTCTGATTCCCCATATCTGATTCCCCGCCTCTGTTTCCACGCCTCTGATTCCCCGCCTCTGTTTCCCCATATCTAATTCCCCACCTCTGATGCCCCAACTCTGATTCCCCGCCTCTGATTCCACAGCTCTGATTCCCCGCCTCTGATTCCCCACATCCGATTCCCCATATCTGATTCCCCGCCTCTGTTTCCCCGCCCCTGATTCCCCGCCTCTGTTTCCCCATATCTGATTCCCCGCCTTTGATTCCCAACTATGATTCCCCGCCTCTTATTCCCCAGCTCTGATTCCCTGCCTCTGATTCCCCGCGTTCTATTCCCTGCCTCTGATTCCCCGCCTGTGATTCCCCATCTCTGATTCACCACCTCTGATTCCCCACCACTGATTCCCCATATCTAATTCCCCGCCTCTGTTTGCCCGCCTCTGATTCCCCGCCTCTGTTTCCCCATATCTGATTCCCCGCCTCTGAATCCCCAACTCTGATTCCCTGCCTCTGATTCCCCAGCTTCATTCCCCGCCTTTGATTCCCCCCGTCTGATTCCCAGCCTCCGAATCCCCGTGTCTGAAAACCTGCCTCTGATTCCCCGCCTCTGATTCCCCATCTCAGATTCACCGCCTCTGATTCCCCACCTCTGATTCCCCATCTCTGATTCCGCACATCCGATTCCCTGCCTCTGATTCCCCGAATCTGATTCCCCACCTCTGATTCCCCAGCTCTGATTCCCCGCCTCTGATTCCCCAACTCTGATTCCCCACCTCTGATTCCCCAGCTGTGATTCCCCGCCTCTGATTCCCCGTGTTTGATCCCCTGCCTCTGATCCCCCAGCTCTGATTCCCAGCCTCTGATTCCCCAGCTCTGATTCCCCGCCTCTGATTCCCCGTGTTTGATTCCCTGCCTCTGATTCCCTGCTTCTGATTCCCCATCTCTGATTCCGCAAATCTAATTCCCTGCCTCTGATTCCCCACCTCTGATTCCCCATATCTGATTCCCCACCTCTGTTTCCCGGCCTCTGATTCCCCGCTTCTGATTCTGATTCCCTGCCTCTGATTCCCCACCTCTGATTCCCCATATCTGATTCCCCACCTCTGTTTCCCGGCCTCTGATTCCCCGCTTCTGATTCTGATTCCCTGCCTCTGATTCCCCATCTCTGATTCCGCACATCTGATTCCCTGCCTCTGATTCCCCGCCTCTGTTTCCCCATATCTAATTCCCAACCTCTGATGCCCCAACTCTGATTCCCTGCCTCTGATTCACCGCGTTCTATTCCCTGCCTCTGATTCCCCGCCTGTGATTCCCCATCTCTGATTCACCACCTCTGATTCCCCACCTCTGATTCCCCATATCTAATTCCCCGCCTCTGTTTGCCCGACTCTGATTCCCCGCCTCTGTTTCCCCATATCTGATTCCCCGCCTCTGAATCCCCAACTCTGATTCCCTGCCTCTGATTCCCCAGCTCTGATTCCCCGCCTTTGATTCCCCCATCTGATTCCCAGCCTCTGAAACCCCGTGTCTGATTTCTTGCCTCTGATTCCCCGCCTCTGATTCCCCATCTCTGATTCACAGCCTCTGATTCCCCACCTCTGATTCCCCATCTCTGATTCCGCACATCTGATTCCCTGCCTCTGATTCCCCGACTCAGATCCCCACCTCTGATTCCGCAGCTCTGATTCCCCGCCTCTGATTCCCCAACTCTGATTCCCCGCCTCTGATTCCCCAGCTCTCATTCCCCGCCTCTGATTCCCCGTGTTTGATTCCCTGCCTCTGATACCCCGCCTCAGATTCCCCATCTCTGATTCACCGCCTTTGATTCGCCACCTCTGATTCCCCATATCTGATTCCTCGCCTCTGTTTCCCCGCCTCTGATTCCCCGCCTCTGATTCCCCATATCTCATTCCCCGCCTCTGATTCCCCACCTCTGATTCCCGGCCTCTTATTCCCGGCATCTGATTCCGGCCTCTGATTCCCGTCATCTGATTCCCTGCCTCTGATTCCCCACCTCTGATTCCCCATATCTGATTCCCCGCCTCTGTTTCCCCGCCTCTGATTCCCCGCCTCTGTTTCCCCATATCTAAGTCCCCGCCTCTGATTCCCCAACTTTGATTCCCCACCTCTGATTCCCCAGCTCTGATTCCCCGCCTCTGATTCCCCGCATCTGATTCCATGCATCTGATTCCCAGCCTCTGATTCCCAGCCTCTGATTCCCAACCTCTGATTCCCCACCTCTGATTCCCCATATCTGATTCCCCGCCTCTGTTTCCCCGCCTCTGATTCCCCGCCTCTGTTTCCCCATATCTGATCCCCGCCTCTATTTGCCCGCATCTGATTCCCCACCTCTGTTTCCCCATATCTGATTCCCCGCCTCTGAATCCCCAACTCTGATTCCCTGCCTCTAATTTCCCAGCTCTGATTCCCCGCCTCTGATTCCCCGCGTCTGATTACCGGCCTCTGATTCCCCGCCTCTGATTCCCCATCTCTGATTCACAACCTCTGATTCCCCACCTCTGATACCCCATATCTGATTCTCCGCCTCTGTTTCCCCGCCTCTGATTCCCCACCTCTGATTCCCTATATCTGATTCCCCGCCTCTGATTCCCCACCTCTGATTCCCAGCCTCTGATTCGCCAACTATGATTCCCCGCCTCTGATTCCCCGTGTTTGATTCCCTGCCTCTGATTCCCGGTCTCAGATTCCCCATCTCTGATTCACCGCCTTTGATTCGCCACCTCTGATTCCCCATATCTGATTCCCCGCCTCTGTTTCCCCGCCTCTGATTCCCCGCCTCTGATTCCCCATATCTCATTCCCCGCCTCTGAATCCCCATCTCTGATTCCCGGACTCTGATTCCCCACCTCTGATTCCCTGCTACTGATTCTGATACCCTGCCTTTGATTCCCCATCTCTGATTCCGCACATCTGATTCCCTGCCTCTGATTCCCCATCTCTGATTCCCCATTTCTGATTCCCCGCTTCTGTTTCCCCGCCTCTGATTCCCCGCCTCTGTTTCCCAATATCTAAGTCCCCGCCTCTGATTCCCCAACTCTAATTCCCCACCTCTGATTCCCCAGCTCTGATTCCCCGCCTCTGATTCCCCGCATCTGATTCCCTGCATCTGATTCCAAGCCTCTTATTCCCTGCCTCTGATTCCCAACCTCTGATTCCCCACCTCTGATTCCCCATATCTGATTCCCAGCCTCTGTTTCCCCGCCTCTGATTCCCCGCCTCTGTTTCCCCATATCTGATTCCCGGCCTCTGGTTCCCCGCCTCTGATTCCCAGCCTCTGATTCCCTGCCTCTGATTCCCCATCTCCGATTCCGCACATCTGATTCCCTGCCTCTGATTCCCCGCCTCTGATTCCCCGCCTCTGATTCCCTGCCTCTGATTCCCAACCTCTGATTCCCCACCTCTGATTCCCCGTGTTTGATTCCCCGCCTCTGTTTCCCCGCCTCTGATTCCCCTCCTCTGATTCCCCAACTCTAATTCCCCGCCTCTGATTCCCCATATCTGATTCCCCGCCTCTGTTTCCCCGCCTCTGATTCCCCACCCCTGTTTCCCCATATCTGATTCCCTGCCTCTGATTCCGCAACTTTGATCCCAGCATCTGATTCCCCAGCTCTGATTCCCCGCCTCTGATTCCCCGCATCTGATTCCCTGCATCTGATTCCAAGCCTCTGATTCCCTGCCTCTGATTCCCAACCTCTGATTCCCCACCTCTGATTCCCCATATCTGATCCCCAGCCTCTGTTTCCCCGCCTCTGTTTCCCCATATCTGATTCCCGGCCTCTGATTCCCCGCCTCTGATTCCCCGCCTCTGATTCCCTGCCTCTGATTCCCTGCATCTGATTCCCAACCTCTGATTCCCCACCTCTGATTCCCCGTGTTTGATTCCCCGCCCCTGTTTCCCCATATCTGATTCCCTGCCTCTGATTCCCCAACTTTGATTCCCAGCCTCTGATTCCCCAGCTCTGATTCCCCGCCTCTGATTCCCCGTGTTTGATTCCCTGCCTCTGATTCCCCGCCTCTGATTCCCCATCTCTGATTCACCGCCTTTGATTCGCCACCTCTGATTCCCCATATCTGATTCCCCACCTCTGTTTCCCCGCCTCTGATTCCCCGCCTCTGATTCTCCATATCTCATTCCCCGCCTGTGACTCCCCATCTCTGATTCCCGGACTCTGATTCCCCACCTCTGATTCCCGGCCTCTTATTCCCAGCATCTGATTCCAGGCCTCTGATTCCCGTCCTCTGACTCCCCGCTTCTGATTCTGATTCCCTGCCTCTGATTCCCCATCTCTGATTCCGCACATCTGATTACCTGCCTCTGATTCCCCACCTCTGATTCCCCATATCTGATTCCCCGCCTCTGTTTCCACGCCTCTGATTCCCCGCTTCTGTTTCCCCATATCTAATTCCCCACCTCTGATGCCCCAACTCTGATTCCCACCTCTGATTCCACAGCTCTGATTCCCCGCCTCTGATTCCCCACATCCGATTCCCCATATCTGATTCCCCGCCTCTGTTTCCCCGCCCCTGATTCCCCGCCTCTGTTTCCCCATATCTGATTCCCCGCCTCTGATTCCCAACTATGATTCCCCGCCTCTTATTCCCCAGCTCTGATTCCCTGCCTCTGATTCCCTGCGTTCTATTCCCTGCCTCTGATTCCCCGCCTGTGATTCCCCATCTCTGATTCACCACCTCTGATTCCCCACCACTGATTCCCCATATCTAATTCCCCGCCTCTGTTTGCCCGCCTCTGATTCCCCGCCTCTGTTTCCCCATATCTGATTCCCCGCCTCTGAATCCCCAACACTGATTCCCTGCCTCTGATTCCCCAGCTTCATTCCCCGCCTTTGATTCCCCCCGTCTGATTCCCAGCCTCTGAATCCCCGTGTCTGAAAACCTGCCTCTGATTCCCCGCCTCTGATTCCCCATCTCAGATTCACCGCCTCTGATTCCCCACCTCTGATTCCCCATCTCTGATTCCGCACATCCGATTCCCTGCCTCTGATTCCCCGACTCTGATTCCCCACCGCTGATTCCCCAGCTCTGATTCCCCGCCTCTGATTCCCCAACTCTGATTCCCCACCTCTGATTCCCCAGCTGTGATTCCCCGCCTCTGATTCCCCGTGTTTGATCCCCTGCCTCTGATTCCCCAGCTCTGATTCCCCATCTCTGATTCACCGCCTTTGATTCGCCACCTCTGATTCCCCATATCTGATTCCTCGCCACTGTTTCCCCGCCTCTGATTCCCCGCCTCTGATTCCCCATATCTCATTCCCCGCCTCTGATTCTCCATCTCTGATTCCCGGACTCTGATTCCCCACCTCTGATTCCCGACCTCTTATTCCCGGCATCTGATTCCGGCCTCTGATTCCCGGCCTCTGATTCCCTGCTTCTGATTCTGATTCCCTGCCTCTGATTCCCCATTTCTGATTCCGCACATCTAATTCCCTGCCTCTGATTCCCCACCTCTGATTCCCCATATCTGAATCCCCGCCTCTGTTTCCCTGTCTCTGATTCCCCACCTCTGTTTCCCCATATCTAAGTCCCCGCCTCTGATTCCCCAACTTTGATTCCCCACCTCTGATTCCCCAGCTCTGATTCCCCGCCTCTGATTCCCCAACTTTGATTCCCCACCTCTGATTCCCCAGCTCTGATTCCCCGCCTCTGATTCCCCACCTCTGATTCCCCATATCTGATTCCCAGCCTCTGTTTCCCCGCCTCTGATTCCCCAGCCCTGTTTCCCCATATCTGATTCCCTGCCTCTGATTCCCCAACATTGATTCCCAGCCTCTGATTCCCCAGCTCTGATTCCCCGCCTCTGATTCCACGTGTTTGATTCCCTGCCTCTGATTCCCCGCCTCTGATTCCCCATCTCTGATTCACCGCCTTTGATTCGCCACCTCTGATTCCCCATATCTGATTCCCCACCTCTGTTTTCCCGCCTCTGATTCCCCGCCTCTGATTCCCCGCCTCTGATTCTCCATATCTCATTCCCCGCCTCTGATTCCCCATCTCTGATTCCCGGACTCTGATACCCCACCTCTGATTCCCGGCCTCTTATTCCCAGCATCTGATTCCAGGCCTCTGATTCCCGGCCTCTGACTCCCCGCTTCTGATTCTGATTCCCTGCCTCTGATTCCCCATCTCTGATTCCGCACATCTGATTACCTGCCTCTGATTCCCCACCTCTGATTCCCCATATCTGATTCCCCGCCTCTGTTTCCACGCCTCTGATTCCCCGCCTCTGTTTCCCCATATCTAATTCCCCACCTCTGATGCCCCAACTCTGATTCCCCGCCTCTGATTCCACAGCTCTGATTCCCCGCCTCTGATTCCCCACATCCGATTCCCCATATCTGATTCCCCGCCTCTGTTTCCCCGCCCCTGATTCCCCGCCTCTGTTTCCCCATATCTGATTCCCCGCCTCTGATTCCCAACTATGATTCCCCGCCTCTTATTCCCCAGCTCTGATTCCCTGCCTCTGATTCCCCGCGTTCTATTCCCTGCCTCTGATTCCCCGCCTGTGATTCCCCATCTCTGATTCACCACCTCTGATTCCCCACTACTGATTCCCCATATCTAATTCCCCACCTCTGTTTGCCCGCCTCTGATTCCCCGCCTCTGTTTCCCCGTATCTGATTCCCCGCCTCTGAATCCCCAACTCTGATTCCCTGCCTCTGATTCCCCAGCTTCATTCCCCGCCTTTGATTCCCCCCGTCTGATTCCCAGCCTCTGAATCCCCGTGTCTGATAACCTGCCTCTGATTCCCCGCCTCTGATTCCCCATCTCAGATTCACCGCCTCTGATTCCCCACCTCTGATTCCCCATCTCTGATTCCGCACATCCGATTCCCTGCCTCTGATTCCCCGACTCTGATTCCCCACCTCTGATTCCCCAGCTCTGATTCCCCGCCTCTGATTCCCCAACTCTGATTCCCCGCCTCTGATTCCCCAGCTCTGATTCCCCGCCTCTGATTCCCCGTGTTTGATCCCCTGCCTCTGATTCCCCATCTCTGATTCCCCATCTCTGATTCACTGCCTTTGATTCGCCACCTCTGATTCCCCATATCTGATTCCTCGCCACTGTTTCCCCGCCTCTGATTCCCCGCCTCTGATTCCCCATATCTCATTTCCCGCCTCTGATTCCCCATCTCTGATTCCCGGACTCTGATTCCCCACCTCTGATTCCCGACCTCTTATTCCCGGCATCTGATTCCGGCCTGTGATTCCCGGCCTCTGATTCACTGCTTCTGATTCTGATTCCCTGCCTCTGATTCCCCATTTCTGATTCCGCACATCTAATTCCCTGCCTCTGATTCCCCACCTCTGATTCCCCATATCTGAATCCCCGCCTCTGTTTCCCCGTCTCTGATTCCCCGCCTCTGTTTCCCCATATCTAAGACCCCGCCTCTGTTTCCCCAACTTTGATTCCCCACCTCTGATTCCCCAGCTCCGATTCCCCGCCTCTGATTCCCCACCTCTGTTTCCCCATATCTGATTCCCAGCCTCTGTTTCCCCGCCTCTGATTCCCCGCCTCTGTTTCCCCATATCTGATTCCCGGCCTCTGATTCCCCGCCTCTGATTCCCCGCCTCTGATTCCCTGCCTCTGATTCCCGATCTCCGATTCCGCACATCTGATTCCCTGCCTCTCATTCCCCGCCTCTGATTCCCCGCCTCTGATTCCCTGCCTCTGATTCCCAACCTCTGATTCCCCACCTCTGATTCCCAGTGTTTGATTCCCCGCCTCTGTTTCCCCGCCTCTGATTCCCCGCCTCTGATTCCCCAACTCTAATTCCCCGCCTCTGATTCCCCATATCTGATTCCCCGCCTCTGTTTCCCCGCCTCTGATTCCCCGCCCCTGTTTCCCCATATCTGATTCCCTGCCTCTGATTCCCCAACTTTGATTCCCAGCCTCTGATTCCCCAGCTCTGATTCCCCGCCTCTGAATCCCCGCATCTGATTCCCTGCATCTGATTCCAAGCCTCTGATTCCCTGCCTCTGATTCCCAACCTCTGATTCCCCACCTCTAATTCCCCATATCTGATTCCCAGCCTCTGTTTCCCCGCCTCTGATTCCCCACCTCTGTTTCCCCATATCTGATTCCCGGCCTCTGATTCCCCGCCTCTGATTCCCCGCCTCTGATTCCCTGCCTCTGATTCCCCATCTCCGATTCCGCACATCTGATTCCCTGCCTCTGATTCCCCGCCTCTGATTCCCCGCCTCTGATTCCCTGCCTCTGATTTCCAACCTCTGATTCCCCACCTCTGATTCCCCGTGTTTGATTCCCCGCCTATGTTTCCCCGCCTCTGATTCCCCGCCTCTGTTTCCCAATATCTAAGTCCCCGCCTCTGATTCCCCAACTCTAATTCCCCACCTCTGATTCCCCAGCTCTGATTCCCCGCCTCTGATTCCCTGCATCTGATTCCCTGCATCTGATTCCAAGCCTCTGATTCCCTGCCTCTGATTCCCAACCTCTGAGTCCCCACCTCTGATTCCCCATATCTGATTCCCAGCATCTGTTTCTCCGCCTCTGATTCCCCGCCTCTGTTTCCCCATATCTGATTCCCGGCCTCTGGTTCCCTGCCTCTGATTCCCCGCCTCTGATTCCCTGCCTCTGATTCCCCATCTCCGATTCCGCACATCTGATTCGCTGCCTCTGATTCCCCGCCTCTGATTCCCCGCCTCTGATTCCCTGCCTCTGATTCCCAACCTCTGATTCCCCACCTCTGATTCCCCGTGTTTGATTCCCCGCCTCTGTATCCCCGCCTCTGATTCCCCGCCTCTGATTCCCCAACTCTAATTCCCCGCCTCTGATTCCCCATATCTGATTCCCCGCCTCTGTTTCCCCGCCTCTGATTCCCCGCCCCTGTTTCCCCATATCTGATTCCCTGCCTCTGATTCCCCAACTTTGATTCCCAGCCTCTGATTCCCCAGCTCTGATTCCCCGCCTCTGATTCCCCGCATCTGATTCACTGCATCTAATTCCAAGCCTCTGATTCCCTGCCTCTGATATCCAACCTCTGATTCCCCACCTCTGATTCCCCATATCTGATTCCCAGCCTCTGTTTCCCCGCCTCTGATTCCCCGCCTCTGTTTCCCCATATCTGATTCCCGGCCTCTGATTCCCCGCATCTGCTTCCCCGCCTCTGATTCCCTGCCTCTGATTCCTCATCTCCGATTCCGCACATCTGATTCCCTGCCTCTGATTCCCCGCCTCTGATTCCCCGCCTCTGATTCCCTGCCTCTGATTCCCAAACTCTGATTCCCCACCTCTGATTCCCCGTGTTTGATTACCCGCCTCTGTTTCCCCGCCTCTGATTCCCCGCCTCTGATTCCCCAACTCTAATTCCCCGCCTCTGATTCCCCATATCTGATTCCCTGCCTATGTTTCCCCGCCTCTGATTCCCCGCCCCTGTTTCCCCATATCTGATTCCCTGCCTCTGATTCCCCAACTTTGATTCCCAGCCTCTGATTCCCCAGCTCTGATTCCCCGCCTCTGATTCCCCGTGTTTGATTCCCTGCCTCTGATTCCCCGCCTCTGATTCCCCATCTCTGATTCACCGCCTTTGATTCACCACCTCTGATTCCCCATATCTGATTCCCCACGTCTGTTTCCCCGCCTCTGATTCCCCGCCTCTGATTCTCCATATCTCATTACCCGCCTCTGACTCCCCATCTCTGATTCCCGTACTCTGATTCCCCACCTCTGATTCCCGGCCTCTTATTCCCAGCATCTGATTCCAGGCCTCTGATTCCCGGCCTCTGACTCCCCGCTTCTGATTCTGATTCCCCACCTCTGATGCCCCAACTCTGATTCCCCGCCTCTGATTCCCCAGCTCTGATTCCCCGCCTCTGATTCTCCACATCCGATTCCCAATATCTGATTCCCCGCCTTTGTTTCCCCGCCCCTGATTCCCCGCCTCTGTTTCCCCATATCTGATTCCCCGCCTCTGATTCCCAACTATGATTCCCCGCCTCTTATTCCCCAGCTCTGATTCCCTGCCTCTGATTCCCCGCGTTCTATTCCCTGCCTCTGATTCCCCGCCTGTGATTCCCCATCTCTGATTCACCACCTCTGATTCCCCACCACTGATTCCCCATATCTAATTCCCCGCCTCTGTTTGCCCGCCTCTGATTCCCCGCCTCTGTTTCCCCATATCTGATTCCCCGCCTCTGAATCCCCAACTCTGATTCCCTGCCTCTGATTCCCCAGCTTCATTCCCCGCCTTTGATTCCCCCCGTCTGATTCCCAGCCTCTGAATCCCCGTGTCTGATAACCTGCCTCTGATTCCCCGCCTCTGATTCCCCATCTCAGATTCACCGCCTCTGATTCCCCACCTCTGATTCCCCATCTCTGATTCCGCACATCCGATTCCCTGCCTCTGATTCCCCGACTCTGATTCCCCACCTCTGATTCCCCAGCTCTGATTCCCCGCCTCTCATTCCCCAACTCTGATTCCCCGCCTCTGATTCCCCAGCTCTGATTCCCCGCCTCTGATTCCCCGTGTTTGATCCCCTGCCTCTGATTCCCCAGCTCTGATTCCCCATCTCTGATTCACCGCCTTTGATTCGCCACCTCTGATTCCCCATATCTGATTCCTCGCCACTGTTTCCCCGCCTCTGATTCCGCGCCTCTGATTCCCCATATCTCATTCCCCGCCTCTGATTCCCCATCTCTGATTCCCGGACTCTGATTCCCCACATCTGATTCCCGACCTCTTATTCCCGGCATCTGATTCCGGCCTCTGATTCCTGGCCTCTGATTCCCTGCTTCTGATTCTGATTCCCTGCCTCTGATTCCCCATTTCTGATTCCGCACATCTAATTCCCTGCCTCTGATTCCCCACCTCTGATTCCCCATATCTGAATCCCCGCCTCTGTTTCCCCGTCTCTGATTCCCCGCCTCTGTTTCCCCATATCTAAGTCCCCGCCTCTGATTCCCCAACTTTGATTCCCCACCTCTGATTCCCCAGCTCTGATTCCCCGCCTCTGATTCCCCACCTCTGATTCCCCATACCTGATTCCCAGCCTCTGTTTCCCCGCCTCTGATTCCCCACTTCTGTTTCCCCATATCTGATTCCCGGCCTCTGATTCCCTGCCTCTGATTCCCCGCCTCTGATTCCCTGCCTCTGATTCCCCATCTCCGATTCCGCACATCTGATTCCCTGCCTCTCATTCCCCGCCTCTGATTCCCCGCCTCTGATTCCCTGCCTCTGATTCCCAACCTCTGATTCCCCACCTCTGATTCCCCGTGTTTGATTCCCCGCCTCTGTTTCCCCGCCTCTCATTCCCCGCCTCTGATTCCCCAACCCTAATTCCCCGCCTCTGATTCCCCATATCTGATTCCCCGCCTCTGTTTCCCCGCCTCTGATTCCCCGCCCCTGTTTCCCCATATCTGATTCCCTGCCTCTGATTCCCCAACTTTGATTCCCAGACTCTGATTCCCCAGCTCTGATTCCCCGCCTCTGATTCCCCGCATCTGATTCCCTGCATCTGATTCCAAGCCTCTGATTCCCTGCCTCTGATTCCCAACCTCTGATTCCCCACCTCTGATTCCCCATATCTGATTCCCAGCCTCTGTTTCCCCGCCTCTGATTCCCCGCCTCTGTTTCCCCATATCTGATTCCCGGCCTCTGATTCCCCGCCTCTGATTCCCCGCCTCTGATTCCCTGCCTCTGATTCCCCATCTCCGATTCCGCACATCTGATTCCCTGCCTCTGATTCCCCGCCTCTGATTCCCCGCCGCTGATTCCCTGCCTCTGATTCCCCACCTCTGATTCCCCGTGTTTGATTCCCCGCCTCTGTTTCCCCGCCACTGATTCCCCGCCTCTGATTCCCAACTCTAATTCCCCGCGTCTGATTCCCCATATCTGATTCCCCGCCTCTGTTTCCCCGCCTCTGATTCCCCGCCCCTGTTTCCCCATATCTGATTCCCTGACTCTGATTCCCCAACTTTGATTCCCAGCCTCTGATTCCCCAGCTCTGATTCCCCGCCTCTGATTCCACGTGTTTGATTCCCTGCCTCTGATTCCCCGCCTCTGATTAACCATCTCTGATTCACCGCCTTTGATTCGCCACCTCTGATTCCCCATATCTGATTCCCCACCTCTGTTTCCCCGCCTCTGATTCCCCGCCTCTGATTCTCCATATCTCATTCCCAGCCTCTGACTCCCCATCTCTGATTCCCGGACTCTGATTCCCCACCTCTGATTCCCGGCCTCTTATTCCCAGCATCTGATTCCAGGCCTCTGATTCCCGGCCTCTGACTCCCCGCTTCTGATTCTGATTCCCTGCCTCTGATTCCCCATCTCTGATTCCGCACATCTGATTACCTGCCTCTGATTCCCCACCTCTGATTCCACATATCTGATTCCCCGCCTCTGTTTCCACGCCTCTGATTCCCCGCCTCTGTTTCCCCATATCTAATTCCCCACCTCTGATGCCCCAACTCTGATTCCCCGCCTCTGATTCCCCAGCTCTGATTCCCCGCCTCTGATTCCCTGCATCCGATTCCCCATATCTGATTCCCCGCCTCTGTTTCCCTGCCCCTGATTCCCCGCGTCTGTTTCCCCATATCTGATTATCCGCCTCTGATTCCCAACTATGATTCCCCGCCTCTGAATCCCCGCGTCTGATTCCCTGCCTCTGCTTCCCCGCCTCTGATACCCCAACTCTGATTCCCCGCCTCTGATTCCCCGTGTTTGATTCCCTGCCTCTGATTCCCGGCCTCTGATTCCCCATCTCTGATTCACCGCCTTTGATTCGCCACCTCTGATTCCCCATATCTGATTCCCCGCATCTGTTTCCCCGCCTCTGATTCCCCGCCTCTGATTCCCCATATCTCATTCCCCGCCTCTGAATCCCCTTCTCTGATTCCCGGACTCTGATTCCCCACCTCTGATTCCCGGCCTCTTATTCACGGCATCTGATTCCGGCCTCTGATTCCCGGCCTCTGATTCCCTGCTTCTGATTCTGATTCCCTGCCTCTGATTCCCCATCTCTGATTCCGCACATCTGATTCCCTGCCTCTGATTCCCCACCTCTGATTCCCCATATCTGACTCCCCGCCTCTGTTTCCCCGCCTCTGATTCCCCGCCTTTGTTTCCCAATATCTAAGTCCCCGCCTCTGATTCCCCAACTCTGATTCCCCACCTCTGATTCCCCAGCTCTGATTCCCCGCCTCTGATTCCCCGCATCTGATTCCCTGCATCTGATTCCAAGCCTCTGATTCCCTGCCTCTGATTCCCAACCTCTGATTCCCCACCTCTGATTCCCCATATCTGATTCCCCGCCTCTGTTTCCCCGCCTCTGATTCCCCACCTCTGTTTCCCCATATCTGATTCCCGGCCTCTTATTCCCCGCCTCTGATTCCCCACCTCTGATTCCCTACCTCTGATTACCCATCTCCGATTCCGCACATCTGATTCCCTGCCTCTGATTCCCCGCCTCTGATTCCCTGCCTCTGATTCCCAACCTCTGATTCCCCATCTCTGATTCCCCATATCTGATTCCCCGCCTCTGTTTCCCCGCCTCTGATTCCCCTCCTCTGATTCCCCAACTCTAATTCCCCGCCTCTGATTCCCCAGCTCTGATTCCCCGTGTTTGATTCCCTGCCTCTGATTCCCTGCCTCTGATTCCCCAGCTTCATTCCCCGCCTTTGATTCCCCCCGTCTGATTCCCAGCCTCTGAATCCCCGTGTCTGATAACCTGCCTCTGATTCCCCGCCTCTGATTCCCCATCTCAGATTCACCGCCTCTGATTCCCCACCTCTGATTCCCCATCTCTGATTCCGCACATCCGATTCCCTGCCTCTGATTCCCCGACTCTGATTCCCCACCTCTGATTCCCCAGCTCTGATTCCCCGCCTCTGATTCCCCAACTCTGATTCCCCGCCTCTGATTCCCCAGCTCTGATTCCCCGCCTCTGATTCCCCGTGTTTGATCCACTGCCTCTGATTCCCCAGCTCTGATTCCCCATCTCTGATTCACCGCCTTTGATTCGCCACCTCTGATTCCCCATATCTGATTCCTCGCCACTGTTTCCCCGCCTCTGATTCCCCGCCTCTGATTCCCCATATCTCATTCCCCGCCTCTGATTCCCCATCTCTGATTCCCGGACTCTGATTCCCCACCTCTGATTCCCGAACTCTTATTCACGGCATCTGATTCCGGCCTCTGATTCCCGGCCTCTGATTCCCTGCTTCTGATTCTGATTCCCTGCCTCTGATTCCCCATTTCTGATTCCGCACATCTAATTCCCTGCCTCTGATTCCCCACCTCTGATTCCCCATATCTGAATCCCCGCCTCTGTTTCCCCGTCTCTGATTCCCCGCCTCTGTTTCCCCATATCTAAGTCCCCGCCTCTGATTCCCCAACTTTGATTCCCCACCTCTGATTCCCCAGCTCTGATTCCCCGCCTCTGATTCCCCACCTCTGATTCCCCATACCTGATTACCAGCCTCTGTTTCCCCGCATCTGATTCCCCGCTTCTGTTTCCCCATATCTGATTCCCGGCCTCTGATTCCCTGCCTCTGATTCACCGCCTCTGATTCCCTGCCACTGATTCACCATCTCCGATTCCGCACATCTGATTCCCTGCCTCTCATTCCCCGCCTCTGATTCCCCGCCTCTGATTCCCTGCCTCTGATTCCCAACCTCTGATTCCCCACCTCTGATTCCCCGTGTTTGATTCCCCGCCTCTGTTTCCCCGCCTCTGATTCCCCGCCTCTGATTCCCCAACTCTAATTCCCGCCTCTGATTCCCCATATCTGATTCCCCGCCTCTGTTTCCCCGCCTCTGATTCCCCGCCCCTGTTTCCCCATATCTGATTCCCTGCCTCTGATTCCCCAACTTTGATTCCCAGACTCTGATTCCCCAGCTCTGATTCCCCGCCTCTGATTCCCCGCATCTGATTCCCTGCATCTGATTCCAAGCCTCTGATACCCTGCCTCTGATTCCCAACCTCTGATTCCCCACCTCTGATTCCCCATATCTGATTCCCTGCCTATGTTTCCCCGCCTCTGATTCCCCGCCTCTGTTTCCCCATATCTGATTCCCGGCCTCTGATTCCCGCCTCTGATTCCCCGCCTCTGATTCCCTGCCTCTGATTCCCCATCTCCGATTCCGCACATCTGATTCCCTGCCTCTGATTCCCCGCCTCTGATTCCCCGCCGCTGATTCCCTGCCTCTGATTTCCAACCTCTGATTCCCCACCTCTGATTCCCCGTGTTTGATTCCCCGCCTCTGTTTCCCCGCCACTGATTCCCCGCCTCTGATTCCCCGCCCCTGTTTCCCCATATCTGATTCCCTGACTCTGATTCCCCAACTTTGATTCCCAGCCTCTGATTCCCCAGCTCTGATTCCACGCCTCTGATTCCCCGTGTTTGATTCCCTGCCTCTGATTCCCCGCCTCTGATTCCCCATCTCTGATTCACCGCCTTTGATTCGCCACCTCTGATTCCCCATATCTGATTCCCAGCCTCTGTTTCCCCGCCTCTGATTCCCCGCCTCTGTTTCCCCATATCTGATTCCCGGCCTCTGGTTCCCCGCCTCTGATTCCCCGCCTCTGATTCCCTGCCTCTGATTCCCCATCTCCGATTCCGCACATCTGATTCCCTGCCTCTGATTCCCCGCCTCTGATTCCCCGCCTCTGATTCCCTGCCTCTGATTCCCAACCTCTGATTCCCCACCTCTGATTCCCCGTGTTTGATTCCCCGCCTCTGTTTCCCCGCCTCTGATTCCCCGCCTCTGATTCCCCAACTCTAATTCCCCGCCTCTGATTCCCCATATCTGATTCCCCGCCTCTGTTTCCCCGCCTCTGATTCCCCACCCCTGTTTCCCCATATCTGATTCCCTGCCTCTGATTCCCCAACTTTGATTCCCAGCATCTGATTCCCCAGCTCTGATTCCCCGCCTCTGATTCCCCGCATCTGATTCCCTGCATCTGATTCCAAGCCTCTGATTCCCTGCCTCTGATTCCCAACCTCTGATTCCCCACCTCTGATTCCCCATATCTGATCCCCAGCCTCTGTTTCCCCGCCTCTGTTTCCCCATATCTGATTCCCGGCCTCTGATTCCCCGCCTCTGATTCCCCGCCTCTGATTCCCTGCCTCTGATTCCCCATCTCCGATTCCGCACATCTGATTCCCTGCCTCTGATTCCCCAACTCTAATTCCCCGCCTCTGATTCCCCATATCTGATTCCCTGCCTCTGTTTCCCCGCCTCTGATTCCCCGCCCCTGTTTCCCCATATCTGATTCCCTGCCTCTGATTCCCCAACTTTGATTCCCAGCCTCTGATTCCCCAGCTCTAATTCCCCGCCTCTGATTCCCCGTGTTTGATTCCCTGCCTCTGATTCCCCGCCTCTGATTCCCCATCTCTGATTCACCGCCTTTGATTCGCCACCTCTGATTCCCCATATCTGATTCCCCACCTCTGTTTCCCCGCCTCTGATTCCCCGCCTCTGATTCTCCATATCTCATTCCCCGCCTCTGACTCCCCATCTCTGATTCCCGGACTCTGATTCCCCACCTCTGATTCCCGGCCTCTTATTCCCAGCATCTGATTCCAGGCCTCTGATTCCCGTCCTCTGACTCCCCGCTTCTGATTCTGATTCCCTGCCTCTGATTCCCCATCTCTGATTCCGCACATCTGATTACCTGCCTCTGATTCCCCACCTCTGATTCCCCATATCTGATTCCCCGCCTCTGTTTCCACGCCTCTGATTCCCCGCCTCTGTTTCCCCATATCTAATTCCCCACCTCTGATGCCCCAACTCTGATTCCCCGCCTCTGATTCCACAGCTCTGATTCCCCGCCTCTGATTCCCCACATCCGATTCCCCATATCTGATTCCCCGCCTCTGTTTCCCCGCCCCTGATTCCCCGCCTCTGTTTCCCCATATCTGATTCCCCGCCTCTGATTCCCAACTATGATTCCCCGCCTCTTATTCCCCAGCTCTGATTCCCTGCCTCTGATTCCCCGCGTTCTATTCCCTGCCTCTGATTCCCCGCCTGTGATTCCCCATCTCTGATTCACCACCTCTGATTCCCCACCACTGATTCCCCATATCTAATTCCCCGCCTCTGTTTGCCTGCCTCTGATTCCCCGCCTCTGTTTCCCCATATCTGATTCCCCGCCTCTGAATCCCAAACTCTGATTCCCTGCCTCTGATTCCCCAGCTTCATTCCCCGCCTTTGATTCCCCCCGTCTGATTCCCAGCCTCTGAATCCCCGTGTCTGAAAACCTGCCTCTGATTCCACGCCTCCGATTCCCCATCTCAGATTCACCGCCTCTGATTCCCCATCTCTGATTCCCCATCTCTGATTCCGCACATCCGATTCCCTGCCTCTGATTCCCCGACTCTGATTCCCCACCTCTGATTCCCCAGCTCTGATTCCCCGCCTCTGATTCCCCAACTCTGATTCCCCACCTCTGATTCCCCAGCTGTGATTCCCCGCCTCTGATTCCCTGTGTTTGATCCCCTGCCTCTGATTCCCCAGCTCTGATTCCCCATATCTGATTCCCCGCCTCTGTTTCCCCGCCTCTGATTCCTCGCCTCTGATTCCCCATATCTCATTCCCCGCCTCTAAATCCCCATCTCTGATTCCCGGACTCTGATTCCCCACCTCTGATTCCCGGCCTCTTATTCCCGGCATCTGATTCCGGCCTCTGATTCCCGGCCTCTGATTCCCTGCGTCTGTTTCTGATTCCCTGCCTCTGATTCCGCAAATCTAATTCCCTGCCTCTGATTCCCCACCTCTGATTCCCCATATCTGATTCCCCGCCTCTGTTTCCCCACCTTTGATTCCCCGCCTCTGTTTCCCAATATCTAAGTCCCTGCCTCTGATTCCCCAACTCTGATTCCCCACCTCTGATTCCCCAACTCTGATTCCCCGCCTCTGATTCCTCGGCTCTGATTCCCCGCCTCTGATTCCCCGTGTTTGATCCCCTGCCTCTGATTCCCCGCCTCTGATTCCCCATCTCTGATTCACCGCCTTTGATTCGCCACCTCTGATTCCCCATATCTGATTCCTCGCCTCTGTTTCCCCGCCTCTGATTCCCCGCCTCTGATTCCCCATATCTGATTCCCCGCCTCTGTTTCCACGCCTCTGATTCCCCGCCTCTGTTTCCCCATATCTAATTCCCCACCTCTGATGCCCCAACTCTGATTCCCCGCCTCTGATTCCACAGCTCTGATTCCCCGCCTCTGATTCCCCACATCCGATTCCCCATATCTGATTCCCCGCCTCTGTTTCCCCGCCCATGATTCCCCGCCTCTGTTTCCCCATATCTGATTCCCCGCCTCTGATTCCCAACTATGATTCCCCGCCTCTTATTCCCCAGCTCTGATTCCCTGCCTCTGATTCCCCGCATTCTATTCCCTGCCTCTGATTCCACGCCTGTGATTCCCCATCTCAGATTCACCGCCTCTGATTCCCCACCTCTGATTCCCCATCTCTGATTCCGCACATCCGATTCCCTGCCTCTGATTCCCCGACTCTGATTCCCCACCTCTGATTCCCCAGATCTGATTCCCCGCCTCTGATTTCCCAACTCTGATTCCCCACCTCTGATTCCCCAGCTGTGATTCCCCGCCTCTGATTCCCCGTGTTTGATCCCCTGCCTCTGATTCCCCAGCTCTGATTCCCCATATCTGATTCCCCGCCTCTGTTTCCCCGCCTCTGATTCCCCGCCTCTGATTCCCCATATCTCATTCCCCGCCTCTAAATCCCCATCTCTGATTCCCGGACTCTGATTCCCCACCTCTGATTCCCGGCCTCTTATTCCCGGCATCTGATTCCGGCCTCTGATTCACGGCCTCTGATTCCCTGCGTCTGTTTCTGATTCCCTGCCTCTGATTCCGCAAATCTAATTCCCTGCCTCTGATTCCCCACCTCTGATTCCCCATATCTGATTCCCAGCCTCTGTTTCCCCACCTTTGATTCCCCGCCTCTGTTTCCCAATATCTAAGTCCCTGCCTCTGATTCCCCAACTCTGATTCCCCCCCTCTGATTCCCCAACTCTGATTCCCCGCCTCTGATTCCTCGGCTCTGATTCCCCGCCTCTGATTCCCCGTGTTTGATCCCCTGCCTCTGATTCCCCGCCTCTGATTCCCCATCTCTGATTCACCGCCTTTGATTCGCCACCTCTGATTCCCCATATCTGATTCCTCGCCTCTGTTTCCCCGCCTCTGATTCCCCGCCTCTGATTCCCCATATCTCATTCCCCGCCTCTGATTCCCCATCTCTGATTCCCGGACTCTGATTCCCCACCTCTGATTCCCGGCCTCTTATTCCCGGCATCTGATTCCGGCCTCTGATTCCCGGCCTCTGATTCCCTGCTTCTGATTCCCCATCTCTGATTCCGCAAATCTAATTCCCTGCCTCTGATTCCCCACCTCTGATTCCCCATATCTGATTCCCCTCCTCTGTTTCCCCGCCTCTGATTCCCCGCCTCTGTTTCCCCATATCTAAGTCCCCGCCTCTGATTCCCCAACTTTCATTCCCTACCTCTGATTCCCCAGCTCTGATTCCCCGCCTCTGATTCCCCGCATCTGATTCCATGCATTTGATTCCCAGCCTCTGATTCCCAGCCTCTGATTCCCAACCTCTGATTCCCCACCTCTGATTCCCCATATCTGATTCCACGCCTCTGTTTCCCCGCCTCTGATTCCCCGCCTCTGTTTCCCCATATCTGATCCCCGCCTCTATTTGCCCGCATCTGATTCCCCGCCTCTGTTTCCACATATCTGATTCCCCGCCTCTGAATCCCCAACTCTGATTCCCTGCCTCTAATTTCCCAGCTCTCATTCCCCGCCTCTGATTCCCCGCATCTGATTACCGGCCTCTGATTCCCCGCCTCTGATTCCCCATCTCTGATTCACAACCTCTGATTCCCCACCTCTGATACCCCATATCTGATTCCCCGCCTCTGTTTGCCTGCCTCTGATTCCCCGCCTCTGTTTCCCCATATCTGATTCCCCGCCTCTGAATCCCAAACTCTGATTCCCTGCCTCTGATTCCCCAGCTTCATTCCCCGCCTTTGATTCCCCCCGTCTGATTCCCAGCCTCTGAATCCCCGTGTCTGAAAACCTGCCTCTGATTCCACGCCTCCGATTCCCCATCTCAGATTCACCGCCTCTGATTCCCCACCTCTGATTCCCCATCTCTGATTCCGCACATCCGATTCCCTGCCTCTGATTCCTCGTGTTTGATCCCCTGCCTCTGATTCCCCAGCTCTGATTCCCCATATCTGATTCCCCGCCTCTGTTTCCCCGCCTCTGATTCCTCGCCTCTGATTCCCCATATCTCATTCCCCGCCTCTAAATCCCCATCTCTGATTCCCGGACTCTGATTCCCCACCTCTGATTCCCGGCCTCTTATTCCCGGCATCTGATTCCGGCCTCTGATTCCCGGCCTCTGATTCCCTGCGTCTGTTTCTGATTCCCTGCCTCTGATTCCGCAAATCTAATTCCCTGCCTCTGATTCCCCACCTCTGATTCCCCATATCTGATTCCCCGCCTCTGTTTCCCCACCTTTGATTCCCCGCCTCTGTTTCCCAATATCTAAGTCCCTGCCTCTGATTCCCCAACTCTGATTCCCCACCTCTGATTCCCCAACTCTGATTCCCCGCCTCTGATTCCTCGGCTCTGATTCCCCGCCTCTGATTCCCCGTGTTTGATCCCCTGCCTCTGATTCCCCGCCTCTGATTCCCCATCTCTGATTCACCGCCTTTGATTCGCCACCTCTGATTCCCCATATCTGATTCCTCGCCTCTGTTTCCCCGCCTCTGATTCCCCGCCTCTGATTCCCCATATCTCATTCCCCGCCTCTGATTCCCCATCTCTGATTCCCGGACTCTGATTCCCCACCTCTGATTCCCGGCCTCTTATTCCCGGCATCTGATTCCGGCCTCTGATTCCCGGCCTCTGATTCCCTGCTTCTGATTCCCCATCTCTGATTCCGCAAATCTAATTCCCTGCCTCTGATTCCCCACCTCTGATTCCCCATATCTGATTCCCCGCCTCTGTTTCCCCGCCTCTGATTCCCCGCCTCTGTTTCCCCATATCTAAGTCCCCGCCTCTGATTCCCCAACTTTCATTCCCCACCTCTGATTCCCCAGCTCTGATTCCCCGCCTCTGATTCCCCGCATCTGATTCCATGCATCTGATTCCCAGCCTCTGATTCCCAGCCTCTGATTCCCAACCTCTGATTCCCCACCTCTGATTCCCCATATCTGATTCCACGCCTCTGTTTCCCCATATCTGATCCCCGCCTCTATTTGCCCGCATCTGATTCCCCGCCTCTGTTTCCCCATATCTGATTCCCCGCCTCTGAATCCCCAACTCTGATTCCCTGCCTCTAATTTCCCAGCTCTGATTCCCCGCCTCTGATTCCCCGCGTCTGATTACCGGCCTCTGATTCCCCGCCTCTGATTCCCCATCTCTGATTCACAACCTCTGATTCCCCACCTCTGATACCCCATATCTGATTCCCCGCCTCTGTTTCCCCGCCTCTGATTCCCCACCTCTGATTCCCAATATCTGATTCCCCGCCTCTGATTCCCCACCTCTGATTCCCCGCCTCTGATTCGCCAGCTATGATTCCCCGCCTCTGATTCCCCATCTCTGATTCACCGCCTTTGATTCGCCACCTCTGATTCCCCATATCTGATTCCCCGCCTCTGTTTCCCCGCCTCTGATTCCCCGCCTCTGATTCCCCATATCTCATTCCCCGCCTCTGAAACCCCATCTCTGATTCCCTGCCTCTGACTTCCCGCCTCTGATTCCCCATCTCTGATTCACCGCCTTTGATTCGCCACCTCTGATTCCCCATATCTGATTCCCCACCTCTGTTTCCCCGCCTCTGATTCCCCGCCTCTGATTCTCCATATCTCATTCCCCGCCTCTGACTCCCCATCTCTGATTCCCGGACTCTGATTCCCCACCTCTGATTCCCGGCCTCTTATTCCCAGCATCTGATTCCAGGCCTCTGATTCCCGTCCTCTGACTCCCCGCTTCTGATTCTGATTCCCTGCCTCTGATTCCCCATCTCTGATTCCGCACATCTGATTACCTGCCTCTGATTCCCCACCTCTGATTCCCCATATCTGATTCCCCGCCTCTGTTTCCACGCCTCTGATTCCCCGCCTCTGTTTCCCCATATCTAATTCCCCACCTCTGATGCCCCAACTCTGATTCCCCGCCTCTGATTCCACAGCTCTGATTCCCCGCCTCTGATTCCCCACATCCGATTCCCCATATCTGATTCCCCGCCTCTGTTTCCCCGCCCCTGATTCCCCGCCTCTGTTTCCCCATATCTGATTCCCCGCCTCTGATTCCCAACTATAATTCCCCGCCTCTTATTCCCCAGCTCTGATTCCCTGCCTCTGATTCCCCGCGTTCTATTCCCTGCCTCTGATTCCCCGCCTGTGATTCCCCATCTCTGATTCACCACATCTGATTCCCCACCACTGATTCCCCATATCTAATTCCCCGCCTCTGTTTGCCTGCCTCTGATTCCCCGCCTCTGTTTCCCCATATCTGATTCCCCGCCTCTGAATCCCCAACTCTGATTCCCTGCCTCTGATTCCCCAGCTTCATTCCCCGCCTTTGATTCCCCCCGTCTGATTCCCAGCCTCTGAATCCCCGTGTCTGAAAACCTGCCTCTGATTCCACGCCTCTGATTCCCCATCTCAGATTCACCGCCTCTGATTCCCCACCTCTGATTCCCCATCTCTGATTCCGCACATCCGATTCCCTGCCTCTGATTCCCCGACTCTGATTCCCCACCTCTGATTCCCCAGATCTGATTCCCCGCCTCTGATTTCCCAACTCTGATTCCCCACCTCTGATTCCCCAGCTGTGATTCCCCGCCTCTGATTCCCCGTGTTTGATCCCCTGCCTCTGATTCCCCAGCTCTGATTCCCCATATCTGATTCCCCGCCTCTGTTTCCCCGCCTCTGATTCCCCATATCTCATTCCGCGCCTCTAAATCCCCATCTCTGATTCCCGGACTCTGATTCCCCACCTCTGATTCCCGGCTTCTTATTCCCGGCATCTGATTCCGGCCTCTGATTCACGGCCTCTGATTCCCTGCGTCTGTTTCTGATTCCCTGCCTCTGATTCCGCAAATCTAATTCCCTGCCTCTGATTCCCCACCTCTGATTCCCCATATCTGATTCCCAGCCTCTGTTTCCCCACCTTTGATTCCCCGCCTCTGTTTCCCAATATCTAAGTCCCTGCCTCTGATTCCCCAACTCTGATTCCCCCCCTCTGATTCCCCAACTCTGATTCCCCGCCTCTGATTCCTCGGCTCTGATTCCCCGCCTCTGATTCCCCGTGTTTGATCCCCTGCCTCTGATTCCCCGCCTCTGATTCCCCATCTCTGATTCACCGCCTTTGATTCGCCACCTCTGATTCCCCATATCTGATTCCTCGCCTCTGTTTCCCCGCCTCTGATTCCCCGCCTCTGATTCCCCATATCTCATTCCCCGCCTCTGATTCCCCATCTCTGATTCCCGGACTCTGATTCCCCACCTCTGATTCCCGGCCTCTTATTCCCGGCATCTGATTCCGGCCTCTGATTCCCGGCCTCTGATTCCCTGCTTCTGATTCCCCATCTCTGATTCCGCAAATCTAATTCCCTGCGTCTGATTCCCCACCTCTGATTCCCCATATCTGATTCCCCTCCTCTGTTTCCCCGCCTCTGATTCCCCGCCTCTGTTTCCCCATATCTAAGTCCCCGCCTCTGATTCCCCAACTTTCATTCCCCACCTCTGATTCCCCAGCTCTGATTCCCCGCCTCTGATTCCCCGCATCTGATTCCATGCATCTGATTCCCAGCCTCTGATTCCCAGCCTCTGATTCCCAACCTCTGATTCCCCACCTCTGATTCCCCATATCTGATTCCACGCCTCTGTTTCCCCGCCTCTGATTCCCCGCCTCTGTTTCCCCATATCTGATCCCCGCCTCTATTTGCCCGCATCTGATTCCCCGCCTCTGTTTCCCCATATCTGATTCCCCGCCTCTGAATCCCCAACTCTGATTCCCTGCCTCTAATTTCCCAGCTCTGATTCCCCGCCTCTGATTCCCCGCGTCTGATTACCGGCCTCTGATTCCCCACCTCTGATTCCCCATCTCTGATTCACAACCTCTGATTCCCCACCTCTGATACCCCATATCTGATTCCCCGCCTCTGTTTCCCCGCCTCTGATTCCCCACCTCTGATTCCCAATATCTGATTCCCCGCCTCTGATTCCCCACCTCTGATTCCCCGCCTCTGATTCGCCAGCTATGATTCCCCGCCTCTGATTCCCCGTGTTTGATTCCCTGCCTCTGATTCCCGGCCTCTGATTCCCCATCTCTGATTCACCGCCTTTGATTCGCCACCTCTGATTCCCCATATCTGATTCCCCGCCTCTGTTTCCCCGCCTCTGATTCCCCGCCTCTGATTCCCCATATCTCATTCCCCGCCTCTGAATCCCCATCTCTGATTCCCGGACTCTGATTCCCCGCCTCTGATTCCACAACTCTAATTCCCCACCTCTGATTCCCCAGCTCTGATTCCCCGCCTCTGATTCCCCGCATCTGATTCCCTGCATCTGATTCCAAGCCTCTTATTCCCTGCCTCTGATTCCCAACCTCTGATTCCCTGCTTCTGATTCCCCATCTCTGATTCCGCAAATCTAATTCCCTGCGTCTGATTCCCCACCTCTGATTCCCCATATCTGATTCCCCTCCTCTGTTTCCCCGCCTCTGATTCCCCGCCTCTGTTTCCCCATATCTAAGTCCCCGCCTCTGATTCCCCAACTTTCATTCCCCACCTCTGATTCCCCAGCTCTGATTCCCCGCCTCTGATTCCCCGCATCTGATTCCATGCATCTGATTCCCAGCCTCTGATTCCCAGCCTCTGATTCCCAACCTCTGATTCCCCACCTCTGATTCCCCATATCTGATTCCACGCCTCTGTTTCCCCGCCTCTGATTCCCCGCCTCTGTTTCCCCATATCTGATCCCCGCCTCTATTTGCCCGCATCTGATTCCCCGCCTCTGTTTCCCCATATCTGATTCCCCGCCTCTGAATCCCCAACTCTGATTCCCTGCCTCTAATTTCCCAGCTCTGATTCCCCGCCTCTGATTCCCCGCGTCTGATTACCGGCCTCTGATTCCCCACCTCTGATTCCCCATCTCTGATTCACAACCTCTGATTCCCCACCTCTGATACCCCATATCTGATTCCCCGCCTCTGTTTCCCCGCCTCTGATTCCCCACCTCTGATTCCCAATATCTGATTCCCCGCCTCTGATTCCCCACCTCTGATTCCCCGCCTCTGATTCGCCAGCTATGATTCCCCGCCTCTGATTCCCCGTGTTTGATTCCCTGCCTCTGATTCCCGGCCTCTGATTCCCCATCTCTGATTCACCGCCTTTGATTCGCCACCTCTGATTCCCCATATCTGATTCCCCGCCTCTGTTTCCCCGCCTCTGATTCCCCGCCTCTGATTCCCCATATCTCATTCCCCGCCTCTGAATCCCCATCTCTGATTCCCGGACTCTGATTCCCCGCCTCTGATTCCACAACTCTAATTCCCCACCTCTGATTCCCCAGCTCTGATTCCCCGCCTCTGATTCCCCGCATCTGATTCCCTGCATCTGATTCCAAGCCTCTTATTCCCTGCCTCTGATTCCCAACCTCTGATTCCCCACCTCTGATTCCCCATATCTGATTCCCAGCCTCTGTTTCCCCGCCTCTGATTCCCCGCCTCTGTTTCCCCATATCTGATTCCCGGCCTCTGGTTCCCCGCCTCTGATTCCCTGCCTCTGATTCCCTGCCTCTGATTCCCCATCTCCGATTCCGCACATCTGATTCCCTGCCTCTGATTCCCCGCCTCTGATTCCCCGCCTCTGATTCCCTGCCTCTGATTCCCAACCTCTGATTCCCCACCTCTGATTCCCCATGTTTGATTCCCCGCCTCTGTTTCCCCGCCTCTGATTCCCCGCCTCTGATTCCCCAACTCTAATTCCCCGCCTCTGATTCCCCATATCTGATTCCCCGCCTCTGTTTCCCCGCCTCTGATTCCCCACCCCTGTTTCCCCATATCTGATTCCCTGCCTCTGATTCCCCAACTTTGATTCCCAGCATCTGATTCCCCAGCTCTGATTCCCCGCCTCTGATTCCCCGCATCTGATTCCCTGCATCTGATTCCAAGCCTCTGATTCCCTGCCTCTGATTCCCAACCTCTGATTCCTCACCTCTGATTCCCCATATCTGATCCCCAGCCTCTGTTTCCCCGCCTCTGTTTCCCCATATCTGATTCCCGGCCTCTGATTCCCCGCCTCTGATTCCCCGCCTCTGATTCCCTGCCTCTGATTCCCCATCTCCGATTCCGCACATCTGATTCCCTGCCTCTGATTCCCCGCCTCTGATTCCCCGCCTCTGATTCCCTGCATCTGATTCCCACCCTCTGATTCCCCACCTCTGATTCCCCGTGTTTGATTCCCCGCCTCTGTTTCCCCGCCTCTGATTCCCCGCCTCTGATTCCCCAACTCTAATTCCCCGCCTCTGATTCCCCATATCTGATTCCCTGCCTCTGTTTCCCCGCCTCTGATTCCCCGCCCCTGTTTCCCCATATCTGATTCCCTGCCTCTGATTCCCCAACTTTGATTCCCAGCCTCTGATTCCCCAGCTCTGATTCCCCGCCTCTGATTCCCCGTGTTTGATTCCCTGCCTCTGATTCCCCGCCTCTGATTCCCCATCTCTGATTCACCGCCTTTGATTCGCCACCTCTGATTCCCCATATCTGATTCCCCACCTCTGTTTCCCCGCCTCTGATTCCCCGCCTCTGATTCTCCATATCTCATTCCCCGCCTCTGACTCCCCATCTCTGATTCCCGGACTCTGATTCCCCACCTCTGATTCCCGGCCTCTTATTCCCAGCATCTGATTCCAGGCCTCTGATTCCCGTCCTCTGACTCCCCGCTTCTGATTCTGATTCCCTGCCTCTGATTCCCCATCTCTGATTCCCCATATCTGATTCCCCGCCTCTGTTTCCACGCCTCTGATTCCCCGCCTCTGTTTCCCCATATCTAATTCCCCACCTCTGATGCCCCAACTCTGATTCCCCGCCTCTGATTCCACAGCTCTGATTCCCCGCCTCTGATTCCCCACATCCGATTCCCCATATCTGATTCCCCGCCTCTGTTTCCCCGCCCCTGATTCCCCGCCTCTGTTTCCCCATATCTGATTCCCCGCCTCTGATTCCCAACTATGATTCCCCGCCTCTTATTCCCCAGCTCTGATTCCCTGCCTCTGATTCCCCGCGTTCTATTCCCTGCCTCTGATTCCCCGCCTGTGATTCCCCATCTCTGATTCACCACCTCTGATTCCCCACCACTGATTCCCCATATCTAATTCCCCGCCTCTGTTTGCCCGCCTCTGATTCCCCGCCTCTGTTTCCCCATATCTGATTCCCCGCCTCTGAATCCCCAACTCTGATTCCCTGCCTCTGATTCCCCAGCTTCATTCCCCGCCTTTGATTCCCCCCGTCTGATTCCCAGCCTCCGAATCCCCGTGTCTGAAAACCTGCCTCTGATTCCCCGCCTCTGATTCCCCATCTCAGATTCACCGCCTCTGATTCCCCACCTCTGATTCCCCATCTCTGATTCCGCACATCCAATTCCCTGCCTCTGATTCCCCGACTCTGATTCCCCACCTCTGATTCCCCAGCTCTGATTCCCCGCCTCTGATTCCCCAACTCTGATTCCCCACCTCTGATTCCCCAGCTGTGATTCCCCGCCTCTGATTCCCCGTGTTTGATCCCCTGCCTCTGATCCCCCAGCTCTGATTCCCAGCCTCTGATTCCCCAGCTCTGATTCCCCGCCTCTGATTCCCCGTGTTTGATTCCCTGCCTCTGATTCCCTGCTTCTGATTCCCCATCTCTGATTCCGCAAATCTAATTCCCTGCCTCTGATTCCCCACCTCTGATTCCCCATATCTGATTCCCCACCTCTGTTTCCCGGCCTCTGATTCCCCGCTTCTGATTCTGATTCCCTGCCTCTGATTCCCCACCTCTGATTCCCCATATCTGATTCCCCACCTCTGTTTCCCGGCCTCTGATTCCCCGCTTCTGATTCTGATTCCCTGCCTCTGATTCCCCATCTCTGATTCCGCACATCTGATTCCCTGCCTCTGATTCCCTTCCTCTGTTTCCCCATATCTAATTCCCAACCTCTGATGCCCCAACTCTGATTCCCTGCCTCTGATTCCCCGCGTTCTATTCCCTGCCTCTGATTCCCCGCCTGTGATTCCCCATCTCTGATTCACCACCTCTGATTCCCCACCTCTGATTCCCCATATCTAATTCCCCGCCTCTGTTTGCCCGACTCTGATTCCCCGCCTCTGTTTCCCCATATCTGATTCCCCGCCTCTGAATCCCCAACTCTGATTCCCTGCCTCTGATTCCCCAGCTCTGATTCCCCGCCTTTGATTCCCCCATCTGATTCCCAGCCTCTGAAACCCCGTGTCTGATTTCTTGCCTCTGATTCCCCGCCTCTGATTCCCCATCTCTGATTCACAGCCTCTGATTCCCCACCTCTGATTCCCCATCTCTGATTCCGCACATCTGATTCCCTGCCTCTGATTCCCCGACTCAGATCCCCACCTCTGATTCCGCAGCTCTGATTCCCCGCCTCTGATTCCCCAACTCTGATTCCCCGCCTCTGATTCCCCAGCTCTCATTCCCCGCCTCTGATTCCCCGTGTTTGATTCCCTGCCTCTGATACCCCGCCTCTGATTCCCCATCTCTGATTCACCGCCTTTGATTCGCCACCTCTGATTCCCCATATCTGATTCCTCGCCTCTGTTTCCCCGCCTCTGATTCCCCGCCTCTGATTCCCCATATCTCATTCCCCGCCTCTGATTCCCCACCTCTGATTCCCGGCCTCTTATTCCCGGCATCTGATTCCGGCCTCTGATTCCCGTCCTCTGATTCCCTGCCTCTGATTCCCCACCTCTGATTCCCCATATCTGATTCCCCGCCTCTGTTTCCCCGCCTCTGATTCCCCGCCTCTGTTTCCCCATATCTAAGTCCCCGCCTCTGATTCCCCAACTTTGATTCCCCACCTCTGATTCCCCAGCTCTGATTCCCCGCCTCTGATTCCCCGCATCTGATTCCATGCATCTGATTCCCAGCCTCTGATTCCCAGCCTCTGATTCCCAACCTCTGATTCCCCACCTCTGATTCCCCATATCTGATTCCCCGCCTCTGTTTCCCCGCCTCTGATTCCCCGCCTCTGTTTCCCCATATCTGATCCCCGCCTCTATTTGCCCGCATCTGATTCCCCACCTCTGTTTCCCCATATCTGATTCCCCGCCTCTGAATCCCCAACTCTGATTCCCTGCCTCTAATTTCCCAGCTCTGATTCCCCGCCTCTGATTCCCCGCGTCTGATTACCGGCCTCTCATTCCCCGCCTCTGATTCCCCATCTCTGATTCACAACCTCTGATTCCCCACCTCTGATACCCCATATCTGATTCTCCACCTCTGTTTCCCCGCCTCTGATTCCCCACCTCTGATTCCCAATATCTGATTCCCCGCCTCTGATTCCCCACCTCTGATTCCCAGCCTCTGATTCGCCAGCTATGATTCCCCGCCTCTGATTCCCCGTGTTTGATTCCCTGCCTCTGATTCCCGGTCTCAGATTCCCCATCTCTGATTCACCGCCTTTGATTCGCCACCTCTGATTCCCCATATCTGATTCCCCGCCTCTGTTTCCCCGCCTCTGATTCCCCGCCTCTGATTCCCCATATCTCATTCCCCGCCTCTGAATCCCCATCTCTGATTCCCGGACTCTGATTCCCCACCTCTGATTCCCTGCTACTGATTCTGATTCCCTGCCTTTGATTCCCCATCTCTGATTCCGCACATCTGATTCCCTGCCTCTGATTCCCCATCTCTGATTCCCCATTTCTGATTCCCCGCTTCTGTTTCCCCGCCTCTGATTCCCCGCCTCTGTTTCCCAATATCTAAGTCCCCGCCTCTGATTCCCCAACTCTAATTCCCCACCTCTGATTCCCCAGCTCTGATTCCCCGCCTCTGATTCCCCGCATCTGATTCCCTGCATCTGATTCCAAGCCTCTTATTCCCTGCCTCTGATTCCCAACCTCTGATTCCCCACCTCTGATTCCCCATATCTGATTCCCAGCCTCTGTTTCCCCGCCTCTGATTCCCCGCCTCTGTTTCCCCATATCTGATTCCCGGCCTCTGGTTCCCCGCCTCTGATTCCCAGCCTCTGATTCCCTGCCTCTGATTCCCCATCTCCGATTCCGCACATCTGATTCCCTGCCTCTGATTCCCCGCCTCTGATTCCCCGCCTCTGATTCCCTGCCTCTGATTCCCAACCTCTGATTCCCCACCTCTGATTCCCCGTGTTTGATTCCCCGCCTCTGTTTCCCCGCCTCTGATTCCCCTCCTCTGATTCCCCAACTCTAATTCCCCGCCTCTGATTCCCCATATCTGATTCCCCGCCTCTGTTTCCCCGCCTCTGATTCCCCACCCCTGTTTCCCCATATCTGATTCCCTGCCTCTGATTCCCCAACTTTGATCCCAGCATCTGATTCCCCAGCTCTGATTCCCCGCCTCTGATTCCCCGCATCTGATTCCCTGCATCTGATTCCAAGCCTCTGATTCCCTGCCTCTGATTCCCAACCTCTGATTCCCCACCTCTGATTCCCCATATCTGATCCCCAGCCTCTGTTTCCCCGCCTCTGTTTCCCCATATCTGATTCCCGGCCTCTGATTCCCCGCCTCTGATTCCCCGCCTCTGATTCCCTGCCTCTGATTCCCTGCATCTGATTCCCAACCTCTGATTCCCCACCTCTGATTCCCCGTGTTTGATTCCCCGCCCCTGTTTCCCCATATCTGATTCCCTGCCTCTGATTCCCCAACTTTGATTCCCAGCCTCTGATTCCCCAGCTCTGATTCCCCGCCTCTGATTCCCCGTGTTTGATTCCCTGCCTCTGATTCCCCGCCTCTGATTCCCCATCTCTGATTCACCGCCTTTGATTCGCCACCTCTGATTCCCCATATCTGATTCCCCACCTCTGTTTCCCCGCCTCTGATTCCCCGTGTTTGATTCCCTGCCTCTGATACCCCGCCTCTGATTCCCCATCTCTGATTCACCGCCTTTGATTCGCCACCTCTGATTCCCCATATCTGATTCCTCGCCTCTGTTTCCCCGCCTCTGATTCCCCGCCTCTGATTCCCCATATCTCATTCCCCGCCTCTGATTCCCCACCTCTGATTCCCGGCCTCTTATTCCCGGCATCTGATTCCGGCCTCTGATTCCCGTCCTCTGATTCCCTGCCTCTGATTCCCCACCTCTGATTCCCCATATCTGATTCCCCGCCTCTGTTTCCCCGCCTCTGATTCCCCGCCTCTGTTTCCCCATATCTAAGTCCCCGCCTCTGATTCCCCAACTTTGATTCCCCACCTCTGATTCCCCAGCTCTGATTCCCCGCCTCTGATTCCCCGCATCTGATTCCATGCATCTGATTCCCAGCCTCTGATTCCCAGCCTCTGATTCCCAACCTCTGATTCCACACCTCTGATTCCCCATATCTGATTCCCCGCCTCTGTTTCCCCGCCTCAGATTCCCCGCCTCTGTTTCCCCATATCTGATCCCCGCCTCTATTTGCCCGCATCTGATTCCCCACCTCTGTTTCCCCATATCTGATTCCCCGCCTCTGAATCCCCAACTCTGATTCCCTGCCTCTAATTTCCCAGCTCTGATTCCCCGCCTCTGATTCCCCGCGTCTGATTACCGGCCTCTGATTCCCCGCCTCTGATTCCCCATCTCTGATTCACAACCTCTGATTCCCCACCTCTGATACCCCATATCTGATTCTCCGCCTCTGTTTCCCCGCCTCTGATTCCCCACCTCTGATTCCCAATATCTGATTCCCCGCCTCTGATTCCCCACCTCTGATTCCCAGCCTCTGATTCGCCAGCTATGATTCCCCGCCTCTGATTCCCCGTGTTTGATTCCCTGCCTCTGATTCCCGGTCTCAGATTCCCCATCTCTGATTCACCGCCTTTGATTCGCCACCTCTGATTCCCCATATCTGATTCCCCGCCTCTGTTTCCCCGCCTCTGATTCCCCGCCTCTGATTCCCCATATCTCATTCCCCGCCTCTGAATCCCCATCTCTGATTCCCGGACTCTGATTCCCCACCTCTGATTCCCTGCTACTGATTCTGATTCCCTGCCTTTGATTCCCCATCTCTAATTCCGCACATCTGATTCCCTGCCTCTGATTCCCCATCTCTGATTCCCCATTTCTGATTCCCCGCTTCTGTTTCCCCGCCTCTGATTCCCCGCCTCTGTTTCCCAATATCTAAGTCCCCGCCTCTGATTCCCCAACTCTAATTCCCCACCTCTGATTCCCCAGCTCTGATTCCCCGCCTCTGATTCCCCGCATCTGATTCCCTGCATCTGATTCCAAGCCTCTTATTCCCTGCCTCTGATTCCCAACCTCTGATTCCCCACCTCTGATTCCCCATATCTGATTCCCAGCCTCTGTTTCCCCGCCTCTGATTCCCCGCCTCTGTTTCCCCATATCTGATTCCCGGCCTCTGGTTCCCCGCCTCTGATTCCCAGCCTCTGATTCCCTGCCTCTGATTCCCCATCTCCGATTCCGCACATCTGATTCCCTGCCTCTGATTCCCCGCATCTGATTCCCCGCCTCTGATTCCCTGCCTCTGATACCCAACCTCTGATTCCCCACCTCTGATTCCCCGTGTTTGATTCCCCGCCTCTGTTTCCCCGCCTCTGATTCCCCTCCTCTGATTCCCCAACTCTAATTCCCCGCCTCTGATTCCCCATATCTGATTCCCCGCCTCTGTTTCCCCGCCTCTGATTCCCCACCCCTGTTTCCCCATATCTGATTCCCTGCCTCTGATTCCCCAACTTTGATCCCAGCATCTGATTCCCCAGCTCTGATTCCCCGCCTCTGATTCCCCGCATCTGATTCCCTGCATCTGATTCCAAGCCTCTGATTCCCTGCCTCTGATTCCCAACCTCTGATTCCCCACCTCTGATTCCCCATATCTGATCCCCAGCCTCTGTTTCCCCGCCTCTGTTTCCCCATATCTGTTTCCCGGCATCTGATTCCCCGCCTCTGATTCCCCGCCTCTGATTCCCTGCCTCTGATTCCCTGCATCTGATTCCCAACCTCTGATTCCCCACCTCTGATTCCCCGTGTTTGATTCCCCGCCCCTGTTTCCCCATATCTGATTCCCTGCCTCTGATTCCCCAACTTTGATTCCCAGCCTCTGATTCCCCAGCTCTGATTCCCCGCCTCTGATTCCCCGTGTTTGATTCCCTGCCTCTGATTCCCCGCCTCTGATTCCCCATCTCTGATTCACCGCCTTTGATTCGCCACCTCTGATTCCCCATATCTGATTCCCCACCTCTGTTTCCCCGCCTCTGATTCCCCGCCTCTGATTCTCCATATCTCATTCCCCGCCTCTGACTCCCCATCTCTGATTCCCGGACTCTGATTCCCCACCTCTGATTCCCGGCCTCTTATTCCCAGCATCTGATTCCAGGCCTCTGATTCCCGTCCTCTGACTCCCCGCTTCTGATTCTGATTCCCTGCCTCTGATTCCCCATCTCTGATTCCGCACATCTGATTACCTGCCTCTGATTCCCCACCTCTGATTCCCCATATCTGATTCCCCGCCTCTGTTTCCACGCCTCTGATTCCCCGCTTCTGTTTCCCCATATCTAATTCCCCACCTCTGATGCCCCAACTCTGATTCCCCGCCTCTGATTCCACAGCTCTGATTCCCCGCCTCTGATTCCCCACATCCGATTCCCCATATCTGATTCCCCGCCTCTGTTTCCCCGCCCCTGATTCCCCGCCACTGTTTCCCCATATCTGATTCCCCGCCTCTGATTCCCAACTATGATTCCCCGCCTCTTATTCCCCAGCTCTGATTCCCTGCCTCTGATTCCCTGCGTTCTATTCCCTGCCTCTGATTCCCCGCCTGTGATTCCCCATCTCTGATTCACCACGTCTGATTCCCCACCACTGATTCCCCATATCTAATTCCCCGCCTCTGTTTGCCCGCCTCTGATTCCCTGCCTCTGTTTCCCCATATCTGATTCCCCGCCTCTGAATCCCCAACACTGATTCCCTGCCTCTGATTCCCCAGCTTCATTCCCCGCCTTTGATTCCCCCCGTCTGATTCCCAGCCTCTGAATCCCCGTGTCTGAAAACCTGCCTCTGATTCCCCGCCTCTGATTCCCCTCTCAGATTCACCGCCTCTGATTCCCCACCTCTGATTCCCCATCTCTGATTCCGCACATCCGATTCCCTGCCTCTGATTCCCCGACTCTGATTCCCCACCGCTGATTCCCCAGCTCTGATTCCCCGCCTCTGATTCCCCAACTCTGATTCCCCACCTCTGATTCCCCAGCTGTGATTCCCCGCCTCTGATTCCCCGTGTTTGATCCCCTGCCTCTGATTCCCCAGCTCTGATTCCCCATCTCTGTTTCACCGCCTTTGATTCGCCACCTCTGATTCCCCATATCTGATTCCTCGCCACTGTTTCCCCGCCTCTGATTCCCCGCCTCTGATTCCCCATATCTCATTCCCCGCCTCTGATTCTCCATCTCTGATTCCCGGACTCTGATTCCCCACCTCTGATTCCCGACCTCTTATTCCCGGCATCTGATTCCGGCCTCTGATTCCCGGCCTCTGATTCCCTGCTTCTGATTCTGATTCCCTGCCTCTGATTCCCCATTTCTGATTCCGCACATCTAATTCCCTGCCTCTGATTTCCCACCTCTGATTCCCCATATCTGAATCCCCGCCTCTGTTTCCCTGTCTCTGATTCCCCACCTCTGTTTCCCCATATCTAAGTCCCCGCCTCTGATTCCCCAACTTTGATTCCCCACCTCTGATTCCCCAGCTCTGATTCCCCGCCTCTGATTCCCCAACTTTGATTCCCCACCTCTGATTCCCCAGCTCTGATTCCCCGCCTCTGATTCCCCACCTCTGATTCCCCATATCTGATTCCCAGCCTCTGTTTCCCCGCCTCTGATTCCCCAGCCCTGTTTCCCCATATCTGATTCCCTGCCTCTGATTCCCCAACATTGATTCCCAGCCTCTGATTCCCCAGCTCTGATTCCCCGCCTCTGATTCCACGTGTTTGATTCCCTGCCTCTGATTCCCCGCCTCTGATTCCCCATCTCTGATTCACCGCCTTTGATTCGCCACCTCTGATTCCCCATATCTGATTCCCCACCTCTGTTTCCCCGCCTCTGATTCCCCGCCTCTGATTCCCCGCCTCTGATTCTCCATATCTCATTCCCCGCCTCTGACTCCCCATCTCTGATTCCCGGACTCTGATACCCCACCTCTGATTCCCGGCCTCTTATTCCCAGCATCTGATTCCAGGCCTCTGATTCCCGGCCTCTGACTCCCCGCTTCTGATTCTGATTCCCTGCCTCTGATTCCCCATCTCTGATTCCGCACATCTGATTACCTGCCTCTGATTCCCCACCTCTGATTCCCCATATCTGATTCCCCGCCTCTGTTTCCACGCCTCTGATTCCCCGCCTCTGTTTCCCCATATCTAATTCCCCACCTCTGATGCCCCAACTCTGATTCCCCGCCTCTGATTCCACAGCTCTGATTCCCCGCCTCTGATTCCCCACATCCGATTCCCCATATCTGATTCCCCGCCTCTGTTTCCCCGCCCCTGATTCCCCGCCTCTGTTTCCCCATATCTGATTCCCCGCCTCTGATTCCCAACTATGATTCCCCGCCTCTTATTCCCCAGCTCTGATTCCCTGCCTCTGATTCCCCGCGTTCTATTCCCTGCCTCTGATTCCCCGCCTGTGATTCCCCATCTCTGATTCACCACCTCTGATTCCCCACCACTGATTCCCCATATCTAATTCCCCACCTCTGTTTGCCCGCCTCTGATTCCCCGCCTCTGTTTCCCCGTATCTGATTCCCCGCCTCTGAATCCCCAACTCTGATTCCCTGCCTCTGATTCCCCAGCTTCATTCCCCGCCTTTGATTCCCCCCGTCTGATTCCCAGCCTCTGAATCCCCGTGTCTGATAACCTGCCTCTGATTCCCCGCCTCTGATTCCCCATCTCAGATTCACCGCCTCTGATTCCCCACCTCTGATTCCCCATCTCTGATTCCGCACATCCGATTCCCTGCCTCTGATTCCCCGACTCTGATTCCCCACCTCTGATTCCCCAGCTCTGATTCCCCGCCTCTGATTCCCCAACTCTGATTCCCCGCCTCTGATTCCCCGTGTTTGATCCCCTGCCTCTGATTCCCCATCTCTGATTCCCCATCTCTGATTCACCGCCTTTGATTCGCCACCTCTGATTCCCCATATCTGATTCCTCGCCACTGTTTCCCCGCCTCTGATTCCCCGCCTCTGATTCCCCATATCTCATTTCCCGCCTCTGATTCCCCATCTCTGATTCCCGGACTCTGATTCCCCACCTCTGATTCCCGACCTCTTATTCCCGGCATCTGATTCCGGCCTGTGATTCCCGGCCTCTGATTCCCTGCTTCTGATTCTGATTCCCTGCCTCTGATTCCCCATTTCTGATTCCGCACATCTAATTCCCTGCCTCTGATTCCCCACGTCTGATTCCCCATATCTGAATCCCCGCCTCTGTTTCCCCGTCTCTGATTCCCCGCCTCTGTTTCCCCATATCTAAGACCCCGCCTCTGTTTCCCCAACTTTGATTCCCCACCTCTGATTCCCCAGCTCTGATTCCCCGCCTCTGATTCCCCACCTCTGATTCCCCATATCTGATTCCCAGCCTCTGTTTCCCCGCCTCTGATTCCCCGCCTCTGTTTCCCCATATCTGATTCCCGGCCTCTGATTCCCCGCCTCTGATTCCCCGCCTCTGATTCCCTGCCTCTGATTCCCGATCTCCGATTCCGCACATCTGATTCCCTGCCTCTCATTCCCCGCCTCTGATTCCCCGCCTCTGATTCCCTGCCTCTGATTCCCAACCTCTGATTCCCCACCTCTGATTCCCAGTGTTTGATTCCCCGCCTCTGTTTCCCCGCCTCTGATTCCCCGCCTCTGATTCCCCAACTCTAATTCCCCGCCTCTGATTCCCCATATCTGATTCCCCGCCTCTGTTTCCCCGCCTCTGATTCCCCGCCCCTGTTTCCCCATATCTGATTCCCTGCCTCTGATTCCCCAACTTTGATTCCCAGCCTCTGATTCCCCAGCTCTGATTCCCCGCCTCTGATTCCCCGCATCTGATTCCCTGCATCTGATTCCAAGCCTCTGATTCCCTGCCTCTGATTCCCAACCTCTGATTCCCCACCTCTAATTCCCCATATCTGATTCCCAGCCTCTGTTTCCCCGCCTCTGATTCCCCACCTCTGTTTCCCCATATCTGATTCCCGGCCTCTGATTCCCCGCCTCTGATTCCCCGCCTCTGATTCCCTGCCTCTGATTCCCCATCTCCGATTCCGCACATCTGATTCCCTGCCTCTGATTCCCCGCCTCTGATTCCCCGCCTCTGATTCCCTGCCTCTGATTTCCAACCTCTGATTCCCCACCTCTGATGCCCCGTGTTTGATTCCCCGCCTATGTTTCCCCGCCTCTGATTCCCCGCCTCTGTTTCCCAATATCTAAGTCCCCGCCTCTGATTCCCCAACTCTAATTCCCCACCTCTGATTCCCCAGCTCTGATTCCCCGCCTCTGATTCCCTGCATCTGATTCCCTGCATCTGATTCCAAGCCTCTGATTCCCTGCCTCTGATTCCCAACCTCTGAGTCCCCACCTCTGATTCCCCATATCTGATTCCCAGCATCTGTTTCCCCGCCTCTGATTCCCCGCCTCTGTTTCCCCATATCTGATTCCCGGCCTCTGGTTCCCTGCCTCTGATTCCCCGCCTCTGATTCCCTGCCTCTGATTCCCCATCTCCGATTCCGCACATCTGATTCGCTGCCTCTGATTCCCCGCCTCTGATTCCCCGCCTCTGATTCCCTGCCTCTGATTCCCAACCTCTGATTCCCCACCTCTGATTCCCCGTGTTTGATTCCCCGCCTCTGTATCCCCGCCTCTGATTCCCCGCCTCTGATTCCCCAACTCTAATTCCCCGCCTCTGATTCCCCATATCTGATTCCCCGCCTCTGTTTCCCCGCCTCTGATTCCCCGCCCCTGTTTCCCCATATCTGATTCCCTGCCTCTGATTCCTCAACTTTGATTCCCAGCCTTTGATTCCCCAGCTCTGATTCCCCGCCTCTGATTCCCCGCATCTGATTCACTGCATCTGATTCCAAGCCTCTGATTCCCTGCCTCTGATATCCAACCTCTGATTCCCCACCTCTGATTCCCCATATCTGATTCCCAGCCTCTGTTTCCCCGCCTCTGATTCCCCGCCTCTGTTTCCCCATATCTGATTCCCGGCCTCTGATTCCCCGCATCTGATTCCCCGCCTCTGATTCCCTGCCTCTGATTCCTCATCTCCGATTCCGCACATCTGATTCCCTGCCTCTGATTCCCCGCCTCTGATTCCCCGCCTCTGATTCCCTGCCTCTGATTCCCAACCTCTGATTCCCCACCTCTGATTCCCCGTGTTTGATTACCCGCCTCTGTTTCCCCGCCTCTGATTCCCCGCCTCTGATTCCCCAACTCTAATTCCCCGCCTCTGATTCCCCATATCTGATTCCCTGCCTATGTTTCCCCGCCTCTGATTCCCCGCCCCTGTTTCCCCATATCTGATTCCCTGCCTCTGATTCCCCAACTTTGATTCCCAGCCTCTGATTCCCCAGCTCTGATTCCCCGCCTCTGATTCCCCGTGTTTGATTCCCTGCCTCTGATTCCCCGCCTCTGATTCCCCATCTCTGATTCACCGCCTTTGATTCACCACCTCTGATTCCCCATATCTGATTCCCCACGTCTGTTTCCCCGCCTCTGATTCCCCGCCTCTGATTCTCCATATCTCATTACCCGCCTCTGACTCCCCAACTCTGATTCCCGTACTCTGATTCCCCACCTCTGATTCCCGGCCTCTTATTCCCAGCATCTGATTCCAGGCCTCTGATTCCCGGCCTCTGACTCCCCGCTTCTGATTCTGATTCCCCACCTCTGATGCCCCAACTCTGATTCCCCGCCTCTGATTCCCCAGCTCTGATTCCCCGCCTCTGATTCTCCACATCCGATTCCCAATATCTGATTCCCCGCCTTTGTTTCCCCGCCCCTGATTCCCCGCCTCTGTTTCCCCATATCTGATTCCCCGCCTCTGATTCCCAACTATGATTCCCCGCCTCTTATTCCCCAGCTCTGATTCCCTGCCTCTGATTCCCCGCGTTCTATTCCCTGCCTCTGATTCCCCGCCTGTGATTCCCCATCTCTGATTCACCACCTCTGATTCCCCACCACTGATTCCCCATATCTAATTCCCCGCCTCTGTTTGCCCGCCTCTGATTCCCCGCCTCTGTTTCCCCATATCTGATTCCCCGCCTCTGAATCCCCAACTCTGATTCCCTGCCTCTGATTCCCCAGCTTCATTCCCCGCCTTTGATTCCCCCCGTCTGATTCCCAGCCTCTGAATCCCCGTGTCTGATAACCTGCCTCTGATTCCCCGCCTCTGATTCCCCATCTCAGATTCACCGCCTCTGATTCCCCACCTCTGATTCCCCATCTCTGATTCCGCACATCCGATTCCCTGCCTCTGATTCCCCGACTCTGATTCCCCACCTCTGATTCCCCAGCTCTGATTCCCCGCCTCTCATTCCCCAACTCTGATTCCCCGCCTCTGATTCCCCGCCTCTGATTCCCTGCCTCTGATTCCCAACCTCTGATTCCCCACCTCTGATTCCCCGTGTTTGATTCCCCGCCTCTGTATCCCCGCCTCTGATTCCCCGCCTCTGATTCCCCAACTCTAATTCCCCGCCTCCGATTCCCCATATCTGATTCCCCGCCTCTGTTTCCCCGCCTCTGATTCCCCGCCCCTGTTTCCCCATATCTGATTCCCTGCCTCTGATTCCCCAACTTTGATTCCCAGCCTTTGATTCCCCAGCTCTGATTCCCCGCCTCTGATTCCCCGCATCTGATTCACTGCATCTGATTCCAAGCCTCTGATTCCCTGCCTCTGATATCCAACCTCTGATTCCCCACCTCTGATTCCCCATATCTGATTCCCAGCCTCTGTTTCCCCGCCTCTGATTCCCCGCCTCTGTTTCCCCATATCTGATTCCCGGCCTCTGATTCCCCGCATCTGATTCCCCGCCTCTGATTCCCTGCCTCTGATTCCTCATCTCCGATTCCGCACATCTGATTCCCTGCCTCTGATTCCCCGCCTCTGATTCCCCGCCTCTGATTCCCTGCCTCTGATTCCCAACCTCTGATTCCCCACCTCTGATTCCCCGTGTTTGATTACCCGCCTCTGTTTCCCCGCCTCTGATTCCCCGCCTCTGATTCCCCAACTCTAATTCCCCGCCTCTGATTCCCCATATCTGATTCCCTGCCTATGTTTCCCCGCCTCTGATTCCCCGCCCCTGTTTCCCCATATCTGATTCCCTGCCTCTGATTCCCCAACTTTGATTCCCAGCCTCTGATTCCCCAGCTCTGATTCCCCGCCTCTGATTCCCCGTGTTTGATTCCCTGCCTCTGATTCCCCGCCTCTGATTCCCCATCTCTGATTCACCGCCTTTGATTCACCACCTCTGATTCCCCATATCTGATTCCCCACGTCTGTTTCCCCGCCTCTGATTCCCCGCCTCTGATTGGCCATATCTCATTACCCGCCTCTGACTCCCCAACTCTGATTCCCGTACTCTGATTCCCCACCTCTGATTCCCGGCCTCTTATTCCCAGCATCTGATTCCAGGCCTCTGATTCCCGGCCTCTGACTCCCCGCTTCTGATTCTGATTCCCCACCTCTGATGCCCCAACTCTGATTCCCCGCCTCTGATTCCCCAGCTCTGATTCCCCGCCTCTGATTCTCCACATCCGATTCCCAATATCTGATTCCCCGCCTTTGTTTCCCCGCCCCTGATTCCCCGCCTCTGTTTCCCCATATCTGATTCCCCGCCTCTGATTCCCAACTATGATTCCCCGCCTCTTATTCCCCAGCTCTGATTCCCTGCCTCTGATTCCCCGCGTTCTATTCCCTGCCTCTGATTCCCCGCCTGTGATTCCCCATCTCTGATTCACCACCTCTGATTCCCCACCACTGATTCCCCATATCTAATTCCCCGCCTCTGTTTGCCCGCCTCTGATTCCCCGCCTCTGTTTCCCCATATCTGATTCCCCGCCTCTGAATCCCCAACTCTGATTCCCTGCCTCTGATTCCCCAGCTTCATTCCCCGCCTTTGATTCCCCCCGTCTGATTCCCAGCCTCTGAATCCCCGTGTCTGATAACCTGCCTCTGATTCCCCGCCTCTGATTCCCCATCTCAGATTCACCGCCTCTGATTCCCCACCTCTGATTCCCCATCTCTGATTCCGCACATCCGATTCCCTGCCTCTGATTCCCCGACTCTGATTCCCCACCTCTGATTCCCCAGCTCTGATTCCCCGCCTCTCATTCCCCAACTCTGATTCCCCGCCTCTGATTCCCCAGCTCTGATTCCCCGCCTCTGATTCCCCGTGTTTGATCCCCTGCCTCTGATTCCCCAGCTCTGATTCCCCATCTCTGATTCACCGCCTTTGATTCGCCACCTCTGATTCCCCATATCTGATTCCTCGCCACTGTTTCCCCGCCTCTGATTCCGCGCCTCTGATTCCCCATATCTCATTCCCCGCCTCTGATTCCCCATCTCTGATTCCCGGACTCTGATTCCCCACCTCTGATTCCCGACCTCTTATTCCCGGCATCTGATTCCGGCCTCTGATTCCTGGCCTCTGATTCCCTGCTTCTGATTCTGATTCCCTGCCTCTGATTCCCCATTTCTGATTCCGCACATCTAATTCCCTGCCTCTGATTCCCCACCTCTGATTCCCCATATCTGAATCCCCGCCTCTGTTTCCCCGTCTCTGATTCCCCGCCTCTGTTTCCCCATATCTAAGTCCCCGCCTCTGATTCCCCAACTTTGATTCCCCACCTCTGATTCCCCAGCTCTGATTCCCCGCCTCTGATTCCCCACCTCTGATTCCCCATACCTGATTCCCAGCCTCTGTTTCCCCGCCTCTGATTCCCCACTTCTGTTTCGCCATATCTGATTCCCGGCCTCTGATTCCCTTCCTCTGATTCCCCGCCTCTGATTCCCTGCCTCTGATTCCCCATCTCCGATTCCGCACATCTGATTCCCTGCCTCTCATTCCCCGCCTCTGATTCCCCGCCTCTGATTCCCTGCCTCTGATTCCCAACCTCTGATTCCCCACCTCTGATTCCCCGTGTTTGATTCCCCGCCTCTGTTTCCCCGCCTCTCATTCCCCGCCTCTGATTCCCCAACCCTAATTCCCCGCCTCTGATTCCCCATATCTGATTCCCCGCCTCTGTTTCCCCGCCTCTGATTCCCCGCCCCTGTTTCCCCATATCTGATTCCCTGCCTCTGATTCCCCAACTTTGATTCCCAGACTCTGATTCCCCAGCTCTGATTCCCCGCCTCTGATTCCCCGCATCTGATTCCCTGCATCTGATTCCAAGCCTCTGATTCCCTGCCTCTGATTCCCAACCTCTGATTCCCCACCTCTGATTCCCCATATCTGATTCCCAGCCTCTGTTTCCCCGCCTCTGATTCCCCGCCTCTGTTTCCCCATATCTGATTCCCGGCCTCTGATTCCCCGCCTCTGATTCCCCGCCTCTGATTCCCTGCCTCTGATTCCCCATCTCCGATTCCGCACATCTGATTCCCTGCCTCTGATTCCCCGCCTCTGATTCCCCGCCGCTGATTCCCTGCCTCTGATTTCCAACCTCTGATTCCCCACCTCTGATTCCCCGTGTTTGATTCCCCGCCTCTGTTTCCCCGCCACTGATTCCCCGCCTCTGATTGCCAACTCTAATTCCCCGCGTCTGATTCCCCATATCTGATACCCCGCCTCTGTTTCCCCGCCTCTGATTCCCCGCCCCTGTTTCCCCATATCTGATTCCCTGACTCTGATTCCCCAACTTTGATTCCCAGCCTCTGATTCCCCAGCTCTGATTCCCCGCCTCTGATTCCACGTGTTTGATTCCCTGCCTCTGATTCCCCGCCTCTGATTAACCATCTCTGATTCACCGCCTTTGATTCGCCACCTCTGATTCCCCATATCTGATTCCCCACCTCTGTTTCCCCGCCTCTGATTCCCCGCCTCTGATTCTCCATATCTCATTCCCAGCCTCTGACTCCCCATCTCTGATTCCCGGACTCTGATTCCCCACCTCTGATTCCCGGCCTCTTATTCCCAGCATCTGATTCCAGGCCTCTGATTCCCGGCCTCTGACTCCCCGCTTCTGATTCTGATTCCCTGCCTCTGATTCCCCATCTCTGATTCCGCACATCTGATTACCTGCCTCTGATTCCCCACCTCTGATTCCACATATCTGATTCCCCGCCTCTGTTTCCACGCCTCTGATTCCCCGCCTCTGTTTCCCCATATCTAATTCCCCACCTCTGATGCCCCAACTCTGATTCCCCGCCTCTGATTCCCCAGCTCTGATTCCCCGCCTCTGATTCCCTGCATCCGATTCCCCATATCTGATTCCCCGCCTCTGTTTCCCTGCCCCTGATTCCCCGCGTCTGTTTCCCCATATCTGATTATCCGCCTCTGATTCCCAACTATGATTCCCCGCCTCTGAATCCCCGCGTCTGATTCCCTGCCTCTGCTTCCCCGCCTCTGATACCCCAACTCTGATTCCCCGCCTCTGATTCCCCGTGTTTGATTCCCTGCCTCTGATTCCCGGCCTCTGATTCCCCATCTCTGATTCACCGCCTTTGATTCGCCACCTCTGATTCCCCATATCTGATTCCCCGCATCTGTTTCCCCGCCTCTGATTCCCCGCCTCTGATTCCCCATATCTCATTCCCCGCCTCTGAATCCCCATCTCTGATTCCCGGACTCTGATTCCCCACCTCTGATTCCCGGCCTCTTATTCACGGCATCTGATTCCGGCCTCTGATTCCCGGCCTCTGATTCCCTGCTTCTGATTCTGATTCCCTGCCTCTGATTCCCCATCTCTGATTCCGCACATCTGATTCCCTGCCTCTGATTCCCCACCTCTGATTCCCCATATCTGACTCCCCGCCTCTGTTTCCCCGCCTCTGATTCCCCGCCTTTGTTTCCCAATATCTAAGTCCCCGCCTCTGATTCCCCAACTCTGATTCCCCACCTCTGATTCCCCAGCTCTGATTCCCCGCCTCTGATTCCCCGCATCTGATTCCCTGCATCTGATTCCAAGCCTCTGATTCCCTGCCTCTGATTCCCAACCTCTGATTCCCCACCTCTGATTCCCCATATCTGATTCCCCGCCTCTGTTTCCCCGCCTCTGATTCCCCACCTCTGTTTCCCCATATCTGATTCCCGGCCTCTTATTCCCCGCCTCTGATTCCCCACCTCTGATTCCCTACCTCTGATTACCCATCTCCGATTCCGCACATCTGATTCCCTGCCTCTGATTCCCCGCCTCTGATTCCCTGCCTCTGATTCCCAACCTCTGATTCCCCATCTCTGATTCCCCATATCTGATTCCCCGCCTCTGTTTCCCCGCCTCTGATTCCCCTCCTCTGATTCCCCAACTCTAATTCCCCGCCTCTGATTCCCCAGCTCTGATTCCCCGTGTTTGATTCCCTGCCTCTGATTCCCTGCCTCTGATTCCCCAGCTTCATTCCCCGCCTTTGATTCCCCCCGTCTGATTCCCAGCCTCTGAATCCCCGTGTCTGATAACCTGCCTCTGATTCCCCGCCTCTGATTCCCCATCTCAGATTCACCGCCTCTGATTCCCCACCTCTGATTCCCCATCTCTGATTCCGCACATCCGATTCCCTGCCTCTGATTCCCCGACTCTGATTCCCCACCTCTGATTCCCCAGCTCTGATTCCCCGCCTCTGATTCCCCAACTCTGATTCCCCGCCTCTGATTCCCCAGCTCTGATTCCCCGCCTCTGATTCCCCGTGTTTGATCCACTGCCTCTGATTCCCCAGCTCTGATTCCCCATCTCTGATTCACCGCCTTTGATTCGCCACCTCTGATTCCCCATATCTGATTCCTCGCCACTGTTTCCCCGCCTCTGATTCCCCGCCTCTGATTCCCCATATCTCATTCCCCGCCTCTGATTCCCCATCTCTGATTCCCGGACTCTGATTCCCCACCTCTGATTCCCGACCTCTTATTCACGGCATCTCATTCCGGCCTCTGATTCCCGGCCTCTGATTCCCTGCTTCTGATTCTGATTCCCTGCCTCTGATTCCCCATTTCTGATTCCGCACATCTAATTCCCTGCCTCTGATTCCCCACCTCTGATTCCCCATATCTGAATCCCCGCCTCTGTTTCCCCGTCTCTGATTCCCCGCCTCTGTTTCCCCATATCTAAGTCCCCGCCTCTGATTCCCCAACTTTGATTCCCCACCTCTGATTCCCCAGCTCTGATTCCCCGCCTCTGATTCCCCACCTCTGATTCCCCATACCTGATTCCCAGCCTCTGTTTCCCCGCCTCTGATTCCCCACTTCTGTTTCCCCATATCTGATTCCCGGCCTCTGATTCCCTGCCTCTGATTCCCCGCCTCTGATTCCCTGCCTCTGATTCCCCATCTCCGATTCCGCACATCTGATTCCCTGCCTCTCATTCCCCACCTCTGATTCCCCGCCTCTGATTCCCTGCCTCTGATTCCCAACCTCTGATTCCCCACCTCTGATTCCCCGTGTTTGATTCCCCGCCTCTGTTTCCCCGCCTCTCATTCCCCGCCTCTGATTCCCCAACCCTAATTCCCCGCCTCTGATTCCCCATATCTGATTCCCCGCCTCTGTTTCCCCGCCTCTGATTCCCCGCCCCTGTTTCCCCATATCTGATTCCCTGCCTCTGATTCCCCAACTTTGATTCCCAGACTCTGATTCCCCAGCTCTGATTCCCCGCCTCTGATTCCCCGCATCTGATTCCCTGCATCTGATTCCAAGCCTCTGATTCCCTGCCTCTGATTCCCAACCTCTGATTCCCCACCTCTGATTCCCCATATCTGATTCCCAGCCTCTGTTTCCCCGCCTCTGATTCCCCGCCTCTGTTTCCCCATATCTGATTCCCGGCCTCTGATTCCCCGCCTCTGATTCCCCGCCTCTGATTCCCTGCCTCTGATTCCCCATCTCCGATTCCGCACATCTGATTCACTGCCTCTGATTCCCCGCCTCTGATTCCCCGCCGCTGATTCCCTGCCTCTGATTTCCAACCTCTGATTCCCCACCTCTGATTCCCCGTGTTTGATTCCCCGCCTCTGTTTCCCCGCCACTGATTCCCCGCCTCTGATTCCCAACTCTAATTCCCCGCGTCTGATTCCCCATATCTGATTCCCCGCCTCTGTTTCCCCGCCTCTGATTCCCCGCCCCTGTTTCCCCATATCTGATTCCCTGACTCTGATTCCCCAACTTTGATTCCCAGCCTCTGATTCCCCAGCTCTGATTCCCCGCCTCTGATTCCACGTGTTTGATTCCCTGCCTCTGATTCCCCGCCTCTGATTAACCATCTCTGATTCACCGCCTTTGATTCGCCACCTCTGATTCCCCATATCTGATTCCCCACCTCTGTTTCCCCGCCTCTGATTCCCCGCCTCTGATTCTCCATATCTCATTCCCAGCCTCTGACTCCCCATCTCTGATTCCCGGACTCTGATTCCCCACCTCTGATTCCCGGCCTCTTATTCCCAGCATCTGATTCCAGGCCTCTGATTCCCGGCCTCTGACTCCCCGCTTCTGATTCTGATTCCCTGCCTCTGATTCCCCATCTCTGATTCCGCACATCTGATTACCTGCCTCTGATTCCCCACCTCTGATTCCACATATCTGATTCCCCGCCTCTGTTTCCACGCCTCTGATTCCCCGCCTCTGTTTCCCCATATCTAATTCCCCACCTCTGATGCCCCAACTCTGATTCCCCAGCTCTGATTCCCCGCCTCTGATTCCCTGCATCCGATTCCCCATATCTGATTCCCCGCCTCTGTTTCCCTGCCCCTGATTCCCCGCGTCTGTTTCCCCATATCTGATTATCCGCCTCTGATTCCCAACTATGATTCCCCGCCTCTGAATCCCCGCGTCTGATTCCCTGCCTCTGCTTCCCCGCCTCTGATACCCCAACTCTGATTCACCGCCTTTGATTCGCCACCTCTGATTCCCCATATCTGATTCCCCGCATCTGTTTCCCCGCCTCTGATTCCCCGCCTCTGATTCCCCATATCTCATTCCCCGCCTCTGAATCCCCATCTCTGATTCCCGGACTCTGATTCCCCACCTCTGATTCCCCGCCTATGTTTCCCCGCCTCTGATTCCCCGCCTCTGTTTCCCAATATCTAAGTCCTCGCCTCTGATTCCCCAACTCTAATTCCCCACCTCTGATTCCCCAGCTCTGATTCCCCGCCTCTGATTCCCTGCATCTGATTCCCTGCATCTGATTCCAAGCCTCTGATTCCCTGCCTCTGATTCCCAACCTCTGAGTCCCCACCTCTGATTCCCCATATCTGATTCCCAGCATCTGTTTCCCCGCCTCTGATTCCCCGCCTCTGTTTCCCCATATCTGATTCCCGGCCTCTGGTTCCCTGCCTCTGATTCCCCGCCTCTGATTCCCTGCCTCTGATTCCCCATCTCCGATTCCGCACATCTGATTCGCTGCCTCTGATTCCCCGCCTCTGATTCCCCGCCTCTGATTCCCTGCCTCTGATTCCCAACCTCTGATTCCCCACCTCTGATTCCCCGTGTTTGATTCCCCGCCTCTGTATCCCCGCCTCTGATTCCCCGCCTCTGATTCCCCAACTCTAATTCCCCGCCTCTGATTCCCCATATCTGATTCCCCGCCTCTGTTTCCCCGCCTCTGATTCCCCGCCCCTGTTTCCCCATATCTGATTCCCTGCCTCTGATTCCCCAACTTTGATTCCCAGCCTTTGATTCCCCAGCTCTGATTCCCCGCCTCTGATTCCCCGCATCTGATTCACTGCATCTGATTCCAAGCCTCTGATTCCCTGCCTCTGATATCCAACCTCTGATTCCCCACCTCTGATTCCCCATATCTGATTCCCAGCCTCTGTTTCCCCGCCTCTGATTCCCCGCCTCTGTTTCCCCGCCTCTGATTCCCTGCCTCTGATTCCCCAACTTTGATTCCCAGCCTTTGATTCCCCAGCTCTGATTCCCCGCCTCTGATTCCCCGCATCTGATTCACTGCATCTGATTCCAAGCCTCTGATTCCCTGCCTCTGATATCCAACCTCTGATTCCCCACCTCTGATTCCCCATATCTGATTCCCAGCCTCTGTTTCCCCGCCTCTGATTCCCCGCCTCTGTTTCCCCGCCTCTGATTCCCCTCCTCTGATTCCCCAACTCTAATTCCCCGCCTCTGATTCCCCAGCTCTGATTCCCCGTGTTTGATTCCCTGCCTCTGATTCCCTGCCTCTGATTCCCCAGCTTCATTCCCCGCCTTTGATTCCCCCCGTCTGATTCCCAGCCTCTGAATCCCCGTGTCTGATAACCTGCCTCTGATTCCCCGCCTCTGATTCCCCATCTCAGATTCACCGCCTCTGATTCCCCACCTCTGATTCCCCATCTCTGATTCCGCACATCCGATTCCCTGCCTCTGATTCCCCGACTCTGATTCCCCACCTCTGATTCCCCAGCTCTGATTCCCCGCCTCTGATTCCCCAACTCTGATTCCCCGCCTCTGATTCCCCAGCTCTGATTCCCCGCCTCTGATTCCCCGTGTTTGATCCACTGCCTCTGATTCCCCAGCTCTGATTCCCCATCTCTGATTCACCGCCTTTGATTCGCCACCTCTGATTCCCCATATCTGATTCCTCGCCACTGTTTCCCCGCCTCTGATTCCCCGCCTCTGATTCCCCATATCTCATTCCCCGCCTCTGATTCCCCATCTCTGATTCCCGGACTCTGATTCCCCACCTCTGATTCCCGACCTCTTATTCACGGCATCTCATTCCGGCCTCTGATTCCCGGCCTCTGATTCCCTGCTTCTGATTCTGATTCCCTGCCTCTGATTCCCCATTTCTGATTCCGCACATCTAATTCCCTGCCTCTGATTCCCCACCTCTGATTCCCCATATCTGAATCCCCGCCTCTGTTTCCCCGTCTCTGATTCCCCGCCTCTGTTTCCCCATATCTAAGTCCCCGCCTCTGATTCCCCAACTTTGATTCCCCACCTCTGATTCCCCAGCTCTGATTCCCCGCCTCTGATTCCCCACCTCTGATTCCCCATACCTGATTCCCAGCCTCTGTTTCCCCGCCTCTGATTCCCCACTTCTGTTTCCCCATATCTGATTCCCGGCCTCTGATTCCCTGCCTCTGATTCCCCGCCTCTGATTCCCTGCCTCTGATTCCCCATCTCCGATTCCGCACATCTGATTCCCTGCCTCTCATTCCCCACCTCTGATTCCCCGCCTCTGATTCCCTGCCTCTGATTCCCAACCTCTGATTCCCCACCTCTGATTCCCCGTGTTTGATTCCCCGCCTCTGTTTCCCCGCCTCTCATTCCCCGCCTCTGATTCCCCAACCCTAATTCCCCGCCTCTGATTCCCCATATCTGATTCCCCGCCTCTGTTTCCCCGCCTCTGATTCCCCGCCCCTGTTTCCCCATATCTGATTCCCTGCCTCTGATTCCCCAACTTTGATTCCCAGACTCTGATTCCCCAGCTCTGATTCCCCGCCTCTGATTCCCCGCATCTGATTCCCTGCATCTGATTCCAAGCCTCTGATTCCCTGCCTCTGATTCCCAACCTCTGATTCCCCACCTCTGATTCCCCATATCTGATTCCCAGCCTCTGTTTCCCCGCCTCTGATTCCCCGCCTCTGTTTCCCCATATCTGATTCCCGGCCTCTGATTCCCCGCCTCTGATTCCCCGCCTCTGATTCCCTGCCTCTGATTCCCCATCTCCGATTCCGCACATCTGATTCACTGCCTCTGATTCCCCGCCTCTGATTCCCCGCCGCTGATTCCCTGCCTCTGATTTCCAACCTCTGATTCCCCACCTCTGATTCCCCGTGTTTGATTCCCCGCCTCTGTTTCCCCGCCACTGATTCCCCGCCTCTGATTCCCAACTCTAATTCCCCGCGTCTGATTCCCCATATCTGATTCCCCGCCTCTGTTTCCCCGCCTCTGATTCCCCGCCCCTGTTTCCCCATATCTGATTCCCTGACTCTGATTCCCCAACTTTGATTCCCAGCCTCTGATTCCCCAGCTCTGATTCCCCGCCTCTGATTCCACGTGTTTGATTCCCTGCCTCTGATTCCCCGCCTCTGATTAACCATCTCTGATTCACCGCCTTTGATTCGCCACCTCTGATTCCCCATATCTGATTCCCCACCTCTGTTTCCCCGCCTCTGATTCCCCGCCTCTGATTCTCCATATCTCATTCCCAGCCTCTGACTCCCCATCTCTGATTCCCGGACTCTGATTCCCCACCTCTGATTCCCGGCCTCTTATTCCCAGCATCTGATTCCAGGCCTCTGATTCCCGGCCTCTGACTCCCCGCTTCTGATTCTGATTCCCTGCCTCTGATTCCCCATCTCTGATTCCGCACATCTGATTACCTGCCTCTGATTCCCCACCTCTGATTCCACATATCTGATTCCCCGCCTCTGTTTCCACGCCTCTGATTCCCCGCCTCTGTTTCCCCATATCTAATTCCCCACCTCTGATGCCCCAACTCTGATTCCCCAGCTCTGATTCCCCGCCTCTGATTCCCTGCATCCGATTCCCCATATCTGATTCCCCGCCTCTGTTTCCCTGCCCCTGATTCCCCGCGTCTGTTTCCCCATATCTGATTATCCACCTCTGATTCCCAACTATGATTCCCCGCCTCTGAATCCCCGCGTCTGATTCCCTGCCTCTGCTTCCCCGCCTCTGATACCCCAACTCTGATTCACCGCCTTTGATTCGCCACCTCTGATTCCCCATATCTGATTCCCCGCATCTGTTTCCCCGCCTCTGATTCCCCGCCTCTGATTCCCCATATCTCATTCCCCGCCTCTGAATCCCCATCTCTGATTCCCGGACTCTGATTCCCCACCTCTGATTCCCCGCCTATGTTTCCCCGCCTCTGATTCCCCGCCTCTGTTTCCCAATATCTAAGTCCTCGCCTCTGATTCCCCAACTCTAATTCCCCACCTCTGATTCCCCAGCTCTGATTCCCCGCCTCTGATTCCCTGCATCTGATTCCCTGCATCTGATTCCAAGCCTCTGATTCCCTGCCTCTGATTCCCAACCTCTGAGTCCCCACCTCTGATTCCCCATATCTGATTCCCAGCATCTGTTTCCCCGCCTCTGATTCCCCGCCTCTGTTTCCCCATATCTGATTCCCGGCCTCTGGTTCCCTGCCTCTGATTCCCCGCCTCTGATTCCCTGCCTCTGATTCCCCATCTCCGATTCCGCACATCTGATTCGCTGCCTCTGATTCCCCGCCTCTGATTCCCCGCCTCTGATTCCCTGCCTCTGATTCCCAACCTCTGATTCCCCACCTCTGATTCCCCGTGTTTGATTCCCCGCCTCTGTATCCCCGCCTCTGATTCCCCGCCTCTGATTCCCCAACTCTAATTCCCCGCCTCTGATTCCCCATATCTGATTCCCCGCCTCTGTTTCCCCGCCTCTGATTCCCCGCCCCTGTTTCCCCATATCTGATTCCCTGCCTCTGATTCCCCAACTTTGATTCCCAGCCTTTGATTCCCCAGCTCTGATTCCCCGCCTCTGATTCCCCGCATCTGATTCACTGCATCTGATTCCAAGCCTCTGATTCCCTGCCTCTGATATCCAACCTCTGATTCCCCACCTCTGATTCCCCATATCTGATTCCCAGCCTCTGTTTCCCCGCCTCTGATTCCCCGCCTCTGTTTCCCCATATCTGATTCCCGGCCTCTGATTCCCCGCATCTGATTCCCCGCCTCTGATTCCCTGCCTCTGATTCCTCATCTCCGATTCCGCACATCTGATTCCCTGCCTCTGATTCCCCGCCTCTGATTCCCCGCCTCTGATTCCCTGCCTCTGATTCCCAACCTCTGATTCCCCACCTCTGATTCCCCGTGTTTGATTACCCGCCTCTGTTTCCCCGCCTCTGATTCCCCGCCTCTGATTCCCCAACTCTAATTCCCCGCCTCTGATTCCCCATATCTGATTCCCTGCCTATGTTTCCCCGCCTCTGATTCCCCGCCCCTGTTTCCCCATATCTGATTCCCTGCCTCTGATTCCCCAACTTTGATTCCCAGCCTCTGATTCCCCAGCTCTGATTCCCCGCCTCTGATTCCCCGTGTTTGATTCCCTGCCTCTGATTCCCCGCCTCTGATTCCCCATCTCTGATTCACCGCCTTTGATTCACCACCTCTGATTCCCCATATCTGATTCCCCACGTCTGTTTCCCCGCCTCTGATTCCCCGCCTCTGATTCTCCATATCTCATTACCCGCCTCTGACTCCCCAACTCTGATTCCCGTACTCTGATTCCCCACCTCTGATTCCCGGCCTCTTATTCCCAGCATCTGATTCCAGGCCTCTGATTCCCGGCCTCTGACTCCCCGCTTCTGATTCTGATTCCCCACCTCTGATGCCCCAACTCTGATTCCCCGCCTCTGATTCCCCAGCTCTGATTCCCCGCCTCTGATTCTCCACATCCGATTCCCAATATCTGATTCCCCGCCTTTGTTTCCCCGCCCCTGATTCCCCGCCTCTGTTTCCCCATATCTGATTCCCCGCCTCTGATTCCCAACTATGATTCCCCGCCTCTTATTCCCCAGCTCTGATTCCCTGCCTCTGATTCCCCGCGTTCTATTCCCTGCCTCTGATTCCCCGCCTGTGATTCCCCATCTCTGATTCACCACCTCTGATTCCCCACCACTGATTCCCCATATCTAATTCCCCGCCTCTGTTTGCCCGCCTCTGATTCCCCGCCTCTGTTTCCCCATATCTGATTCCCCGCCTCTGAATCCCCAAATCTGATTCCCTGCCTCTGATTCCCCAGCTTCATTCCCCGCCTTTGATTCCCCCCGTCTGATTCCCAGCCTCTGAATCCCCGTGTCTGATAACCTGCCTCTGATTCCCCGCCTCTGATTCCCCATCTCAGATTCACCGCCTCTGATTCCCCACCTCTGATTCCCCATCTCTGATTCCGCACATCCGATTCCCTGCCTCTGATTCCCCGACTCTGATTCCCCACCTCTGATTCCCCAGCTCTGATTCCCCGCCTCTCATTCCCCAACTCTGATTCCCCGCCTCTGATTCCCCAGCTCTGATTCCCCGCCTCTGATTCCCCGTGTTTGATCCCCTGCCTCTGATTCCCCAGCTCTGATTCCCCATCTCTGATTCACCGCCTTTGATTCGCCACCTCTGATTCCCCATATCTGATTCCTCGCCACTGTTTCCCCGCCTCTGATTCCGCGCCTCTGATTCCCCATATCTCATTCCCCGCCTCTGATTCCCCATCTCTGATTCCCGGACTCTGATTCCCCACCTCTGATTCCCGACCTCTTATTCCCGGCATCTGATTCCGGCCTCTGATTCCTGGCCTCTGATTCCCTGCTTCTGATTCTGATTCCCTGCCTCTGATTCCCCATTTCTGATTCCGCACATCTAATTCCCTGCCTCTGATTCCCCACCTCTGATTCCCCATATCTGAATCCCCGCCTCTGTTTCCCCGTCTCTGATTCCCCGCCTCTGTTTCCCCATATCTAAGTCCCCGCCTCTGATTCCCCAACTTTGATTCCCCACCTCTGATTCCCCAGCTCTGATTCCCCGCCTCTGATTCCCCACCTCTGATTCCCCATACCTGATTCCCAGCCTCTGTTTCCCCGCCTCTGATTCCCCACTTCTGTTTCCCCATATCTGATTCCCGGCCTCTGATTCCCTTCCTCTGATTCCCCGCCTCTGATTCCCTGCCTCTGATTCCCCATCTCCGATTCCGCACATCTGATTCCCTGCCTCTCATTCCCCGCCTCTGATTCCCCGCCTCTGATTCCCTGCCTCTGATTCCCAACCTCTGATTCCCCACCTCTGATTCCCCGTGTTTGATTCCCCGCCTCTGTTTCCCCGCCTCTCATTCCCCGCCTCTGATTCCCCAACCCTAATTCCCCGCCTCTGATTCCCCATATCTGATTCCCCGCCTCTGTTTCCCCGCCTCTGATTCCCCGCCCCTGTTTCCCCATATCTGATTCCCTGCCTCTGATTCCCCAACTTTGATTCCCAGACTCTGATTCCCCAGCTCTGATTCCCCGCCTCTGATTCCCCGCATCTGATTCCCTGCATCTGATTCCAAGCCTCTGATTCCCTGCCTCTGATTCCCAACCTCTGATTCCCCACCTCTGATTCCCCATATCTGATTCCCAGCCTCTGTTTCCCCGCCTCTGATTCCCCGCCTCTGTTTCCCCATATCTGATTCCCGGCCTCTGATTCCCCGCCTCTGATTCCCCGCCTCTGATTCCCTGCCTCTGATTCCCCATCTCCGATTCCGCACATCTGATTCCCTGCCTCTGATTCCCCGCCTCTGATTCCCCGCCGCTGATTCCCTGCCTCTGATTTCCAACCTCTGATTCCCCACCTCTGATTCCCCGTGTTTGATTCCCCGCCTCTGTTTCCCCGCCACTGATTCCCCGCCTCTGATTGCCAACTCTAATTCCCCGCGTCTGATTCCCCATATCTGATTCCCCGCCTCTGTTTCCCCGCCTCTGATTCCCCGCCCCTGTTTCCCCATATCTGATTCCCTGACTCTGATTCCCCAGCTCTGATTCCCCGCCTCTGATTCCCCGCATCTGATTCCCTGCATCTGATTCCAAGCCTCTGATTCCCTGCCTCTGATTCCCAACCTCTGATTCCCCACCTCTGATTCCCCATATCTGATTCCCAGCCTCTGATTCCCCAGCTCTGATTCCCCGCCTCTGATTCCACGTGTTTGATTCCCTGCCTCTGATTCCCCGCCTCTGATTAACCATCTCTGATTCACCGCCTTTGATTCGCCACCTCTGATTCCCCATATCTGATTCCCCACCTCTGTTTCCCCGCCTCTGATTCCCCGCCTCTGATTCTCCATATCTCATTCCCAGCCTCTGACTCCCCATCTCTGATTCCCGGACTCTGATTCCCCACCTCTGATTCCCGGCCTCTTATTCCCAGCATCTGATTCCAGGCCTCTGATTCCCGGCCTCTGACTCCCCGCTTCTGATTCTGATTCCCTGCCTCTGATTCCCCATCTCTGATTCCGCACATCTGATTACCTGCCTCTGATTCCCCACCTCTGATTCCACATATCTGATTCCCCGCCTCTGTTTCCACGCCTCTGATTCCCCGCCTCTGTTTCCCCATATCTAATTCCCCACCTCTGATGCCCCAACTCTGATTCCCCGCCTCTGATTCCCCAGCTCTTATTCCCCGCCTCTGATTCCCTGCATCCGATTCCCCATATCTGATTCCCCGCCTCTGTTTCCCTGCCCCTGATTCCCCGCGTCTGTTTCCCCATATCTGATTATCCGCCTCTGATTCCCAACTATGATTCCCCGCCTCTGAATCCCCGCGTCTGATTCCCTGCCTCTGCTTCCCCGCCTCTGATACCCCAACTCTGATTCCCCGCCTCTGATTCCCCGTGTTTGATTCCCTGCCTCTGATTCCCGGCCTCTGATTCCCCGCCTCTGATTCCCCGCCTCTGATTCCCCATATCTCATTCCCCGCCTCTGAATCCCCATCTCTGATTCCCGGACTCTGATTCCCCACCTCTGATTCCCGGCCTCTTATTCACGGCATCTGATTCCGGCCTCTGATTCCCGGCCTCTGATTCCCTGCTTCTGATTCTGATTCCCTGCCTCTGATTCCCCATCTCTGATTCCGCACATCTGATTCCCTGCCTCTGATTCCCCACCTCTGATTCCCCATATCTGACTCCCCGCCTCTGTTTCCCCGCCTCTGATTCCCCGCCTTTGTTTCCCAATATCTAAGTCCCCGCCTCTGATTCCCCAACTCTGATTCCCCACCTCTGATTCCCCAGCTCTGATTCCCCGCCTCTGATTCCCCGCATCTGATTCCCTGCATCTGATTCCAAGCCTCTGATTCCCTGCCTCTGATTCCCAACCTCTGATTCCCCACCTCTGATTCCCCATATCTGATTCCCCGCCTCTGTTTCCCCGCCTCTGATTCCCCACCTCTGTTTCCCCATATCTGATTCCCGGCCTCTTATTCCCCGCCTCTGATTCCCCACCTCTGATTCCCTACCTCTGATTACCCATCTCCGATTCCGCACATCTGATTCCCTGCCTCTGATTCCCCGCCTCTGATTCCCTGCCTCTGATTCCCAACCTCTGATTCCCCATCTCTGATTCCCCATATCAGATTCCCCGCCTCTGTTTCCCCGCCTCTGATTCCCCTCCTCTGATTCCCCAACTCTAATTCCCCGCCTCTGATTCCCCAGCTCTGATTCCCCGTGTTTGATTCCCTGCCTCTGATTCCCTGCCTCTGATTCCCCAGCTTCATTCCCCGCCTTTGATTCCCCCCGTCTGATTCCCAGCCTCTGAATCCCCGTGTCTGATAACCTGCCTCTGATTCCCCGCCTCTGATTCCCCATCTCAGATTCACCGCCTCTGATTCCCCACCTCTGATTCCCCATCTCTGATTCCGCACATCCGATTCCCTGCCTCTGATTCCCCGACTCTGATTCCCCACCTCTGATTCCCCAGCTCTGATTCCCCGCCTCTGATTCCCCAACTCTGATTCCCCGCCTCTGATTCCCCAGCTCTGATTCCCCGCCTCTGATTCCCCGTGTTTGATCCACTGCCTCTGATTCCCCAGCTCTGATTCCCCATCTCTGATTCACCGCCTTTGATTCGCCACCTCTGATTCCCCATATCTGATTCCTCGCCACTGTTTCCCCGCCTCTGATTCCCCGCCTCTGATTCCCCATATCTCATTCCCCGCCTCTGATTCCCCATCTCTGATTCCCGGACTCTGATTCCCCACCTCTGATTCCCGACCTCTTATTCACGGCATCTCATTCCGGCCTCTGATTCCCGGCCTCTGATTCCCTGCTTCTGATTCTGATTCCCTGCCTCTGATTCCCCATTTCTGATTCCGCACATCTAATTCCCTGCCTCTGATTCCCCACCTCTGATTCCCCATATCTGAATCCCCGCCTCTGTTTCCCCGTCTCTGATTCCCCGCCTCTGTTTCCCCATATCTAAGTCCCCGCCTCTGATTCCCCAACTTTGATTCCCCACCTCTGATTCCCCAGCTCTGATTCCCCGCCTCTGATTCCCCACCTCTGATTCCCCATACCTGATTCCCAGCCTCTGTTTCCCCGCCTCTGATTCCCCACTTCTGTTTCCCCATATCTGATTCCCGGCCTCTGATTCCCTGCCTCTGATTCCCCGCCTCTGATTCCCTGCCTCTGATTCCCCATCTCCGATTCCGCACATCTGATTCCCTGCCTCTCATTCCCCGCCTCTGATTCCCCGCCTCTGATTCCCTGCCTCTGATTCCCAACCTCTGATTCCCCACCTCTGATTCCCCGTGTTTGATTCCCCGCCTCTGTTTCCCCGCCTCTCATTCCCCGCCTCTGATTCCCCAACCCTAATTCCCCGCCTCTGATTCCCCATATCTGATTCCCCGCCTCTGTTTCCCCGCCTCTGATTCCCCGCCCCTGTTTCCCCATATCTGATTCCCTGCCTCTGATTCCCCAACTTTGATTCCCAGACTCTGATTCCCCAGCTCTGATTCCCCGCCTCTGATTCCCCGCATCTGATTCCCTGCATCTGATTCCAAGCCTCTGATTCCCTGCCTCTGATTCCCAACCTCTGATTCCCCACCTCTGATTCCCCATATCTGATTCCCAGCCTCTGTTTCCCCGCCTCTGATTCCCCGCCTCTGTTTCCCCATATCTGATTCCCGGCCTCTGATTCCCCGCCTCTGATTCCCCGCCTCTGATTCCCTGCCTCTGATTCCCCATCTCCGATTCCGCACATCTGATTCACTGCCTCTGATTCCCCGCCTCTGATTCCCCGCCGCTGATTCCCTGCCTCTGATTTCCAACCTCTGATTCCCCACCTCTGATTCCCCGTGTTTGATTCCCCGCCTCTGTTTCCCCGCCACTGATTCCCCGCCTCTGATTCCCAACTCTAATTCCCCGCGTCTGATTCCCCATATCTGATTCCCCGCCTCTGTTTCCCCGCCTCTGATTCCCCGCCCCTGTTTCCCCATATCTGATTCCCTGACTCTGATTCCCCAACTTTGATTCCCAGCCTCTGATTCCCCAGCTCTGATTCCCCGCCTCTGATTCCACGTGTTTGATTCCCTGCCTCTGATTAACCATCTCTGATTCACCGCCTTTGATTCGCCACCTCTGATTCCCCATATCTGATTCCCCACCTCTGTTTCCCCGCCTCTGATTCCCCGCCTCTGATTCTCCATATCTCATTCCCAGCCTCTGACTCCCCATCTCTGATTCCCGGACTCTGATTCCCCACCTCTGATTCCCGGCCTCTTATTCCCAGCATCTGATTCCAGGCCTCTGATTCCCGGCCTCTGACTCCCCGCTTCTGATTCTGATTCCCTGCCTCTGATTCCCCATCTCTGATTCCGCACATCTGATTACCTGCCTCTGATTCCCCACCTCTGATTCCACATATCTGATTCCCCGCCTCTGTTTCCACGCCTCTGATTCCCCGCCTCTGTTTCCCCATATCTAATTCCCCACCTCTGATGCCCCAACTCTGATTCCCCAGCTCTGATTCCCCGCCTCTGATTCCCTGCATCCGATTCCCCATATCTGATTCCCCGCCTCTGTTTCCCTGCCCCTGATTCCCCGCGTCTGTTTCCCCATATCTGATTATCCGCCTCTGATTCCCAACTATGATTCCCCGCCTCTGAATCCCCGCGTCTGATTCCCTGCCTCTGCTTCCCCGCCTCTGATACCCCAACTCTGATTCCCCGCCTCTGATTCCCCGTGTTTGATTCCCTGCCTCTGATTCCCGGCCTCTGATTCCCCATCTCTGATTCACCGCCTTTGATTCGCCACCTCTGATTCCCCATATCTGATTCCCCGCATCTGTTTCCCCGCCTCTGATTCCCCACCTCTGATTCCCCATACCTGATTCCCAGCCTCTGTTTCCCCGCCTCTGATTCCCCACTTCTGTTTCCCCATATCTGATTCCCGGCCTCTGATTCCCTTCCTCTGATTCCCCGCCTCTGATTCCCTGCCTCTGATTCCCCATCTCCGATTCCGCACATCTGATTCCCTGCCTCTCATTCCCCGCCTCTGATTCCCCGCCTCTGATTCCCTGCCTCTGATTCCCAACCTCTGATTCCCCACCTCTGATTCCCCGTGTTTGATTCCCCGCCTCTGTTTCCCCGCCTCTCATTCCCCGCCTCTGATTCCCCAACCCTAATTCCCCGCCTCTGATTCCCCATATCTGATTCCCCGCCTCTGTTTCCCCGCCTCTGATTCCCCGCCCCTGTTTCCCCATATCTGATTCCCTGCCTCTGATTCCCCAACTTTGATTCCCAGACTCTGATTCCCCAGCTCTGATTCCCCGCCTCTGATTCCCCGCATCTGATTCCCTGCATCTGATTCCAAGCCTCTGATTCCCTGCCTCTGATTCCCAACCTCTGATTCCCCACCTCTGATTCCCCATATCTGATTCCCAGCCTCTGTTTCCCCGCCTCTGATTCCCCGCCTCTGTTTCCCCATATCTGATTCCCGGCCTCTGATTCCCCGCCTCTGATTCCCCGCCTCTGATTCCCTGCCTCTGATTCCCCATCTCCGATTCCGCACATCTGATTCCCTGCCTCTGATTCCCCGCCTCTGATTCCCCGCCGCTGATTCCCTGCCTCTGATTTCCAACCTCTGATTCCCCACCTCTGATTCCCCGTGTTTGATTCCCCGCCTCTGTTTCCCCGCCACTGATTCCCCGCCTCTGATTGCCAACTCTAATTCCCCGCGTCTGATTCCCCATATCTGATTCCCCGCCTCTGTTTCCCCGCCTCTGATTCCCCGCCCCTGTTTCCCCATATCTGATTCCCTGACTCTGATTCCCCAGCTCTGATTCCCCGCCTCTGATTCCCCGCATCTGATTCCCTGCATCTGATTCCAAGCCTCTGATTCCCTGCCTCTGATTCCCAACCTCTGATTCCCCACCTCTGATTCCCCATATCTGATTCCCAGCCTCTGATTCCCCAGCTCTGATTCCCCGCCTCTGATTCCACGTGTTTGATTCCCTGCCTCTGATTCCCCGCCTCTGATTAACCATCTCTGATTCACCGCCTTTGATTCGCCACCTCTGATTCCCCATATCTGATTCCCCACCTCTGTTTCCCCGCCTCTGATTCCCCGCCTCTGATTCTCCATATCTCATTCCCAGCCTCTGACTCCCCATCTCTGATTCCCGGACTCTGATTCCCCACCTCTGATTCCCGGCCTCTTATTCCCAGCATCTGATTCCAGGCCTCTGATTCCCGGCCTCTGACTCCCCGCTTCTGATTCTGATTCCCTGCCTCTGATTCCCCATCTCTGATTCCGCACATCTGATTACCTGCCTCTGATTCCCCACCTCTGATTCCACATATCTGATTCCCCGCCTCTGTTTCCACGCCTCTGATTCCCCGCCTCTGTTTCCCCATATCTAATTCCCCACCTCTGATGCCCCAACTCTGATTCCCCGCCTCTGATTCCCCAGCTCTTATTCCCCGCCTCTGATTCCCTGCATCCGATTCCCCATATCTGATTCCCCGCCTCTGTTTCCCTGCCCCTGATTCCCCGCGTCTGTTTCCCCATATCTGATTATCCGCCTCTGATTCCCAACTATGATTCCCCGCCTCTGAATCCCCGCGTCTGATTCCCTGCCTCTGCTTCCCCGCCTCTGATACCCCAACTCTGATTCCCCGCCTCTGATTCCCCGTGTTTGATTCCCTGCCTCTGATTCCCGGCCTCTGATTCCCCGCCTCTGATTCCCCGCCTCTGATTCCCCATATCTCATTCCCCGCCTCTGAATCCCCATCTCTGATTCCCGGACTCTGATTCCCCACCTCTGATTCCCGGCCTCTTATTCACGGCATCTGATTCCGGCCTCTGATTCCCGGCCTCTGATTCCCTGCTTCTGATTCTGATTCCCTGCCTCTGATTCCCCATCTCTGATTCCGCACATCTGATTCCCTGCCTCTGATTCCCCACCTCTGATTCCCCATATCTGACTCCCCGCCTCTGTTTCCCCGCCTCTGATTCCCCGCCTTTGTTTCCCAATATCTAAGTCCCCGCCTCTGATTCCCCAACTCTGATTCCCCACCTCTGATTCCCCAGCTCTGATTCCCCGCCTCTGATTCCCCGCATCTGATTCCCTGCATCTGATTCCAAGCCTCTGATTCCCTGCCTCTGATTCCCAACCTCTGATTCCCCACCTCTGATTCCCCATATCTGATTCCCCGCCTCTGTTTCCCCGCCTCTGATTCCCCACCTCTGTTTCCCCATATCTGATTCCCGGCCTCTTATTCCCCGCCTCTGATTCCCCACCTCTGATTCCCTACCTCTGATTACCCATCTCCGATTCCGCACATCTGATTCCCTGCCTCTGATTCCCCGCCTCTGATTCCCTGCCTCTGATTCCCAACCTCTGATTCCCCATCTCTGATTCCCCATATCAGATTCCCCGCCTCTGTTTCCCCGCCTCTGATTCCCCTCCTCTGATTCCCCAACTCTAATTCCCCGCCTCTGATTCCCCAGCTCTGATTCCCCGTGTTTGATTCCCTGCCTCTGATTCCCTGCCTCTGATTCCCCAGCTTCATTCCCCGCCTTTGATTCCCCCCGTCTGATTCCCAGCCTCTGAATCCCCGTGTCTGATAACCTGCCTCTGATTCCCCGCCTCTGATTCCCCATCTCAGATTCACCGCCTCTGATTCCCCACCTCTGATTCCCCATCTCTGATTCCGCACATCCGATTCCCTGCCTCTGATTCCCCGACTCTGATTCCCCACCTCTGATTCCCCAGCTCTGATTCCCCGCCTCTGATTCCCCAACTCTGATTCCCCGCCTCTGATTCCCCAGCTCTGATTCCCCGCCTCTGATTCCCCGTGTTTGATCCACTGCCTCTGATTCCCCAGCTCTGATTCCCCATCTCTGATTCACCGCCTTTGATTCGCCACCTCTGATTCCCCATATCTGATTCCTCGCCACTGTTTCCCCGCCTCTGATTCCCCGCCTCTGATTCCCCATATCTCATTCCCCGCCTCTGATTCCCCATCTCTGATTCCCGGACTCTGATTCCCCACCTCTGATTCCCGACCTCTTATTCACGGCATCTCATTCCGGCCTCTGATTCCCGGCCTCTGATTCCCTGCTTCTGATTCTGATTCCCTGCCTCTGATTCCCCATTTCTGATTCCGCACATCTAATTCCCTGCCTCTGATTCCCCACCTCTGATTCCCCATATCTGAATCCCCGCCTCTGTTTCCCCGTCTCTGATTCCCCGCCTCTGTTTCCCCATATCTAAGTCCCCGCCTCTGATTCCCCAACTTTGATTCCCCACCTCTGATTCCCCAGCTCTGATTCCCCGCCTCTGATTCCCCACCTCTGATTCCCCATACCTGATTCCCAGCCTCTGTTTCCCCGCCTCTGATTCCCCACTTCTGTTTCCCCATATCTGATTCCCGGCCTCTGATTCCCTGCCTCTGATTCCCCGCCTCTGATTCCCTGCCTCTGATTCCCCATCTCCGATTCCGCACATCTGATTCCCTGCCTCTCATTCCCCGCCTCTGATTCCCCGCCTCTGATTCCCTGCCTCTGATTCCCAACCTCTAATTCCCCACCTCTGATTCCCCGTGTTTGATTCCCCGCCTCTGTTTCCCCGCCTCTCATTCCCCGCCTCTGATTCCCCAACCCTAATTCCCCGCCTCTGATTCCCCATATCTGATTCCCCGCCTCTGTTTCCCCGCCTCTGATTCCCCGCCCCTGTTTCCCCATATCTGATTCCCTGCCTCTGATTCCCCAACTTTGATTCCCAGACTCTGATTCCCCAGCTCTGATTCCCCGCCTCTGATTCCCCGCATCTGATTCCCTGCATCTGATTCCAAGCCTCTGATTCCCTGCCTCTGATTCCCAACCTCTGATTCCCCACCTCTGATTCCCCATATCTGATTCCCAGCCTCTGTTTCCCCGCCTCTGATTCCCCGCCTCTGTTTCCCCATATCTGATTCCCGGCCTCTGATTCCCCGCCTCTGATTCCCCGCCTCTGATTCCCTGCCTCTGATTCCCCATCTCCGATTCCGCACATCTGATTCACTGCCTCTGATTCCCCGCCTCTGATTCCCCGCCGCTGATTCCCTGCCTCTGATTTCCAACCTCTGATTCCCCACCTCTGATTCCCCGTGTTTGATTCCCCGCCTCTGTTTCCCCGCCACTGATTCCCCGCCTCTGATTCCCAACTCTAATTCCCCGCGTCTGATTCCCCATATCTGATTCCCCGCCTCTGTTTCCCCGCCTCTGATTCCCCGCCCCTGTTTCCCCATATCTGATTCCCTGACTCTGATTCCCCAACTTTGATTCCCAGCCTCTGATTCCCCAGCTCTGATTCCCCGCCTCTGATTCCACGTGTTTGATTCCCTGCCTCTGATTAACCATCTCTGATTCACCGCCTTTGATTCGCCACCTCTGATTCCCCATATCTGATTCCCCACCTCTGTTTCCCCGCCTCTGATTCCCCGCCTCTGATTCTCCATATCTCATTCCCAGCCTCTGACTCCCCATCTCTGATTCCCGGACTCTGATTCCCCACCTCTGATTCCCGGCCTCTTATTCCCAGCATCTGATTCCAGGCCTCTGATTCCCGGCCTCTGACTCCCCGCTTCTGATTCTGATTCCCTGCCTCTGATTCCCCATCTCTGATTCCGCACATCTGATTACCTGCCTCTGATTCCCCACCTCTGATTCCACATATCTGATTCCCCGCCTCTGTTTCCACGCCTCTGATTCCCCGCCTCTGTTTCCCCATATCTAATTCCCCACCTCTGATGCCCCAACTCTGATTCCCCAGCTCTGATTCCCCGCCTCTGATTCCCTGCATCCGATTCCCCATATCTGATTCCCCGCCTCTGTTTCCCTGCCCCTGATTCCCCGCGTCTGTTTCCCCATATCTGATTATCCGCCTCTGATTCCCAACTATGATTCCCCGCCTCTGAATCCCCGCGTCTGATTCCCTGCCTCTGCTTCCCCGCCTCTGATACCCCAACTCTGATTCCCCGCCTCTGATTCCCCGTGTTTGATTCCCTGCCTCTGATTCCCGGCCTCTGATTCCCCATCTCTGATTCACCGCCTTTGATTCGCCACCTCTGATTCCCCATATCTGATTCCCCGCATCTGTTTCCCCGCCTCTGATTCCCCGCCTCTGATTCCCCATATCTCATTCCCCGCCTCTGAATCCCCATCTCTGATTCCCGGACTCTGATTCCCCACCTCTGATTCCCGGCCTCTTATTCACGGCATCTGATTCCGGCCTCTGATTCCCGGCCTCTGATTCCCTGCTTCTGATTCTGATTCCCTGCCTCTGATTCCCCATCTCTGATTCCGCACATCTGATTCCCTGCCTCTGATTCCCCACCTCTGATTCCCCATATCTGACTCCCCGCCTCTGTTTCCCCGCCTCTGATTCCCCGCCTTTGTTTCCCAATATCTAAGTCCCCGCCTCTGATTCCCCAACTCTGATTCCCCACCTCTGATTCCCCAGCTCTGATTCCCCGCCTCTGATTCCCCGCATCTGATTCCCTGCATCTGATTCCAAGCCTCTGATTCCCTGCCTCTGATTCCCAACCTCTGATTCCCCACCTCTGATTCCCCATATCTGATTCCCCACCTCTGTTTCCCCGCCTCTGATTCCCCACCTCTGTTTCCCCATATCTGATTCCCGGCCTCTTATTCCCCGCCTCTGATTCCCCACCTCTGATTCCCTACCTCTGATTACCCATCTCCGATTCCGCACATCTGATTCCCTGCCTCTGATTCCCCGCCTCTGATTCCCTGCCTCTGATTCCCAACCTCTGATTCCCCATCTCTGATTCCCCATATCTGATTCCCCGCCTCTGTTTCCCCGCCTCTGATTCCCCTCCTCTGATTCCCCAACTCTAATTCCCCGCCTCTGATTCCCCAGCTCTGATTCCCCGTGTTTGATTCCCTGCCTCTGATTCCCTGCCTCTGATTCCCCAGCTTCATTCCCCGCCTTTGATTCCCCCCGTCTGATTCCCAGCCTCTGAATCCCCGTGTCTGATAACCTGCCTCTGATTCCCCGCCTCTGATTCCCCATCTCAGATTCACCGCCTCTGATTCCCCACCTCTGATTCCCCATCTCTGATTCCGCACATCCGATTCCCTGCCTCTGATTCCCCGACTCTGATTCCCCACCTCTGATTCCCCAGCTCTGATTCCCCGCCTCTGATTCCCCAACTCTGATTCCCCGCCTCTGATTCCCCAGCTCTGATTCCCCGCCTCTGATTCCCCGTGTTTGATCCACTGCCTCTGATTCCCCAGCTCTGATTCCCCATCTCTGATTCACCGCCTTTGATTCGCCACCTCTGATTCCCCATATCTGATTCCTCGCCACTGTTTCCCCGCCTCTGATTCCCCGCCTCTGATTCCCCATATCTCATTCCCCGCCTCTGATTCCCCATCTCTGATTCCCGGACTCTGATTCCCCACCTCTGATTCCCGACCTCTTATTCACGGCATCTGATTCCGGCCTCTGATTCCCGGCCTCTGATTCCCTGCTTCTGATTCTGATTCCCTGCCTCTGATTCCCCATTTCTGATTCCGCACATCTAATTCCCTGCCTCTGATTCCCCACCTCTGATTCCCCATATCTGAATCCCCGCCTCTGTTTCCCCGTCTCTGATTCCCCGCCTCTGTTTCCCCATATCTAAGTCCCCGCCTCTGATTCCCCAACTTTGATTCCCCACCTCTGATTCCCCAGCTCTGATTCCCCGCCTCTGATTCCCCACCTCTGATTCCCCATACCTGATTACCAGCCTCTGTTTCCCCGCCTCTGATTCCCCGCTTCTGTTTCCCCATATCTGATTCCCGGCCTCTGATTCCCTGCCTCTGATTCACCGCCTCTGATTCCCTGCCACTGATTCACCATCTCCGATTCCGCACATCTGATTCCCTGCCTCTCATTCCCCGCCTCTGATTCCCCGCCTCTGATTCCCTGCCTCTGATTCCCAACCTCTGATTCCCCACCTCTGATTCCCCGTGTTTGATTCCCCGCCTCTGTTTCCCCGCCTCTGATTCCCCGCCTCTGATTCCCCAACTCTAATTCCCGCCTCTGATTCCCCATATCTGATTCCCCGCCTCTGTTTCCCCGCCTCTGATTCCCCGCCCCTGTTTCCCCATATCTGATTCCCTGCCTCTGATTCCCCAACTTTGATTCCCAGACTCTGATTCCCCAGCTCTGATTCCCCGCCTCTGATTCCCCGCATCTGATTCCCTGCATCTGATTCCAAGCCTCTGATACCCTGCCTCTGATTCCCAACCTCTGATTCCCCACCTCTGATTCCCCATATCTGATTCCCTGCCTATGTTTCCCCGCCTCTGATTCCCCGCCTCTGTTTCCCCATATCTGATTCCCGGCCTCTGATTCCCGCCTCTGATTCCCCGCCTCTGATTCCCTGCCTCTGATTCCCCATCTCCGATTCCGCACATCTGATTCCCTGCCTCTGATTCCCCGCCTCTGATTCCCCGCCGCTGATTCCCTGCCTCTGATTTCCAACCTCTGATTCCCCACCTCTGATTCCCCGTGTTTGATTCCCCGCCTCTGTTTCCCCGCCACTGATTCCCCGCCTCTGATTCCCCGCCCCTGTTTCCCCATATCTGATTCCCTGACTCTGATTCCCCAACTTTGATTCCCAGCCTCTGATTCCCCAGCTCTGATTCCACGCCTCTGATTCCCCGTGTTTGATTCCCTGCCTCTGATTCCCCGCCTCTGATTCCCCATCTCTGATTCACCGCCTTTGATTCGCCACCTCTGATTCCCCATATCTGATTCCCCACCTCTGTTTCTCCGCCTCTGATTCCCCGCCTCTGATTCTCCATATCTCATTCCCCGCCTCTGACTCCCCATCTCTGATTCCCGGACTCTGATTCCCCACCTCTGATTCCCGGCCTCTTATTCCCAGCATCTGATTCCAGGCCTCTGATTCCCGGCCTCTGACTCCCCGCTTCTGATTCTGATTCCCTGCCTCTGATTCCCCATCTCTGATTCCGCACATCTGATTACCTGCCTCTGATTCCGCACCTCTGATTCCCCATATCTGATTCCCCGCCTCTGTTTCCACGCCTCTGATTCCCCGCCTCTGTTTCCCCATATCTAATTCCCCACCTCTGATGCCCCAACTCTGATTCCCCGCCTCTGATTCCCCAGCTCTGATTCCCCGCCTCTGATTCCCTGCATCCGATTCCCCATATCTGATTCCCCGCCTCTGTTTCCCCGCCCCTGATTCCCCGCCTCTGTTTCCCCACATCTGATTATCCGCCTCTGATTCCCAACTATGATTCCCCGCCTCTGAATCCCCGCGTCTGATTCCCTGCCTCTGCTTCCCCGCCTCTGATTCCCCAACTCTGATTCCCCGCCTCTGATTCCCCAGCTCTGATTCCCCGCCTCTGATTCCCCGTGTTTGATTCCCTGCCTCTGATTCCCGGCCTCTGATTCCCCATCTCTGATTCACCGCCTTTGATTCCCCAGCTCTGATTCCCCGCCTCTGATTCCCCGCATCTGATTCCATGCATCTGATTCCCAGCCTCTGATTCCCAGCCTCTGATTCCCAACCTCTGATTCCCCACCTCTGATCCCCATATCTGATTCCCCGCCTCTGTTTCCCCGCCTCTGATTCCCCGCCTCTGTTTCCCCATATCTGATCCCCGCCTCTATTTGCCCGCCTCTGATTCCCCGCCTCTGTTTCCCCATATCTGATTCCCCGCCTCTGAATCCCCAACTCTGATTCCCTGCCACTAATTTCCCAGCTCTGATTCCCCGCCTCTGATTCCCCGCGTCTGATTACCGGCCTCTGATTCCCCGCCTCTGATTCCCCATCTCTGATTCACAACCTCTGATTCCCCACCTCTGATACCCCATATCTGATTCCCCGCCTCTGTTTCCCCGCCTCTGATACCCCACCTCTGATTCCCAATATCTGATTCCCCGCCTCTGATTCCCCACCTCTGATTCCCCGCCTCTGATTCGCCAGCTATGATTCCCCGCCTCATATTCCCCGCGTCTGATTCCCTGCCTCTGATTCCCCGCCTCTGAATCCACATCTCTGATTCACCACCTCTGATTCCCCGCGTCTGATTCCCTGCCTCTGATTCCCCATCTCTGATTCCCCATCTCTGATTCCCCAATTATGATTCCCCTCCTCTGATTCCCCGTGTTTGATTCCCTGCCTCTGATTCCCGGCCTCTGATTCCCCATCTCTGATTCACCGCCTTTGATTCGCCACCTCTGATTCGCCATATCTGATTCCCCGCCTCTGTTTCCCCGCCTCTGATTCCCCGCCTCTGATTCCCCATATCTCATTCCCCGCCTCTGAATCCCCATCTCTGATTCCCGGACTCTGATTCCCCACCTCTGATTTCCGGCCTCTTATTCCCGGCATCTGATTCCGGCCTCTGATTCCCGGCCTCTGATTCCCTGCTTCTGATTCTGATTCCCTGCCTTGGATTCCCCATCTCTGATTCCGCACATCTGATTCCCTGCCTCTGATTCCCCATCTCTGATACCCCATATCTGATTCCCCGCCTCTGATTCCCCGCCTCTCTTTCCCCGCCTCTGATTCCCCGCATCTGATTCCCTGCATCTGATTCCAAGCCTCTGATTCCCTGCCTCTGATTCCCAACCTCTGATTCCCCACCTCTGATTCCCCATATCTGATTCCCAGCCTCTGTTTCCCCGCCTCTGATTCCCCGCCTCTGTTTCCCCATATCTGATTCCCGGCCTCTGATTCCCCGCCTCTGATTCCCCGCCTCTGATTCCCTGCCTCTGATTCCCCATCTCCGATTCCGCACATCTGATTCCCTGCCTCTGATTCCCCGCCTCTGATTCCCCGCCTCTGATTCCCTGCCTCTGATTCCCAACCTCTGATTCCCCACCTCTGATTCCCCGTGTTTGATTCCCCGCCTCTGTTTCCCCGCCTCTGATTCCCCGCCTCTGATTCCCCAACTCTAATTCCCCGCCTCTGATTCCCCATATCTGATTCCCCGCCTCTGTTTCCCCGCCTCTGATTCCCCGCCCCTGTTTCCCCATATCTGATTCCCTGCCTCTGATTCCCCAACTTTGATTCCCAGCCTCTGATTCCCCAGCTCTGATTCCCCGCCTCTGATTCCCCGTGTTTGATTCCCTGCCTCTGATTCCCCGCCTCTGATTCCCCATCTCTGATTCACCACCTTTGATTCGCCACCTCTGATTCCCCATATCTGATTCTCCACCTCTGTTTTCCCGCCTCTGATTCCCCGCCTCTGATTCTCCATATCTCATTCCCCCCCTCTGAATCCCCATCTCCGATTCCCGGACTCTGATTCCCCACCTCTGATTCCCGGCCTCTTATTCCCAGCATCTGATTCCAGGCCTCTGATTCCCGGCCTCTGACTCCCCGCTTCTGATTCTGATTCCCTGCCTCTGATTCCCCATCTCTGATTCCGCACATCTGATTACCTGCCTCTGATTCCCCACCTCTGATTCCCCATATCTGATTCCCCGCCTCTGTTTCCACGCCTCTGATTCCCCACCTCTGATTCCCGATATCTGATTCCCCAGCTCTGATTCCCCGCCTCTGATTCCCCGCATCCGATTCCCCATATCTGATTCCCCGCCTCTGTTTCCCCGCCCCTGATTCCCCGCCTCTGTTTCCCCATATCTGATTCCCCGCCTCTGATTCCCAACTATGATTCCCCGCCTCTGATTCCCCAGCTCTGATTCCCTGCCTCTGATTCCCCGCGTTCTATTCCCTGCCTCTGATTCCCCGCCTGTGATTCCCCATCTCTGATAAACCACCTCTGATTCCCCACCACTGATTCCCCATATCTAATTCCCCGCCTCTGTTTGCACACCTCTGATTCCCCGCCTCTGTTTCCCCATATCTGATTCCCCGCCTCTGAATCCCCAACTCTGATTCCCTGCCTCTGATTCCCCAGCTTCATTCCCCGCCTTTGATTCCCCCCGTCTGATTCCCAGCCTCTGAATCCCCGTGTCTGATAACCTGCCTCTGATTCCCCGCCTCTGATTCCCCATCTCAGATTCACCGCCTCTGATCCCCACCTCTGATTACCCATCTCTGATTCCGCACATCCGACTCCCTGCCTCTGATTCCCTGACTCTGATTCCCCACCTCTGATTCCCCAGCTCTGATTCCCGCCTCTGATTCCCCAACTCTGATTCCCCGCCTCTGATTCCACAGCTCTGATTCCCCGCCTCTGATTCCCCGTGTTTGATCCCCTGCCTCTGATTCCCCGCCTCTGATTCCCCATCTCTGATTCACCGCCTTTGATTCGCCACCTCTGATTCCCCATATCTGATTCCTCGCCACTGTTTTCCCGCCTCTGATTCCCCACCTCTGATTCCCCATATCTCATTCCCCGCCTCTGATTCGCCAGCTATGATTCCCCGCCTCTGATTCCCCGCGTCTGATTCCCTGCCTCTGATTCCCCGCCTCTGATTCCACATCTCTGATTCACCACCTCTGATTCCACGCGTCTGATTCCCCGCCTCTGATTCCCCATCTCTGATTCCCCATCTCTGATTCCCCAATTCTGATTCCCCGCCTCTGATTCCCCAGCTCTGATTCCTCGCCTCTGATTCCCTTCCTCTGATTCCCAACCTCTGATTCCCCACCTCTGATTTCCCATATTGATTCCCTGCGTCTGATTCCCCACCTCTGATTTCCCATATTGATTCCCTGCGTCTGATTCCCCGCCTCTGATTCCCCAACTCTGATTCCCCGCCTCTGATTCCCCAGCTCTGATTCCCCGCATCTGATTCCCCGTGTTTGATTCCCTGCCTCTGATTCCCGGCCTCTGATTCCCCATCTCTGATTCACCGCCTTTGATTCGCAACCTCTGATTCCCCATATCTGATTCCCCGCCTCTGTTTCCCCGCCTCTGATTCCCCATATCTCATTCCCCGCCTCTAAATCCCCATCTCTGATTCCCGGACTCTGATTCCCCACCTCTGATTCCCGGCCTCTTATTCCCGGCGTCTGATTCCGGCCTCTGATTCCCGGCCTCTGATTCCCTGCTTCTGATTCTGATTCCCTGCCTCTGATTCCCCATCTCTGATTCCGCACATCTGATTCCCTGCCTCTCATTCCCCACCTCTGATTCCCCATATCTGATTCCCCGCCTCTGTTTCCCCACCTTTGATTCCCCGCCTCTCTTTCCCAATATCTAAGTCCCCGCCTCTGATTCCCCAACTCTGATTCCCCACCTCTGATTCCGCAGCCCTGATTCCCCGCCTCTGATTCCCCGCATCTGATTCCCTGCAACTGATTCCAAGCCTCTTATTCCCTGCCTCTGATTCCCAACCTCTGATTCCCAACCTCTGATTCCACACCTCTGATTCCCCATATCTGATTCCCCACCTCTGTTTCCCCGCCTCTGATTCCCCGCCTCTGATTCCCCATATCTCATTCCCCACCTCTGATTCCGCATCTCTGATTCCCAACCTCTGATTCCCCACCTCTGATTCCCCATATCTGATTCCCCGCCTCTGTTTCCCCGCCTCTGTTTCCCCATATCTGATCCCCGCCTCTATTTGCCCGCCTCTGATTCCCCGCCTCTGTTTCCCCATATCTGATTCCCCGCCTCTGAATCCCCAACTCTGATTCCCTGCCTCTAATTTCCCATGTCTGATTCCCCGCCTCTGATTCCCCGCGTCTGAATACCGGCCTCTGATTCCCCGCCTCTGATTCCCCATCTCTGATTCACAACCTCTGATTCCCCACCTCTGATTCCCCATATCTGATTCCCCGCCTCTGTTTCCCCGCCTCTGATTCCCCACCTCTGATTCCCAATATCTGATTCCCCGCCTCTGATTCCCCACCTCTGATTCCCCGCCTCTGATTCGCCAGCTATGATTCCCCGCCTCTGATTCCCCGCGTCTTATTCCCTGCCTCTGATTCCCTGCCTCTGATTCCACATCTCTGATTCACCACCTCTGATTCCCCGCGTCTGATTCCCCGCCTCTGATTCCCCATCTCTGATTCCCCATCTCTGATTCCCCAATTCTGATTCCCCGCCTCTGATTCCCCAGCTCTGATTCCTCGCCTCTGATTCCCTTCCTCTGATTCCCAACCTCTGATTCCCCACCTCTGATTTCCCATATTGATTCCCTGCGTCTGATTCCCCGCCTCTGATTCCCCAACTCTGATTCCCCGCCTCTGATTCCCCAGCTCTGATTCCCCGCCTCTGATTCCCCGTGTTTGATTCCCTGCCTCTGATTCCCGGCCTCTGATTCCCCATCTCTGATTCACCGCCTTTGATTCGCCACCTCTGATTCCCCAAATCTGATTCCCCGCCTCTGTTTCCCCGCCTCTGATTCCCCGCCTCTGATTCCCCATATCTCATTCCCCGCCTCTGAATCCCCATCTCTGATTCCCGGACTCTGATTCCCCACCTCTGATTCCCGGCCTCTTATTCCCGGCATCTGATTCCGGCCTCTGATTCCCGGCCTCTGATTCCCTGCTTCTGATTCTGATTCCGTGCCTCTGATTCCCCATCTCTGATTCCGCACATCTGATTCCCTGCCTCTGATTACCCCCCTCTGTTTCCCCGCCTCTGATTCCCCGCCTCTGTTTCCCAATATCTAAGTCCCCGCCTCTGATTCCCCAACTCTGATTCCCCACCTCTGATTCCCCAGCTCTGATTCACCGCCTCTGATTCCCCGCATCTGATTCCCTGCATCTGATTCCAAGCCTCTGATTCCCTGCCTCTGATTCCCAACCTCTGATTCCCCACCTCTGATTCCCCATATCTGATTCCCCGCCTCTGTTTCCCCGCCTCTGATTCCCAACCTCTGTTTCCCAATATCTGATTCCCGGCCTCTGATTCCCCGCCTCTGATTCCCCGCCTCTGATTCCCTGCCTCTGATTCCCCATCTCCGATTCCGCACATCTGATTCCCTGCCTCTGATTCCCCGCCTCTGATTCCCCGCCTCTGATTCCCTGCCTCTGATTCCCAACCTCTGATTCCCCACCTCTGATTCCCCATATCTGATTCCCCGCCTCTGTTTCCCCGCCTCTGATTCCCCTCCTCTGATTCCCCAACTCTAATTTCCCGCCTCTGATTCCCCAGCTCTGATTCCCCGTGTTTGATTCCCTGCCTCTGATTCCCTGCCCTGAATCCCCATCTCTGTTTCACCGCCTTTGATTCGCCACCTCTGATTCCCCATATCTGATTCCCCGCCTCTGTTTCCCCGCCTCTGATTCCCTGCCTCTGATTCACAACCTCTGATTCCACACCTCTGATTCCCCATATCTGATTCCCCGCCTCTGTTTCCCCGCCTCTGATTCCCTGCCCCTGTTTCCCCATATCTGATTCCCTGCCTCTGATTCCCCAACTCAGATTCCCCGCCTCTGATTCCCCAGCTCTAATTCCCCGCCTCTGATTTCCCGTGTTTGATTCCCTGCCTCTGATTCCCCGCCTCTGATTCCCCATCTCTGATTCACCGCCTTTGATTCGCCACCTCTGATTCCACATATCTGATTCCCCACCTCTGTTTCCCCGCCTCTGATTCCCCGCCTCTGATTCTCCATATCTCATTCCCCGCCTCTGAATCCCCATCTCTGATTCCCGGACTCTGATTCCCCACCTCTGATTCCCGGCCTCTCATTCCCAGCATCTGATTCCCGGCCTCTGATTCCCGGCCTCTGATTCCCCGCTTCTGATTCTGATTCCCTGCCTCTGATTCCCCATCTCTGATTCCGCACATCAGATTCCCTGCCTCTGATTCCCCACCTCTGATTCCCCATATCTGATTTCCCGCCTCTGTTTCCCCGCCTCTGATTCCCCACCTCTGTTTCCCCATATCTAATTCCCAACCTCTGATGCCCCAACTCTGATTCCCTGCCTCTGATTCGCCGCGTTCTATTCCCTGCCTCTGATTCCCCGCCTGTGATTCCCCATCTCTGATTCACCACCTCTGATTCCCCACCTCTGATTCCCCATATCTAATTCCCCGCCTCTGTTTGCCCGCCTCTGATTCCCCGCCTCTGTTTCCCCATATCTGATTCCCCGCCTCTGAATCCCCAACTCTGATTCCCTGCCTCTGATTCCCCAGCTCTGATTCCCCGCCTTTGATTCCCCCCGTCTGATTCCCAGCCTCTGAATCCCCGTGTCTGATTTCCTGCCTCTGATTCCCCACCTCTGATTCCCCATCTCTGATTCACAGCCTCTGATTCCCCACCTCTGATTCCCCATCTCTGATTCCGCACATCTGATTCCCTGCCTCTGATTCCCCGCCTCTGTTTCCCCATATCTAATTCCCAACCTCTGATGCCCCAACTCTGATTCCCAGCCTCTGATTCCCCGCGTTCTATTTCCTGCCTCTGATTCCCCGCCTGTGATTCCCCATCTCTGATTCACCACCTCTGATTCCCCACCTCTGATTCCCCATATCTAATTCCCCGCCTCTGTTTGCCCGCCTCTGATTCCCCGCCTCTGTTTCCCCATATCTGATTCCCCGCCTCTGAATCCCCAACTCTGATTCCCTGCCTCTGATTCCCCAGCTCTGATTCCCCATCTCTGATTCACAGCCTCTGATTCCCCACCTCTGATTCCCCATCTCTGATTCCGCACATCTGATTCCCTGCCTCTGATTCCCCGACTCTGATCCCCACCTCTGATTCCCAACCTCTGATTCCCCACCTCTGAATCCCCATATCTGATTCCCTGCCTCTGATTCCCCACCTCTGATTCCCCATATCTGATTTCCCGCCTCTGTTTCCCCGCCTCTGATTCCCCGCCTCTGTTTCCCCATATCTAATTCCCAACCTCTGATGCCCCAACTCTGATTCCCTGCCTCTGATTCGCTGCGTTCTATTCCCTGCCTCTGATTCCCCGCCTGTGATTCCCCATCTCTGATTCACCACCTCAGATTCCCCACCTCTGATTCCCCATATCTAATTCCCCGCCTCTGTTTGCCCGCCTCTGATTCCCCGCCTCTGTTTCCCCATATCTGATTCCCCGCCTCTGAATCCCCAATTCTGATTCCCTGCCTCTGATTCCCCAGCTCTGATTCCCCGCCTTTGATTCCCCCCGTCTGATTCCCAGCCTCTGAATCCCCGTGTCTGATTTCCTGCCTCTGATTCCCCACCTCTGATTCCCCATCTCTGATTCACAGCCTCTGATTCCCCACCTCTGATTCCCCATCTCTGATTCCGCACATCTGATTCCCTGCCTCTGATTCCCCGCCTCTGTTTCCCCATATCTAATTCCCAACCTCTGATGCCCCAACTCTGATTCCCTGCCTCTGATTCCCCATCTCTGATTCCCCATCTCTGATTCCCCAATTATGATTCCCCTCCTCTGATTCCCCGTGTTTGATTCCCTGCCTCTGATTCCCGGCCTCTGATTCCCCATCTCTGATTCACCGCCTTTGATTCGCCACCTCTGATTCGCCATATCTGATTCCCCGCCTCTGTTTCCCCGCCTCTGATTCCCCGCCTCTGATTCCCCATATCTCATTCCCCGCCTCTGAATCCCCATCTCTGATTCCCGGACTCTGATTCCCCACCTCTGATTTCCGGCCTCTTATTCCCGGCATCTGATTCCGGCCTCTGATTCCCGGCCTCTGATTCACTGCTTCTGATTCTGATTCCCTGCCTTGGATTCCCCATCTCTGATTCCGCACATCTGATTCCCTGCCTCTGATTCCCCATCTCTGATACCCCATATCTGATTCCCCGCCTCTGATTCCCCGCCTCTCTTTCCCCGCCTCTGATTCCCCGCATCTGATTCCCTGCATCTGATTCCAAGCCTCTGATTCCCTGCCTCTGATTCCCAACCTCTGATTCCCCACCTCTGATTCCCCATATCTGATTCCCAGCCTCTGTTTCCCCGCCTCTGATTCCCCGCCTCTGTTTCCCCATATCTGATTCCCGGCCTCTGATTCCCCGCCTCTTATTCCCCGCCTCTGATTCCCTGCCTCTGATTCCCCATCTCCGATTCCGCACATCTGATTCCCTGCCTCTGATTCCCCGCCTCTGATTCCCCGCCTCTGATTCCCTGCCTCTGATTCCCAACCTCTGATTCCCCACCTCTGATTCCCCGTGTTTGATTCCCCGCCTCTGTTTCCCCGCCTCTGATTCCCCGCCTCTGATTCCCCAACTCTAATTCCCCACCTCTGATTCCCAATATCTGATTCCCCGCCTCTGATTCCCCACCTCTGATTCCCCGCCTCTGATTCGCCAGCTATGATTCCCCGCCTCATATTCCCCGCGTCTGATTCCCTGCCTCTGATTCCCCGCCTCTGAATCCACATCTCTGATTCACCACCTCTGATTCCCCGCGTCTGATTCCCTGCCTCTGATTCCCCATCTCTGATTCCCCATCTCTGATTCCCCAATTATGATTCCCCTCCTCTGATTCCCCGTGTTTGATTCCCTGCCTCTGATTCCCGGCCTCTGATTCCCCATCTCTGATTCACCGCCTTTGATTCGCCACCTCTGATTCGCCATATCTGATTCCCCGCCTCTGTTTCCCCGCCTCTGATTCCCCGCCTCTGATTCCCCATATCTCATTCCCCGCCTCTGAATCCCCATCTCTGATTCCCGGACTCTGATTCCCCACCTCTGATTTCCGGCCTCTTATTCCCGGCATCTGATTCCGGCCTCTGATTCCCGGCCTCTGATTCCCTGCTTCTGATTCTGATTCCCTGCCTTGGATTCCCCATCTCTGATTCCGCACATCTGATTCCCTGCCTCTGATTCCCCATCTCTGATTCCCCATATCTGATTCCCCGCCTCTGATTCCCCACCTCTGTTTCCCAATATCTAAGTCCCCGCCTCTGATTCGCCAGCTATGATTCCCCGCCTCATATTCCCCGCGTCTGATTCCCTGCCTCTGATTCCCCGCCTCTGAATCCACATCTCTGATTCACCACCTCTGATTCCCCGCGTCTGATTCCCTGCCTCTGATTCCCCATCTCTGATTCCCCATCTCTGATTCCCCAATTATGATTCCCCTCCTCTGATTCCCCGTGTTTGATTCCCTGCCTCTGATTCCCGGCCTCTGATTCCCCATCTCTGATTCACCGCCTTTGATTCGCCACCTCTGATTCGCCATATCTGATTCCCCGCCTCTGTTTCCCCGCCTCTGATTCCCCGCCTCTGATTCCCCATATCTCATTCCCCGCCTCTGAATCCCCATCTCTGATTCCCGGACTCTGATTCCCCACCTCTGATTTCCGGCCTCTTATTCCCGGCATCTGATTCCGGCCTCTGATTCCCGGCCTCTGATTCCCTGCTTCTGATTCTGATTCCCTGCCTTGGATTCCCCATCTCTGATTCCGCACATCTGATTCCCTGCCTCTGATTCCCCACCTCTGATTCCCCAGCTCTGATTCCCCGCCTCTGATTCCCCGCATCTGATTCCCTGCATCTGATTCCAAGCCTCTGATTCCCTGCCTCTGATTCCCAACCTATGATTCCCCACCTCTGATTCCCCATATCTGATTCCCAGCCTCTGTTTCCCCGCCTCTGATTCCCCGCCTCTGTTTCCCCATATCTGATTCCCGGCCTCTGATTCCCCGCCTCTGATTCCCCGCCTCTGATTCCCTGCCTCTGATTCCCCATCTCCGATTCCGCACATCTGATTCCCTGCCTCTGATTCCCCGCCTCTGATTCCCCGCCTCTGATTCCCCGCCTCTGTTTCCCCATATCTAATTCCCCACCTCTGATGCCCCAACTCTGATTCCCCGCCTCTGATTCCCCAGCTCTGATTCCCCGCCTCTGATTCCCTGCATCCGATTCCCCATATCTGATTCCCCGCCTCTGTTTCCCCGCCCCTGATTCCCCGCCTCTGTTTCCCCACATCTGATTATCCGCCTCTGATTCCCAACTATGATTCCCCGCCTCTGAATCCCCGCGTCTGATTCCCTGCCTCTGCTTCCCCGCCTCTGATTCCCCAACTCTGATTCCCCGCCTCTGATTCCCCAGCTCTGATTCACCGCCTCTGATTCCCCGTGTTTGATTCCCTGCCTCTGATTCCCGGCCTCTGATTCCCCATCTCTGATTCACCGCCTTTGATTCCCCAGCTCTGATTCCCTGCCTCTGATTCCCCGCATCTGATTCCATGCATCTGATTCCCAGCCTCTGATTCCCAGCCTCTGATTCCCAACCTCTGATTCCCCACCTCTGATCCCCATATCTGATTCCCCGCCTCTGTTTCCCCGCCTCTGATTCCCCGCCTCTGTTTCCCCATATCTGATCCCCGCCTCTATTTGCCCGCCTCTGATTCCCCGCCTCTGTTTCCCCATATCTGATTCCCCGCCTCTGAATCCCCAACTCTGATTCCCTGCCACTAATTTCCCAGCTCTGATTCCCCGCCTCTGATTCCCCGCGTCTGATTACCGGCCTCTGATTCCCCGCCTCTGATTCCCCATCTCTGATTCACAACCTCTGATTCCCCACCTCTGATACCCCATATCTGATTCCCCGCCTCTGTTTCCCCGCCTCTGATTCCCCACCTCTGATTCCCAATATCTGATTCCCCGCCTCTGATTCCCCACCTCTGATTCCCCGCCTCTGATTCGCCAGCTATGATTCCCCGCCTCATATTCCCCGCGTCTGATTCCCTGCCTCTGATTCCCCGCCTCTGAATCCACATCTCTGATTCACCACCTCTGATTCCCCGCGTCTGATTCCCTGCCTCTGATTCCCCATCTCTGATTCCCCATCTCTGATTCCCCAATTATGATTCCCCTCCTCTGATTCCCCGTGTTTGATTCCCTGCCTCTGATTCCCGGCCTCTGATTCCCCATCTCTGATTCACCGCCTTTGATTCGCCACCTCTGATTCGCCATATCTGATTCCCCGCCTCTGTTTCCCCGCCTCTGATTCCCCGCCTCTGATTCCCCATATCTCATTCCCCGCCTCTGAATCCCCATCTCTGATTCCCGGACTCTGATTCCCCACCTCTGATTTCCGGCCTCTTATTCCCGGCATCTGATTCCGGCCTCTGATTCCCGGCCTCTGATTCCCTGCTTCTGATTCTGATTCCCTGCCTTGGATTCCCCATCTCTGATTCCGCACATCTGATTCTCTGCCTCTGATTCCCCATCTCTGATACCCCATATCTGATTCCCCGCCTCTGATTCCCCGCCTCTCTTTCCCCACCTCTGATTCCCCGCATCTGATTCCCTGCATCTGATTCCAAGCCTCTGATTCCCTGCCTCTGATTCCCAACCTCTGATTCCCCACCTCTGATTCCCCATATCTGATTCCCAGCCTCTGTTTCCCCGCCTCTGATTCCCCGCCTCTGTTTCCCCATATCTGATTCCCGGCCTCTGATTCCCCGCCTCTGATTCCCCGCCTCTGATTCCCTGCCTCTGATTCCCCATCTCCGATTCCGCACATCTGATTCCCTGCCTCTGATTCCCCGCCTCTGATTCCCCGCCTCTGATTCCCTGCCTCTGATTCCCAACCTCTGATTCCCCTCCTCTGATTCCCCGCCTCTGTTTCCCCGCCTCTGATTCCCCGCCTCTGATTCCCCAAATCTAATTCCCCGCCTCTGATTCCCCATATCTGATTCCCCGCCTCTGTTTCCCCGCCTCTGATTCCCCGCCCATGTTTCCCCATATCTGATTCCCTGCCTCTGATTCCCCAACTTTGATTCCCAGCCTCTGATTCCCCAGCTCTGATTCCCCGCCTCTGATTCCCCGTGTTTGATTCCCTGCCTCTGATTCCCCGCCTCTGATTCCCCATCTCTGATTCACCACCTTTGATTCGCCACCTCTGATTCCCCATATCTGATTCTCCACCTCTGTTTTCCCGCCTCTGATTCCCCGCCTCTGATTCTCCATATCTCATTCCCCCCCTCTGAATCCCCATCTCCGATTCCCGGACTCTGATTCCCCACTTCTGATTCCCGGCCTCTTATTCCCAGCATCTGATTCCAGGCCTCTGATTCCCGGCCTCTGACTCCCCGCTTCTGATTCTGATTCCCTGCCTCTGATTCCCCATCTCTGATTCCGCACATCTGATTACCTGCCTCTGATTCCCCACCTCTGATTCCCCATATCTGATTCCCCGCCTCTGTTTCCACGCCTCTGATTCCCCACCTCTGATTCCCGATATCTGATTCCCCAGCTCTGATTCCCCGCCTCTGATTCCCCGCATCCGATTCCCCATATCTGATTCCCCGCCTCTGTTTCCCCGCCCCTGATTCCCCGCCTCTGTTTCCCCATATCTGATTCCCCGCCTCTGATTCCCAACTATGATTCCCCGCCTCTGATTCCCCAGCTCTGATTCCCTGCCTCTGATTCCCCGCGTTCTATTCCCTGCCTCTGATTCCCCGCCTGTGATTCCCCATCTCTGATAAACCACCTCTGATTCCCCACCACTGATTCCCCATATCTAATTCCCCGCCTCTGTTTGCACACCTCTGATTCCCCGCCTCTGTTTCCCCATATCTGATTCCCCGCCTCTGAATCCCCAACTCTGATTCCCTGCCTCTGATTCCCCAGCTTCATTCCCCGCCTTTGATTCCCCCCGTCTGATTCCCAGCCTCTGAATCCCCGTGTCTGATAACCTGCCTCTGATTCCCCGCCTCTGATTCCCCATCTCAGATTCACCGCCTCTGATCCCCACCTCTGATTACCCATCTCTGATTCCGCACATCCGACTCCCTGCCTCTGATTCCCTGACTCTGATTCCCCACCTCTGATTCCCCAGCTCTGATTCCCCGCCTCTGATTCCCCAACTCTGATTCCCCGCCTCTGATTCCACAGCTCTGATTCCCCGCCTCTGATTCCCCGTGTTTGATCCCCTGCCTCTGATTCCCCGCCTCTGATTCCCCATCTCTGATTCACCGCCTTTGATTCGCCACCTCTGATTCCCCATATCTGATTCCTCGCCACTGTTTTCCCGCCTCTGATTCCCCACCTCTGATTCCCCATATCTCATTCCCCGCCTCTGATTCGCCAGCTATGATTCCCCGCCTCTGATTCCCCGCGTCTGATTCCCTGCCTCTGATTCCCCGCCTCTGATTCCACATCTCTGATTCACCACCTCTGATTCCACGCGTCTGATTCCCCGCCTCTGATTCCCCATCTCTGATTCCCCATCTCTGATTCCCCAATTCTGATTCCCCGCCTCTGATTCCCCAGCTCTGATTCCTCGCCTCTGATTCCCTTCCTCTGATTCCCAACCTCTGATTCCCCACCTCTGATTTCCCATATTGATTCCCTGCGTCTGATTCCCCACCTCTGATTTCCCATATTGATTCCCTGCGTCTGATTCCCCGCCTCTGATTCCCCAACTCTGATTCCCCGCCTCTGATTCCCCAGCTCTGATTCCCCGCATCTGATTCCCCGTGTTTGATTCCCTGCCTCTGATTCCCGGCCTCTGAGTCCCCATCTCTGATTCACCGCCTTTGATTCGCAACCTCTGATTCCCCATATCTGATTCCCCGCCTCTGTTTCCCCGCCTCTGATTCCCCAGCTCTGATTCCCCATCTCTGATTCACAGCCTCTGATTCCCCACCTCTGATTCCCCATCTCTGATTCCGCACATCTGATTCCCTGCCTCTGATTCCCCGACTCTGATCCCCACCTCTGATTCCCAACCTCTGATTCCCCACCTCTGAATCCCCATATCTGATTCCCTGCCTCTGATTCCCGGCCTCTGATTCCCCATCTCTGATTCACCGCCTTTGATTCGCCACCTCTGATTCGCCATATCTGATTCCCCGCCTCTGTTTCCCCGCCTCTGATTCCCCGCCTCTGATTCCCCATATCTCATTCCCCGCCTCTGAATCCCCATCTCTGATTCCCGGACTCTGATTCCCCACCTCTGATTTCCGGCCTCTTATTCCCGGCATCTGATTCCGGCCTCTGATTCCCGGCCTCTGATTCCCTGCTTCTGATTCTGATTCCCTGCCTTGGATTCCCCATCTCTGATTCCGCACATCTGATTCCCTGCCTCTGATTCCCCATCTCTGATACCCCATATCTGATTCCCCGCCTCTGATTCCCCGCCTCTCTTTCCCCGCCTCTGATTCCCCGCATCTGATTCCCTGCATCTGATTCCAAGCCTCTGATTCCCTGCCTCTGATTCCCAACCTCTGATTCCCCACCTCTGATTCCCCATATCTGATTCCCAGCCTCTGTTTCCCCGCCTCTGATTCCCCGCCTCTGTTTCCCCATATCTGATTCCCGGCCTCTGATTCCCCGCCTCTGATTCCCCGCCTCTGATTCCCTGCCTCTGATTCCCCATCTCCGATTCCGCACATCTGATTCCCTGCCTCTGATTCCCCGCCTCTGATTCCCCGCCTCTGATTCCCTGCCTCTGATTCCCAACCTCTGATTCCCCACCTCTGATTCCCCGTGTTTGATTCCCCGCCTCTGTTTCCCCGCCTCTGATTCCCCGCCTCTGATTCCCCAACTCTAATTCCCCACCTCTGATTCCCAATATCTGATTCCCCGCCTCTGATTCCCCACCTCTGATTCCCCGCCTCTGATTCGCCAGCTATGATTCCCCGCCTCATATTCCCCGCGTCTGATTCCCTGCCTCTGATTCCCCGCCTCTGAATCCACATCTCTGATTCACCACCTCTGATTCCCCGCGTCTGATTCCCTGCCTCTGATTCCCCATCTCTGATTCCCCATCTCTGATTCCCCAATTATGATTCCCCTCCTCTGATTCCCCGTGTTTGATTCCCTGCCTCTGATTCCCGGCCTCTGATTCCCCATCTCTGATTCACCGCCTTTGATTCGCCACCTCTGATTCGCCATATCTGATTCCCCGCCACTGTTTCCCCGCCTCTGATTCCCCGCCTCTGATTCCCCATATCTCATTCCCCGCCTCTGAATCCCCATCTCTGATTCCCGGACTCTGATTCCCCACCTCTGATTTCCGGCCTCTTATTCCCGGCATCTGATTCCGGCCTCTGATTCCCGGCCTCTGATTCCCTGCTTCTGATTCTGATTCCCTGCCTTGGATTCCCCATCTCTGATTCCGCACATCTGATTCCCTGCCTCTGATTCCCCATCTCTGATTCCCCATATCTGATTCCCCGCCTCTGATTCCCCGCCTCTGTTTCCCAATATCTAAGTCCCCGCCTCTGATTCCCCAACTCTGATTCCCCACCTCTGATTCCCCAGCTCTGATTCCCCGCCTCTGATTCCCCGCATCTGATTCCCTGCATCTGATTCCAAGCCTCTGATTCCCTGCCTCTGATTCCCAACCTATGATTCCCCACCTCTGATTCCCCATATCTGATTCCCAGCCTCTGTTTCCCCGCCTCTGATTCCCCGCCTCTGTTTCCCCATATCTGATTCCCGGCCTCTGATTCCCCGCCTCTGATTCCCCGCCTCTGATTCCCTGCCTCAGATTCCCCATCTCCGATTCCGCACATCTGATTCCCTGCCTCTGATTCCCCGCCTCTGATTCCCCGCCTCTGATTCCCCGCCTCTGTTTCCCCATATCTAATTCCCCACCTCTGATGCCCCAACTCTGATTCCCCGCCTCTGATTCCCCAGCTCTGATTCCCCGCCTCTGATTCCCTGCATCCGATTCCCCATATCTGATTCCCCGCCTCTGTTTCCCCGCCCCTGATTCCCCGCCTCTGTTTCCCCACATCTGATTATCCGCCTCTGATTCCCAACTATGATTCCCCGCCTCTGAATCCCCGCGTCTGATTCCCTGCCTCTGCTTCCCCGCCTCTGATTCCCCAACTCTGATTCCCCGCCTCTGATTCCCCAGCTCTGATTCCCCGCCTCTGATTCCCCGTGTTTGATTCCCTGCCTCTGATTCCCGGCCTCTGATTCCCCATCTCTGATTCACCGCCTTTGATTCCCCAGCTCTGATTCCCTGCCTCTGATTCCCCGCATCTGATTCCATGCATCTGATTCCCAGCCTCTGATTCCCAGCCTCTGATTCCCAACCTCTGATTCCCCACCTCTGATCCCCATATCTGATTCCCCGCCTCTGTTTCCCCGCCTCTGATTCCCCACCTCTGTTTCCCCATATCTGATCCCCGCCTCTATTTGCCCGCCTCTGATTCCCCGCCTCTGTTTCCCCATATCTGATTCCCCGCCTCTGAATCCCCAACTCTGATTCCCTGCCACTAATTTCCCAGCTCTGATTCCCCGCCTCTGATTCCCCGCGTCTGATTACCGGTCTCTGATTCCCCGCCTCTGATTCCCCATCTCTGATTCACAATCTCTGATTCCCCACCTCTGATACCCCATATCTGATTCCCCGCCTCTGTTTCCCCGCCTCTGATTCCCCACCTCTGATTCCCAATATCTGATTCCCCGCCTCTGATTCCCCACCTCTGATTCCCCGCCTCTGATTCGCCAGCTATGATTCCCCGCCTCATATTCCCCGCGTCTGATTCCCTGCCTCTGATTCCCCGCCTCTGAATCCACATCTCTGATTCACCACCTCTGATTCCCCGCGTCTGATTCCCTGCCTCTGATTCCCCATCTCTGATTCCCCATCTCTGATTCCCCAATTATGATTCCCCTCCTCTGATTCCCCGTGTTTGATTCCCTGCCTCTGATTCCCGGCCTCTGATTCCCCATCTCTGATTCACCGCCTTTGATTCGCCACCTCTGATTCGCCATATCTGATTCCCCGCCTCTGTTTCCCCGCCTCTGATTCCCCGCCTCTGATTCCCCATATCTCATTCCCCGCCTCTGAATCCCCATCTCTGATTCCCGGACTCTGATTCCCCACCTCTGATTTCCGGCCTCTTATTCCCGGCATCTGATTCCGGCCTCTGATTCCCGGCCTCTGATTCCCTGCTTCTGATTCTGATTCCCTGCCTTGGATTCCCCATCTCTGATTCCGCACATCTGATTCTCTGCCTCTGATTCCCCATCTCTGATACCCCATATCTGATTCCCCGCCTCTGATTCCCCGCCTCTCTTTCCCCGCCTCTGATTCCCCGCATCTGATTCCCTGCATCTGATTCCAAGCCTCTGATTCCCTGCCTCTGGTTCCCAACCTCTGATTCCCCACCTCTGATTCCCCATATCTGATTCCCAGCCTCTGTTTCCCCGCCTCTGATTCCCCGCCTCTGTTTCCCCATATCTGATTCCCGGCCTCTGATTCCCCGCCTCTGATTCCCCGCCTCTGATTCCCTGCCTCTGATTCCCCATCTCCGATTCCGCACATCTGATTCCCTGCCTCTGATTCCCCGCCTCTGATTCCCCGCCTCTGATTCCCTGCCTCTGATTCCCAACCTCTGATTCCCCTCCTCTGATTCCCCGTGTTTGATTCCCCGCCTCTGTTTCCCCGCCTCTGATTCCCCGCCTCTGATTCCCCAACTCTAATTCCCCGCCTCTGATTCCCCATATCTGATTCCCCGCCTCTGTTTCCCCGCCTCTGATTCCCCGCCCCTGTTTCCCCATATCTGATTCCCTGCCTCTGATTCCCCAACTTTGATTCCCAGCCTCTGATTCCCCAGCTCTGATTCCCCGCCTCTGATTCCCCGTGTTTGATTCCCTGCCTCTGATTCCCCGCCTCTGATTCCCCATCTCTGATTCACCACCTTTGATTCGCCACCTCTGATTCCCCATATCTGATTCTCCACCTCTGTTTTCCCGCCTCTGATTCCCCGCCTCTGATTCTCCATATCTCATTCCCCCCCTCTGAATCCCCATCTCCGATTCCCGGACTCTGATTCCCCACCTCTGATTCCCGGCCTCTTATTCCCAGCATCTGATTCCAGGCCTCTGATTCCCGGCCTCTGACTCCCCGCTTCTGATTCTGATTCCCTGCCTCTGATTCCCCATCTCTGATTCCGCACATCTGATTACCTGCCTCTGATTCCCCACCTCTGATTCCCCATATCTGATTCCCCGCCTCTGTTTCCACGCCTCTGATTCCCCACCTCTGATTCCCGATATCTGATTCCCCAGCTCTGATTCCCCGCCTCTGATTCCCCGCATCCGATTTCCCATATCTGATTCCCCGCCTCTGTTTCCCCGCCCCTGATTCCCCGCCTCTGTTTCCCCATATCTGATTCCCCGCCTCTGATTCCCAACTATGATTCCCCGCCTCTGATTCCCCAGCTCTGATTCCCTGCCTCTGATTCCCCGCGTTCTATTCCCTGCCTCTGATTCCCCGCCTGTGATTCCCCATCTCTGATAAACCACCTCTGATTCCCCACCACTGATTCCCCATATCTAATTCCCCGCCTCTGTTTGCACACCTCTGATTCCCCGCCTCTGTTTCCCCATATCTGATTCCCCGCCTCTGAATCCCCAACTCTGATTCCCTGCCTCTGATTCCCCAGCTTCATTCCCCGCCTTTGATTCCCCCCGTCTGATTCCCAGCCTCTGAATCCCCGTGTCTGATAACCTGCCTCTGATTCCCCGCCTCTGATTCCCCATCTCAGATTCACCGCCTCTGATCCCCACCTCTGATTACCCATCTCTGATTCCGCACATCCGACTCCCTGCCTCTGATTCCCTGACTCTGATTCCCCACCTCTGATTCCCCAGCTCTGATTCCCCGCCTCTGATTCCCCAACTCTGATTCCCCGCCTCTGATTCCACAGCTCTGATTCCCCGCCTCTGATTCCCCGTGTTTGATCCCCTGCCTCTGATTCCCCGCCTCTGATTCCCCATCTCTGATTCACCGCCTTTGATTCGCCACCTCTGATTCCCCATATCTGATTCCTCGCCACTGTTTTCCCGCCTCTGATTCCCTACCTCTGATTCCCCATATCTCATTCCCCGCCTCTGATTCGCCAGCTATGATTCCCCGCCTCTGATTCCCCGCGTCTGATTCCCTGCCTCTGATTCCCCGCCTCTGATTCCACATCTCTGATTCACCACCTCTGATTCCACGCATCTGATTCCCCGCCTCTGATTCCCCATCTCTGATTCCCCATCTCTGATTCCCCAATTCTGATTCCCCGCCTCTGATTCCCCAGCTCTGATTCCTCGCCTCTGATTCCCTTCCTCTGATTCCCAACCTCTGATTCCCCACCTCTGATTTCCCATATTGATTCCCTGCGTCTGATTCCCCAACTCTGATTCCCCGCCTCTGATTCCCCAGCTCTGATTCCCCGCATCTGATTCCCCGTGTTTGATTCCCTGCCTCTGATTCCCGGCCTCTGATTCCCCATATCTGATTCCCCGCCTCTGTTTCCCCGCCTCTGATTCCCCGCCTCTGATTCCCCATATCTCATTCCCCGCCACTAAATCCCCATCTCTGATTCCCGGACTCTGATTCCCCACCTCTGATTCCCGGCCTCTTATTCCCGGCGTCTGATTCCGGCCTCTGATTCCCGGCCTCTGATTCCCTGCTTCTGATTCAGATTCCCTGCCTCTGATTCCCCATCTCTGATTCCGCACATCTGATTCCCTGCCTCTCATTCCCCACCTCTGATTCCCCATATCTGATTCCCCGCCTCTGTTTCCCCACCTTTGATTCCCCGCCTCTCTTTCCCAATATCTAAGTCCCCGCCTCTGATTCCCCAACTCTGATTCCCCACCTCTGATTCCGCAGCCCTGATTCCCCGCCTCTGATTCCCCGCATCTGATTCCCTGCAACTGATTCCAAGCCTCTTATTCCCTGCCTCTGATTCCCAACCTCTGATTCCCAACCTCTGATTCCACACCTCTGATTCCCCATATCTGATTCCCCACCTCTGTTTCCCCGCCTCTGATTCCCCGCCTCTGATTCCCCATATCTCATTCCCCACCTCTGATTCCGCATCTCTGATTCCCAACCTCTGATTCCCCACCTCTGATTCCCCATATCTGATTCCCCGCCTCTGTTTCCCCGCCTCTTTTTCCCCATATCTGATCCCCGCCTCTATTTGCCCGCCTCTGATTCCCCGCCTCTGTTTCCCCATATCTGATTCCCCGCCTCTGAATCCCCAACTCTGATTCCCTGCCTCTAATTTCCCATGTCTGATTCCCCGCCTCTGATTCCCCGCGTCTGAATACCGGCCTCTGATTCCCCGCCTCTGATTCCCCATCTCTGATTCACAACCTCTGATTCCCCACCTCTGATTCCCCATATCTGATTCCCCGCCTCTGTTTCCCCGCCTCTGATTCCCCACCTCTGATTCCCAATATCTGATTCCCTGCCTCTGATTCCCCGCCTCTGATTCCACATCTCTGATTCACCACCTCTGATTCCACGCGTCTGATTCCCCGCCTCTGATTCCCCATCTCTGATTCCCCATCTCTGATTCCCCAATTCTGATTCCCCGCCTCTGATTCCCCAGCTCTGATTCCTCGCCTCTGATTCCCTTCCTCTGATTCCCAACCTCTGATTCCCCACCTCTGATTTCCCATATTGATTCCCTGCGTCTGATTCCCCACCTCTGATTTCCCATATTGATTCCCTGCGTCTGATTCCCCGCCTCTGATTCCCCAACTCTGATTCCCCGCCTCTGATTCCCCAGCTCTGATTCCCCGCATCTGATTCCCCGTGTTTGATTCCCTGCCTCTGATTCCCGGCCTCTGATTCCCCATCTCTGATTCACCGCCTTTGATTCGCAACCTCTGATTCCCCATATCTGATTCCCCGCCTCTGTTTCCCCGCCTCTGATTCCCCAGCTCTGATTCCCCATCTCTGATTCACAGCCTCTGATTCCCCACCTCTGATTCCCCATCTCTGATTCCGCACATCTGATTCCCTGCCTCTGATTCCCCGACTCTGATCCCCACCTCTGATTCCCAACCTCTGATTCCCCACCTCTGAATCCCCATATCTGATTCCCTGCCTCTGATTCCCGGCCTCTGATTCCCCATCTCTGATTCACCGCCTTTGATTCGCCACCTCTGATTCGCCATATCTGATTCCCCGCCTCTGTTTCCCCGCCTCTGATTCCCCGCCTCTGATTCCCCATATCTCATTCCCCGCCTCTGAATCCCCATCTCTGATTCCCGGACTCTGATTCCCCACCTCTGATTTCCGGCCTCTTATTCCCGGCATCTGATTCCGGCCTCTGATTCCCGGCCTCTGATTCCCTGCTTCTGATTCTGATTCCCTGCCTTGGATTCCCCATCTCTGATTCCGCACATCTGATTCCCTGCCTCTGATTCCCCATCTCTGATACCCCATATCTGATTCCCCGCCTCTGATTCCCCGCCTCTCTTTCCCCGCCTCTGATTCCCCGCATCTGATTCCCTGCATCTGATTCCAAGCCTCTGATTCCCTGCCTCTGATTCCCAACCTCTGATTCCCCACCTCTGATTCCCCATATCTGATTCCCAGCCTCTGTTTCCCCGCCTCTGATTCCCCGCCTCTGTTTCCCCATATCTGATTCCCGGCCTCTGATTCCCCGCCTCTGATTCCCCGCCTCTGATTCCCTGCCTCTGATTCCCCATCTCCGATTCCGCACATCTGATTCCCTGCCTCTGATTCCCCGCCTCTGATTCCCCGCCTCTGATTCCCTGCCTCTGATTCCCAAACTCTGATTCCCCACCTCTGATTCCCCGTGTTTGATTCCCCGCCTCTGTTTCCCCGCCTCTGATTCCCCGCCTCTGATTCCCCAACTCTAATTCCCCACCTCTGATTCCCAATATCTGATTCCCCGCCTCTGATTCCCCACCTCTGATTCCCCGCCTCTGATTCGCCAGCTATGATTCCCCGCCTCATATTCCCCGCGTCTGATTCCCTGCCTCTGATTCCCCGCCTCTGAATCCACATCTCTGATTCACCACCTCTGATTCCCCGCGTCTGATTCCCTGCCTCTGATTCCCCATCTCTGATTCCCCATCTCTGATTCCCCAATTATGATTCCCCTCCTCTGATTCCCCGTGTTTGATTCCCTGCCTCTGATTCCCGGCCTCTGATTCCCCATCTCTGATTCACCACCTTTGATTCGCCACCTCTGATTCGCCATATCTGATTCCCCGCCACTGTTTCCCCGCCTCTGATTCCCCGCCTCTGATTCCCCATATCTCATTCCCCGCCTCTGAATCCCCATCTCTGATTCCCGGACTCTGATTCCCCACCTCTGATTTCCGGCCTCTTATTCCCGGCATCTGATTCCGGCCTCTGATTCCCGGCCTCTGATTCCCTGCTTCTGATTCTGATTCCCTGCCTTGGATTCCCCATCTCTGATTCCGCACATCTGATTCCCTGCCTCTGATTCCCCATCTCTGATTCCCCATATCTGATTCCCCGCCTCTGATTCCCCGCCTCTGTTTCCCAATATCTAAGTCCCCGCCTCTGATTCCCCAACTCTGATTCCCCACCTCTGATTCCCCAGCTCTGATTCCCCGCCTCTGATTCCCCGCATCTGATTCCCTGCATCTGATTCCAAGCCTCTGATTCCCTGCCTCTGATTCCCAACCTATGATTCCCCACCTCTGATTCCCCATATCTGATTCCCAGCCTCTGTTTCCCCGCCTCTGATTCCCCGCCTCTGTTTCCCCATATCTGATTCCCGGCCTCTGATTCCCCGCCTCTGATTCCCCGCCTCTGATTCCCTGCCTCTGATTCCCCATCTCCGATTCCGCACATCTGATTCCCTGCCTCTGATTCCCCGCCTCTGATTCCCCGCCTCTGATTCCCCGCCTCTGTTTCCCCATATCTAATTCCCCACCTCTGATGCCCCAACTCTGATTCCCCGCCTCTGATTCCCCAGCTCTGATTCCCCGCCTCTGATTCCCTGCATCCGATTCCCCATATCTGATTCCCCGCCTCTGTTTCCCCGCCCCTGATTCCCCGCCTCTGTTTCCCCACATCTGATTATCCGCCTCTGATTCCCAACTATGATTCCCCGCCTCTGAATCCCCGCGTCTGATTCCCTGCCTCTGCTTCCCCGCCTCTGATTCCCCAACTCTGATTCCCCGCCTCTGATTCCCCAGCTCTGATTCCCCGCCTCTGATTCCCCGTGTTTGATTCCCTGCCTCTGATTCCCGGCCTCTGATTCCCCATCTCTGATTCACCGCCTTTGATTCCCCAGCTCTGATTCCCTGCCTCTGATTCCCCGCATCTGATTCCATGCATCTGATTCCCAGCCTCTGATTCCCAGCCTCTGATTCCCAACCTCTGATTCCCCACCTCTGATCCCCATATCTGATTCCCCGCCTCTGTTTCCCCGCCTCTGATTCCCCACCTCTGTTTCCCCATATCTGATCCCCGCCTCTATTTGCCCGCCTCTGATTCCCCGCCTCTGTTTCCCCATATCTGATTCCCCGCCTCTGAATCCCCAACTCTGATTCCCTGCCACTAATTTCCCAGCTCTGATTCCCCGCCTCTGATTCCCCGCGTCTGATTACCGGTCTCTGATTCCCCGCCTCTGATTCCCCATCTCTGATTCACAACCTCTGATTCCCCACCTCTGATACCCCATATCTGATTCCCCGCCTCTGTTTCCCCGCCTCTGATTCCCCACCTCTGATTCCCAATATCTGATTCCCCGCCTCTGATTCCCCACCTCTGATTCCCCGCCTCTGATTCGCCAGCTATGATTCCCCGCCTCATATTCCCCGCGTCTGATTCCCTGCCTCTGATTCCCCGCCTCTGAATCCACATCTCTGATTCACCACCTCTGATTCCCCGCGTCTGATTCCCTGCCTCTGATTCCCCATCTCTGATTCCCCATCTCTGATTCCCCAATTATGATTCCCCTCCTCTGATTCCCCGTGTTTGATTCCCTGCCTCTGATTCCCGGCCTCTGATTCCCCATCTCTGATTCACCGCCTTTGATTCGCCACCTCTGATTCGCCATATCTGATTCACCGCCTCTGTTTCCCCGCCTCTGATTCCCCGCCTCTGATTCCCCATATCTCATTCCCCGCCTCTGAATCCCCATCTCTGATTCCCGGACTCTGATTCCCCACCTCTGATTTCCGGCCTCTTATTCCCGGCATCTGATTCCGGCCTCTGATTCCCGGCCTCTGATTCCCTGCTTCTGATTCTGATTCCCTGCCTTGGATTCCCCATCTCTGATTCCGCACATCTGATTCTCTGCCTCTGATTCCCCATCTCTGATACCCCATATCTGATTCCCCGCCTCTGATTCCCCGCCTCTCTTTCCCCGCCTCTGATTCCCCGCATCTGATTCCCTGCATCTGATTCCAAGCCTCTGATTCCCTGCCTCTGGTTCCCAACCTCTGATTCCCCACCTCTGATTCCCCATATCTGATTCCCAGCCTCTGTTTCCCCGCCTCTGATTCCCCGCCTCTGTTTCCCCATATCTGATTCCCGGCCTCTGATTCCCCGCCTCTGATTCCCCGCCTCTGATTCCCTGCCTCTGATTCCCCATCTCCGATTCCGCACATCTGATTCCCTGCCTCTGATTCCCCGCCTCTGATTCCCCGCCTCTGATTCCCTGCCTCTGATTCCCAACCTCTGATTCCCCTCCTCTGATTCCCCGTGTTTGATTCCCCGCCTCTGTTTCCCCGCCTCTGATTCCCCGCCTCTGATTCCCCAACTCTAATTCCCCGCCTCTGATTCCCCATATCTGATTCCCCGCCTCTGTTTCCCCGCCTCTGATTCCCCGCCCCTGTTTCCCCATATCTGATTCCCTGCCTCTGATTCCCCAACTTTGATTCCCAGCCTCTGATTCCCCAGCTCTGATTCCCCGCCTCTGATTCCCCGTGTTTGATTCCCTGCCTCTGATTCCCCGCCTCTGATTCCCCATCTCTGATTCACCACCTTTGATTCGCCACCTCTGATTCCCCATATCTGATTCTCCACCTCTGTTTTCCCGCCTCTGATTCCCCGCCTCTGATTCTCCATATCTCATTCCCCCCCTCTGAATCCCCATCTCCGATTCCCGGACTCTGATTCCCCACCTCTGATTCCCGGCCTCTTATTCCCAGCATCTGATTCCAGGCCTCTGATTCCCGGCCTCTGACTCCCCGCTTCTGATTCTGATTCCCTGCCTCTGATTCCCCATCTCTGATTCCGCACATCTGATTACCTGCCTCTGATTCCCCACCTCTGATTCCCCATATCTGATTCCCCGCCTCTGTTTCCACGCCTCTGATTCCCCACCTCTGATTCCCGATATCTGATTCCCCAGCTCTGATTCCCCGCCTCTGATTCCCCGCATCCGATTTCCCATATCTGATTCCCCGCCTCTGTTTCCCCGCCCCTGATTCCCCGCCTCTGTTTCCCCATATCTGATTCCCCGCCTCTGATTCCCAACTATGATTCCCCGCCTCTGAATCCCCAGCTCTGATTCCCTGCCTCTGATTCCCCGCGTTCTATTCCCTGCCTCTGATTCCCCGCCTGTGATTCCCCATCTCTGATAAACCACCTCTGATTCCCCACCACTGATTCCCCATATCTAATTCCCCGCCTCTGTTTGCACACCTCTGATTCCCCGCCTCTGTTTCCCCATATCTGATTCCCCGCCTCTGAATCCCCAACTCTGATTCCCTGCCTCTGATTCCCCAGCTTCATTCCCCGCCTTTGATTCCCCCCGTCTGATTCCCAGCCTCTGAATCCCCGTGTCTGATAACCTGCCTCTGATTCCCCGCCTCTGATTCCCCATCTCAGATTCACCGCCTCTGATCCCCACCTCTGATTACCCATCTCTGATTCCGCACATCCGACTCCCTGCCTCTGATTCCCTGACTCTGATTCCCCACCTCTGATTCCCCAGCTCTGATTCCCCGCCTCTGATTCCCCAACTCTGATTCCCCGCCTCTGATTCCACAGCTCTGATTCCCCGCCTCTGATTCCCCGTGTTTGATCCCCTGCCTCTGATTCCCCGCCTCTGATTCCCCATCTCTGATTCACCGCCTTTGATTCGCCACCTCTGATTCCCCATATCTGATTCCTCGCCACTGTTTTCCCGCCTCTGATTCCCTACCTCTGATTCCCCATATCTCATTCCCCGCCTCTGATTCGCCAGCTATGATTCCCCGCCTCTGATTCCCCGCGTCTGATTCCCTGCCTCTGATTCCCCGCCTCTGATTCCACATCTCTGATTCACCACCTCTGATTCCACGCATCTGATTCCCCGCCTCTGATTCCCCATCTCTGATTCCCCATCTCTGATTCCCCAATTCTGATTCCCCGCCTCTGATTCCCCAGCTCTGATTCCTCGCCTCTGATTCCCTTCCTCTGATTCCCAACCTCTGATTCCCCACCTCTGATTTCCCATATTGATTCCCTGCGTCTGATTCCCCAACTCTGATTCCCCGCCTCTGATTCCCCAGCTCTGATTCCCCGCATCTGATTCCCCGTGTTTGATTCCCTGCCTCTGATTCCCGGCCTCTGATTCCCCATCTCTGATTCACCGCCTTTGATTCGCAACCTCTGATTCCCCATATCTGATTCCCCGCCTCTGTTTCCCCGCCTCTGATTCCCCGCCTCTGATTCCCCATATCTCATTCCCCGCCACTAAATCCCCATCTCTGATTCCCGGACTCTGATTCCCCACCTCTGATTCCCGGCCTCTTATTCCCGGCGTCTGATTCCGGCCTCTGATTCCCGGCCTCTGATTCCCTGCTTCTGATTCAGATTCCCTGCCTCTGATTCCCCATCTCTGATTCCGCACATCTGATTCCCTGCCTCTCATTCCCCACCTCTGATTCCCCATATCTGATTCCCCGCCTCTGTTTCCCCACCTTTGATTCCCCGCCTCTCTTTCCCAATATCTAAGTCCCCGCCTCTGATTCCCCAACTCTGATTCCCCACCTCTGATTCCGCAGCCCTGATTCCCCGCCTCTGATTCCCCGCATCTGATTCCCTGCAACTGATTCCAAGCCTCTTATTCCCTGCCTCTGATTCCCAACCTCTGATTCCCAACCTCTGATTCCACACCTCTGATTCCCCATATCTGATTCCCCACCTCTGTTTCCCCGCCTCTGATTCCCCGCCTCTGATTCCCCATATCTCATTCCCCACCTCTGATTCCGCATCTCTGATTCCCAACCTCTGATTCCCCACCTCTGATTCCCCATATCTGATTCCCCGCCTCTGTTTCCCCGCCTCTTTTTCCCCATATCTGATCCCCGCCTCTATTTGCCCGCCTCTGATTCCCCGCCTCTGTTTCCCCATATCTGATTCCCCGCCTCTGAATCCCCAACTCTGATTCCCTGCCTCTAATTTCCCATGTCTGATTCCCCGCCTCTGATTCCCCGCGTCTGAATACCGGCCTCTGATTCCCCGCCTCTGATTCCCCATCTCTGATTCACAACCTCTGATTCCCCACCTCTGATTCCCCATATCTGATTCCCCGCCTCTGTTTCCCCGCCTCTGATTCCCCACCTCTGATTCCCAATATCTGATTCCCCGCCTCTGATTCCCCACCTCTGATTCCCCGCCTCTGATTCGCCAGCTATGATTCCCCGCCTCTGATTCCCCGCGTCTTATTCCCTGCCTCTGATTCCCTGCCTCTGATTCCACATCTCTGATTCACCACCTCTGATTCCCCGCGTCTGATTCCCCGCCTCTGATTCCCCATCTCTGATTCCCCATCTCTGATTCCCCAATTCTGATTCCCCGCCTCTGATACCCCAGCTCTGATTCCTCGCCTCTGATTCCCTTCCTCTGATTCCCAACCTCTGATTCCCCACCTCTGATTTCCCATATTGATTCCCTGCGTCTGATTCCCCGCCTCTGATTCCCCAACTCTGATTCCCCGCCTCTGATTCCCCAGCTCTGATTCCCCGCCTCTGATTCCCCGTGTTTGATTCCCTGCCTCTGATTCCCGGCCTCTGATTCCCCATCTCTGATTCACCGCCTTTGATTCGCCACCTCTGATTCCCCAAATCTGATTCCCCGCCTCTGTTTCCCCGCCTCTGATTCCCCGCCTCTGATTCCCCATATCTCATTCCCCGCCTCTGAATCCCCATCTCTGATTCCCGGACTCTGATTCCCCACCTCTGATTCCCGGCCTCTTATTCCCGGCATCTGATTCCGGCCTCTGATTCCCGGCCTCTGATTCCCTGCTTCTGATTCTGATTCCGTGCCTCTGATTCCCCATCTCTGATTCCGCACATCTGATTCCCTGCCTCTGATTACCCCCCTCTTTTTCCCCGCCTCTGATTCCCCGCCTCTGTTTCCCAATATCTAAGTCCCCGCCTCTGATTCCCCAACTCTGATTCCCCACCTCTGATTCCCCAGCTCTGATTCACCGCCTCTGATTCCCCGCATCTGATTCCCTGCATCTGATTCCAAGCCTCTGATTCCCTGCCTCTGATTCCCAACCTCTGATTCCCCACCTCTGATTCCCCATATCTGATTCCCCGCCTCTGTTTCCCCGCCTCTGATTCCCCACCTCTGTTTCCCAATATCTGATTCCCGGCCTCTGATTCCCCGCCTCTGATTCCCCGCCTCTGATTCCCTGCCTCTGATTCCCCATCTCCGATTCCGCACATCTGATTCCCTGCCTCTGATTCCCCGCCTCTGATTCCCTGCCTCTGATTCCCAACCTCTGATTCCCCACCTCTGATTCCCCATATCTGATTCCCCGCCTCTGTTTCCCCGCCTCTGATTCCCCTCCTCTGATTCCCCAACTCTAATTTCCCGCCTCTGATTCCCCAGCTCTGATTCCCCGTGTTTGATTCCCTGCCTCTGATTCCCTGCCCTGAATCCCCATCTCTGTTTCACCGCCTTTGATTCGCCACCTCTGATTCCCCATATCTGATTCCCCGCCTCTGTTTCCCCGCCTCTGATTCCCTGCCTCTGATTCCCAACCTCTGATTCCACACCTCTGATTCCCCATATCTGATTCCCCGCCTCTGTTTCCCCGCCTCTGATTCCCTGCCCCTGTTTCCCCATATCTGATTCCCTGCCTCTGATTCCCCAACTCAGATTCCCCGCCTCTGATTCCCCAGCTCTAATTCCCCGCCTCTGATTTCCCGTGTTTGATTCCCTGCCTCTGATTCCCCGCCTCTGATTCCCCATCTCTGATTCACCGCCTTTGATTCGCCACCTCTGATTCCACATATCTGATTCCCCACCTCTGTTTCCCCGCCTCTGATTCCCCGCCTCTGATTCTCCATATCTCATTCCCCGCCTCTGAATCCCCATCTCTGATTCCCGGACTCTGATTCCCCACCTCTGATTCCCGGCCTCTCATTCCCAGCATCTGATTCCCGGCCTCTGATTCCCGGCCTCTGATTCCCCGCTTCTGATTCTGATTCCCTGCCTCTGATTCCCCATCTCTGATTCCGCACATCTGATTCCCTGCCTCTGATTCCCCACCTCTGATTCCCCATATCTGATTTCCCGCCTCTGTTTCCCCGCCTCTGATTCCCCACCTCTGTTTCCCCATATCTAATTCCCAACCTCTGATGCCCCAACTCTGATTCCCTGCCTCTGATTCGCCGCGTTCTATTCCCTGCCTCTGATTCCCCGCCTGTGATTCCCCATCTCTGATTCACCACCTCTGATTCCCCACCTCTGATTCCCCATATCTAATTCCCCGCCTCTGTTTGCCCGCCTCTGATTCCCCGCCTCTGTTTCCCCATATCTGATTCCCCGCCTCTGAATCCCCAACTCTGATTCCCTGCCTCTGATTCCCCAGCTCTGATTCCCCGCCTTTGATTCCCCCCGTCTGATTCCCAGCCTCTGAATCCCCGTGTCTGATTTCCTGCCTCTGATTCCCCACCTCTGATTCCCCATCTCTGATTCACAGCCTCTGATTCCCCACCTCTGATTCCCCATCTCTGATTCCGCACATCTGATTCCCTGCCTCTGATTCCCCGCCTCTGTTTCCCCATATCTAATTCCCAACCTCTGATGCCCCAACTCTGATTCCCTGCCTCTGATTCCCCGCGTTCTATTTCCTGCCTCTGATTCCCCGCCTGTGATTCCCCATCTCTGATTCACCACCTCTGATTCCCCACCTCTGATTCCCCATATCTAATTCCCCGCCTCTGTTTGCCCGCCTCTGATTCCCCGCCTCTGTTTCCCCATATCTGATTCCCCGCCTCTGAATCCCCAACTCTGATTCCCTGCCTCTGATTCCCCAGCTCTGATTCCCCATCTCTGATTCACAGCCTCTGATTCCCCACCTCTGATTCCCCATCTCTGATTCCGCACATCTGATTCCCTGCCTCTGATTCCCCGACTCTGATCCCCACCTCTGATTCCCAACCTCTGATTCCCCACCACTGAATCCCCATATCTGATTCCCTGCCTCTGATTCCCCACCTCTGATTCCCCATATCTGATTTCCCGCCTCTGTTTCCCCGCCTCTGATTCCCCGCCTCTGTTTCCCCATATCTAATTCCCAACCTCTGATGCCCCAACTCTGATTCCCTGCCTCTGATTCGCTGCGTTCTATTCCCTGCCTCTGATTCCCCGCCTGTGATTCCCCATCTCTGATTCACCACCTCTGATTCCCCACCTCTGATTCCCCATATCTAATTCCCCGCCTCTGTTTGCCCGCCTCTGATTCCCCGCCTCTGTTTCCCCATATCTGATTCCCCGCCTCTGAATCCCCAACTCTGATTCCCTGCCTCTGATTCCCCAGCTCTGATTCCCCGCCTTTGATTCCCCCCGTCTGATTCCCAGCCTCTGAATCCCCGTGTCTGATTTCCTGCCTCTGATTCCCCACCTCTGATTCCCCATCTCTGATTCACAGCCTCTGATTCCCCACCTCTGATTCCCCATCTCTGATTCCGCACATCTGATTCCCTGCCTCTGATTCCCCGCCTCTGTTTCCCCATATCTAATTCCCAACCTCTGATGCCCCAACTCTGATTCCCTGCCTCTGATTCCCCATCTCTGATTCCCCAATTATGATTCCCCTCCTCTGATTCCCCGTGTTTGATTCCCTGCCTCTGATTCCCGGCCTCTGATTCCCCATCTCTGATTCACCGCCTTTGATTCGCCACCTCTGATTCGCCATATCTGATTCCCCGCCTCTGTTTCCCCGCCTCTGATTCCCCGCCTCTGATTCCCCATATCTCATTCCCCGCCTCTGAATCCCCATCTCTGATTCCCGGACTCTGATTCCCCACCTCTGATTTCTGGCCTCTTATTCCCGGCATCTGATTCCGGCCTCTGATTCCCGGCCTCTGATTCCCTGCTTCTGATTCTGATTCCCTGCCTTGGATTCCCCATCTCTGATTCCGCACATCTGATTCCCTGCCTCTGATTCCCCATCTCTGATACCCCATATCTGATTCCCCGCCTCTGATTCCCCGCCCCTCTTTCCCCGCCTCTGATTCCCCGCATCTGATTCCCTGCAACTGATTCCAAGCCTCTGATTCCCTGCCTCTGATTCCCAACCTCTGATTCCCCACCTCTGATTCCCCATATCTGATTCCCAGCCTCTGTTTCCCCGCCTCTGATTCCCCGCCTCTGTTTCCCCATATCTGATTCCCGGCCTCTGATTCCCCGCCTCTGATTCCCCGCCTCTGATTCCCTGCCTCTGATTCCCCATCTCCGATTCCGCACATCTGATTCCCTGCCTCTGATTCCCCGCCTCTGATTCCCCGCCTCTGATTCCCTGCCTCTGATTCCCAACCTCTGATTCCCCACCTCTGATTCCCCGTGTTTGATTCCCCGCCTCTGTTTCCCCGCCTCTGATTCCCCGCCTCTGATTCCCCAACTCTAATTCCCCGCCTCTGATTCCCCATATCTGATTCCCCGCCTCTGTTTCCCCGCCTCTGATTCCCCGCCCCTGTTTCCCCATATCTGATTCCCTGCCTCTGATTCCCCAACTTTGATTCCCAGCCTCTGATTCCCCAGCTCTGATTCCCCGCCTCTGATTCCCCGTGTTTGATTCCCTGCCTCTGATTCCCCGCCTCTGATTCCCCATCTCTGATTCACCACCTTTGATTCGCCACCTCTGATTCCCCATATCTGATTCTCCACCTCTGTTTTCCCGCCTCTGATTCCCCGCCTCTGATTCTCCATATCTCATTCCCCCCCTCTGAATCCCCATCTCCGATTCCCGGACTCTGATTCCCCACCTCTGATTCCCGGCCTCTTATTCCCAGCATCTGATTCCAGGCCTCTGATTCCCGGCCTCTGACTCCCCGCTTCTGATTCTGATTCCCTGCCTCTGATTCCCCATCTCTGATTCCACACATCTGATTACCTGCCTCTGATTCCCCACCTCTGATTCCCCATATCTGATTCCCCGCCTCTGTTTCCACGCCTCTGATTCCCCACCTCTGATTCCCGATATCTGATTCCCCAGCTCTGATTCCCCGCCTCTGATTCCCCGCATCCGATTCCCCATATCTGATTCCCCGCCTCTGTTTCCCCGCCCCTGATTCCCCGCCTCTGTTTCCCCATATCTGATTCCCCGCCTCTGATTCCCAACTATGATTCCCCGCCTCTGATTCCCCAGCTCTGATTCCCTGCCTCTGATTCCCCGCGTTCTATTCCCTGCCTCTGATTCCCCGCCTGTGATTCCCCATCTCTGATAAACCACCTCTGATTCCCCACCACTGATTCCCCATATCTAATTCCCCGCCTCTGTTTGCACACCTCTGATTCCCCGCCTCTGTTTCCCCATATCTGATTCCCCGCCTCTGAATCCCCAACTCTGATTCCCTGCCTCTGATTCCCCAGCTTCATTCCCCGCCTTTGATTCCCCCCGTCTGATTCCCAGCCTCTGAATCCCCGTGTCTGATAACCTGCCTCTGATTCCCCGCCTCTGATTCCCCATCTCAGATTCACCGCCTCTGATCCCCACCTCTGATTACCCATCTCTGATTCCGCACATCCGACTCCCTGCCTCTGATTCCCTGACTCTGATTCCCCACCTCTGATTCCCCAGCTCTGATTCCCCGCCTCTGATTCCCCAACTCTGATTCCCCGCCTCTGATTCCACAGCTCTGATTCCCCGCCTCTGATTCCCCGTGTTTGATCCCCTGCCTCTGATTCCCCGCCTCTGATTCCCCATCTCTGATTCACCGCCTTTGATTCGCCACCTCTGATTCCCCATATCTGATTCCTCGCCACTGTTTTCCCGCCTCTGATTCCCCACCTCTGATTCCCCATATCTCATTCCCCGCCTCTGATTCGCCAGCTATGATTCCCCGCCTCTGATTCCCCGCGTCTGATTCCCTGCCTCTGATTCCCCGCCTCTGATTCCACATCTCTGATTCACCACCTCTGATTCCACGCGTCTGATTCCCCGCCTCTGATTCCCCATCTCTGATTCCCCATCTCTGATTCCCCAATTCTGATTCCCCGCCTCTGATTCCCCAGCTCTGATTCCTCGCCTCTGATTCCCTTCCTCTGATTCCCAACCTCTGATTCCCCACCTCTGATTTCCCATATTGATTCCCTGCGTCTGATTCCCCACCTCTGATTTCCCATATTGATTCCCTGCGTCTGATTCCCCGCCTCTGATTCCCCAACTCTGATTCCCCGCCTCTGATTCCCCAGCTCTGATTCCCCGCATCTGATTCCCCGTGTTTGATTCCCTGCCTCTGATTCCCGGCCTCTGATTCCCCATCTCTGATTCACCGCCTTTGATTCGCAACCTCTGATTCCCCATATCTGATTCCCCGCCTCTGTTTCCCCGCCTCTGATTCCCCGCCTCTGATTCCCCATATCTCATTCCCCGCCTCTAAATCCCCATCTCTGATTCCCGGACTCTGATTCCCCACCTCTGATTCCCGGCCTCTTATTCCCGGCGTCTGATTCCGGCCTCTGATTCCCGGCCTCTGATTCCCTGCTTCTGATTCTGATTCCCTGCCTCTGATTCCCCATCTCTGATTCCGCACATCTGATTCCCCGTCTCTGATTCCCTGCCTCTGATTCCCCATCTCCGATTCCGCACATCTGATTCCCTGCCTCTGATTCCCCGCCTCTGATTCCCCGCCTCTGATTCCCCGCCTCTGTTTCCCCATATCTAATTCCCCACCTCTGATGCCCCAACTCTGATTCCCCGCCTCTGATTCCCCAGCTCTGATTCCCCGCCTCTGATTCCCTGCATCCGATTCCCCATATCTGATTCCCCGCCTCTGTTTCCCCGCCCCTGATTCCCCGCCTCTGTTTCCCCACATCTGATTATCCGCCTCTGATTCCCAACTATGATTCCCCGCCTCTGAATCCCCGCGTCTGATTCCCTGCCTCTGCTTCCCCGCCTCTGATTCCCCAACTCTGATTCCCCGCCTCTGATTCCCCAGCTCTGATTCCCCGCCTCTGATTCCCCGTGTTTGATTCCCTGCCTCTGATTCCCGGCCTCTGATTCCCCATCTCTGATTCACCGCCTTTGATTCCCCAGCTCTGATTCCCCGCCTCTGATTCCCCGCATCTGATTCCATGCATCTGATTCCCAGCCTCTGATTCCCAGCCTCTGATTCCCAACCTCTGATTCCCCACCTCTGATCCCCATATCTGATTCCCCGCCTCTGTTTCCCCGCCTCTGATTCCCCGCCTCTGTTTCCCCATATCTGATCCCCGCCTCTATTTGCCCGGCTCTGATTCCCCGCCTCTGTTTCCCCATATCTGATTCCCCGCCTCTGAATCCCCAACTCTGATTCCCTGCCACTAATTTCCCAGCTCTGATTCCCCGCCTCTGATTCCCCGCGTCTGATTACCGGCCTCTGATTCCCCGCCTCTGATTCCCCATCTCTGATTCACAACCTCTGATTCCCCACCTCTGATACCCCATATCTGATTCCCCGCCTCTGTTTCCCCGCCTCTGATTCCCCACCTCTGATTCCCAATATCTGATTCCCCGCCTCTGATTCCCCACCTCTGATTCCCCGCCTCTGATTTGCCAGCTATGATTCCCCGCCTCATATTCCCCGCGTCTGATTCCCTGCCTCTGATTCCCCGCCTCTGAATCCACATCTCTGATTCACCACCTCTGATTCCCCGCGTCTGATTCCCTGCCTCTGATTCCCGGCCTCTGATTCCCCATCTCTGATTCACCGCCTTTGATTCGCCACCTCTGATTCGCCATATCTGATTCCCCGCCTCTGTTTCCCCGCCTCTGATTCCCCGCCTCTGATTCCCCATATCTCATTCCCCGCCTCTGAATCCCCATCTCTGATTCCCGGACTCTGATTCCCCACCTCTGATTTCCGGCCTCTTATTCCCGGCATCTGATTCCGGCCTCTGATTCCCGGCCTCTGATTCCCTGCTTCTGATTCTGATTCCCTGCCTTGGATTCCCCATCTCTGATTCCGCACATCTGATTCCCTGCCTCTGATTCCCCATCTCTGATACCCCATATCTGATTCCCCGCCTCTGATTCCCCGCCTCTCTTTCCCCGCCTCTGATTCCCCGCATCTGATTCCCTGCATCTGATTCCAAGCCTCTGATTCCCTGCCTCTGATTCCCAACCTCTGATTCCCCACCTCTGATTCCCCATATCTGATTCCCCGCCTCTGTTTCCCCGCCTCTGATTCCCCACCTCTGTTTCCCAATATCTGATTCCCGGCCTCTGATTCCCCGCCTCTGATTCCCCGCCTCTGATTCCCTGCCTCTGATTCCCCATCTCCGATTCCGCACATCTGATTCCCTGCCTCTGATTCCCCGCCTCTGATTCCCTGCCTCTGATTCCCAACCTCTGATTCCCCACCTCTGATTCCCCATATCTGATTCCCCGCCTCTGTTTCCCCGCCTCTGATTCCCCTCCTCTGATTCCCCAACTCTAATTTCCCGCCTCTGATTCCCCAGCTCTGATTCCCCGTGTTTGATTCCCTGCCTCTGATTCCCTGCCCTGAATCCCCATCTCTGTTTCACCGCCTTTGATTCGCCACCTCTGATTCCCCATATCTGATTCCCCGCCTCTGTTTCCCCGCCTCTGATTCCCTGCCTCTGATTCCCAACCTCTGATTCCACACCTCTGATTCCCCATATCTGATTCCCCGCCTCTGTTTCCCCGCCTCTGATTCCCTGCCCCTGTTTCCCCATATCTGATTCCCTGCCTCTGATTCCCCAACACAGATTCCCCGCCTCTGATTCCCCAGCTCTAATTCCCCGCCTCTGATTTCCCGTGTTTGATTCCCTGCCTCTGATTCCCCGCCTCTGATTCCCCATCTCTGATTCACCGCCTTTGATTCGCCACCTCTGATTCCACATATCTGATTCCCCACCTCTGTTTCCCCGCCTCTGATTCCCCGCCTCTGATTCTCCATATCTCATTCCCCGCCTCTGAATCCCCATCTCTGATTCCCGGACTCTGATTCCCCACCTCTGATTCCCGGCCTCTCATTCCCAGCATCTGATTCCCGGCCTCTGATTCCCGGCCTCTGATTCCCCGCTTCTGATTCTGATTCCCTGCCTCTGATTCCCCATCTCTGATTACGCACATCTGATTCCCTGCCTCTGATTCCCCACCTCTGATTCCCCATATCTGATTTCCCGCCTCTGTTTCCCCGCCTCTGATTCCCCACCTCTGTTTCCCCATATCTAATTCCCAACCTCTGATGCCCCAACTCTGATTCCCTGCCTCTGATTCGCCGCGTTCTATTCCCTGCCTCTGATTCCCCGCCTGTGATTCCCCATCTCTGATTCACCACCTCTGATTCCCCACCTCTGATTCCCCATATCTAATTCCCCGCCTCTGTTTGCCCGCCTCTGATTCCCCGCCTCTGTTTCCCCATATCTGATTCCCCGCCTCTGAATCCCCAACTCTGATTCCCTGCCTCTGATTCCCCAGCTCTGATTCCCCGCCTTTGATTCCCCCCGTCTGATTCCCAGCCTCTGAATCCCCGTGTCTGATTTCCTGCCTCTGATTCCCCACCTCTGATTCCCCATCTCTGATTCACAGCCTCTGATTCCCCACCTCTGATTCCCCATCTCTGATTCCGCACATCTGATTCCCTGCCTCTGATTCCCCGCCTCTGTTTCCCCATATCTAATTCCCAACCTCTGATGCCCCAACTCTGATTCCCTGCCTCTGATTCCCCGCGTTCTATTTCCTGCCTCTGATTCCCCGCCTGTGATTCCCCATCTCTGATTCACCACCTCTGATTCCCCACCTCTGATTCCCCATATCTAATTCCCCGCCTCTGTTTGCCCGCCTCTGATTCCCCGCCTCTGTTTCCCCATATCTGATTCCCCGCCTCTGAATCCCCAACTCTGATTCCCTGCCTCTGATTCCCCAGCTCTGATTCCCCATCTCTGATTCACAGCCTCTGATTCCCCACCTCTGATTCCCCATCTCTGATTCCGCACATCTGATTCCCTGCCTCTGATTCCCCGACTCTGATCCCCACCTCTGATTCCCAACCTCTGATTCCCCACCTCTGAATCCCCATATCTGATTCCCTGCCTCTGATTCCCCACCTCTGATTCCCCATATCTGATTTCCCGCCTCTGTTTCCCCGCCTCTGATTCCCCGCCTCTGTTTCCCCATATCTAATTCCCAACCTCTGATGCCCCAACTCTGATTCCCTGCCTCTGATTCGCTGCGTTCTATTCCCTGCCTCTGATTCCCCGCCTGTGATTCCCCATCTCTGATTCACCACCTCTGATTCCCCACCTCTGATTCCCCATATCTAATTCCCCGCCTCTGTTTGCCCGCCTCTGATTCCCCGCCTCTGTTTCCCCATATCTGATTCCCCGCCTCTGAATCCCCAACTCTGATTCCCTGCCTCTGATTCCCCAGCTCTGATTCCCCGCCTTTGATTCCCCCCGTCTGATTCCCAGCCTCTGAATCCCCGTGTCTGATTTCCTGCCTCTGATTCCCCACCTCTGATTCCCCATCTCTGATTCACAGCCTCTGATTCCCCACCTCTGATTCCCCATCTCTGATTCCGCACATCTGATTCCCTGCCTCTGATTCCCCGCCTCTGTTTCCCCATATCTAATTCCCAACCTCTGATGCCCCAACTCTGATTCCCTGCCTCTGATTCCCCATCTCTGATTCCCCATCTCTGATTCCCCAATTATGATTCCCCTCCTCTGATTCCCCGTGTTTGATTCCCTGCCTCTGATTCCCGGCCTCTGATTCCCCATCTCTGATTCACCGCCTTTGATTCGCCACCTCTGATTCGCCATATCTGATTCCCCGCCTCTGTTTCCCCGCCTCTGATTCCCCGCCTCTGATTCCCCATATCTCATTCCCCGCCTCTGAATCCCCATCTCTGATTCCCGGACTCTGATTCCCCACCTCTGATTTCCGGCCTCTTATTCCCGGCATCTGATTCCGGCCTCTGATTCCCCGCCTCTGATTCCCTGCTTCTGATTCTGATTCCCTGCCTTGGATTCCCCATCTCTGATTCCGCACATCTGATTCCCTGCCTCTGATTCCCCATCTCTGATACCCCATATCTGATTCCCCGCCTCTGATTCCCCGCCTCTCTTTCCCCGCCTCTGATTCCCCGCATCTGATTCCCTGCAACTGATTCCAAGCCTCTGATTCCCTGCCTCTGATTCCCAACCTCTGATTCCCCACCTCTGATTCCCCATATCTGATTCCCAGCCTCTGTTTCCCCGCCTCTGATTCCCCGCCTCTGTTTCCCCATATCTGATTCCCGGCCTCTGATTCCCCGCCTCTGATTCCCCGCCTCTGATTCCCTGCCTCTGATTCCCCATCTCCGATTCCGCACATCTGATTCCCTGCCTCTGATTCCCCGCCTCTGATTCCCCGCCTCTGATTCCCTGCCTCTGATTCCCAACCTCTGATTCCCCACCTCTGATTCCCCGTGTTTGATTCCCCGCCTCTGTTTCCCCGCCTCTGATTCCCCGCCTCTGATTCCCCAACTCTAATTCCCCGCCTCTGATTCCCCATATCTGATTCCCCGCCTCTGTTTCCCCGCCTCTGATTCCCCGCCCCTGTTTCCCCATATCTGATTCCCTGCCTCTGATTCCCCAACTTTGATTCCCAGCCTCTGATTCCCCAGCTCTGATTCCCCGCCTCTGATTCCCCGTGTTTGATTCCCTGCCTCTGATTCCCCGCCTCTGATTCCCCATCTCTGATTCACCACCTTTGATTCGCCACCTCTGATTCCCCATATCTGATTCTCCACCTCTGTTTTCCCGCCTCTGATTCCCCGCCTCTGATTCTCCATATCTCATTCCCCCCCTCTGAATCCCCATCTCCGATTCCCGGACTCTGATTCCCCACCTCTGATTCCCGGCCTCTTATTCCCAGCATCTGATTCCAGGCCTCTGATTCCCGGCCTCTGACTCCCCGCTTCTGATTCTGATTCCCTGCCTCTGATTCCCCATCTCTGATTCCACACATCTGATTACCTGCCTCTGATTCCCCACCTCTGATTCCCCATATCTGATTCCCCGCCTCTGTTTCCACGCCTCTGATTCCCCACCTCTGATTCCCGATATCTGATTCCCCAGCTCTGATTCCCCGCCTCTGATTCCCCGCATCCGATTCCCCATATCTGATTCCCCGCCTCTGTTTCCCCGCCCCTGATTCCCCGCCTCTGTTTCCCCATATCTGATTCCCCGCCTCTGATTCCCAACTATGATTCCCCGCCTCTGATTCCCCAGCTCTGATTCCCTGCCTCTGATTCCCCGCGTTCTATTCCCTGCCTCTGATTCCCCGCCTGTGATTCCCCATCTCTGATAAACCACCTCTGATTCCCCACCACTGATTCCCCATATCTAATTCCCCGCCTCTGTTTGCACACCTCTGATTCCCCGCCTCTGTTTCCCCATATCTGATTCCCCGCCTCTGAATCCCCAACTCTGATTCCCTGCCTCTGATTCCCCAGCTTCATTCCCCGCCTTTGATTCCCCCCGTCTGATTCCCAGCCTCTGAATCCCCGTGTCTGATAACCTGCCTCTGATTCCCCGCCTCTGATTCCCCATCTCAGATTCACCGCCTCTGATCCCCACCTCTGATTACCCATCTCTGATTCCGCACATCCGACTCCCTGCCTCTGATTCACTGACTCTGATTCCCCACCTCTGATTCCCCAGCTCTGATTCCCCGCCTCTGATTCCCCAACTCTGATTCCCCGCCTCTGATTCCACAGCTCTGATTCCCCGCCTCTGATTCCCCGTGTTTGATCCCCTGCCTCTGATTCCCCGCCTCTGATTCCCCATCTCTGATTCACCGCCTTTGATTCGCCACCTCTGATTCCCCATATCTGATTCCTCGCCACTGTTTTCCCGCCTCTGATTCCCCACCTCTGATTCCCCATATCTCATTCCCCGCCTCTGATTCGCCAGCTATGATTCCCCGCCTCTGATTCCCCGCGTCTGATTCCCTGCCTCTGATTCCCCGCCTCTGATTCCACATCTCTGATTCACCACCTCTGATTCCACGCGTCTGATTCCCCGCCTCTGATTCCCCATCTCTGATTCCCCATCTCTGATTCCCCAATTCTGATTCCCCGCCTCTGATTCCCCAGCTCTGATTCCTCGCCTCTGATTCCCTTCCTCTGATTCCCAACCTCTGATTCCCCACCTCTGATTTCCCATATTGATTCCCTGCGTCTGATTCCCCACCTCTGATTTCCCATATTGATTCCCTGCGTCTGATTCCCCGCCTCTGATTCCCCAACTCTGATTCCCCGCCTCTGATTCCCCAGCTCTGATTCCCCGCATCTGATTCCCCGTGTTTGATTCCCTGCCTCTGATTCCCGGCCTCTGATTCCCCATCTCTGATTCACCGCCTTTGATTCGCAACCTCTGATTCCCCATATCTGATTCCCCGCCTCTGTTTCCCCGCCTCTGATTCCCCGCCTCTGATTCCCCATATCTCATTCCCCGCCTCTAAATCCCCATCTCTGATTCCCGGACTCTGATTCCCCACCTCTGATTCCCGGCCTCTTATTCCCGGCGTCTGATTCCGGCCTCTGATTCCCGGCCTCTGATTCCCTGCTTCTGATTCTGATTCCCTGCCTCTGATTCCCCATCTCTGATTCCGCACATCTGATTCCCCGCCTCTGATTCCCTGCCTCTGATTCCCCATCTCCGATTCCGCACATCTGATTCCCTGCCTCTGATTCCCCGCCTCTGATTCCCCGCCTCTGATTCCCCGCCTCTGTTTCCCCATATCTAATTCCCCACCTCTGATGCCCCAACTCTGATTCCCCGCCTCTGATTCCCCAGCTCTGATTCCCCGCCTCTGATTCCCTGCATCCGATTCCCCATATCTGATTCCCCGCCTCTGTTTCCCCGCCCCTGATTCCCCGCCTCTGTTTCCCCACATCTGATTATCCGCCTCTGATTCCCAACTATGATTCCCCGCCTCTGAATCCCCGCGTCTGATTCCCTGCCTCTGCTTCCACGCCTCTGATTCCCCAACTCTGATTCCCCGCCTCTGATTCCCCAGCTCTGATTCCCCGCCTCTGATTCCCCGTGTTTGATTCCCTGCCTCTGATTCCCGGCCTCTGATTCCCCATCTCTGATTCACCGCCTTTGATTCCCCAGCTCTGATTCCCCGCCTCTGATTCCCCGCATCTGATTCCATGCATCTGATTCCCAGCCTCTGATTCCCAGCCTCTGATTCCCAACCTCTGATTCCCCACCTCTGATCCCCATATCTGATTCCCCGCCTCTGTTTCCCCGCCTCTGATTCCCCGCCTCTGTTTCCCCATATCTGATCCCCGCCTCTATTTGCCCGCCACTGATTCCCCGCCTCTGTTTCCCCATATCTGATTCCCCGCCTCTGAATCCCCAACTCTGATTCCCTGCCACTAATTTCCCAGCTCTGATTCCCCGCCTCTGATTCCCCGCGTCTGATTACCGGCCTCTGATTCCCCGCCTCTGATTCCCCATCTCTGATTCACAACCTCTGATTCCCCACCTCTGATACCCCATATCTGATTCCCCGCCTCTGTTTCCCCGCCTCTGATTCCCCACCTCTGATTCCCAATATCTGATTCCCCGCCTCTGATTCCCCACCTCTGATTCCCCGCCTCTGATTCGCCAGCTATGATTCCCCGCCTCATATTCCCCGCGTCTGATTCCCTGCCTCTGATTCCCCGCCTCTGAATCCACATCTCTGATTCACCACCTCTGATTCCCCGCGTCTGATTCCCTGCCTCTGATTCCCGGCCTCTGATTCCCCATCTCTGATTCACCGCCTTTGATTCGCCACCTCTGATTCGCCATATCTGATTCCCCGCCTCTGTTTCCCCGCCTCTGATTCCCCGCCTCTGATTCCCCATATCTCATTCCCCGCCTCCTAATCCCCATCTCTGATTCCCGGACTCTGATTCCCCACCTCTGATTTCCGGCCTCTTATTCCCGGCATCTGATTCCGGCCTCTGATTCCCGGCCTCTGATTCCCTGCTTCTGATTCTGATTCCCTGCCTTGGATTCCCCATCTCTGATTCCGCACATCTGATTCCCTGCCTCTGATTCCCCATCTCTGATACCCCATATCTGATTCCCCGCCTCTGATTCCCCGCCTCTCTTTCCCCGCCTCTGATTCCCCGCATCTGATTCCCTGCATCTGATTCCAAGCCTCTGATTCCCTGCCTCTGATTCCCAACCTCTGATTCCCCACCTCTGATTCCCCATATCTGATTCCCAGCCTCTGTTTCCCCGCCTCTGATTCCCCGCCTCTGTTTCCCCATATCTGATTCCCGGCCTCTGATTCCCCGCCTCTGATTCCCCGCCTCTGATTCCCTGCCTCTGATTCCCCATCTCCGATTCCGCACATCTGATTCCCTGCCTCTGATTCCCCGCCTCTGATTCCCCGCCTCTGATTCCCTGCCTCTGATTCCCAACCTCTGATTCCCCACCTCTGATTCCCCGTGTTTGATTCCCCGCCTCTGTTTCCCCGCCTCTGATTCCCCGCCTCTGATTCCCCAACTCTAATTCCCCGCCTCTGATTCCCCATATCTGATTCCCCGCCTCTGTTTCCCCGCCTCTGATTCCCCGCCCCTGTTTCCCCATATCTGATTCCCTGCCTCTGATTCCCCAACTTTGATTCCCAGCCTCTGATTCCCCAGCTCTGATTCCCCGCCTCTGATTCCCCGTGTTTGATTCCCTGCCTCTGATTCCCCGCCTCTGATTCCCCATCTCTGATTCACCACCTTTGATTCGCCACCTCTGATTCCCCATATCTGATTCTCCACCTCTGTTTTCCCGCCTCTGATTCCCCGCCTCTGATTCTCCATATCTCATTCCCCCCCTCTGAATCCCCATCTCCGATTCCCGGACTCTGATTCCCCACCTCTGATTCCCGGCCTCTTATTCCCAGCATCTGATTCCAGGCCTCTGATTCCCGGCCTCTGACTCCCCGCTTCTGATTCTGATTCCCTGCCTCTGATTCCCCATCTCTGATTCCGCACATCTGATTACCTGCCTCTGATTCCCCACCTCTGATTCCCCATATCTGATTCCCCGCCTCTGTTTCCACGCCTCTGATTCCCCACCTCTGATTCCCGATATCTGATTCCCCAGCTCTGATTCCCCGCCTCTGATTCCCCGCATCCGATTCCCCATATCTGATTCCCCGCCTCTGTTTCCCCGCCCCTGATTCCCCGCCTCTGTTTCCCCATATCTGATTCCCCGCCTCTGATTCCCAACTATGATTCCCCGCCTCTGATTCCCCAGCTCCGATTCCCTGCCTCTGATTCCCCGCGTTCTATTCCCTGCCTCTGATTCCCCGCCTGTGATTCCCCATCTCTGATAAACCACCTCTGATTCCCCACCACTGATTCCCCATATCTAATTCCCCGCCTCTGTTTGCACACCTCTGATTCCCCGCCTCTGTTTCCCCATATCTGATTCCCCGCCTCTGAATCCCCAACTCTGATTCCCTGCCTCTGATTCCCCAGCTTCATTCCCCGCCTTTGATTCCCCCCGTCTGATTCCCTGCCTCTGATTCCCTGACTCTGATTCCCCACCTCTGATTCCCCAGCTCTGATTCCCCGCCTCTGATTCCCCAACTCTGATTCCCCGCCTCTGATTCCACAGCTCTGATTCCCCGCCTCTGATTCCCCGTGTTTGATCCCCTGCCTCTGATTCCCCGCCTCTGATTCCCCATCTCTGATTCACCGCCTTTGATTCGCCACCTCTGATTCCCCATATCTGATTCCTCGCCACTGTTTTCCCGCCTCTTATTCCCCACCTCTGATTCCCCATACCTCATTCCCCGCCTCTGATTCGCCAGCTATGATTCCCCGCCTCTGATTCCCCGCATATGATTCCCTGCCTCTGATTCCCCGCCTCTGATTCCACATCTCTGATTCACCACCTCTGATTCCACGCGTCTGATTCCCCGCCTCTGATTCCCCATCTCTGATTCCCCATCTCTGATTCCCCAATTCTGATTCCCCGCCTCTGATTCCCCAGCTCTGATTCCTCGCCTCTGATTCCCTTCCTCTGATTCCCAACCTCTGATTCCCCACCTCTGATTTCCCATATTGATTCACTGCGTCTGATTCCCCACCTCTGATTTCCCATATTGATTCCCTGCGTCTGATTCCCCGCCTCTGATTCCTCAACTCTGATTCCCCGCCTCTGATTCCCCAGCTCTGATTCCCCGCATCTGATTCCCCGTGTTTGATTCCCTGCCTCTGATTCCCGGCCTCTGATTCCCCATCTCTGATTCACCGCCTTTGATTCGCAACCTCTGATTCCCCATATCTGATTCCCCGCCTCTGTTTCCCCGCCTCTGATTCCCCGCCTCTGATTCCCCATATCTCATTCCCCGCCTCTAAATCCCCATCTCTGATTCCCGGACTCTGATTCCCCACCTCTGATTCCCGGCCTCTTATTCCCGGCGTCTGATTCCGGCCTCTGATTCCCGGCCTCTGATTCCCTGCTTCTGATTCTGATTCCCTGCCTCTGATTCCCCATCTCTGATTCCGCACATCTGATTCCCTGCCTCTCATTCCCCACCTCTGATTCCCCATATCTGATTCCCCGCCTCTGTTTCCCCACCTTTGATTCCCCGCCTCACTTTCCCAATATCTAAGTCCCCGCCTCTGATTCCCCAACTCTGATTCCCCACCTCTGATTCCGCAGCCCTGATTCCCCGCCTCTGATTCCCCGCATCTGATTCCCTGCAACTGATTCCAAGCCTCTTATTCCCTGCCTCTGATTCCCAACCTCTGATTCCCAACCTCTGATTCCACACCTCTGATTCCCCATATCTGATTCCCCACCTCTGTTTCCCCGCCTCTGATTCCCCGCCTCTGATTCCCCATATCTCATTCCCCACCTCTGATTCCGCATCTCTGATTCCCAACCTCTGATTCCCCACCTCTGATTCCCCATATCTGATTCCCCGCCTCTGTTTCCCCGCCTCTGTTTCCCCATATCTGATCCCCGCCTCTATTTGCCCGCCTCTGATTCCCCGCCTCTGTTTCCCCATATCTGATTCCCCGCCTCTGAATCCCCAACTCTGATTCCCTGCCTCTAATTTCCCATGTCTGATTCCCCGCCTCTGATTCCCCGCGTCTGAATACCGGCCTCTGATTCCCCGCCTCTGATTCCCCATCTCTGATTCACAACCTCTGATTCCCCACCTCTGATTCCCCATATCTGATTCCCCGCCTCTGTTTCCCCGCCTCTGATTCCCCACCTCTGATTCCCAATATCTGATTCCCCGCCTCTGATTCCCCACCTCTGATTCCCCGCCTCTGATTCGCCAGCTATGATTCCCCGCCTCTGATTCCCCGCGTCTTATTCCCTGCCTCTGATTCCCTGCCTCTGATTCCACATCTCTGATTCACCACCTCTGATTCCCCGCGTCTGATTCCCCGCCTCTGACTCCCCATCTCTGATTCCCCATCTCTGATTCCCCAATTCTGATTCCCCGCCTCTGATTCCCCAGCTCTGATTCCTCGCATCTGATTCCCTTCCTCTGATTCCCAACCTCTGATTCCCCACCTCTGATTTCCCATATTGATTCCCTGCGTCTGATTCCCCGCCTCTGATTCCCCAACTCTGATTCCCCGCCTCTGATTCCCCAGCTCTGATTCCCCGCCTCTGATTCCCCGTGTTTGATTCCCTGCCTCTGATTCCCGGCCTCTGATTCCATATCTCTGATTCACCGCCTTTGATTCGCCACCTCTGATTCCCCAAATCTGATTCCCCGCCTCTGTTTCCCCGCCTCTGATTCCCCGCCTCTGATTCCCCATATCTCATTCCCCGCCTCTGAATCCCCATCTCTGATTCCCGGACTCTGATTCCCCACCTCTGATTCCCGGCCTCTTATTCCCGGCATCTGATTCCGGCCTCTGATTCCCGGCCTCTGATTCCCTGCTTCTGATTCTGATTCCGTGCCTCTGATTCCCCATCTCTGATTCCGCACATCTGATTCCCTGCCTCTGATTACCCCCCTCTATTTGCCCGCCACTGATTCCCCGCCTCTGTTTCCCCATATCTGATTCCCCGCCTCTGAATCCCCAACTCTGATTCCCTGCCACTAATTTCCCAGCTCTGATTCCCCGCCTCTGATTCCCCGCGTCTGATTACCGGCCTCTGATTCCCCGCCTCTGATTCCCCATCTCTGATTCACAACCTCTGATTCCCCACCTCTGATACCCCATATCTGATTCCCCGCCTCTGTTTCCCCGCCTCTGATTCCCCACCTCTGATTCCCAATATCTGATTCCCCGCCTCTGATTCCCCACCTCTGATTCCCCGCCTCTGATTCGCCAGCTATGATTCCCCGCCTCATATTCCCCGCGTCTGATTCCCTGCCTCTGATTCCCCGCCTCTGAATCCACATCTCTGATTCACCACCTCTGATTCCCCGCGTCTGATTCCCTGCCTCTGATTCCCGGCCTCTGATTCCCCATCTCTGATTCACCGCCTTTGATTCGCCACCTCTGATTCGCCATATCTGATTCCCCGCCTCTGTTTCCCCGCCTCTGATTCCCCGCCTCTGATTCCCCATATCTCATTCCCCGCCTCCTAATCCCCATCTCTGATTCCCGGACTCTGATTCCCCACCTCTGATTTCCGGCCTCTTATTCCAGGCATCTGATTCCGGCCTCTGATTCCCGGCCTCTGATTCCCTGCTTCTGATTCTGATTCCCTGCCTTGGATTCCCCATCTCTGATTCCGCACATCTGATTCCCTGCCTCTGATTCCCCATCTCTGATACCCCATATCTGATTCCCCGCCTCTGATTCCCCGCCTCTCTTTCCCCGCCTCTGATTCCCCGCATCTGATTCCCTGCATCTGATTCCAAGCCTCTGATTCCCTGCCTCTGATTCCCAACCTCTGATTCCCCACCTCTGATTCCCCATATCTGATTCCCAGCCTCTGTTTCCCCGCCTCTGATTCCCCGCCTCTGTTTCCCCATATCTGATTCCCGGCCTCTGATTCCCCGCCTCTGATTCCCCGCCTCTGATTCCCTGCCTCTGATTCCCCATCTCCGATTCCGCACATCTGATTCCCTGCCTCTGATTCCCCGCCTCTGATTCCCCGCCTCTGATTCCCTGCCTCTGATTCCCAACCTCTGATTCCCCACCTCTGATTCCCCGTGTTTGATTCCCCGCCTCTGTTTCCCCGCCTCTGATTCCCCGCCTCTGATTCCCCAACTCTAATTCCCCGCCTCTGATTCCCCATATCTGATTCCCCGCCTCTGTTTCCCCGCCTCTGATTCCCCGCCCCTGTTTCCCCATATCTGATTCCCTGCCTCTGATTCCCCAACTTTGATTCCCAGCCTCTGATTCCCCAGCTCTGATTCCCCGCCTCTGATTCCCCGTGTTTGATTCCCTGCCTCTGATTCCCCGCCTCTGATTCCCCATCTCTGATTCACCACCTTTGATTCGCCACCTCTGATTCCCCATATCTGATTCTCCACCTCTGTTTTCCCGCCTCTGATTCCCCGCCTCTGATTCTCCATATCTCATTCCCCCCCTCTGAATCCCCATCTCCGATTCCCGGACTCTGATTCCCCACCTCTGATTCCCGGCCTCTTATTCCCAGCATCTGATTCCAGGCCTCTGATTCCCGGCCTCTGACTCCCCGCTTCTGATTCTGATTCCCTGCCTCTGATTCCCCATCTCTGATTCCGCACATCTGATTACCTGCCTCTGATTCCCCACCTCTGATTCCCCATATCTGATTCCCCGCCTCTGTTTCCACGCCTCTGATTCCCCACCTCTGATTCCCGATATCTGATTCCCCAGCTCTGATTCCCCGCCTCTGATTCCCCGCATCCGATTCCCCATATCTGATTCCCCGCCTCTGTTTCCCCGCCCCTGATTCCCCGCCTCTGTTTCCCCATATCTGATTCCCCGCCTCTGATTCCCAACTATGATTCCCCGCCTCTGATTCCCCAGCTCCGATTCCCTGCCTCTGATTCCCCGCGTTCTATTCCCTGCCTCTGATTCCCCGCCTGTGATTCCCCATCTCTGATAAACCACCTCTGATTCCCCACCACTGATTCCCCATATCTAATTCCCCGCCTCTGTTTGCACACCTCTGATTCCCCGCCTCTGTTTCCCCATATCTGATTCCCCGCCTCTGAATCCCCAACTCTGATTCCCTGCCTCTGATTCCCCAGCTTCATTCCCCGCCTTTGATTCCCCCCGTCTGATTCCCTGCCTCTGATTCCCTGACTCTGATTCCCCACCTCTGATTCCCCAGCTCTGATTCCCCGCCTCTGATTCCCCAACTCTGATTCCCCGCCTCTGATTCCACAGCTCTGATTCCCCGCCTCTGATTCCCCGTGTTTGATCCCCTGCCTCTGATTCCCCGCCTCTGATTCCCCATCTCTGATTCACCGCCTTTGATTCGCCACCTCTGATTCCCCATATCTGATTCCTCGCCACTGTTTTCCCGCCTCTTATTCCCCACCTCTGATTCCCCATACCTCATTCCCCGCCTCTGATTCGCCAGCTATGATTCCCCGCCTCTGATTCCCCGCATATGATTCCCTGCCTCTGATTCCCCGCCTCTGATTCCACATCTCTGATTCACCACCTCTGATTCCACGCGTCTGATTCCCCGCCTCTGATTCCCCATCTCTGATTCCCCATCTCTGATTCCCCAATTCTGATTCCCCGCCTCTGATTCCCCAGCTCTGATTCCTCGCCTCTGATTCCCTTCCTCTGATTCCCAACCTCTGATTCCCCACCTCTGATTTCCCATATTGATTCACTGCGTCTGATTCCCCACCTCTGATTTCCCATATTGATTCCCTGCGTCTGATTCCCCGCCTCTGATTCCTCAACTCTGATTCCCCGCCTCTGATTCCCCAGCTCTGATTCCCCGCATCTGATTCCCCGTGTTTGATTCCCTGCCTCTGATTCCCGGCCTCTGATTCCCCATCTCTGATTCACCGCCTTTGATTCGCAACCTCTGATTCCCCATATCTGATTCCCCGCCTCTGTTTCCCCGCCTCTGATTCCCCGCCTCTGATTCCCCATATCTCATTCCCCGCCTCTAAATCCCCATCTCTGATTCCCGGACTCTGATTCCCCACCTCTGATTCCCGGCCTCTTATTCCCGGCGTCTGATTCCGGCCTCTGATTCCCGGCCTCTGATTCCCTGCTTCTGATTCTGATTCCCTGCCTCTGATTCCCCATCTCTGATTCCGCACATCTGATTCCCTGCCTCTCATTCCCCACCTCTGATTCCCCATATCTGATTCCCCGCCTCTGTTTCCCCACCTTTGATTCCCCGCCTCACTTTCCCAATATCTAAGTCCCCGCCTCTGATTCCCCAACTCTGATTCCCCACCTCTGATTCCGCAGCCCTGATTCCCCGCCTCTGATTCCCCGCATCTGATTCCCTGCAACTGATTCCAAGCCTCTTATTCCCTGCCTCTGATTCCCAACCTCTGATTCCCAACCTCTGATTCCACACCTCTGATTCCCCATATCTGATTCCCCACCTCTGTTTCCCCGCCTCTGATTCCCCGCCTCTGATTCCCCATATCTCATTCCCCACCTCTGATTCCGCATCTCTGATTCCCAACCTCTGATTCCCCACCTCTGATTCCCCATATCTGATTCCCCGCCTCTGTTTCCCCGCCTCTGTTTCCCCATATCTGATCCCCGCCTCTATTTGCCCGCCTCTGATTCCCCGCCTCTGTTTCCCCATATCTGATTCCCCGCCTCTGAATCCCCAACTCTGATTCCCTGCCTCTAATTTCCCATGTCTGATTCCCCGCCTCTGATTCCCCGCGTCTGAATACCGGCCTCTGATTCCCCGCCTCTGATTCCCCATCTCTGATTCACAACCTCTGATTCCCCACCTCTGATTCCCCATATCTGATTCCCCGCCTCTGTTTCCCCGCCTCTGATTCCCCACCTCTGATTCCCAATATCTGATTCCCCGCCTCTGATTCCCCACCTCTGATTCCCCGCCTCTGATTCGCCAGCTATGATTCCCCGCCTCTGATTCCCCGCGTCTTATTCCCTGCCTCTGATTCCCTGCCTCTGATTCCACATCTCTGATTCACCACCTCTGATTCCCCGCGTCTGATTCCCCGCCTCTGACTCCCCATCTCTGATTCCCCATCTCTGATTCCCCAATTCTGATTCCCCGCCTCTGATTCCCCAGCTCTGATTCCTCGCATCTGATTCCCTTCCTCTGATTCCCAACCTCTGATTCCCCACCTCTGATTTCCCATATTGATTCCCTGCGTCTGATTCCCCGCCTCTGATTCCCCAACTCTGATTCCCCGCCTCTGATTCCCCAGCTCTGATTCCCCGCCTCTGATTCCCCGTGTTTGATTCCCTGCCTCTGATTCCCGGCCTCTGATTCCATATCTCTGATTCACCGCCTTTGATTCGCCACCTCTGATTCCCCAAATCTGATTCCCCGCCTCTGTTTCCCCGCCTCTGATTCCCCGCCTCTGATTCCCCATATCTCATTCCCCGCCTCTGAATCCCCATCTCTGATTCCCGGACTCTGATTCCCCACCTCTGATTCCCGGCCTCTTATTCCCGGCATCTGATTCCGGCCTCTGATTCCCGGCCTCTGATTCCCTGCTTCTGATTCTGATTCCGTGCCTCTGATTCCCCATCTCTGATTCCGCACATCTGATTCCCTGCCTCTGATTACCCCCCTCTGTTTCCCCGCCTCTGATTCCCCGCCTCTGTTTCCCAATATCTAAGTCCCCGCCTCTGATTCCCCAACTCTGATTCCCCACCTCTGATTCCCCAGCTCTGATTCACCGCCTCTGATTCCCCGCATCTGATTCCCTGCATCTGATTCCAAGCCTCTGATTCCCTGCCTCTGATTCCCAACCTCTGATTCCCCACCTCTGATTCCCCATATCTGATTCCCCGCCTCTGTTTCCCCGCCTCTGATTCCCCACTTCTGTTTCCCAATATCTGATTCCCGGCCTCTGATTCCCCGCCTCTGATTCCCCGCCTCTGATTCCCTGCCTCTGATTCCCCATCTCCGATTCCGCACATCTGATTCCCTGCCTCTGATTCCCCGCCTCTGATTCCCCGCCTCTGATTCCCTGCCTCTGATTCCCAACCTCTGATTCCCCACCTCTGATTCCCCATATCTGATTCCCCGCCTCTGTTTCCCCGCCTCTGATTCCCCTCCTCTGATTCCCCAACTCTAATTTCCCGCCTCTGATTCCCCAGCTCTGATTCCCCGTGTTTGATTCCCTGCCTCTGATTCCCTGCCCTGAATCCCCATCTCTGTTTCACCGCCTTTGATTCGCCACCTCTGATTCCCCATATCTGATTCCCCGCCTCTGTTTCCCCGCCTCTGATTCCCTGCCTCTGATTCCCAACCTCTGATTCCACACCTCTGATTCCCCATATCTGATTCCCCGCCTCTGTTTCCCCGCCTCTGATTCCCTGCCCCTGTTTCCCCATATCTGATTCCCTGCCTCTGATTCCCCAACTCAGATTCCCCGCCTCTGATTCCCCAGCTCTAATTCCCCGCCTCTGATTTCCCGTGTTTGATTCCCTGCCTCTGATTCCCCGCCTCTGATTCCCCATCTCTGATTCACCGCTTTTGATTCGCCACCTCTGATTCCACATATCTGATTCCCCACCTCTGTTTCCCCGCCTCTGATTCCCCGCCTCTGATTCTCCATATCTCATTCCCCGCCTCTGAATCCCCATCTCTGATTCCCGGACTCTGATTCCCCACCTCTGATTCCCGGCCTCTCATTCCCAGCATCTGATTCCCGGCCTCTGATTCCCGGCCTCTGATTCCCCGCTTCTGATTCTGATTCCCTGCCTCTGATTCCCCATCTCTGATTCCGCACATCTGATTCCCTGCCTCTGATTCCCCACCTCTGATTCCCCATATCTGATTTCCCGCCTCTGTTTCCCCGCCTCTGATTCCCCACCTCTGTTTCCCCATATCTAATTCCCAACCTCTGATGCCCCAACTCTGATTCCCTGCCTCTGATTCGCCGCGTTCTATTCCCTGCCTCTGATTCCCCGCCTGTGATTCCCCATCTCTGATTCACCACCTCTGATTCCCCACCTCTGATTCCCCATATCTAATTCCCCGCCTCTGTTTGCCCGCCTCTGATTCCCCGCCTCTGTTTCCCCATATCTGATTCCCCGCCTCTGAATCCCCAACTCTGATTCCCTGCCTCTGATTCCCCAGCTCTGATTCCCCGCCTTTGATTCCCCCCGTCTGATTCCCAGCCTCTGAATCCCCGTGTCTGATTTCCTGCCTCTGATTCCCCACCTCTGATTCCCCATCTCTGATTCACAGCCTCTGATTCCCCACCTCTGATTCCCCATCTCTGATTCCGCACATCTGATTCACTGCCTCTGATTCCCCGCCTCTGTTTCCCCATATCTAATTCCCAACCTCTGATGCCCCAACTCTGATTCCCTGCCTCTGATTCCCCGCGTTCTATTACCTGCCTCTGATTCCCCGCCTGTGATTCCCCATCTCTGATTCACCACCTCTGATTCCCCACCTCTGATTCCCCATATCTAATTCCCCGCCTCTGTTTGCCCGCCTCTGATTCCCCGCCTCTGTTTCCCCATATCTGATTCCCCGCCTCTGAATCCCCAACTCTGATTCCCTGCCTCTGATTCCCCAGCTCTGATTCCCCATCTCTGATTCACAGCCTCTGATTCCCCACCTCTGATTCCCCATCTCTGATTCCGCACATCTGATTCCCTGCCTCTGATTCCCCGACTCTGATCCCCACCTCTGATTCCCAACCTCTGATTCCCCACCTCTGAATCCCCATATCTGATTCCCTGCCTCTGATTCCCCACCTCTGATTCCCCATATCTGATTTCCCGCCTCTGTTTCGCCGCCTCTGATTCCCCGCCTCTGTTTCCCCATATCTAATTCCCAACCTCTGATGCCCCAACTCTGATTCCCTGCCTCTGATTCGCTGCGTTCTATTCCCTGCCTCTGATTCCCCGCCTGTGATTCCCCATCTCTGATTCACCACCTCTGATTCCCCACCTCTGATTCCCCATATCTAATTCCCCGCCTCTGTTTGCCCGCCTCTGATTCCCCGCCTCTGTTTCCCCATATCTGATTCCCCGCCTCTGAATCCCCAACTCTGATTCCCTGCCTCTGATTCCCCAGCTCTGATTCCCCGCCTTTGATTCCCCCCGTCTGATTCCCAGCCTCTGAATCCCCGTGTCTGATTTCCTGCCTCTGATTCCCCACCTCTGATTCCCCATCTCTGATTCACAGCCTCTGATTCCCCACCTCTGATTCCCCATCTCTGATTCCGCACATCTGATTCCCTGCCTCTGATTCCCCGCCTCTGTTTCCCCATATCTAATTCCCAACCTCTGATGCCCCAACTCTGATTCCCTGCCTCTGATTCCCCATCGCTGATTCCCCATCTCTGATTCCCCAATTATGATTCCCCTCCTCTGATTCCCCGTGTTTGATTCCCTGCCTCTGATTCCCGGCCTCTGATTCCCCATCTCTGATTCACCGCCTTTGATTCGCCACCTCTGATTCGCCATATCTGATTCCCCGCCTCTGATTCCCCGCCTCTGATTCCCCGCCTCTGATTCCCCATATCTCATTCCCCGCCTCTGAATCCCCATCTCTGATTCCCGGACTCTGATTCCCCACCTCTGATTTCCGGCCTCTTATTCCCGGCATCTGATTCCGGCCTCTGATTCCCTGCTTCTGATTCTGATTCCCTGCCTTGGATTCCCCATCTCTGATTCCGCACATCTGATTCCCTGCCTCTGATTCCCCATCTCTGATACCCCATATCTGATTCCCCGCCTCTGATTCCCCGCCTCTCTTTCCCCGCCTCTGATTCCCCGCATCTGATTCCCTGCATCTGATTCCAAGCCTCTGATTCCCTGCCTCTGATTCCCAACCTCTGATTCCCCACCTCTGATTCCCCATATCTGATTCCCAGCCTCTGTTTCCCCGCCTCTGATTCCCCGCCTCTGTTTCCCCATATCTGATTCCCGGCCTCTGATTCCCCGCCTCTGATTCCCCGCCTCTGATTCCCTGCCTCTGATTCCCCATCTCCGATTCCGCACATCTGATTCCCTGCCTCTGATTCCCCGCCTCTGATTCCCCGCCTCTGATTCCCTGCCTCTGATTCCCAACCTCTGATTCCCCACCTCTGATTCCCCGTGTTTGATTCCCCGCCTCTGTTTCCCCGCCTCTGATTCCCCGCCTCTGATTCCCCAACTCTAATTCCCCGCCTCTGATTCCCCATATCTGATTCCCCGCCTCTGTTTCCCCGCCTCTGATTCCCCGCCCCTGTTTCCCCATATCTGATTCCCTGCCTCTGATTCCCCAACTTTGATTCCCAGCCTCTGATTCCCCAGCTCTGATTCCCCGCCTCTGATTCCCCGTGTTTGATTCCCTGCCTCTGATTCCCCGCCTCTGATTCCCCATCTCTGATTCACCACCTTTGATTCGCCACCTCTGATTCCCCATATCTGATTCTCCACCTCTGTTTTCCCGCCTCTGATTCCCCACCTCTGTTTCCCCATATCTAATTCCCAACCTCTGATGCCCCAACTCTGATTCCCTGCCTCTGATTCGCCGCGTTCTATTCCCTGCCTCTGATTCCCCGCCTGTGATTCCCCATCTCTGATTCACCACCTCTGATTCCCCACCTCTGATTCCCCATATCTAATTCCCCGCCTCTGTTTGCCCGCCTCTGATTCCCCGCCTCTGTTTCCCCATATCTGATTCCCCGCCTCTGAATCCCCAACTCTGATTCCCTGCCTCTGATTCCCCAGCTCTGATTCCCCGACTTTGATTCCCCCCGTCTGATTCCCAGCCTCTGAATCCCCGTGTCTGATTTCCTGCCTCTGATTCCCCACCTCTGATTCCCCATCTCTGATTCACAGCCTCTGATTCCCCACCTCTGATTCCCCATCTCTGATTCCGCACATCTGATTCACTGCCTCTGATTCCCCGCCTCTGTTTCCCCATATCTAATTCCCAACCTCTGATGCCCCAACTCTGATTCCCTGCCTCTGATTCCCCGCGTTCTATTACCTGCCTCTGATTCCCCGCCTGTGATTCCCCATCTCTGATTCACCACCTCTGATTCCCCACCTCTGATTCCCCATATCTAATTCCCCGCCTCTGTTTGCCCGCCTCTGATTCCCCGCCTCTGTTTCCCCATATCTGATTCCCCGCCTCTGAATCCCCAACTCTGATTCCCTGCCTCTGATTCCCCAGCTCTGATTCCCCATCTCTGATTCACAGCCTCTGATTCCCCACCTCTGATTCCCCATCTCTGATTCCGCACATCTGATTCCCTGCCTCTGATTCCCCGACTCTGATCCCCACCTCTGATTCCCAACCTCTGATTCCCCACCTCTGAATCCCCATATCTGATTCCCTGCCTCTGATTCCCCACCTCTGATTCCCCATATCTGATTTCCCGCCTCTGTTTCGCCGCCTCTGATTCCCCGCCTCTGTTTCCCCATATCTAATTCCCAACCTCTGATGCCCCAACTCTGATTCCCTGCCTCTGATTCGCTGCGTTCTATTCCCTGCCTCTGATTCCCCGCCTGTGATTCCCCATCTCTGATTCACCACCTCTGATTCCCCACCTCTGATTCCCCATATCTAATTCCCCGCCTCTGTTTGCCCGCCTCTGATTCCCCGCCTCTGTTTCCCCATATCTGATTCCCCGCCTCTGAATCCCCAACTCTGATTCCCTGCCTCTGATTCCCCAGCTCTGATTCCCCGCCTTTGATTCCCCCCGTCTGATTCCCAGCCTCTGAATCCCCGTGTCTGATTTCCTGCCTCTGATTCCCCACCTCTGATTCCCCATCTCTGATTCACAGCCTCTGATTCCCCACCTCTGATTCCCCATCTCTGATTCCGCACATCTGATTCCCTGCCTCTGATTCCCCGCCTCTGTTTCCCCATATCTAATTCCCAACCTCTGATGCCCCAACTCTGATTCCCTGCCTCTGATTCCCCATCGCTGATTCCCCATCTCTGATTCCCCAATTATGATTCCCCTCCTCTGATTCCCCGTGTTTGATTCCCTGCCTCTGATTCCCGGCCTCTGATTCCCCATCTCTGATTCACCGCCTTTGATTCGCCACCTCTGATTCGCCATATCTGATTCCCCGCCTCTGATTCCCCGCCTCTGATTCCCCGCCTCTGATTCCCCATATCTCATTCCCCGCCTCTGAATCCCCATCTCTGATTCCCGGACTCTGATTCCCCACCTCTGATTTCCGGCCTCTTATTCCCGGCATCTGATTCCGGCCTCTGATTCCCTGCTTCTGATTCTGATTCCCTGCCTTGGATTCCCCATCTCTGATTCCGCACATCTGATTCCCTGCCTCTGATTCCCCATCTCTGATACCCCATATCTGATTCCCCGCCTCTGATTCCCCGCCTCTCTTTCCCCGCCTCTGATTCCCCGCATCTGATTCCCTGCATCTGATTCCAAGCCTCTGATTCCCTGCCTCTGATTCCCAACCTCTGATTCCCCACCTCTGATTCCCCATATCTGATTCCCAGCCTCTGTTTCCCCGCCTCTGATTCCCCGCCTCTGTTTCCCCATATCTGATTCCCGGCCTCTGATTCCCCGCCTCTGATTCCCCGCCTCTGATTCCCTGCCTCTGATTCCCCATCTCCGATTCCGCACATCTGATTCCCTGCCTCTGATTCCCCGCCTCTGATTCCCCGCCTCTGATTCCCTGCCTCTGATTCCCAACCTCTGATTCCCCACCTCTGATTCCCCGTGTTTGATTCCCCGCCTCTGTTTCCCCGCCTCTGATTCCCCGCCTCTGATTCCCCAACTCTAATTCCCCGCCTCTGATTCCCCATATCTGATTCCCCGCCTCTGTTTCCCCGCCTCTGATTCCCCGCCCCTGTTTCCCCATATCTGATTCCCTGCCTCTGATTCCCCAACTTTGATTCCCAGCCTCTGATTCCCCAGCTCTGATTCCCCGCCTCTGATTCCCCGTGTTTGATTCCCTGCCTCTGATTCCCCGCCTCTGATTCCCCATCTCTGATTCACCACCTTTGATTCGCCACCTCTGATTCCCCATATCTGATTCTCCACCTCTGTTTTCCCGCCTCTGATTCCCCGCCTCTGATTCTCCATATCTCATTCCCCCCCTCTGAATCCCCATCTCCGATTCCCGGACTCTGATTCCCCACCTCTGATTCCCGGCCTCTTATTCCCAGCATCTGATTCCAGGCCTCTGATTCCCGGCCTCTGACTCCCCGCTTCTGATTCTGATTCCCTGCCTCTGATTCCCCATCTCTGATTCCGCACATCTGATTACCTGCCTCTGATTCCCCACCTCTGATTCCCCATATCTGATTCCCCGCCTCTGTTTCCACGCCTCTGATTCCCCACCTCTGATTCCCGATATCTGATTCCCCAGCTCTGATTCCCCGCCTCTGATTCCCCGCATCCGATTCCCCATATCTGATTCCCCGCCTCTGTTTCCCCGCCCCTGATTCCCCGCCTCTGTTTCCCCATATCTGATTCCCCGCCTCTGATTCCCAACTATGATTCCCCGCCTCTGATTCCCCAGCTCTGATTCCCTGCCTCTGATTCCCCGCGTTCTATTCCCTGCCTCTGATTCCCCGCCTGTGATTCCCCATCTCTGATAAACCACCTCTGATTCCCCACCGCTGATTCCCCATATCTAATTCCCCGCCTCTGTTTGCACACCTCTGATTCCCCGCCTCTGTTTCCCCATATCTGATTCCCCGCCTCTGAATCCCCAACTCTGATTCCCTGCCTCTGATTCCCCAGCTTCATTCCCCGCCTTTGATTCCCCCCGTCTGATTCCCAGCCTCTGAATCCCCGTGTCTGATAACCTGCCTCTGATTCCCCGCCTCTGATTCCCCATCTCAGATTCACCGCCTCTGATCCCCACCTCTGATTACCCATCTCTGATTCCGCACATCCGACTCCCTGCCTCTGATTCCCTGACTCTGATTCCCCACCTCTGATTCCCCAGCTCTGATTCCCCGCCTCTGATTCCCCAACTCTGATTCCCCGCCTCTGATTCCACAGCTCTGATTCCCCGCCTCTGATTCCCCGTGTTTGATCCCCTGCCTCTGATTCCCCGCCTCTGATTCCCCATCTCTGATTCACCGCCTTTGATTCGCCACCTCTGATTCCCCATATCTCATTCCCCGCCTCTGATTCGCCAGCTATGATTCCCCGCCTCTGATTCCCCGCGTCTGATTCCCTGCCTCTGATTCCCCGCCTCTGATTCCACATCTCTGATTCACCACCTCTGATTCCACGCGTCTGATTCCCCGCCTCTGATTCCCCATCTCTGATTCCCCATCTCTGATTCCCCAATTCTGATTCCCCGCCTCTGATTCCCCAGCTCTGATTCCTCGCCTCTGATTCCCTTCCTCTGATTCCCAACCTCTGATTCCCCACCTCTGATTTCCCATATTGATTCCCTGCGTCTGATTCCCCACCTCTGATTTCCCATATTGATTCCCTGCGTCTGATTCCCCGCCTCTGATTCCCCAACTCTGATTCCCCGCCTCTGATTCCCCAGCTCTGATTCCCCGCATCTGATTCCCCGTGTTTGATTCCCTGCCTCTGATTCCCGGCCTCTGATTCCCCATCTCTGATTCACCGCCTTTGATTCGCAACCTCTGATTCCCCATATCTGATTCCCCGCCTCTGTTTCCCCGCCTCTGATTCCCCGCCTCTGATTCCCCATATCTCATTCCCCGCCTCTAAATCCCCATCTCTGATTCCCGGACTCTGATTCCGCCTTTGATTCCCCCCGTCTGATTCCCAGCCTCTGAATCCCCGTGTCTGATTTCCTGCCTCTGATTCCCCACCTCTGATTCCCCATCTCTGATTCACAGCCTCTGATTCCCCACCTCTGATTCCCCATCTCTGATTCCGCACATCTGATTCCCTGCCTCTGATTCCCCGCCTCTGTTTCCCCATATCTAATTCCCAACCTCTGATGCCCCAACTCTGATTCCCTGCCTCTGATTCCCCGCGTTCTATTTCCTGCCTCTGATTCCCCGCCTGTGATTCCCCATCTCTGATTCACCACCTCTGATTCCCCACCTCTGATTCCCCATATCTAATTCCCCGCCTCTGTTTGCCCGCCTCTGATTCCCCGCCTCTGTTTCCCCATATCTGATTCCCCGCCTCTGAATCCCCAACTCTGATTCCCTGCCTCTGATTCCCCAGCTCTGATTCCCCATCTCTGATTCACAGCCTCTGATTCCCCACCTCTGATTCCCCATCTCTGATTCCGCACATCTGATTCCCTGCCTCTGACTCCCCGACTCTGATCCCCACCTCTGATTCCCAACCTCTGATTCCCCACCTCTGAATCCCCATATCTGATTCCCTGCCTCTGATTCCCCACCTCTGATTCCCCATATCTGATTTCCCGCCTCTGTTTCCCCGCCTCTGATTCCCCGCCTCTGTTTCCCCATATCTAATTCCCAACCTCTGATGCCCCAACTCTGATTCCCTGCCTCTGATTCGCTGCGTTCTATTCCCTGCCTCTGATTCCCCGCCTGTGATTCCCCATCTCTGATTCACCACCTCTGATTCCCCACCTCTGATTCCCCATATCTAATTCCCCGCCTCTGTTTGCCCGCCTCTGATTCCCCGCCTCTGTTTCCCCATATCTGATTCCCCGCCTCTGAATCCCCAACTCTGATTCCCTGCCTCTGATTCCCCAGCTCTGATTCCCCGCCTTTGATTCCCCCCGTCTGATTCCCAGCCTCTGAATCCCCGTGTCTGATTTCCTGCCTCTGATTCCCCACCTCTGATTCCCCATCTCTGATTCACAGCCTCTGATTCCCCACCTCTGATTCCCCATCTCTGATTCCGCACATCTGATTCCCTGCCTCTGATTCCCCGCCTCTGTTTCCCCATATCTAATTCCCAACCTCTGATGCCCCAACTCTGATTCCCTGCCTCTGATTCCCCGCGTTCTATTCCCTGCCTCTGATTCCCCGCCTGTGATTCCCCATCTCTGATTCACCACCTCTGATTCCCCACCTCTGATTCCCCATATCTAATTCCCCGCCTCTGTTTGCCCGCCTCTGATTCCCCGCCTCTGTTTCCCCATATCTGATTTCCCGCCTCTGAATCCCCAACTCTGATTCCCTGCCTCTGATTCCCCAGCTCTGATTCCCCGCCTCTGAATCCCCGTGTCTGATTTCCTGCCTCTGATTCCCCACCTCTGATTCCCCATCTCTGATTCACAGCCTCTGATTCCCCACCTCTGATTCCCCATCTCTGATTCCGCACATCTGATTCCCTGCCTCTGATTCCCCGCCTCTGTTTCCCCATATCTAATTCCCAACCTCTGATGCCCCAACTCTGATTCCCAGCCTCTGAATCCCCGTGTCTGATTTCCTGCCTCTGATTCCCCACCTCTGATTCCCCATCTCTGATTCACAGCCTCTGATTCCCCACCTCTGATTCCCCATCTCTGATTCCGCACATCTGATTCCCTGCCTCTGATTCCCCGACTCTGATCCCCACCTCTGATTCCCAACCTCTGATTCCCCACCTCTGAATCCCCATATCTGATTCCCTGCCTCTGATTCCCCGCCTCTGATTCCCTGCCTCTGATTCCCCGCCTCTGATTCCCCAGCTCTGATTCCCCGCCTCTGAATCCCTGCATCTGATTCCAAGCCTCTGATTCCCTGCCTCTGATTCCCAACCTCTGATTCCCCACCTCTGATCCCCATATCTGATTCCCCGCCTCTGTTTCCCCGCCTCTGATTCCCCACCTCTGTTTCCCAATATCTGATTCCCGGCCTCTGATTCCCCGCCTCTGATTCCCCGCCTCTGATCCCCTGCCTCTGATTCCCCATCTCCGATTCCGCACATCTGATTCCCTGCCTCTGATTCCCCGCCTCTGATTCCCCGCCTCTGATTCCCTGCCTCTGATTCCCAACCTCTGATTCCCCACCTCTGATTCCCCATATCTGATTCCCCGCCTCTGTTTCCCCGCCTCTGATTCCCCTCCTCTGATTCCCCAACTCTAATTTCCCGCCTCTGATTCCCCAGCTCTGATTCCCCGTGTTTGATTCCCTGCCTCTGATTCCCTGCCCTGATTCCCCATCTCTGTTTCACCGCCTTTGATTCGCCACCTCTGATTCCCCATATCTGATTCCCCGCCTCTGTTTCCCCGCCTCTGATTCCCTGCCTCTGATTCCCAACCTCTGATTCCACACCTCTGATTCCCCATATCTGATTCCCCGCCTCTGTTTCCCCGCCTCTGATTCCCTGCCCCTGTTTCCCCATATCTGATTCCCTGCCTCTGATTCCCCAACTCAGATTCCCCGCCTCTGATTCCCCAGCTCTAATTCCCCGCCTCTGATTTCCCGTGTTTGATTCCCTGCCTCTGAATCCCCGCCTCTGATTCCCCATCTCTGATTCACCGCCTTTGATTCGCCACCTCTGATTCCACATATCTGATTCCCCACCTCTGTTTCCCCGCCTCTGATTCCCCGCCTCTGATACTCCATATTTCATTCCCCGCCTCTGAATCCCCATCTCTGATTCCTGGACTCTGATTCCCCACCTCTGATTCCCGGCCTCTCATTCCCAGCATCTGATTCCCGGCCTCTGATTCCCGGCCTCTGATTCCCCGCTTCTGATTCTGATTCCCTGCCTCTGATTCCCCATCTCTGATTCCACACATCTGATTCCCTGGCTCTGATTCCCCACCTCTGATTCCCCATATCTGATTTCCCGCCTCTGTTTCCCCGCCTCTGATTCCCCGCCTCTGTTTCCCCATATCTAATTCCCAACCTCTGATGCCCCAACTCTGATTCCCTGCCTCTGATTCGCCGCGTTCTATTCCCTGCCTCTGATTCCCCGCCTGTGATTCCCCATTTCTGATTCACCACCTCTGATTCCCCACCTCTGATTCCCCATATCTAATTCCCCGCCTCTGTTTGCCCGCCTCTGATTCCCCGCCTCTGTTTCCCCATATCTGATTCCCCGCCTCTGAATCCCCAACTCTGATTCCCTGCCTCTGATTCCCCAGCTCTGATTCCCCGCCTTTGATTCCCCCCATCTGATTCCCAGCCTCTGAATCCCCGTGTCTGATTTCCTGCCTCTGATTCCCCACCTCTGATTCCCCATCTCTGATTCACAGCCTCTGATTCCCCACCTCTGATTCCCCATCTCTGATTCCGCACATCTGATTCCCTGCCTCTGATTCCCCGCCTCTGTTTCCCGATATCTAATTCCCAACCTCTGATGCCCCAACTCTGATTCCCTGCCTCTGATTCCCCGCGTTCTATTCCCTGCCTCTGATTCCCCGCCTGTGATTGCCCATCTCTGATTCACCACCTCTGATTCCCCACCTCTGATTCCCATATCTAATTCCCCGCCTCTGTTTGCCCGCCTCTGATTCCCCGCCTCTGTTTCCCCATATCTGATTCCCCGCCTCTGAATCCCCAACTCTGATTCCCTGCCTCTGATTCCCCAGCTCTGATTCCCCGCCTTTGATTCCCCCCGTCTGATTCCCAGCCTCTGAATCCCCGTGTCTGATTTCCTGCCTCTGATTCCCCACCTCTGATTCCCCATCTCTGATTCACAGCCTCTGATTCCCCACCTCTGATTCCCCATCTCAGATTCCGCACATCTGATTCCCTGCCTCTGATTCCCCGACTCTGATACCCACCTCTGATTCCCAACCTCTGATTCCCCACCTCTGATTCCCCATATCTGATTCCCTGCCTCTGATTCCCCGCCTCTGATTCCCTGCCTCTGATTCCCCGCCTCTGATTCCCCAGCTCTGATTCCCCGCCTCTGAATCCCCAACTCTGATTCCCTGCCTCTGATTCCCTGCCTCTGATTCCCTGCCTCTGATTCCCAACCTCTGATTCCCCACCTCTGAGTCCCCATATCTGTTTCCCCGCCTCTGATTCCCCGCCTCTGATTCCCAGGCTCTGATTCTCCGCCTCTGATTCCCCGCCTCTGGTTCCCCGCCTCTGATTCGCTGCCTCTGATTCCCCATCTCTGATTCCGCACATCTGATTCCCTGCCTCTGATTCCCCGCCTCTGACTCCCCGCCTCTGATTCCCTGCCTCTGTTTCCCAACCTCTGATTCCCCACCTCTGATTTCCCATATCTGATTCCCCACCTCTGTTTCCCTGCCTCTGATACCCCACCTCTGTTTCCCCATATCTGATATCCCGCCTCTGATTCCCCAACTCTGATACCCCGCCTCTGATTCCCCAGCTCTGATTCCCCACCTCTGATTCCCCGTGTTTGATTCCCTGCCTCTGATTCCCCGCCTCTGATTCCCCATCTCTGATTCACCGCCTTTCATTCGCCACCTCTGATTCCCCATATCAGATTCCCCGCCTCTGTTTCCCCGCCTCTGATTCCCCGCCTCTGTTTCCCCATATCTGATTCCCCACCTCTGATTCCCCATATCTGATTCCCCGCCTCTCTTTCCGCGCCTCTGATTCCCCGCCTCTGATTCCCCATATCTGATTCCCCGCCTCTGATTCCCCAACTCTGATTCCCCACCTCTGATTCCCCAGCTCTGTTTCCCCACCTCTGATACCCCGCCTCTGTTTCCCCATATCTAATTCCCCGCCTCTGATTCCCAAACTCTGATTCCCCGACTCTGATTCCCCAGCTCTGATTCCCCGCCTCTGATTCCCCACATCTGATTCCCTGCCTCTGATTCCCTGCCTCCGATTCCCTGCCTCTGATTCCCAACCTCTGATTCCCCACCTCTGAATCCCCATATCTGATTCCCTGCCTCTGATTCCCCGCCTCTGATTCCCTGCCTCTGATTCCCCGCCTCTGATTCCCCAGCTCTGATTACCCGCCTCTGAATCCCCAACTCTGATTCCCTGCCTCTAATTCCCCAGCTCTGATTCCCCGCCTCTGATTCCCCAGCTCTGATTCCCTGCCTCTGATTTCCCGCCTCTGATTCCCCATCTCTGATTCACAACCTCTGATTCCCCACCTCTGATTCCCCATATCTGATTCCCCGCCTCTGTTTGCCCGCCTCTAATTCCCCGCCTCTGTCTCCCCATATCTGATTCCCCGCCTCTGAATCCCCGCCTCTGGTTCCCCGCCTCTGATTCGCTGCCTCTGATTCCCAATCTCTGATTCCGCACATCTGATACCCTGCCTCTGATTCCCCGCCTCTGACTCCCCATCTCTGATTCCCCGCCTCTGAATCCCCGTGTCTGATACACAGCCTCTGATACCCCGCCCCTGATTCCCCACCTCTGATTCCCCATATCTGATACCCCACCTCTGTTTCTGTGCCTCTGATTCCCCGCCTCTGATTCCCCGCCTCTGTTTCCCCAACTCTGATACCCAGCCTCTGATTCCCCAGCTCTGATTCCCCACCTCTGATTCCCCGTGTTTGATTCCCTGCCTCTGATTCCCCGCCTCTGATTCCCCATCTCTGATTCACCTCCTTTCATTCGCCACCTCTGATTCCCCATATCAGATTCCCAGCCTCTGTTTCCCCGCCTCTGATTCCCCGCCTCTGTTTCCCCATATCTGATTCCCCACCTCTGATTCCCCATATCTGATTCCCCGCCTCTCTTTCCGCGCCTCTGATTCCCTGCCTCTGATTCCCCATATCTGATTCCCCGCCTCTGATTCCCCAACTCTGATTCCACACCTCTGATTCCCCAGCTCTGTTTCCCCACCTCTGATTCCCCGCCTCTGTTTCCCCATATCTAATTCCCCGCCTCTGATTCCCAAACTCTGATTCCCCGACTCTGATTCCCCAGCTCTGACTCCCCACCTCTGAATCCCCATATCTGATTCCCTGCCTCTGATTCCCCGCCTCTGATTCCCTGCCTCTGATTCCCCGCCTCTGATTCCCCAGCTCTGATTTCCCGCCTCTGAATCCCCAACTCTGATTCCCTGCCTCTGATTCCCCAGCTCTGATTCCCCGCCTCTGATTCCCCAGCTCTGATTCCCTGCCTCTGATTTCCCGCCTGTGATTCCCCATCTCTGATTCACAACCTCTGATTCCCCACCTCTGAATCCCCATATCTGATTCCCCGCCTCTGTTTGCCCGCCTCTAATTCCCCGCCTCTGTTTCCCCATATCTGATTCCCCGCCTCTGAATCCCCGCCTCTGGTTCCCCGCCTCTGATTCGCTGTCTCTGATTCCCCATCTCTGATTCCGCACATCTGATTCCCTGCCTCTGATTCCCCGCCTCTGACTCCCCGCCTCTGATTCCGTGCCTCTGTTTCCCAACCTCTGATTCCCCATATCTGATTCCCCACCTCTGAATGCCCGCCTCTGGTTCCCCGCCTCTGATTCGCTGCCTCTGATTCCCCATCTCTGATTCCGCACATCTGATTCCCTGCCTCTGATTCCCCGCCTCTGATTCCCCATCTCTGATTCCCCACCTCTGAATCCGCGTGTCTGATACCCAGCCTCTGATACCCCACCCCTGATTCCCCACCTCTGATTCCCCATATCTGATACCCCGCCTCTGTTTCTGCGCCTCTGATTCCCCGCCTCTGATTCCCCGCCTCTGTTTCCCCATATCTGATTCGCCGCATCTGATTCCCCAACTCTGATTCCCCGCCTCTGATTCCCCAGATCTGATTCCCCGTGTTTGATTCCCCGCCTCTGATTCCCCATCTCTGATTCCCGGCCTCTGATTCCCAGCCTCTCATTCCCGGCCTCTGATTCCCGGCCTCTGATTCCCCGCCTCTGGTTCCCCGCCTCTGATTCGCTGCCTCTGATTCCCCATCTCTGATTCCGCACATCTGATTCCCTGCCTCTGATTCCCCGCCTCTGACTCCCCGCCTCTGATTCCCTGCCTCTGTTTCCCAACCTCTGATTCCCCACCTCTGATTCCCCATATCTGATTCCCCACCTCTGTTTCCCCGCCTCTGGTTCCCCGCCTCTGCTTCGCTGCCTCTGATTCCCCATCACTGATTCCGCACATCTGATTCCCTGCCTCTGATTACCCGCCTCTGATTCCCATCTCTGATTCCCCGCCTCTGAATCCCCGTGTCTGATACCCAGCCTCTGATACCCCGCCCCTGATTCCCCACCTCTGATTCCCCATATCTGATACCCCGCCTCTGTTTCTGCGCCTCTGATTCCCTGCCTCTGATTCCCCGCCTCTGATTCCCTGCCTCTGATTCCCCGCCTCTGATTCCCCAGCTCTGATTTCCCGCCTCTGAATCCCCAACTCTGATTCCCTGCCTCTGATTCCCCAGCTCTGATTCCCCGCCTCTGATTCCCCAGCTCTGATTCCCTGCCTCTGATTTCCCGCCTGTGATTCCCCATCTCTGATTCACAACCTCTGATTCCCCACCTCTGAATCCCCATATCTGATTCCCCGCCTCTGTTTTCCCGCCTCTAATTCCCCGCCTCTGTTTCCCCATATCTGATTCCCCGCCTCTGAATCCCCGCCTCTGGTTCCCCGCCTCTGATTCGCTGCCTCTGATTCCCCATCTCTGATTCCGCACATCTGATTCCCTGCCTCTGATTCCCCGCCTCTGACTCCCCGCCTCTGATTCCCTGCCTCTGTTTCCCAACCTCTGATTCCCCATATCTGATTCCCCACCTCTGAATGCCCGCCTCTGGTTCCCCGCCTCTGATTCGCTGCCTCTGATTCCCCATCTCTGATTCCGCACATCTGATTCCCTGCCTCTGATTCCCCGCCTCTGATTCCCCATCTCTGATTCCCCACCTCTGAATCCGCGTGTCTGATACCCAGCCTCTGATACCCCACCCCTGATTCCCCACCTCTGATTCCCCATATCTGATACCCCGCCTCTGTTTCTGCGCCTCTGATTCCCCGCCTCTGATTCCCCGCCTCTGTTTCCCCATATCTGATTCGCCGCATCTGATTCCCCAACTCTGATTCCCCGCCTCTGATTCCCCAGATCTGATTCCCCGTGTTTGATTCCCCGCCTCTGATTCCCCATCTCTGATTCCCGGCCTCTGATTCCCAGCCTCTCATTCCCGGCCTCTGATTCCCGGCCTCTGATTCCCCGCCTCTGGTTCCCCGCCTCTGATTCGCTGCCTCTGATTCCCCATTTCTGATTCCGCACATCTGATTCCCTGCCTCTGATTCCCCGCCTCTGACTCCCCGCCTCTGATTCCCTGCCTCTGTTTCCCAACCTCTGATTCCCCACCTCTGATTCCCCATATCTGATTCCCCACCTCTGTTTCCCCGCCTCTGGTTCCCCGCCTCTGATTCGCTGCCTCTGATTCAACATCTCTGATTCCGCACATCTGATTCCCTGCCTCTGATTCCCCGCCTCTGATTCCCATCTCCGATTCCCCGCCTCTGAATCCCCGTGTCTGATACCCAGCCTCTGATACCCCGCCCCTGATTCCCCACCTCTGATTTCCCATATCTGATACCCCGCCTCTGTTTCTGCGCCTCTGATTCCCCGCCTCTGATTCCCCGCCTCTGTTTCCCCATATCTGATTCCCCGCCTCTGATTCCCCAGATCTGATTCCCCGTGTTTGATTGCCCGCCTCTGATTCCCCATCTCTGATTCCCGGCCTCTCATTCCCGGCCTCTGATTCCCGGCCTCTGATTCCCCGCCTCTGGTTCCCCGCCTCTGATTCGCTGCCTCTGATTCCCCATCTCTGATTCCGCACATCTGATTCCCTGCCTCTGATTCCCCGCCTCTGACTCCCCGCCTCTGACTCCCCGCCTCTGATTGTCTGCCTCTGTTTCCCAACCTCTGATTCCCCACCTCTGATTCCCCATATCTGATTCCCCACCTCTGTTTCCCTGCCTCTGATTCCCCACCTCTGTTTCCCCATATCTGATTCCCCGCCTCTGATTCCCCAACTCTGATTCCCCGCCTCTGATTCCCCAGCTCTGATTTCCCACCTCTGATTCCCCCTGTTTGATTCCCTGCCTCTGATTCCCCGCCTCTGATTCCCCATCTCTGATTCCCTGCCTCTGATTCCCCAACTCTGATTCCGCACATCTGATTACATGCCTCTGATTCCCCACCTCTGATTCCCCATATCTGATTCCCCGCCTCTGTTTCCACGCCTCTGATTCCCCACCTCTGATTCCCCATATCTGATTCCCCAGCTCTGATTCCCCGCCTCTGATTCCCCGCATCCGATTCCCCATATCTGATTCCCCGCCTCTGTTTCCCCGCCCCTGATTCCCCGCCTCTGTTTCCCCATATCTGATTCCCCGCCTCTGATTCCCAACTATGATTCCCCGCCTCTGATTCCCCAGCTCTGATTCCCCACCTCTGATTCCCCGTGTTTGATTCCCTGCCTCTGATTCCCCGCCTCTGATTCCCCATCTCTGATTCACCGCCTTTCATTCGCCACCTCTGATTCCCCATATCAGATTCCCAGCCTCTGTTTCCCCGCCTCTGATTCCCCGCCTCTGTTTCCCCATATCTGATTCCCCACCTCTGATTCCCCATATCTGATTCCCCGCCTCTCTTTCCGCGCCTCTGATTCCCTGCCTCTGATTCCCCATATCTGATTCCCCGCCTCTGATTCCCCAACTCTGATTCCACACCTCTGATTCCCCAGCTCTGTTTCCCCACCTCTGATTCCCCGCCTCTGTTTCCCCATATCTAATTCCCCGCCTCTGATTCCCAAACTCTGATTCCCCGACTCTGATTCCCCAGCTCTGACTCCCCACCTCTGAATCCCCATATCTGATTCCCTGCCTCTGATTCCCCGCCTCTGATTCCCTGCCTCTGATTCCCCGCCTCTGATTCCCCAGCTCTGATTTCCCGCCTCTGAATCCCCAACTCTGATTCCCTGCCTCTGATTCCCCAGCTCTGATTCCCCGCCTCTGATTCCCCAGCTCTGATTCACAACCTCTGATTCCCCACCTCTGAATCCCCATATCTGATTCCCCGCCTCTGTTTGCCCGCCTCTAATTCCCCGCCTCTGTTTCCCAATATCTGATTCCCCGCCTCTGAATCCCCGCCTCTGGTTCCCCGCCTCTGATTCGCTGCCTCTGATTCCCCATCTCTGATTCCGCACATCTGATTCCCTGCCTCTGATTCCCCGCCTCTGACTCCCCGCCTCTGATTCCCTGCCTCTGTTTCCCAACCTCTGATTCCCCATATCTGATTCCCCACCTCTGAATGCCCGCCTCTGGTTCCCCGCCTCTGATTCGCTGCCTCTGATTCCCCATCTCTGATTCCGCACATCTGATTCCCTGCCTCTGATTCCCCGCCTCTGATTCCCCATCTCTGATTCCCCACCTCTGAATCCGCGTGTCTGATACCCAGCCTCTGATACCCCACCCCTGATTCCCCACCTCTGATTCCCCATATCTGATACCCCGCCTCTGTGTCTGCGCCTCTGATTCCCCGCCTCTGATTCCCCGCCTCTGTTTCCCCATATCTGATTCGCCGCATCTGATTCCCCAACTCTGATTCCCCGCCTCTGATTCCCCAGATCTGATTCCCCGTGTTTGATTCCCCGCCTCTGATTCCCCATCTCTGATTCCCGGCCTCTGATTCCCAGCCTCTCATTCCCGGCCTCTGATTCCAGGCCTCTGATTCCCCGCCTCTGGTTCCCCGCCTCTGATTCGCTGCCTCTGATTCCCCATCTCTGATTCCGCACATCTGATTCCCTGCCTCTGATTCCCCGCCTCTGACTCCCCGCCTCTGATTCCCTGCCTCTGTTTCCCAACCTCTGATTCCCCACCTCTGATTCCCCATATCTGATTCCCCACCTCTGTTTCCCCGCCTCTGGTTCCCCGCCTCTGCTTCGCTGCCTCTGATTCCCCATCACTGATTCCGCACATCTGATTCCCTGCCTCTGATTACCCGCCTCTGATTCCCATCTCTGATTCCCCGCCTCTGAATCCCCGTGTCTGATACCCAGCCTCTGATACCCCGCCCCTGATTCCCCACCTCTGATTCCCCATATCTGATACCCCGCCTCTGTTTCTGCGCCTCTGATTCCCTGCCTCTGATTCCCCGCCTCTGATTCCCTGCCTCTGATTCCCCGCCTCTGATTCCCCAGCTCTGATTTCCCGCCTCTGAATCCCCAACTCTGATTCCCTGCCTCTGATTCCCCAGCTCTGATTCCCCGCCTCTGATTCCCCAGCTCTGATTCCCTGCCTCTGATTTCCCGCCTGTGATTCCCCATCTCTGATTCACAACCTCTGATTCCCCACCTCTGAATCCCCATATCTGATTCCCCGCCTCTGTTTTCCCGCCTCTAATTCCCCGCCTCTGTTTCCCCATATCTGATTCCCCGCCTCTGAATCCCCGCCTCTGGTTCCCCGCCTCTGATTCGCTGCCTCTGATTCCCCATCTCTGATTCCGCACATCTGATTCCCTGCCTCTGATTCCCCGCCTCTGACTCCCCGCCTCTGATTCCCTGCCTCTGTTTCCCAACCTCTGATTCCCCATATCTGATTCCCCACCTCTGAATGCCCGCCTCTGGTTCCCCGCCTCTGATTCGCTGCCTCTGATTCCCCATCTCTGATTCCGCACATCTGATTCCCTGCCTCTGATTCCCCGCCTCTGATTCCCCATCTCTGATTCCCCACCTCTGAATCCGCGTGTCTGATACCCAGCCTCTGATACCCCACCCCTGATTCCCCACCTCTGATTCCCCATATCTGATACCCCGCCTCTGTTTCTGTGCCTCTGATTCCCCGCCTCTGATTCCCCGCCTCTGTTTCCCCATATCTGATTCGCCGCATCTGATTCCCCAACTCTGATTCCCCGCCTCTGATTCCACAGATCTGATTCCCCGTGTTTGATTCCCCGCCTCTGATTCCCCATCTCTGATTCCCGGCCTCTGATTCCCAGCCTCTCATTCCCGGCCTCTGATTCCCGGCCTCTGATTCCCCGCCTCTGGTTCCCCGCCTCTGATTCGCTGCCTCTGATTCCCCATCTCTGATTCCGCACATCTGATTCCCTGCCTCTGATTCCCCGCCTCTGACTCCCCGCCTCTGATTCCCTGCCTCTGTTTCCCAACCTCTGATTCCCCACCTCTGATTCCCCATATCTGATTCCCCACCTCTGTTTCCCCGCCTCTGGTTCCCCGCCTCTGATTCGCTGCCTCTGATTCCCCATCTCTGATTCCGCACATCTGATTCCCTGCCTCTGATTCCCCGCCTCTGATTCCCATCTCTGATTCCCCGCCTCTGAATCCCCGTGTCTGATACCCAGCCTCTGATACCCCGCCCCTGATTCCCCACCTCTGATTTCCCATATCTGATACCCCGCCTCTGATTCTGCGCCTCTGATTCCCCGCCTCTGATTCCCCGCCTCTGTTTCCCCATATCTGATTCCCCGCCTCTGATTCCCCAGATCTGATTCCCCGTGTTTGATTGCCCGCCTCTGATTCCCCATCTCTCATTCCCGGCCTCTCATTCCCGGCCTCTGATTCCCGGCCTCTGATTCCCCGCCTCTGGTTCCCCGCCTCTGATTCGCTGCCTCTGATTCCCCATCTCTGATTCCGCACATCTGATTCCCTGCCTCTGATTCCCCGCCTCTGACTCCCCGCCTCTGACTCCCCGCCTCTGATTGTCTGCCTCTGTTTCCCAACCTCTGATTCCCCACCTCTGATTCCCCATATCTGATTCCCCACCTCTGTTTCCCTGCCTCTGATTCCCCACCTCTGTTTCCCCATATCTGATTCCCCGCCTCTGATTCCCCAACTCTGATTCCCCGCCTCTGATTCCCCAGCTCTGATTTCCCACCTCTGATTCCCCCTGTTTGATTCCCTGCCTCTGATTCCCCGCCTCTGATTCCCCATCTCTGATTCCCTGCCTCTGATTCCCCATCTCTGATTCCGCACATCTGATTACATGCCTCTGATTCCCCACCTCTGATTCCCCATATCTGATTCCCCGCCTCTGTTTCCACGCCTCTGATTCCCCACCTCTGATTCCCCATATCTGATTCCCCAGCTCTGATTCCCCGCCTCTGATTCCCCGCATCCGATTCCCCATATCTGATTCCCCGCCTCTGTTTCCCCGCCCCTGATTCCCCGCCTCTGTTTCCCCATATCTGATTCCCCGCCTCTGATTCCCAACTATGATTCCCCGCCTCTGATTCCCCAGCTTCATTCCCCGCCTTTGATTCCCCCCGTCTGATTCCAAGCCTCTGAATCCCCGTGTCTGATAACCTGCCTCTGATACCCCGCCTCTGATTCCCCATCTCAGATTCACCGCCTCTGATTCCCCACCTCTGATTCCCCATCTCTGATTCCGCACATCCGATTCCCTGCCTCTGATTCCCCGACTCTGATTCCCCACCTCTGATTCCCCAGCTGTGATTCCCCGCCTCTGATTCCCCAACTCTGATTCCCCGCCTCTGATTCCACAGCTCTGATTCCCCGCCTCTGATTCCCCGTGTTTGATCCCCTGCCTCTGATTCCCCGCCTCTGATTCCCCATCTCTGATTCACCGCCTTTGATTCGCCACCTCTGATTCCCCATATCTGATTCCTCGCCACTGTTACCCCGCCTCTGATTCCCCGCCTCTGATTCCCCATATCTCATTCCCCGCCTCTGATTCGCCAGCTATGATTCCCCGCCTCTGATTCCCCGCGTCTGATTCCCTGCCTCTGATTCCCCGCCTCTAATTCCACATCTCTGATTCACCACCTCTGATTCCACGCGTCTGATTCCCCGCCTCTGATTCCCCATCTCTGATTCCCCATCTCTGATTCCCCAATTCTGATTCCCCGCCTCTGATTCCCCAGCTCTGATTCCTCGCCTCTGATTCCCTTCCTCTGATTCCCAACCTCTGATTCCCCACCTGTGATTTCCCATATTGATTCCCTGCGTCTGATTCCCCACCTCTGATTTCCCATATTGATTCCCTGTGTCTGATTCCCCGCCTCTGATTCCCCAAATCTGATTCCTCGCCTCTGATTCCCCAGCTATGATTCCCCACATCTGATTCCCCGTGTTTGATTCCCAGCCTCTGATTCCCGGCCTCTGATTCCCCATCTCTGATTCACCGCCTTTGATTCGCAACCTCTGATTCCCCATATCTGATTCCCCGCCTCTGTTTCCCCGCCTCTGATTCCCCGCCTCTGATTCCCCATATCTCATTCCCCGCCTCTAAATCCCCATCTCTGATTCCCGGACTCTGATACCCCACCTCTGATTCCCGGCCTCTTATTCCCGGCATCTGATTCCGGCCTCTGATTCCCGGCCTCTGATTCCCTGCTTCTGATTCTGATTCCCTGCCTCTGATTCCCCATCTCTGATTCCGCACATCTGATTCCCTGCCTCTGATTCCCCACCTCTGATTCCCCATATCTGATTCCCCGCCTCTGTTTCCCCGCCTTTGATTCCCCGCCTCTGTTTCCCAATATCTAAGTCCCCGCCTCTGATTCCCCAAACTCTGATTCCCCACCTCTGATTCACCAGCTCTGATTCCCCGCCTCTGATTCCCCGCATCTGATTCCCTGCAACTGATTCCAAGCCTCTGATTCCCTGCCTCTGATTCCCAACCTCTGATTCCCAACCTCTGATTCCACACCTCTGATTCCCCATATCTGATTCCCCGCCTCTGTTTCCCCGCCTCTGATTCCCCGCCTCTGATTCCCCATATCTCATTCCCCGCCTCTGATTCCGCATCTCTGATTCCCGGACTCTGATTCCCCACCTCTGATTCCCGGCCTCTTATTCCCGGCATCTGATTCCGGCCTCTGATTCCCGGCCTCTGATTCCCTGCTTCTGATTCTGATTCCCTCCCTCTGATTCCCCATCTCTGATTCCGCACATCTAATTCCCCGCCTCTGTTTGCCCGCCTCTGATTCCCCGCCTCTGTTTCCCCATATCTGATTCCCCGCCTCCGAATCCCCAACTCTGATTCCCTTCCTCTGATTCCCAACCTCTGATTCCCCATCTCTGATTCCGCACATCTGATTCCCTGCCTCTGATTCCCCGCCTCTGACTCCCCGCCTCTGATTCCCTGCCTCTGTTTCCCAACCTCTGATTCCCCACCTCTGAATCCCCATATCTGATTCCCCACCTCTGTTTCCCCGCCTCTGGTTCCCCGCCTCTGATTCGCTGCCTCTGATTCCCCATCTCTGATTCCACACATCTGATTCCCTGCCTCTGATTCCCCGCCTCTGATTCCCATCTCTGATTCCCCGCCTCTGAATCAACGTGTCTGATACCCAGCCTCTGATACCCCGCCCCTGATTCCCCACCTCTGATTTCCCATATCTGATACCCCGCCTCTGTTTCTGCGCCTCTGATTCCCCGCCTCTGATTCCCCGCCTCTGTTTCCCCATATCTGATTCCCCGCCTCTGATTCCCCAGATCTGATTCCCCGTGTTTGATTGCCCGCCTCTGATTCCCCATCTCTGATTCCCGGCCTCTCATTCCCGGCCTCTGATTCCCGGCCTCTGATTCCCCGCCTCTGGTTCCCCGCCTCTGATTCGCTGCCTCTGATTCCCCATCTCTGATTCCGCACATCTGATTCCCTGCCTCTGATTCCCCGCCTCTGACTCCCCGCCTCTGACTCCCCGCCTCTGATTGTCTGCCTCTGTTTCCCAACCTCTGATTCCCCACCTCTGATTCCCCATATCTGATTCCCCACCTCTGTTTCCCTGCCTCTGATTCCCCACCTCTGTTTCCCCATATCTGATTCCCCGCCTCTGATTCCCCAACTCTGATTCCCCAACTCTGATTCCCCGCCTCTGATTCACCAGCTCTGATTCCCCGCCTCTGATTCCCCGCATCTGATTCCCTGCAACTGATTCCAAGCCTCTGATTCCCTGCCTCTGATTCCCAACCTCTGATTCCCAACCTCTGATTCCACACCTCTGATTCCCCATATCTGATTCCCCGCCTCTGTTTCCCCGCCTCTGATTCCCGGCCTCTGATTCCCCATCTCTGATTCACCGCCTTTGATTCGCCACCTCTGATTCGCCATATCTGATTCCCCGCCTCTGTTTCCCCGCCTCTGATTCCCCGCCTCTGATTCCCCATATCTCATTCCCCGCCTCTGAATCCCCATCTCTGATTCCCGGACTCTGATTCCCCACCTCTGATTTCCGGCCTCTTATTCCCGGCATCTGATTCCGGCCTCTGATTCCCGGCCTCTGATTCCCTGCTTCTGATTCTGATTCCCTGCCTTGGATTCCCCATCTCTGATTCCGCACATCTGATTCCCTGCCTCTGATTCCCCATCTCTGATTCCCCATATCTGATTCCCCGCCTCTGATTCCCCGCCTCTGTTTCCCAATATCTAAGTCCCCGCCTCTGATTCCCCAACTCTGATTCCCCACCTCTGATTCCCCAGCTCTGATTCCCCACCTCTGATTCCCCGCATCTGATTCCCTGCATCTGATTCCAAGCCTCTGATTCCCTGCCTCTGATTCCCAACCTCTGATTCCCCACCTCTGATTCCCCATATCTGATTCCCAGCCTCTGTTTCCCCGCCTCTGATTCCCCGCCTCTGTTTCCCCATATCTGATTCCCGGCCTCTGATTCCCCGCCTCTGATTCCCCGCCTCTGATTCCCTGCCTCTGATTCCCCATCTCCGATTCCGCACATCTGATTCCCTGCCTCTGATTCCCCGCCTCTGATTCCCCGCCTCTGATTCCCTGCCTCTGATTCCCAACCTCTGATTCCCCACCTCTGATTCCCCGTGTTTGATTCCCCGCCTCTGTTTCCCCGCCTTTGATTCCCCGCCTCTGATTCCCCAACTCTAATTCCCCGCCTCTGATTCCCCATATCTGATTCCCCGCCTCTGTTTCCCCGCCTCTGATTCCCCGCCCCTGTTTCCCCATATCTGATTCCCTGCCTCTGATTCCCCAACTTTGATTCCCAGCCTCTGATTCCCCAGCTCTGATTCCCCGCCTCTGATTCCCCGTGTTTGATTCCCTGCCTCTGATTCCCCGCCTCTGATTCCCCATCTCTGATTCACCACCTTTGATTCGCCACCTCTGATTCCCCATATCTGATTCCCCACCTCTGATTCCCGGCCTCTTATTCCCAGCATCTGATTCCAGGCCTCTGATTCCCGGCCTCTGACTCCCCGCTTCTGATTCTGATTCCCTGCCTCTGATTCCCCATCTCTGATTCCGCACATCTGATTACCTGCCTCTGATTCCCCACCTCTGATTCCCCATATCTGATTCCCCGCCTCTGTTTCCACGCCTCTGATTCCCCACCTCTGATTCCCGATATCTGATTCCCCAGCTCTGATTCCCCGCCTCTGATTCCCCGCATCCGATTCCCCATATCTGATTCCCCGCCTCTGTTTCACCGCCCCTGATTCCCCGCCTCTGTTTCCCCATATCTGATTCCCCGCCTCTGATTCCCAACTATGATTCCCCGCCTCTGATTCCCCAGCTCTGATTCCCTGCCTCTGATTCCCCGCGTTCTATTCCCTGCCTCTGATTCCCCGCCTGTGATTCCCCATCTCTGATAAACCACCTCTGATTCCCCACCACTGATTCCCCATATCTAATTCCCCGCCTCTGTTTGCACACCTCTGATTCCCCGCCTCTGTTTCCCCATATCTGATTCCCCGCCTCTGAATCCCCAACTCTGATTCCCTGCCTCTGATTCCCCAGCTTCATTCCCCGCCTTTGATTCCCCCCGTCTGATTCCCAGCCTCTGAATCCCCGTGTCTGATAACCTGCCTCTGATTCCCCGCCTCTGATTCCCCATCTCAGATTCACCGCCTCTGATCCCCACCTCTGATTACCCATCTCTGATTCCGCACATCCGACTCCCTGCCTCTGATTCCCCGACTCTGATTGCCCACCTCTGATTCCCCAGCTCTGATTCCCCAACTCTGATTCCCCGCCTCTGATTCCACAGCTCTGATTCCCTGCCTCTGATTCCCCGTGTTTGATCCCCTGCCTCTGATTCCCCGCCTCTGATTCCCCATCTCTGATTCACCACCTTTGATTCGCCACCTCTGATTCCCCATATCTGAATCCTCGCCACTGTTTTCCCGCCTCTGATTCCCCACCTCTGATTCCCCATATCTCATTCCCCGCCTCTGATTCGCCAGCTATGATTCCCCGCCTCTGATTCCCCGCGTCTGATTCCCTGCCTCTGATTCCCCGCCTCTGATTCCACATCTCTGATTCACCACCTCTGATTCCACGCGTCTGATTCCCCGCCTCTGATTCCCCATCTCTGATTCCCCATCTCTGATTCCCCAATTCTGATTCCCCGCCTCTGATTCCCCAGCTCTGATTCCTCGCCTCTGATTCCCTTCCTCTGATTCCCAACCTCTGATTCCCCACCTCTGATTTCCCATATTGATTCCCTGCGTCTGATTCCCCACCTCTGATTTCCCATATTGATTCCCTACGTCTGATTCCCCGCCTCTGATTCCCCAACTCTGATTCCCCGCCTCTGATTCCCCAGCTCTGATTCCCCGCATCTGATTCCCCGTGTTTGATTCCCTGCCTCTGATTCCCGGCCTCTGATTCCCCATCTCTGATTCACCGCCTTTGATTCGCAACCTCTGATTCCCCATATCTGATTCCCCGCCTCTGTTTCCCCGCCTCTGATTCCCCGTCTCTGATTCCCCATATCTCATTCCCCGCCTCTAAATCCCCATCTCTGATTCCCGGACTCTGATTCCCCACCTCTGATTCCCGGCCTCTTATTCCCGGCATCTGATTCCGGCCTCTGATTCCCGGCCTCTGATTCCCTGCTTCTGATTCTGATTTCCTGCCTCTGATTCCCCATCTCTGATTCTGCACATCTGATTCCCTGCCTCTCATTCCCCACCTCTGATTCCCCATATCTGATTCCCCGCCTCTGTTTCCCCACCTTTGATTCCCCGCCTCTCTTTCCCAATATCTAAGTCCCCGCCTCTGATTCCCCAACTCTGATTCCCCACCTCTGATTCCCCAGCTCTGATTCCCCGCCTCTGATTCCCCGCATCTGATTCCCTGCAACTGATTCCAAGCCTCTTATTCCCTGCCTCTGATTCCCAACCTCTGATTCCCAACCTCTGATTCCACACCTCTGATTCCCCATGTCTGATTCCCCACCTCTGTTTCCCCGCCTCTGATTCCCCGCCTCTGATTCCCCATATCTCATTCCCCGCCTCTGATTCCGCATCTCTGATTCCCAACTTCTGATTCCCCACATCTGATTCCCCATATCTGATTCCCCGCCTCTGTTTCCCCGCCTCTGTTTCCCCATATCTGATCCCCGCCTCTATTTGCCCGCCTCTGATTCCCCGCATCTGTTTCCCCATATCTGATTCCCCGCCTCTGAATCCCCAACTCTGATTCCCTGCCTCTAATTTCCCATGTCTGATTCCCCGCCTCTGATTCCCCGCGTCTGAATACCGGCCTCTGATTCCCCGCCTCTGATTCCCCATCTCTGATTCACAACCTCTGATTCCCCACCTCTGATTCCCCATATCTGATTCCCCGCCTCTGTTTCCCCGCCTCTGATTCCCCACCTCTGATTCCCAATATCTGATTCCCCGCCTCTGATTCCCCACCTCTGATTCCCCGCCTCTGATTCGCCAGCTATGATTCCCCGCCTCTGATTCCCCGCGTCTTATTCCCTGCCTCTGATTCCCTGCCTCTGATTCCACATCTCTGATTCACCACCTCTGATTCCCCGCGTCTGATTCCCCGCCTCTGATTCCCCATCTCTGATTCCCCATCTCTGATTCCCCAATTCTGATTCCCCGCCTCTGATTCCCCAGCTCTGATTCCTCGCCTCTGATTCCCTTCCTCTGATTCCCAACCTCTGATTCCCCACCTCTGATTTCCCATATTGATTCCCTGCGTCTGATTCCCCGCCTCTGATTCCCCAACTCTGATTCCCCGCCTCTGATTCCCCAGCTCTGATTCCCCGCCTCTGATTCCCCGTGTTTGATTCCCTGCCTCTGATTCCCGGCCTCTAATTCCCCATCTCTGATTCACCGCCTTTGATTCGCCACCTCTGATTCCCCAAATCTGATTCCCCGCCTCTGTTTCCCCGCCTCTGATTCCCCGCCTCTGATTCCCCATATCTCATTCCCCGCCTCTGAATCCCCATCTCTGATTCCCGGACTCTGATTCCCCACCTCTGATTCCCGGCCTCTTATTCCCGGCATCTGATTCCGGCCTCTGATTCCCGGCCTCTGATTCCCTGCTTCTGATTCTGATTCCCTGCCTCTGATTCCCCATCTCTGATTCCCCATATCTGATTCCCCGCCTCTGATTCCCCGCCTCTGTTTCCCAATATCTAAGTCCCCGCCTCTGATTCCCCAACTCTGATTCCCCACCTCTGATTCCCCAGCTCTGATTCCCCACCTCTGATTCCCCGCATCTGATTCCCTGCATCTGATTCCAAGCCTCTGATTCCCTGCCTCTGATTCCCAACCTCTGATTCCCCACCTCTGATTCCCCATATCTGATTCCCAGCCTCTGTTTCCCCGCCTCTGATTCCCCGCCTCTGTTTCCCCATATCTGATTCCCGGCCTCTGATTCCCCGCCTCTGATTCCCCGCCTCTGATTCCCTGCCTCTGATTCCCCATCTCCGATTCCGCACATCTGATTCCCTGCCTCTGATTCCCCGCCTCTGATTCCCCGCCTCTGATTCCCTGCCTCTGATTCCCAACCTCTGATTCCCCACCTCTGATTCCCCGTGTTTGATTCCCCGCCTCTGTTTCCCCGCCTCTGATTCCCCGCCTCTGATTCCCCAACTCTAATTCCCCGCCTCTGATTCCCCATATCTGATTCCCCGCCTCTGTTTCACCGCCTCTGATTCCCCGCCCCTGTTTCCCCATATCTGATTCCCTGCCTCTGATTCCCCAACTTTGATTCCCAGCCTCTGATTCCCCAGCTCTGATTCCCCGCCTCTGATTCCCCGTGTTTGATTCCCTGCCTCTGATTCCCCGCCTCTGATTCCCCATCTCTGATTCACCACCTTTGATTCGCCACCTCTGATTCCCCATATCTGATTCCCCACCTCTGATTCCCGGCCTCTTATTCCCAGCATCTGATTCCAGGCCTCTGATTCCCGGCCTCTGACTCCCCGCTTCTGATTCTGATTCCCTGCCTCTGATTCCCCATCTCTGATTCCGCACATCTGATTACCTGCCTCTGATTCCCCACCTCTGATTCCCCATATCTGATTCCCCGCCTCTGTTTCCACGCCTCTGATTCCCCACCTCTGATTCCCGATATCTGATTCCCCAGCTCTGATTCCCCGCCTCTGATTCCCCGCATCCGATTCCCCATATCTGATTCCCCGCCTCTGTTTCCCCGCCCCTGATTCCCCGCCTCTGTTTCCCCATATCTGATTCCCCGCCTCTGATTCCCAACTATGATTCCCCGCCTCTGATTCCCCAGCTCTGATTCCCTGCCTCTGATTCCCCGCGTTCTATTCCCTGCCTCTGATTCCCCGCCTGTGATTCCCCATCTCTGATAAACCACCTCTGATTCCCCACCACTGATTCCCCATATCTAATTCCCCGCCTCTGTTTGCACACCTCTGATTCCCCGCCTCTGTTTCCCCATATCTGATTCCCCGCCTCTGAATCCCCAACTCTGATTCCCTGCCTCTGATTCCCCAGCTTCATTCCCCGCCTTTGATTCCCCCCGTCTGATTCCCAGCCTCTGAATCCCCGTGTCTGATAACCTGCCTCTGATTCCCCGCCTCTGATTCCCCATCTCAGATTCACCGCCTCTGATCCCCACCTCTGATTACCCATCTCTGATTCCGCACATCCGACTCCCTGCCTCTGATTCCCCGACTCTGATTGCCCACCTCTGATTCCCCTGCTCTGATTCCCCAACTCTGATTCCCCGCCTCTGATTCCACAGCTCTGATTCCCCGCCTCTGATTCCCCGTGTTTGATCCCCTGCCTCTGATTCCCCGCCTCTGATTCCCCATCTCTGATTCACCACCTTTGATTCGCCACCTCTGATTCCCCATATCTGAATCCTCGCCACTGTTTTCCCGCCTCTGATTCCCCACCTCTGATTCCCCATATCTCATTCCCCGCCTCTGATTCGCCAGCTATGATTCCCCGCCTCTGATTCCCCGCGTCTGATTCCCTGCCTCTGATTCCCCGCCTCTGATTCCACATCTCTGATTCACCACCTCTGATTCCACGCGTCTGATTCCCCGCCTCTGATTCCCCATCTCTGATTCCCCATCTCTGATTCCCCAATTCTGATTCCCCGCCTCTGATTCCCCAGCTCTGATTCCTCGCCTCTGATTCCCTTTCTCTGATTCCCAACCTCTGATTCCCCACCTCTGATTTCCCATATTGATTCCCTGCGTCTGATTCCCCACCTCTGATTTCCCATATTGATTCCCTAAGTCTGATTCCCCGCCTCTGATTCCCCAACTCTGATTCCCCGCCTCTGATTCCCCAGCTCTGATTCCCCGCATCTGATTCCCCGTGTTTGATTCCCTGCCTCTGATTCCCGGCCTCTGATTCCCCATCTCTGATTCACCGCCTTTGATTCGCAACCTCTGATTCCCCATATCTGATTCCCCGCCTCTGTTTCCCCGCCTCTGATTCCCCGTCTCTGATTCCCCATATCTCATTCCCCGCCTCTAAATCCCCATCTCTGATTCCCGGACTCTGATTCCCCACCTCTGATTCCCGGCCTCTTATTCCCGGCATCTGATTCCGGCCTCTGATTCCCGGCCTCTGATTCCCTGCTTCTGATTCTGATTCCCTGCCTCTGATTCCCCATCTCTGATTCTGCACATCTGATTCCCTGCCTCTCATTCCCCACCTCTGATTCCCCATATCTGATTCCCCGCCTCTGTTTCCCCACCTTTGATTCCCCGCCTCTCTTTCCCAATATCTAAGTCCCCGCCTCTGATTCCCCAACTCTGATTCCCCACCTCTGATTCCCCAGCTCTGATTCCCCGCCTCTGATTCCCCGCATCTGATTCCCTGCAACTGATTCCAAGCCTCTTATTCCCTGCCTCTGATTCCCAACCTCTGATTCCCAACCTCTGATTCCACACCTCTGATTCCCCATGTCTGATTCCCCACCTCTGTTTCCCCGCCTCTGATTCCCCGCCTCTGATTCCCCATATCTCATTCCCCGCCTCTGATTCCGCATCTCTGATTCCCAACTTCTGATTCCCCACATCTGATTCCCCATATCTGATTCCCCGCCTCTGTTTCCCCGCCTCTGTTTCCCCATATCTGATCCCCGCCTCTATTTGCCCGCCTCTGATTCCCCGCCTCTGTTTCCCCATATCTGATTCCCCGCCTCTGAATCCCCAACTCTGATTCCCTGCCTCTAATTTCCCATGTCTGATTCCCCGCCTCTGATTCCCCGCGTCTGAATACCGGCCTCTGATTCCCCGCCTCTGATTCCCCATCTCTGATTCACAACCTCTGATTCCCCACCTCTGATTCCCCATATCTGATTCCCCGCCTCTGTTTCCCCGCCTCTGATTCCCCACCTCTGATTCCCAATATCTGATTCCCCGCCTCTGATTCCCCACCTCTGATTCCCCGCCTCTGATTCGCCAGCTATGATTCCCCGCCTCTGATTCCCCGCGTCTTATTCCCTGCCTCTGATTCCCTGCCTCTGATTCCACATCTCTGATTCACCACCTCTGATTCCCCGCGTCTGATTCCCCGCCTCTGATTCCCCATCTCTGATTCCCCATCTCTGATTCCCCAATTCTGATTCCCCGCCTCTGATTCCCCAGCTCTGATTCCTCGCCTCTGATTCCCTTCCTCTGATTCCCAACCTCTGATTCCCCACCTCTGATTTCCCATATTGATTCCCTGCGTCTGATTCCCCGCCTCTGATTCCCCAACTCTGATTCCCCGCCTCTGATTCCCCAGCTCTGATTCCCCGCCTCTGATTCCCCGTGTTTGATTCCCTGCCTCTGATTCCCGGCCTCTAATTCCCCATCTCTGATTCACCGCCTTTGATTCGCCACCTCTGATTCCCCAAATCTGATTCCCCGCCTCTGTTTCCCCGCCTCTGATTCCCCGCCTCTGATTCCCCATATCTCATTCCCCGCCTCTGAATCCCCATCTCTGATTCCCGGACTCTGATTCCCCACCTCTGATTCCCGGCCTCTTATTCCCGGCATCTGATTCCGGCCTCTGATTCCCGGCCTCTGATTCCCTGCTTCTGATTCTGATTCCCTGCCTCTGATTCCCCATCTCTGATTCCGCACATCTGATTCCCTGCCTCTGATTACCCCCCTCTGTTTCCCCACCACTGATTCCCCGCCACTGTTTCCCAATATCTAAGTCCCCGCCTCTGATTCCCCAACTCTGATTCCCCACCTCTGATTCCCCAGCTCTGATTCACCGCCTCTGATTCCCCGCATCTGATTCCCTGCATCTGATTCCAAGCCTCTGATTCCCTGCCTCTGATTCCCAACCTCTGATTCCCCACCTCTGATTCCCCATATCTGATTCCCCGCCTCTGTTTCCCCGCCTCTGATTCCCCACCTCTGTTTCCCAATATCTGATTCCCGGCCTCTGATTCCCCGCCTCTGATTCCCCGCCTCTGATTCCCTGCCTCTGATTCCCCATCTCCGATTCCGCACATCTGATTCCCTGCCTCTGATTCCCCGCCTCTGATTCCCTGCCTCTGATTCCCAACCTCTGATTCCCCACCTCTGATTCCCCGTGTTTGATTCCCCGCCTCTGTTTCCCCGCCTCTGATTCCCCGCCTCTGATTCCCCAACTCTAATTCCCCGCCTCTGATTCCCCATATCTGAATCCCCGCCTCTGTTTCCCCGCCTCTGATTCCCCGCCCCTGTTTCCCCATATCTGATTCCCTGCCTCTGATTCCCCAACTTTGATTCCCAGCCTCTGATTCCCCAGCTCTGATTCCCCGCCTCTGTTTCCCCGCCTCTGATTCCCTGCCTCTGATTCCCAACCTCTGATTCCACACCTCTGATTCCCCATATCTGATTCCACGCCTTTGTTTCCCCGCCTCTGATTCCCTGCCCCTGTTTCCCCATATCTGATTCCCTGCCTCTGATTCCCCAACTCAGATTCCCCGCCTCTGATTCCCCAGCTCTAATTCCCCGCCTCTGATTTCCCGTGTTTGATTCCCTGCCTCTGATTCCCCGCCTCTGATTCCCCATCTCTGATTCACTGCCTTTGATTCGCCACCTCTGATTCCACATATCTGATTCCCCACCTCTGTTTCCCGCCTCTGATTCCCCGCCTCTGATTCTCCATATCTCATTCCCCGCCTCTGAATCCCCATCTCTGATTCCCGGACTCTGATTCCCCACCTCTGATTCCCGGCCTCTCATTCCCAGCATCTGATTCCCGGCCTCTGATTCCCGGCCTCTGATTCCCCGCTTCTGATTCTGATTCCCTGCCTCTGATTCCCCATCTCTGATTCCGCACATCTGATTCCCTGCCTCTGATTCCCCACCTCTGATTCCCCATATCTGATTTCCCGCCTCTGTTTCCCCGCCTCTGATTCCCCGCCTCTGTTTCCCCATATCTAATTCCCAACCTCTGATGCCCCAACTCTGATTCCCTGCCTCTGATTCGCCGCGTTCTATTCCCTGCCTCTGATTCCCCGCCTGTGATTCCCCATCTCTGATTCACCACCTCTGATTCCCCACCTCTGATTCCCCATATCTAATTCCCCGCCTCTGTTTGCCCACCTCTGATTCCCCGCCTCTGTTTCCCCATATCTGATTCCCCGCCTCTGAATCCCCAACTCTGATTCCCTGCCTATGATTCCCCAGCTCTGATTCCCCGCCTTTGATTCCCCCCGTCTGATTCCCAGCCTCTGAATCCCCGTGTCTGATTTCCTGCCTCTGATTCCCCACCTCTGATTCCCCATCTCTGATTCACAGCCTCTGATTCCCCACCTCTGATTCCCCATCTCTGATTCCGCACATCTGATTCCCTGCCTCTGATTCCCCGCCTCTGTTTCCCCATATCTAATTCCCAACCTCTGATGCCCCAACTCTGATTCCCTGCCTCTGATTCCCCGCGTTCTATTTCCTGCCTCTGATTCCCCGCCTGTGATTCCCCATCTCTGATTCACCACCTCTGATTCCCCACCTCTGATTCCCCATATCTAATTCCCCGCCTCTGTTTGCCCGCCTCTGATTCCCCGCCTCTGTTTCCCCATATCTGATTCCCCGCCTCTGAATCCCCAACTCTGATTCCCTGCCTCTGATTCCCCAGCTCTGATTCCCCGCCTTTGATTCCCCCCGTCTGATTCCCAGCCTCTGAATCCCCGTGTCTGATTTCCTGCCTCTGATTCCCCACTTCTGATTCCCCATCTCTGATTCACAGCCTCTGATTCCCCACCTCTGATTCCCCATCTCTGATTCCGCACATCTGATTCCCTGCCTCTGATTCCCCGACTCTGATCCCCACCTCTGATTCCCAACCTCTGATTCCCCACCTCTGAATCCCCATATCTGATTCCCTGCCTCTGATTCCCCACCTCTGATTCCCCATATCTGATTTCCCGCCTCTGTTTCCCCGCCTCTGATTCCCCGCCTCTGTTTCCCCATATCTAATTCCCAACCTTTGATGCCCCAACTCTGATTCCCTGCCTCTGATTCGCCGCGTTCTATTCCCTGCCTCTGATTCCCCGCCTGTGATTCCCCATCTCTGATTCACCACCTCTGATTCCCCACCTCTGATTCCCCATATCTAATTCCCCGCCTCTGTTTGCCCGCCTCTGATTCCCCGCCTCTGTTTCCCCATATCTGATTCCCCGCCTCTGAATCCCCAACTCTGATTCCCAGCCTCTTATTCCCAGCATCTGATTCCGGCCTCTGATTCCCGGCCTCTGATTCCCTGCTTCTGATTCTGATTCCCTGCCTCTGATTCCCCATCTCTGATTCCGCACATCTGATTCCCTGCCTCTCATTCCCCACCTCTGATTCCCCATATCTGATTCCCCGCCTCTGTTTCCCCACCTTTGATTCCCCGCCTCTCTTTCCCAATATCTAAGTCCCCGCCTCTGATTCCCCAACTCTGATTCCCCACCTCTGATTCCCCAGCTCTGATTCCCCGCCTCTGATTCCCCGCATCTGATTCCCTGCAACTGATTCCAAGCCTCTTATTCCCTGCCTCTGATTCCCAACCTCTGATTCCCAACCTCTGATTCCACACCTCTGATTCCCCATGTCTGATTCCCCACCTCTGTTTCCCCGCCTCTGATTCCCCGCCTCTGATTCCCCATATCTCATTCCCCGCCTCTGATTCCGCATCTCTGATTCCCAACTTCTGATTCCCCACATCTGATTCCCCATATCTGATTCCCCGCCTCTGTTTCCCCGCCTCTGTTTCCCCATATCTGATCCCTGCCTCTATTTGCCCACCTCTGATTCCCCGCCTCTGTTTCCCCATATCTGATTCCCCGCCTCTGAATCCCCAACTCTGATTCCCTGCCTCTAATTTCCCATGTCTGAATCCCCGCCTCTGATTCCCCGCGTCTGAATACCGGCCTCTGATTCCCCGCCTCTGATTCCCCATCTCTGATTCACAACCTCTGATTCCCCACCTCTGATTCCCCATATCTGATTCCCCGCCTCTGCTTCCCCGCCTCTGATTCCCCACCTCTGATTCCCAATATCTGATTCCCCGCCTCTGATTCCCCACCTCTGATTCCCCGCCTCTGATTCGCCAGCTATGATTCCCCGCCTCTGATTCCCCGCGTCTTATTCCCTGCCTCTGATTCCCTGCCTCTGATTCCACATCTCTGATTCACCACCTCTGATTCCCCGCGTCTGATTCCCCGCCTCTGATTCCCCATCTCTGATTCCCCATCTCTGATTCCCCAATTCTGATTCCCCGCCTCTGATTCCCCAGCTCTGATTCCTCGCCTCTGATTCCCTTCCTCTGATTCCCAACCTCTGATTCCCCACCTCTGATTTCCCATATTGATTCCCTGCGTCTGATTCCCCGCCTCTGATTCCCCAACTCTGATTCCCCGCCTCTGATTCCCCAGCTCTGATTCCCCGCCTCTGATTCCCCGTGTTTGATTCCCTGCCTCTGATTCCCGGCCTCTGATTCCCCATCTCTGATTCACCGCCTTTGATTCGCCACCTCTGATTCCCCAAATCTGATTCCCCGCCTCTGTTTCCCCGCCTCTGATTCCCCGCCTCTGATTCCCCATATCTCATTCCCCGCCTCTGAATCCCCATCTCTGATTCCCGGACTCTGATTCCCCACCTCTGATTCCCGGCCTCTTATTCCCGGCATCTGATTCCGGCCTCTGATTCCCGGCCTCTGATTCCCTGCTTCTGATTCTGATTCCCTGCCTCTGATTCCCCATCTCTGATTCCGCACATCTGATTCCCTGCCTCTGATTACCCCCCTCTGTTTCCCCACCACTGATTCCCCGCCTCTGTTTCCCAATATCTAAGTCCCCGCCTCTGATTCCCCAACTCTGATTCCCCACCTCTGATTCCCCAGCTCTGATTCACCGCCTCTGATTCCCCGCATCTGATTCCCTGCATCTGATTCCAAGCCTCTGATTCCCTGCCTCTGATTCCCAACCTCTGATTCCCCACCTCTGATTCCCCATATCTGATTCCCCGCCTCTGTTTCCCCGCCTCTGATTCCCCACCTCTGTTTCCCAATATCTGATTCCCGGCCTCTGATTCCCCGCCTCTGATTCCCCGCCTCTGATTCCCTGCCTCTGATTCCCCATCTCCGATTCCGCACATCTGATTCCCTGCCTCTGATTCCCCGCCTCTGATTCCCCGCCTCTGATTCCCTGCCTCTGATTCCCAACCTCTGATTCCCCACCTCTGATTCCCCATATCTGATTCCCCGCCTCTGTTTCCCCGCCTCTGATTCCCCTCCTCTGATTCCCCAACTCTAATTTCCCGCCTCTGATTCCCCAGCTCTGATTCCCCGTGTTTGATTCCCTGCCTCTGATTCCCTGCCCTGATTCCCCATCTCTGTTTCACCGCCTTTGATTCACCACCTCTGATTCCCCATATCTGATTCCCCGCCTCTGTTTCCCCACCTCTGATTCCCTGCCTCTGATTCCCAACCTCTGATTCCACACCTCTGATTCCCCATATCTGATTCCCCGCCTCTGTTTCCCCGCCTCTGATTCCCTGCCCCTGTTTCCCCATATCTGATTCCCTGCCTCTGATTCCCCAACTCAGATTCCCCGCCTCTGATTCCCCATCTCTGATTCACCACCTTTGATTCGCCACCTCTGATTCCCCATATCTGATTCCCCACCTCTGATTCCCGGCCTCTTATTCCCAGCATCTGATTCCAGGCCTCTGATTCCCGGCCTCTGACTCCCCGCTTCTGATTCTGATTCCCTGCCTCTGATTCCCCATCTCTGATTCCGCACATCTGATTACCTGCCTCTGATTCCCCACCTCTGATTCCCCATATCTGATTCCCCGCCTCTGTTTCCACGCCTCTGATTCCCCACCTCTGATTCCCGATATCTGATTCCCCAGCTCTGATTCCCCGCCTCTGATTCCCCGCATCCGATTCCCCATATCTGATTCCCCGCCTCTGTTTCCCCGCCCCTGATTCCCCGCCTCTGTTTCCCCATATCTGATTCCCCGCCTCTGATTCCCAACTATGATTCCCCGCCTCTGATTCCCCAGCTCTGATTCCCTGCCTCTGATTCCCCGCGTTCTATTCCCTGCCTCTGATTCCCCGCCTGTGATTCCCCATCTCTGATAAACCACCTCTGATTCCCCACCACTGATTCCCCATATCTAATTCCCCGCCTCTGTTTGCACACCTCTGATTCCCCGCCTCTGTTTCCCCATATCTGATTCCCCGCCTCTGAATCCCCAACTCTGATTCCCTGCCTCTGATTCCCCAGCTTCATTCCCCGCCTTTGATTCCCCCCGTCTGATTCCCAGCCTCTGAATCCCCGTGTCTGATAACCTGCCTCTGATTCCCCGCCTCTGATTCCCCATCTCAGATTCACCGCCTCTGATCCCCACCTCTGATTACCCATCTCTGATTCCGCACATCCGACTCCCTGCCTCTGATTCCCCGACTCTGATTGCCCACCTCTGATTCCCCTGCTCTGATTCCCCAACTCTGATTCCCCGCCTCTGATTCCACAGCTCTGATTCCCCGCCTCTGATTCCCCGTGTTTGATCCCCTGCCTCTGATTCCCCGCCTCTGATTCCCCATCTCTGATTCACCACCTTTGATTCGCCACCTCTGATTCCCCATATCTGAATCCTCGCCACTGTTTTCCCGCCTCTGATTCCCCACCTCTGATTCCCCATATCTCATTCCCCGCCTCTGATTCGCCAGCTATGATTCCCCGCCTCTGATTCCCCGCGTCTGATTCCCTGCCTCTGATTCCCCGCCTCTGATTCCACATCTCTGATTCACCACCTCTGATTCCACGCGTCTGATTCCCCGCCTCTGATTCCCCATCTCTGATTCCCCATCTCTGATTCCCCAATTCTGATTCCCCGCCTCTGATTCCCCAGCTCTGATTCCTCGCCTCTGATTCCCTTCCTCTGATTCCCAACCTCTGATTCCCCACCTCTGATTTCCCATATTGATTCCCTGCGTCTGATTCCCCACCTCTGATTTCCCATATTGATTCCCTAAGTCTGATTCCCCGCCTCTGATTCCCCAACTCTGATTCCCCGCCTCTGATTCCCCAGCTCTGATTCCCCGCATCTGATTCCCCGTGTTTGATTCCCTGCCTCTGATTCCCGGCCTCTGATTCCCCATCTCTGATTCACCGCCTTTGATTCGCAACCTCTGATTCCCCATATCTGATTCCCCGCCTCTGTTTCCCCGCCTCTGATTCCCCGTCTCTGATTCCCCATATCTCATTCCCCGCCTCTAAATCCCCATCTCTGATTCCCGGACTCTGATTCCCCACCTCTGATTCCCGGCCTCTTATTCCCGGCATCTGATTCCGGCCTCTGATTCCCGGCCTCTGATTCCCTGCTTCTGATTCTGATTCCCTGCCTCTGATTCCCCATCTCTGATTCTGCACATCTGATTCCCTGCCTCTCATTCCCCACCTCTGATTCCCCATATCTGATTCCCCGCCTCTGTTTCCCCACCTTTGATTCCCCGCCTCTCTTTCCCAATATCTAAGTCCCCGCCTCTGATTCCCCAACTCTGATTCCCCACCTCTGATTCCCCAGCTCTGATTCCCCGCCTCTGATTCCCCGCATCTGATTCCCTGCAACTGATTCCAAGCCTCTTATTCCCTGCCTCTGATTCCCAACCTCTGATTCCCAACCTCTGATTCCACACCTCTGATTCCCCATGTCTGATTCCCCACCTCTGTTTCCCCGCCTCTGATTCCCCGCCTCTGATTCCCCATATCTCATTCCCCGCCTCTGATTCCGCATCTCTGATTCCCAACTTCTGATTCCCCACATCTGATTCCCCATATCTGATTCCCCGCCTCTGTTTCCCCGCCTCTGTTTCCCCATATCTGATCCCCGCCTCTATTTGCCCGCCTCTGATTCCCCGCCTCTGTTTCCCCATATCTGATTCCCCGCCTCTGAATCCCCAACTCTGATTCCCTGCCTCTAATTTCCCATGTCTGATTCCCCGCCTCTGATTCCCCGCGTCTGAATACCGGCCTCTGATTCCCCGCCTCTGATTCCCCATCTCTGATTCACAACCTCTGATTCCCCACCTCTGATTCCCCATATCTGATTCCCCGCCTCTGTTTCCCCGCCTCTGATTCCCCACCTCTGATTCCCAATATCTGATTCCCCGCCTCTGATTCCCCACCTCTGATTCCCCGCCTCTGATTCGCCAGCTATGATTCCCCGCCTCTGATTCCCCGCGTCTTATTCCCTGCCTCTGATTCCCTGCCTCTGATTCCACATCTCTGATTCACCACCTCTGATTCCCCGCGTCTGATTCCCCGCCTCTGATTCCCCATCTCTGATTCCCCATCTCTGATTCCCCAATTCTGATTCCCCGCCTCTGATTCCCCAGCTCTGATTCCTCGCCTCTGATTCCCTTCCTCTGATTCCCAACCTCTGATTCCCCACCTCTGATTTCCCATATTGATTCCCTGCGTCTGATTCCCCGCCTCTGATTCCCCAACTCTGATTCCCCGCCTCTGATTCCCCAGCTCTGATTCCCCGCCTCTGATTCCCCGTGTTTGATTCCCTGCCTCTGATTCCCGGCCTCTAATTCCCCATCTCTGATTCACCGCCTTTGATTCGCCACCTCTGATTCCCCAAATCTGATTCCCCGCCTCTGTTTCCCCGCCTCTGATTCCCCGCCTCTGATTCCCCATATCTCATTCCCCGCCTCTGAATCCCCATCTCTGATTCCCGGACTCTGATTCCCCACCTCTGATTCCCGGCCTCTTATTCCCGGCATCTGATTCCGGCCTCTGATTCCCGGCCTCTGATTCCCTGCTTCTGATTCTGATTCCCTGCCTCTGATTCCCCATCTCTGATTCCGCACATCTGATTCCCTGCCTCTGATTACCCCCCTCTGTTTCCCCACCACTGATTCCCCGCCACTGTTTCCCAATATCTAAGTCCCCGCCTCTGATTCCCCAACTCTGATTCCCCACCTCTGATTCCCCAGCTCTGATTCACCGCCTCTGATTCCCCGCATCTGATTCCCTGCATCTGATTCCAAGCCTCTGATTCCCTGCCTCTGATTCCCAACCTCTGATTCCCCACCTCTGATTCCCCATATCTGATTCCCCGCCTCTGTTTCCCCGCCTCTGATTCCCCACCTCTGTTTCCCAATATCTGATTCCCGGCCTCTGATTCCCCGCCTCTGATTCCCCGCCTCTGATTCCCTGCCTCTGATTCCCCATCTCCGATTCCGCACATCTGATTCCCTGCCTCTGATTCCCCGCCTCTGATTCCCTGCCTCTGATTCCCAACCTCTGATTCCCCACCTCTGATTCCCCGTGTTTGATTCCCCGCCTCTGTTTCCCCGCCTCTGATTCCCCGCCTCTGATTCCCCAACTCTAATTCCCCGCCTCTGATTCCCCATATCTGAATCCCCGCCTCTGTTTCCCCGCCTCTGATTCCCCGCCCCTGTTTCCCCATATCTGATTCCCTGCCTCTGATTCCCCAACTTTGATTCCCAGCCTCTGATTCCCCAGCTCTGATTCCCCGCCTCTGTTTCCCCGCCTCTGATTCCCTGCCTCTGATTCCCAACCTCTGATTCCACACCTCTGATTCCCCATATCTGATTCCACGCCTTTGTTTCCCCGCCTCTGATTCCCTGCCCCTGTTTCCCCATATCTGATTCCCTGCCTCTGATTCCCCAACTCAGATTCCCCGCCTCTGATTCCCCAGCTCTAATTCCCCGCCTCTGATTTCCCGTGTTTGATTCCCTGCCTCTGATTCCCCGCCTCTGATTCCCCATCTCTGATTCACTGCCTTTGATTCGCCACCTCTGATTCCACATATCTGATTCCCCACCTCTGTTTCCCGCCTCTGATTCCCCGCCTCTGATTCTCCATATCTCATTCCCCGCCTCTGAATCCCCATCTCTGATTCCCGGACTCTGATTCCCCACCTCTGATTCCCGGCCTCTCATTCCCAGCATCTGATTCCCGGCCTCTGATTCCCGGCCTCTGATTCCCCGCTTCTGATTCTGATTCCCTGCCTCTGATTCCCCATCTCTGATTCCGCACATCTGATTCCCTGCCTCTGATTCCCCACCTCTGATTCCCCATATCTGATTTCCCGCCTCTGTTTCCCCGCCTCTGATTCCCCGCCTCTGTTTCCCCATATCTAATTCCCAACCTCTGATGCCCCAACTCTGATTCCCTGCCTCTGATTCGCCGCGTTCTATTCCCTGCCTCTGATTCCCCGCCTGTGATTCCCCATCTCTGATTCACCACCTCTGATTCCCCACCTCTGATTCCCCATATCTAATTCCCCGCCTCTGTTTGCCCACCTCTGATTCCCCGCCTCTGTTTCCCCATATCTGATTCCCCGCCTCTGAATCCCCAACTCTGATTCCCTGCCTATGATTCCCCAGCTCTGATTCCCCGCCTTTGATTCCCCCCGTCTGATTCCCAGCCTCTGAATCCCCGTGTCTGATTTCCTGCCTCTGATTCCCCACCTCTGATTCCCCATCTCTGATTCACAGCCTCTGATTCCCCACCTCTGATTCCCCATCTCTGATTCCGCACATCTGATTCCCTGCCTCTGATTCCCCGCCTCTGTTTCCCCATATCTAATTCCCAACCTCTGATGCCCCAACTCTGATTCCCTGCCTCTGATTCCCCGCGTTCTATTTCCTGCCTCTGATTCCCCGCCTGTGATTCCCCATCTCTGATTCACCACCTCTGATTCCCCACCTCTGATTCCCCATATCTAATTCCCCGCCTCTGTTTGCCCGCCTCTGATTCCCCGCCTCTGTTTCCCCATATCTGATTCCCCGCCTCTGAATCCCCAACTCTGATTCCCTGCCTCTGATTCCCCAGCTCTGATTCCCCGCCTTTGATTCCCCCCGTCTGATTCCCAGCCTCTGAATCCCCGTGTCTGATTTCCTGCCTCTGATTCCCCACTTCTGATTCCCCATCTCTGATTCACAGCCTCTGATTCCCCACCTCTGATTCCCCATCTCTGATTCCGCACATCTGATTCCCTGCCTCTGATTCCCCGACTCTGATCCCCACCTCTGATTCCCAACCTCTGATTCCCCACCTCTGAATCCCCATATCTGATTCCCTGCCTCTGATTCCCCACCTCTGATTCCCCATATCTGATTTCCCGCCTCTGTTTCCCCGCCTCTGATTCCCCGCCTCTGTTTCCCCATATCTAATTCCCAACCTTTGATGCCCCAACTCTGATTCCCTGCCTCTGATTCGCCGCGTTCTATTCCCTGCCTCTGATTCCCCGCCTGTGATTCCCCATCTCTGATTCACCACCTCTGATTCCCCACCTCTGATTCCCCATATCTAATTCCCCGCCTCTGTTTGCCCGCCTCTGATTCCCCGCCTCTGTTTCCCCATATCTGATTCCCCGCCTCTGAATCCCCAACTCTGATTCCCAGCCTCTTATTCCCAGCATCTGATTCCGGCCTCTGATTCCCGGCCTCTGATTCCCTGCTTCTGATTCTGATTCCCTGCCTCTGATTCCCCATCTCTGATTCCGCACATCTGATTCCCTGCCTCTCATTCCCCACCTCTGATTCCCCATATCTGATTCCCCGCCTCTGTTTCCCCACCTTTGATTCCCCGCCTCTCTTTCCCAATATCTAAGTCCCCGCCTCTGATTCCCCAACTCTGATTCCCCACCTCTGATTCCCCAGCTCTGATTCCCCGCCTCTGATTCCCCGCATCTGATTCCCTGCAACTGATTCCAAGCCTCTTATTCCCTGCCTCTGATTCCCAACCTCTGATTCCCAACCTCTGATTCCACACCTCTGATTCCCCATGTCTGATTCCCCACCTCTGTTTCCCCGCCTCTGATTCCCCGCCTCTGATTCCCCATATCTCATTCCCCGCCTCTGATTCCGCATCTCTGATTCCCAACTTCTGATTCCCCACATCTGATTCCCCATATCTGATTCCCCGCCTCTGTTTCCCCGCCTCTGTTTCCCCATATCTGATCCCCGCCTCTATTTGCCCACCTCTGATTCCCCGCCTCTGTTTCCCCATATCTGATTCCCCGCCTCTGAATCCCCAACTCTGATTCCCTGCCTCTAATTTCCCATGTCTGAATCCCCGCCTCTGATTCCCCGCGTCTGAATACCGGCCTCTGATTCCCCGCCTCTGATTCCCCATCTCTGATTCACAACCTCTGATTCCCCACCTCTGATTCCCCATATCTGATTCCCCGCCTCTGCTTCCCCGCCTCTGATTCCCCACCTCTGATTCCCAATATCTGATTCCCCGCCTCTGATTCCCCACCTCTGATTCCCCGCCTCTGATTCGCCAGCTATGATTCCCCGCCTCTGATTCCCCGCGTCTTATTCCCTGCCTCTGATTCCCTGCCTCTGATTCCACATCTCTGATTCACCACCTCTGATTCCCCGCGTCTGATTCCCCGCCTCTGATTCCCCATCTCTGATTCCCCATCTCTGATTCCCCAATTCTGATTCCCCGCCTCTGATTCCCCAGCTCTGATTCCTCGCCTCTGATTCCCTTCCTCTGATTCCCAACCTCTGATTCCCCACCTCTGATTTCCCATATTGATTCCCTGCGTCTGATTCCCCGCCTCTGATTCCCCAACTCTGATTCCCCGCCTCTGATTCCCCAGCTCTGATTCCCCGCCTCTGATTCCCCGTGTTTGATTCCCTGCCTCTGATTCCCGGCCTCTGATTCCCCATCTCTGATTCACCGCCTTTGATTCGCCACCTCTGATTCCCCAAATCTGATTCCCCGCCTCTGTTTCCCCGCCTCTGATTCCCCGCCTCTGATTCCCCATATCTCATTCCCCGCCTCTGAATCCCCATCTCTGATTCCCGGACTCTGATTCCCCACCTCTGATTCCCGGCCTCTTATTCCCGGCATCTGATTCCGGCCTCTGATTCCCGGCCTCTGATTCCCTGCTTCTGATTCTGATTCCCTGCCTCTGATTCCCCATCTCTGATTCCGCACATCTGATTCCCTGCCTCTGATTACCCCCCTCTGTTTCCCCACCACTGATTCCCCGCCTCTGTTTCCCAATATCTAAGTCCCCGCCTCTGATTCCCCAACTCTGATTCCCCACCTCTGATTCCCCAGCTCTGATTCACCGCCTCTGATTCCCCGCATCTGATTCCCTGCATCTGATTCCAAGCCTCTGATTCCCTGCCTCTGATTCCCAACCTCTGATTCCCCACCTCTGATTCCCCATATCTGATTCCCCGCCTCTGTTTCCCCGCCTCTGATTCCCCACCTCTGTTTCCCAATATCTGATTCCCGGCCTCTGATTCCCCGCCTCTGATTCCCCGCCTCTGATTCCCTGCCTCTGATTCCCCATCTCCGATTCCGCACATCTGATTCCCTGCCTCTGATTCCCCGCCTCTGATTCCCCGCCTCTGATTCCCTGCCTCTGATTCCCAACCTCTGATTCCCCACCTCTGATTCCCCATATCTGATTCCCCGCCTCTGTTTCCCCGCCTCTGATTCCCCTCCTCTGATTCCCCAACTCTAATTTCCCGCCTCTGATTCCCCAGCTCTGATTCCCCGTGTTTGATTCCCTGCCTCTGATTCCCTGCCCTGATTCCCCATCTCTGTTTCACCGCCTTTGATTCACCACCTCTGATTCCCCATATCTGATTCCCCGCCTCTGTTTCCCCACCTCTGATTCCCTGCCTCTGATTCCCAACCTCTGATTCCACACCTCTGATTCCCCATATCTGATTCCCCGCCTCTGTTTCCCCGCCTCTGATTCCCTGCCCCTGTTTCCCCATATCTGATTCCCTGCCTCTGATTCCCCAACTCAGATTCCCCGCCTCTGATTCCCCAGCTCTAATTCCCCGCCTCTGATTTCCCGTGTTTGATTCCCTGCCTCTGATTCCCCGCCTCTGATTCCCCATCTCTGATTCACTGCCTTTGATTCGCCACCTCTGATTCCACATATCTGATTCCCCACCTCTGTTTCCCCGCCTCTGATTCCCCGCCTCTGATTCTCCATATCTCATTCCCCGCCTCTGAATCCCCATCTCTGATTCCCGGACTCTGATTCCCCACCTCTGATTCCAGGCCTCTCATTCCCAGCATCTGATTCCCGGCCTCTGATTCCCGGCCTCTGATTCCCCGCTTCTGATTCTGATTCCCTGCCTCTGATTCCCCATCTCTGATTCCGCACATCTGATTCCCTGCCTCTGATTCCCCACCTCTGATTCCCCATATCTGATTTCACGCCTCTGTTTCCCCGCCTCTGATTCCCCGCCTCTGTTTCCCCATATCTAATTCCCAACCTCTGATGCCCCAACTCTGATTCCCTGCCTCTGATTCGCCGCGTTCTATTCCCTGCCTCTGATTCCCCGCCTGTGATTCCCCATCTCTGATTCACCACCTCTGATTCACCACCTCTGATTCCCCATATCTAATTCCCCGCCTCTGTTTGCCCACCTCTGATTCCCCGCCTCTGTTTCCCCATATCTGATTCCCCGCCTCTGAATCCCCAACTCTGATTCCCTGCCTATGATTCCCCAGCTCTGATTCCCCGCCTTTGATTCCCCCCGTCTGATTCCCAGCCTCTGAATCCCCGTGTCTGATTTCCTGCCTCTGATTCCCCACCTCTGATTCCCCATCTCTGATTCACAGCCTCTGATTCCCCACCTCTGATTCCCCATCTCTGATTCCGCACATCTGATTCCCTGCCTCTGATTCCCCGCCTCTGTTTCCCCATATCTAATTCCCAACCTCTGATGCCCCAACTCTGATTCCCTGCCTCTGATTCCCCGCGTTCTATTTCCTGCCTCTGATTCCCCGCCTGTGATTCCCCATCTCTGATTCACCACCTCTGATTCCCCACCTCTGATTCCCCATATCTAATTCCCCGCCTCTGTTTGCCCGCCTCTGATTCCCCGCCTCTGTTTCCCCATATCTGATTCCCCGCCTCTGAATCCCCAACTCTGATTCCCTGCCTCTGATTCCCCAGCTCTGATTCCCCGCCTTTGATTCCCCCCGTCTGATTCCCAGCCTCTGAATCCCCGTGTCTGATTTCCTGCCTCTGATTCCCCACCTCTGATTCCCCATCTCTGATTCACCGCCTTTGATTCGCCACCTCTGATTCCCCAAATCTGATTCCCCGCCTCTGTTTCCCCGCCTCTGATTCCCCGCCTCTGATTCCCCATATCTCATTCCCCGCCTCTGAATCCCCATCTCTGATTCCCGGACTCTGATTCCCCACCTCTGATTCCCGGCCTCTTATTCCCGGCATCTGATTCCGGCCTCTGATTCCCGGCCTCTGATTCCCTGCTTCTGATTCTGATTCCCTGCCTCTGATTCCCCATCTCTGATTCCGCACATCTGATTCCCTGCCTCTGATTACCCCCCTCTGTTTCCCCACCACTGATTCCCCGCCTCTGTTTCCCAATATCTAAGTCCCCGCCTCTGATTCCCCAACTCTGATTCCCCACCTCTGATTCCCCAGCTCTGATTCACCGCCTCTGATTCCCCGCATCTGATTCCCTTCATCTGATTCCAAGCCTCTGATTCCCTGCCTCTGATTCCCAACCTCTGATTCCCCACCTCTGATTCCCCATATCTGATTCCCCGCCTCTGTTTCCCCGCCTCTGATTCCCCACCTCTGTTTCCCAATATCTGATTCCCGGCCTCTGATTCCCGGCCTCTGATTCCCCGCCTCTGATTCCCTGCCTCTGATTCCCCATCTCCGATTCCGCACATCTGATTCCCTGCCTCTGATTCCCCGCCTCTGATTCCCCGCCTCTGATTCCCTGCCTCTGATTCCCAACCTCTGATTCCCCACCTCTGATTCCCCATATCTGATTCCCCGCCTCTGTTTCCCCGCCTCTGATTCCCCTCCTCTGATTCCCCAACTCTAATTTCCCGCCTCTGATTCCCCAGCTCTGATTCCCCGTGTTTGATTCCCTGCCTCTGATTCCCTGCCCTGATTCCCCATCTCTGTTTCACCGCCTTTGATTCGCCACCTCTGATTCCCCATATCTGATTCCCCGCCTCTGTTTCCCCGCCTCTGATTCCCTGCCTCTGATTCCCAACCTCTGATTCCACACCTCTGATTCCCCATATCTGATTCCCCGCCTCTCTTTCCCCGCCTCTGATTCCCTGCCCCTGTTTCCCCATATCTGATTCCCTGCCTCTGATTCCCCAACTCAGATTCCCCGCCTCTGATTCCCCAGCTCTAATTCCCCGCCTCTGATTTCCCGTGTTTGATTCCCTGCCTCTGATTCCCCGCCTCTGATTCCCCATCTCTGATTCACTGCCTTTGATTCGCCACCTCTGATTCCACATATCTGATTCCCCACCTCTGTTTCCCCGCCTCTGATTCCCCGCCTCTGATTCTCCATATCTCATTCCCCGCCTCTGAATCCCCATCTCTGATTCCCGGACTCTGATTCCCCACCTCTGATTCCAGGCCTCTCATTCCCAGCATCTGATTCCCGGCCTCTGATTCCCGGCCTCTGATTCCCCGCTTCTGATTCTGATTCCCTGCCTCTGATTCCCCATCTCTGATTCCGCACATCTGATTCCCTGCCTCTGATTCCCCACCTCTGATTCCCCATATCTGATTTCCCGCCTCTGTTTCCCCGCCTCTGATTCCCCGCCTCTGTTTCCCCATATCTAATTCCCAACCTCTGATGCCCCAACTCTGATTCCCTGCCTCTGATTCGCCGCGTTCTATTCCCTGCCTCTGATTCCCCGCCTGTGATTCCCCATCTCTGATTCACCACCTCTGATTCCCCAACTCTGATTCCCTGCCTCTGATTCCCCAGCTCTGATTCCCCGCCTTTGATTCCCCCCGTCTGATTCCCAGCCTCTGAATCCCCGTGTCTGATTTCCTGCCTCTGATTCCCCACCTCTGATTCCCCATCTCTGATTCACAGCCTCTGATTCCCCACCTCTGATTCCCCACCTCTGATTCCCCACCTCTGATTCCCCATATCTAATTCCCCGCCTCTGTTTGCCCACCTCTGATTCCCCGCCTCTGTTTCCCCATATCTGATTCCCCGCCTCTGAATCCCCAACTCTGATTCCCTGCCTATGATTCCCCAGCTCTGATTCCCCGCCTTTGATTCCCCCCGTCTGATTCCCAGCCTCTGAATCCCCGTGTCTGATTTCCTGCCTCTGATTCCCCACCTCTGATTCCCCATCTCTGATTCACAGCCTCTGATTCCCCACCTCTGATTCCCCATCTCTGATTCCGCACATCTGATTCCCTGCCTCTGATTCCCCGCCTCTGTTTCCCCATATCGAATTCCCAACCTCTGATGCCCCAACTCTGATTCCCTGCCTCTTATTCCCCGCGTTCTATTTCCTGCCTCTGATTCCCCGCCTGTGATTCCCCATCTCTGATTCACCACCTCTGATTCCCCACCTCTGATTCCCCATATCTAATTCCCCGCCTCTGTTTGCCCGCCTCTGATTCCCCGCCTCTGTTTCCCCATATCTGATTCCCCGCCTCTGAATCCCCAACTCTGATTCCCTGCCTCTGATTCCCCAGCTCTGATTCCCCGCCTTTGATTCCCCCCGTCTGATTCCCAGCCTCTGAATCCCCGTGTCTGATTTCCTGCCTCTGATTCCCCACCTCTGATTCCCCATCTCTGATTCACAGCCTCTGATTCCCCACCTCTGATTCCCCATCTCTGATTCCGCACATCTGATTCCCTGCCTCTGATTCCCCGACTCTGATCCCCACCTCTGATTCCCAACCTCTGATTCCCCACCTCTGAATCCCCATATCTGATTCCCTGCCTCTGATTCCCCACCTCTGATTCCCCATATCTGATTTCCCGCCTCTGTTTCCCCGCCTCTGATTCCCCGCCTCTGTTTCCCCATATCTAATTCCCAACCTCTGATGCCCCAACTCTGATTCCCTGCCTCTGATTCGCCGCGTTCTATTCCCTGCCTCTGATTCCCCGCCTGTGATTCCCCATCTCTGATTCACCACCTCTGATTCCCCACCTCTGATTCCCCATATCTAATTCCCCGCCTCTGTTTGCCCGCCTCTGATTCCCCGCCTCTGTTTCCCCATATCTGATTCCCCGCCTCTGAATCCCCAACTCTGATTCCCTGCCTCTGATTCCCCAGCTCTGATTCCCCGCCTTTGATTCCCCCCGTCTGATTCCCAGCCTCTGAATCCCCGTGTCTGATTTCCTGCCTCTGATTCCCCACCTCTGATTCCCCATCTCTGATTCACAGCCTCTGATTCCCCACCTCTGATTCCCCATCTCTGATTCCGCACATCTGATTCCCTGCCTCTGATTCCCCGCCTCTGTTTCCCCATATCTAATTCCCAACCTCTGATGCCCCAACTCTGATTCCCTGCCTCTGATTCCCCGCGTTCTATTTCCTGCCTCTGATTCCCCGCCTGTGATTCCCCATCTCTGATTCACTACCTCTGATTCCCCACCTCTGATTCCCCATATCTAATTCCCCGCCTCTGTTTGCCCGCCTCTGATTCCCCGCCTCTGTTTCCCCATATCTGATTCCCCGCCTCTGAATCCCCAACTCTGATTCCCTGCCTCTGATTCCCCAGCTCTGATTCCCCGCCTTTGATTCCCCCCGTCTGATTCCCAGCCTCTGAATCCCCGTGTCTGATTTCCTGCCTCTGATTCCCCACCTCTGATTCCCCATCTCTGATTCACAGCCTCTGATTCCCCACCTCTGATTCCCCATCTCTGATTCCGCACATCTGATTCCCTGCCTCTGATTCCCCGACACTGATCCCCACCTCTGATTCCCAACCTCTGATTCCCCACCTCTGAATCCCCATATCTGATTCCCTGCCTCTGATTCCCCGCCTCTGATTCCCTGCCTCTGATTCCCCGCCTCTGATTCCCCAGCTCTGATTCCCCGCCTCTGAATCCCTGCATCTGATTCCAAGCCTCTGATTCCCTGCCTCTGATTCCCAACCTCTGATTCCCCACCTCTGATTCCCCATATCTGATTCCCCGCCTCTGTTTCCCCGCCTCTGATTCCCCACCTCTGTTTCCCAATATCTGATTCCCGGCCTCTGATTCCCCGCCTCTGATTCCCCGCCTCTGATTCCCTGCCTCTGATTCCCCATCTCCGATTCCGCACATCTGATTCCCTGCCTCTGATTCCCCGCCTCTGATTCCCCGCCTCTGATTCCCTGCCTCTGATTCCCAACCTCTGATTCCCCACCTCTGATACCCCATATCTGATTCCCCTCCTCTGATTCCCCAACTCTAATTTCCCGCCTCTGATTCCCCAGCTCTGATTCCCCATATCTCATTCCCCGCCTCTGAATCCCCATCTCTGATTCCCGGACTCTGATTCCCCACCTCTGATTCCCGGCCTCTTATTCCCGGCATCTGATTCCGGCCTCTGATTCCCGGCCTCTGATTCCCTGCTTCTGATTCTGATTCCCTGCCTCTGATTCCCCATCTCTGATTCCGCACATCTGATTCCCTGCCTCTGATTACCCCCCTCTGTTTCCCCACCACTGATTCCCCGCCTCTGTTTCCCAATATCTAAGTCCCCGCCTCTGATTCCCCAACTCTGATTCCCCACCTCTGATTCCCCAGCTCTGATTCACCGCCTCTGATTCCCCGCATCTGATTCCCTGCATCTGATTACAAGCCTCTGATTCCCTGCCTCTGATTCCCAACCTCTGATTCCCCACCTCTGATTCCCCATATCTGATTCCCCGCCTCTGTTTCCCCGCCTCTGATTCCCCACCTCTGTTTCCCAATATCTGATTCCCGGCCTCTGATTCCCCACCTCTGATTCCCCGCCTCTGATTCCCTGCCTCTGATTCCCCATCTCCGATTCCGCACATCTGATTCGCTGCCTCTGATTCCCCGCCTCTGATTCCCCGCCTCTGATTCCCTGCCTCAGATTCCCAACCTCTGATTCCCCACCTCTGATTCCCCATATCTGATTCCCCGCCTCTGTTTCCCCGCCTCTGATTCCCCTCCTCTGATTCCCCAACTCTAATTTCCCGCCTCTGATTCCCCAGCTCTGATTCCCCGTGTTTGATTCCCTGCCTCTGATTCCCTGCCCTGATTCCCCATCTCTGTTTCACCGCCTTTGATTCGCCACCTCTGATTCCCCATATCTGATTCCCCGCCTCTGTTTCCCCGCCTCTGATTCCCTGCCTCTGATTCCCAACCTCTGATTCCACACCTCTGATTCCCCATATCTGATTCCCCGCCTCTGTTTCCCCGCCTCTGATTCCCTGCCCCTGTTTCCCCATATCTGATTCCCTGCCTCTGATTCCCCAACTCAGATTCCCCGCCTCTGATTCCCCAGCTCTAATTCCCCGCCTCTGATTTCCCGTGTTTGATTCCCTGCCTCTGATTCCCCGCCTCTGATTCCCCATCTCTGATTCACTGCCTTTGATTCGCCACCTCTGATTCCACATATCTGATTCCCCACCTCTGTTTCCCCGCCTCTGATTCCCCGCCTCTGATTCTCCATATCTCATTCCCCGCCTCTGAATCCCCATCTCTGATTCCCGGACTCTGATTCCCCACCTCTGATTCCCGGCCTCTCATTCCCAGCATCTGATTCCCGGCCTCTGATTCCCGGCCTCTGATTCCCCGCTTCTGATTCTGATTTCCTGCCTCTGATTCCCCACCTCTGAATCCCCATCTCTGATTCACAGCCTCTGATTCCCCACCTCTGATTCCCCATCTCTGATTCCGCACATCTGATTCCCTGCCTCTGATTCCCCGCCTCTGTTTCCCCATATCTAATTCCCAACCTCTGATGCCCCAACTCTGATTCCCTGCCTCTGATTCCCCGCGTTCTATTTCCTGCCTCTGATTCCCCGCCTGTGATTCCCCATCTCTGATTCACCACCTCTGATTCCCCACCTCTGATTCCCCATATCTAATTCCCCGCCTCTGTTTGCCCGCCTCTGATTCCCCGCCTCTGTTTCCCCATATCTGATTCCCCGCCTCTGAATCCCCAACTCTGATTCCCTGCCTCTGATTCCCCAGCTCTGATTCCCCGCCTTTGATTCCCCCCGTCTGATTCCCAGCCTCTGAATCCCCGTGTCTGATTTCCTGCCTCTGATTCCCCACCTCTGATTCCCCATCTCTGATTCACAGCCTCTGATTCCCCACCTCTGATTCCCCATCTCTGATTCCGCACATCTGATTCCCTGCCTCTGATTCCCCGACTCTGATCCCCACCTCTGATTCCCAACCTCTGATTCCCCACCTCTGAATCCCCATATCTGATTCCCTGCCTCTGATTCCCCACCTCTGATTCCCCATATCTGATTTCCCGCCTCTGTTTCCCCGCCTCTGATTCCCCACCTCTGTTTCCCCATATCTAATTCCCAACCTCTGATGCCCCAACTCTGATTCCCTGCCTCTGATTCGCCGCGTTCTATTCCCTGCCTCTGATTCCCCGCCTGTGATTCCCCATCTCTGATTCACCACCTCTGATTCCCCACCTCTGATTCCCCATATCTAATTCCCCGCCTCTGTTTGCCCGCCTCTGATTCCCCGCCTCTGTTTCCCCATATCTGATTCCCCGCCTCTGAATCCCCAACTCTGATTCCCTGCCTCTGATTCCCCAGCTCTGATTCCCCGCCTTTGATTCCCCCCGTCTGATTCCCAGCCTCTGAATCCCCGTGTCTGATTTCCTGCCTCTGATTCCCCACCTCTGATTCCCCATCTCTGATTCACAGCCTCTGATTCCCCACCTCTGATTCCCCATCTCTGATTCCGCACATCTGATTCCCTGCCTCTGATTCCCCGCCTCTGTTTCCCCATATCTAATTCCCAACCTCTGATGCCCCAACTCTGATTCCCTGCCTCTGATTCCCCGCGTTCTATTTCCTGCCTCTGATTCCCCGCCTGTGATTCCCCGTCTCTGATTCACTACCTCTGATTCCCCACCTCTGATTCCCCATATCTAATTCCCCGCCTCTGTTTGCCCGCCTCTGATTCCCCGCCTCTGTTTCCGCATATCTGATTCCCCGCCTCTGAATCCCCAACTCTGATTCCCTGCCTCTGATTCCCCAGCTCTGATTCCCCGCCTCTGATTCCCCAGCTCTAATTCCCCGCCTCTGATTTCCCGTGTTTGATTCCCTGCCTCTGATTCCCCGCCTCTGATTCCCCATCTCTGATTCACTGCCTTTGATTCGCCACCTCTGATTCCACATATCTGATTCCCCACCTCTGTTTCCCCGCCTCTGATTCCCCGCCTCTGATTCTCCATATCTCATTCCCCGCCTCTGAATCCCCATCTCTGATTCCCGGACTCTGATTCCCCACCTCTGATTCCCGGCCTCTCATTCCCAGCATCTGATTCCCGGCCTCTGATTCCCGGCCTCTGATTCCCCGCTTCTGATTCTGATTTCCTGCCTCTGATTCCCCACCTCTGATTCCCCATCTCTGATTCACAGCCTCTGATTCCCCACCTCTGATTCCCCATCTCTGATTCCGCACATCTGATTCCCTGCCTCTGATTCCCCGCCTCTGTTTCCCCATATCTAATTCCCAACCTCTGATGCCCCAACTCTGATTCCCTGCCTCTGATTCCCCGCGTTCTATTTCCTGCCTCTGATTCCCCGCCTGTGATTCCCCATCTCTGATTCACCACCTCTGATTCCCCACCTCTGATTCCCCATATCTAATTCCCCGCCTCTGTTTGCCCGCCTCTGATTCCCCGCCTCTGTTTCCCCATATCTGATTCCCCGCCTCTGAATCCCCAACTCTGATTCCCTGCCTCTGATTCCCCAGCTCTGATTCCCCGCCTTTGATTCCCCCCGTCTGATTCCCAGCCTCTGAATCCCCGTGTCTGATTTCCTGCCTCTGATTCCCCACCTCTGATTCCCCATCTCTGATTCACAGCCTCTGATTCCCCACCTCTGATTCCCCATCTCTGATTCCGCACATCTGATTCCCTGCCTCTGATTCCCCGACTCTGATCCCCACCTCTGATTCCCAACCTCTGATTCCCCACCTCTGAATCCCCATATCTGATTCCCTGCCTCTGATTCCCCACCTCTGATTCCCCATATCTGATTTCCCGCCTCTGTTTCCCCGCCTCTGATTCCCCGCCTCTGTTTCCCCATATCTAATTCCCAACCTCTGATGCCCCAACTCTGATTCCCTGCCTCTGATTCGCCGCGTTCTATTCCCTGCCTCTGATTCCCCGCCTGTGATTCCCCATCTCTGATTCACCACCTCTGATTCCCCACCTCTGATTCCCCATATCTAATTCCCCGCCTCTGTTTGCCCGCCTCTGATTCCCCGCCTCTGTTTCCCCATATCTGATTCCCCGCCTCTGAATCCCCAACTCTGATTCCCTGCCTCTGATTCCCCAGCTCTGATTCCCCGCCTTTGATTCCCCCCGTCTGATTCCCAGCCTCTGAATCCCCGTGTCTGATTTCCTGCCTCTGATTCCCCACCTCTGATTCCCCATCTCTGATTCACAGCCTCTGATTCCCCACCTCTGATTCCCCATCTCTGATTCCGCACATCTGATTCCCTGCCTCTGATTCCCCGCCTCTGTTTCCCCATATCTAATTCCCAACCTCTGATGCCCCAACTCTGATTCCCTGCCTCTGATTCCCCGCGTTCTATTTCCTGCCTCTGATTCCCCGCCTGTGATTCCCCGTCTCTGATTCACTACCTCTGATTCCCCACCTCTGATTCCCCATATCTAATTCCCCGCCTCTGTTTGCCCGCCTCTGATTCCCCGCCTCTGTTTCCCCATATCTGATTCCCCGCCTCTGAATCCCCAACTCTGATTCCCTGCCTCTGATTCCCCAGCTCTGATTCCCCGCCTTTGATTCCCCCTGTCTGATTCCCAGCCTCTGAATCCCCGTGTCTGATTTCCTGCCTCTGATTCCCCACCTCTGATTCCCCATCTCTGATTCACAGCCTCTGATTCCCCACCTCTGATTCCCCATCTCTGATTCCGCACATCTGATTCCCTGCCTCTGATTCCCCGACACTGATCCCCACCTCTGATTCCCAACCTCTGATTCCCAACCTCTGAATCCCCATATCTGATTCCCTGCCTCTGATTCCCCACCTCTGATTCCCTGCCTCTGATTCCCCGCCTCTGATTCCCCAGCTCTGATTCCCCGCCTCTGAATCCCTGCATCTGATTCCAAGCCTCTGATTCCCTGCCTCTGATTCCCAACCTCTGATTCCCCACCTCTGATTCCCCATATCTGATTCCCCGCTTCTGTTTCCCCGCCTCTGATTCCCCACCTCTGTTTCCCAATATCTGATTCCCGGCCTCTGATTCCCCGCCTCTGATTCCCCGCCTCTGATTCCCTGCCTCTGATTCCCCATCTCCGATTCCGCACATCTGATTCCCTGCCTCTGATTCCCCGCCTCTGATTCCCCGCCTCTGATTCCCTGCCTCTGATTCCCAACCTCTGATTCCCCACCTCTGATTCCCCATATCTGATTCCCCTCCGCTGATTCCCCAACTCTAATTTCCCGCCTCTGATTCCCCAGCTCTGATTCCCCGTGTTTGATTCCCTGCCTCTGATTCATTGCCCTGATTCCCCATCTCTGTTTCACCGCCTTTGATTCGCCACCTCTGATTCCCCATATCTGATTCCCCGCCTCTGTTTCCCCGCCTCTGATTCCCTGCCTCTGATTCCCAACCTCTGATTCCACACCTCTGATTCCCCATATCTGATTCCCCGCCTCTGTTTCCCCGCCTCTGATTCCCTGCCCCTGTTTCCCCATATCTGATTCCCTGCCTCTGATTCCCCAACTCTAATTTCCCGCCTCTGATTCCCCAGCTCTGATTCCCCGTGTTTGATTCCCTGCCTCTGATTCATTGCCCTGATTCCCCATCTCTGTTTCACCGCCTTTGATTCGCCACCTCTGATTCCCCATATCTGATTCCCCGCCTCTGTTTCCCCGCCTCTGATTCCCTGCCTCTGATTCCCAACCTCTGATTCCACACCTCTGATTCCCCATATCTGATTCCCCGCCTCTGTTTCCCCGCCTCTGATTCCCTGCCCCTGTTTCCCCATATCTGATTCCCTGCCTCTGATTCCCCAACTCAGATTCCCCGCCTCTGATTCCCCAGCTCTAATTCCCCGCCTCTGATTTCCCGTGTTTGATTCCCTGCCTCTGATTCCCCGCCTCTGATTCCCCATCTCTGATTCACCGCCTTTGATTCGCCACCTCTGATTCCACATATCTGATTCCCCACCTCTGTTTCCCCGCCTCTGATTCCCCGCCTCTGATACTCCATATCTCATTCCCCGCCTCTGAATCCCCATCTCTGATTCCCGGACTCTGATTCCCCACCTCTGATTCCCGGCCTCTCATTCCCAGCATCTGATTCCCGGCCTCTGATTCCCGGCCTCTGATTCCCCGCTTCTGATTCTGATTCCCTGCCTCTGATTCCCCATCTCTGATTCCACACATCTGATTCCCTGCCTCTGATTCCCCACCTCTGATTCCCCATATCTGATTTCCCGCCTCTGTTTCCCCGCCTCTGATTCCCCGCCTCTGTTTCCCCATATCTAATTCCCAACCTCTGATGCCCCAACTCTGATTCCCTGCCTCTGATTCGCCGCGTTCTATTCCCTGCCTCTGATTCCCCGCCTGTGATTCCCCATCTCTGATTCACCACCTCTGATTCCCCACCTCTGATTCCCCATATCTAATTCCCCGCCTCTGTTTGCCCGCCTCTGATTCCCCGCCTCTGTATCCCCATATCTGATTCCCCGCCTCTGAATCCCCAACTCTGATTCCCTGCCTCTGATTCCCCAGCTCTGATTCCCCGCCTTTGATTCCCCCCGTGGGATTCCCAGCCTCTGAAACCCCGTGTCTGATTTCCTGCCTCTGATTCCCCACCTCTGATTCCCCATCTCTGATTCACAGCCTCTGATTCCCCACCTCTGAATACCCCATCTCTGATTCCGCACATCTGATTCCCTGCCTCTGATTCCCCGCCTCTGTTTCCCCATATCTAATTCCCAACCTCTGATGCCCCAACTCTGATTCCCTGCCTCTGATTCGCCGCGTTCTATTCCCTGCCTCTGATTCCCCGCCTGTGATTCCCCATCTCTGATTCCGCACATCTGATTCCCTGCCTCTGATTCCCCGCCTCTGTTTCCCCATATCTAATTCCCAACCTCTGATGCCCCAACTCTGATTCCCTGCCTCTGATTCCCCGCGTTCTATTCCCTGCCTCTGATTCCCAGCCTGTGATTCCCCATCTCTGATTCACCACCTCTGATTCCCCACCTCTGATTCCCCATATCTAATTCCCCGCCTCTGTTTGCCCGCCTCTGATACCCCGCCTCTGTTTCCCCATATCTGATTCCCCGCCTCTGAATCCCCAACTCTGATTCCCTGCCTCTGATTCCCCAGCTCTGATTCCCCACCTTTGATTCCCCCCGTCTGATTCCCAGCCTCTGAATCCCCGTGTCTGATTTCCTGCCTCTGATTCCCCACCTCTGATTCCCCATCTCTGATTCACAGCCTCTGATTCCCCACCTCTGATTCCCCATCTCTGATTCCGCACATCTGATTCCCTGCCTCTGATTCCCCGCCTCTGTTTCCCCATATCTAATTCCCAACCTCTGATGCCCCAACTCTGATTCCCTGCCTCTGATTCCCCGCGTTCTATTCCCTGCCTCTGATTCCCCGCCTGTGATTCCCCATCTCTGATTCACCACCTCTGATTCCCCACCTCTGATTCCCCATATCTAATTCCCCGCCTCTGTTTGCCCGCCTCTGATTCCCCGCCTCTGTTTCCCCATATCTGATTCCCCGCCTCTGAATCCCCAACTCTGATTCCCTGCCTCTGATTCCCCAGCTCTGATTCCCCGCCTTTGATTCCCCCTGTCTGATTCCCAGCCTCTGAATCCCCGTGTCTGATTTCCTGCCTCTGATTCCCCACCTCTGATTCCCCATCTCTGATTCACAGCCTCTGATTCCCCACCTCTGATTCCCCATTTCTGATTCCGCACATCTGATTCCCTGCCTCTGATTCCCCGACTCTGATCCCCACCTCTGATTCCCAACCTCTGATTCCCCACCTCTGAATCCCCATATCTGATTCCCTGCCTCTGATTCCCCGCCTCTGATTCCCTGCCTCTGATTCCCCGCCTCTGATTCCCCAGCTCTGATTCCCCGCCTCTGAATCCCTGCATCTGATTCCAAGCCTCTAATACCCTGCCTCTGATTCCCAACCTCTGATTCCCCACCTCTGATTCCCCATATCTGATTCCCCGCCTCTGTTTCCCCGCCTCTGATTCCCCACCTCTGTTTCCCAATATCTGATTCCCGGCCTCTGATTCCCCGCCTCTGATTCCCCGCCTCTGATTCCCTGCCTCTGATTCCCCATCTCCGATTCTGCACATCTGATTCCCTGCCTCTGATTCCCCGCCTCTGATTCCCCGCCTCTGATTCCCTGCCTCTGATTCCCAACCTCTGATTCCCCACCTCTGATTCCCCATATCTGATTCCCCTCCTCTGATTCCCCAACTCTAATTTCCCGCCTCTGATTCCCCAGCTCTGATTCCCCGTGTTTGATTCCCTGCCTCTGATTCCCTGCCCTGATTCCCCATCTCTGTTTCACCGCCTTTGATTCGCCACCTCTGATTCCCCATATCTGATTCCCCGCCTCTGTTTCCCTGCCTCTGATTCCCTGCCTCTGATTCCCAACCTCTGATTCCACACCTCTGATTCCCCATATCTGATTCCCCGCCTCTGTTTCCCCGCCTCTGATTCCCTGCCCCTGTTTCCCCATATCTGATTCCCTGCCTCTGATTCCCCAACTCAGATTCCCCGCCTCTGATTCCCAAGCTCTAATTCCCCGCCTCTGATTTCCCGTGTTTGATTCCCTGCCTCTGATTCCCCGCCTCTGATTCCCCATCTCTGATTCACCGCCTTTGATTCGCCACCTCTGATTCCACATATCTGATTCCCCACCTCTGTTTCCCCGCCTCTGATTCCCCGCCTCTGATACTCCATATCTCATTCCCCGCCTCTGAATCCCCATCTCTGATTCCCGGACTCTGATTCCCCACCTCTGATTCCCGGCCTCTCATTCCCAGCATCTGATTCCCGGCCTCTGATTCCCGGCCTCTGATTCCCCGCTTCTGATTCTGATTCCCTGCCTCTGATTCCCCATCTCTGAATCCACACATTTGATTCCCTGCCTCTGATTCCCCACCTCTGATTCCCCATATCTGATTTCCCGCCTCTGTTTCCCCGCCTCTGATTCCCCGCCTCTGTTTCCCCATATCTAATTCCCAACCTCTGATGCCCCAACTCTGATTCCCTGCCTCTGATTCGCCGCGTTCTATTCCCTGCCTCTGATTCCCCGCCTGTGATTCCCCATCTCTGATTCACCACCTCTGATTCCCCACCTCTGATTCCCCATATCTAATTCCCCGCCTCTGTTTGCCCGCCTCTGATTCCCCGCCTCTGTTTCCCCATATCTGATTCCCCGCCTCTGAATCCCCAACTCTGATTCCCTGCCTCTGATTCCCCAGCTCTGATTCCCCGCCTTTGATTCCCCCCGTCCGATTCCCAGCCTCTGAATCCCCGTGTCTGATTTCCTGCCTCTGATTCCCCACCTCTGATTCCCCATCTCTGATTCACAGCCTCTGATTCCCCACCTCTGATTCCCCATCTCTGATTCCGCACATCTGATTCCCTGCCTCTGATTCCCCGCCTCTGTTTCCCCATATCTAATTCCCAACCTCTGATGCCCCAACTCTGATTCCCTGCCTCTGATTCCCCGCGTTCTATTCCCTGCCTCTGATTCCCAGCCTGTGATTCCCCATCTCTGATTCACCACCTCTGATTCCCAACCTCTGATTCCCCATATCTAATTCCCCGCCTCTGTTTGCCCGCCTCTGATTACCCGCCTCTGTTTCCCCATATCTGATTCCCTGCCTCTGAATCCCCAACTCTGATTCCCTGCCTCTGATTCCCCAGCTCTGATTCCCCGCCTTTGATTCCCCCCGTCTGATTCCCAGCCTCTGAATCCCCGTGTCTGATTTCCTGCCTCTGATTCCCCACCTCTGATTCCCCATCTCTGATTCACAGCCTCTGATTCCCCACCTCTGATTCCCCATCTCTGATTCCGCACATCTGATTCCCTGCCTCTGATTCCCCGACTCTGATCCCCACCTCTGATTCCCAACCTCTGATTCCCCACCTCTGATTCCCCATATCTGATTCCCTGCCTCTGATTCCCCGCCTCTGATTCCCTGCCTCTGATTCCCCGCCTCTGATTCCCCAGCTCTGATTCCCCGCCTCTGAATCCCCAACTCTGATTCCCTGCCTCTGATTCCCTGCCTCTGATTCCCTTCCTCTGATTCCCAACCTCTGATTCACCACCTCTGAGTCCCCATATCTGTTTCCCCGCCTCTGTTTCCCCGCCTCTGATTCCCCGCCTCTGATTCCCAGGCTCTGATTCTCCGCCTCTGATTCCCCGCCTCTGGTTCCCCGCCTCTGATTCGCTGCCTCTGATTCCCCATCTCTGATTCCGCACATCTGATTCCCTGCCTCTGATTCCCCGCCTCTGACTCCCCGCCTCTGATTCCCTGCCTCTGTTTCCCAACCTCTGATTCCCCACCTCTGATTCCCCATATCTGATTCCCCACCTCTGTTTCCCTGCCTCTGATTCCCCACCTCTGTTTCCCCATATCTGATATCCCGCCTCTGATTCCCCAACTCTGATACCCTGCCTCTGATTCCCCAGCTCTGATTCCCCACCTCTGATTCCCCGTGTTTGATTCCCTGCCTCTGATTCCCCGCCTCTGATTCCCCATCTCTGATTCACCGCCTTTCATTCGCCACCTCCGATTCCCCATATCAGATTCCCCGCCTCTGTTTCCCCGCCTCTGATTCCCCGCCTCTGTTTCCCCATATCTGATTCCCCACCTCTGATTCCCCATATCTGATTCCCCGCCTCTCTTTCCGCGCCTCTGATTCCCCGCCTCTGATTCCCCATATCTGATTCCCCGCCTCTGATTCCCCAACTCTGATTCCCCACCTCTGATTCCCCAGCTCTGTTTCCCCACCTCTGATTCCCCGCCTCTGTTTCCCCATATCTAATTCCCCGCCTCTGATTCCCAAACTCTGATTCCCCGACTCTGATTCCCCAGCTCTGATTCCCCGCCTCTGATTCCCCACATCTGATTCCCTGCCTCTGATTCCCTGCCTCCGATTCCCTGCCTCTGATTCCCAACCTCTGATTCCCCACCTCTGAATCCCCATATCTGATTCCCTGCCTCTGATTCCCCGCCTCTGATTCCCCAGCTCTGATTTCCCGCCTCTGAATCCCCAACTCTGATTCCCTGCCTCTAATTCCCCAGCTCTGATTCCCCGCCTCTGATTCCCCAGCTCTGATTCCCTGCCTCTGATTTCCCGCCTCTGACTCCCCATCTCTGATTCACAACCTCTGATTCCCCACCTCTGATTCCCCATATCTGATTCCCCGCCTCTGTTTGCCCGCCTCTAATTCCCCGCCTCTGTTTCCCCATATCTGATTCCCCGCCTCTGAATCCCCGCCTCTGGTTCCCCGCCTCTGATTCGCTGCCTCTGATTCCCCATCTCTGATTCCGCACATCTGATACCCTGCCTCTGATTCCCCGCCTCTGACTCCCCATCTCTGATTCCCCACCTCTGAATCCCCGTGTCTGATACACAGCCTCTGATACCCCGCCCCTGATTCCCCACCTCTGATTCCCCATATCTGATACCCCACCTCTGTTTCTGTGCCTCTGATTCCCCGCCTCTGATTCCCCGCCTCTGTTTCCCCAACTCTGATACCCAACCTCTGATTCCCCAGCTCTGATTCCCCACCTCTGATTCCCCGTGTTTGATTCCCTGCCTCTGATTCCCCGCCTCTGATTCCCCATCTCTGATTCACCGCCTTTCATTCGCCACCTCCGATTCCCCATATCAGATTCCCAGCCTCTGTTTCCCCGCCTCTGATTCCCCGCCTCTGTTTCCCCATATCTGATTCCCCACCTCTGATTCCCCATATCTGATTCCCCGCCTCTCTTTCCGCGCCTGTGATTCCCTGCCTCTGATTCCCCATATCTGATTCCCCGCCTCTGATTCCCCAACTCTGATTCCACACCTCTGATTCCCCAGCTCTGTTTCCCCACCTCTGATTCCCCGCCTCTGTTTCCCCATATCTAATTCCCCGCCTCTAATTCCCAAACTCTGATTCCCCGACTCTGATTCCCCAGCTCTGATTCCCCACCTCTGAATCCCCATATCTGATTCCCTGCCTCTGATTCCCCACCTCTGATTCCCTGCCTCTGATTCCCCGCCTCTGATTCCCCAGCTCTGATTTCCCGCCTCTGAATCCCCAACTCTGATTCCCTGCCTCTGATTCCCCAGCTCTGATTCCCCGCCTCTGATTCCCCAGCTCTGATTCCCTGCCTCTGATTTCCTGCCTGTGATTCCCCATCTCTGATTCACAACCTCTGATTCCCCACCTCTGAATCCCCATATCTGATTCCCCGCCTCTGTTTGTCCGCCTCTAATTCCCCGCCTCTGTTTCCCCATATCTGATTCCCCGCCTCTGAATCCCCGCCTCTGGTTCCCCGCCTCTGATTCGCTGCCTCTGATTCCCCATCTCTGATTCCGCACATCTGATTCCCTGCCTCTGATTCCCCGCCTCTGACTCCCCGCCTCTGATTCCCTGCCTCTGTTTCCCAACCTCTGATTCCCCATATCTGATTCCCCACCTCTGAATGCCCGCCTCTGGTTCCCCGCCTCTGATTCGCTGCCTCTGATTCCCCATCTCTGATTCCGCACATCTGATTCCCTGCCTCTGATTCCCCGCCTCTGATTCCCCATCTCTGATTCCCCACCTCTGAATCCGCTTGTCTGATACCCAGCCTCTGATACCCCACCCCTGATTCCCCACCTCTGATTCCCCATATATGATACCCCGCCTCTGTTTCTGCGCCTCTGATTCCCCGCCTCTGATTCCCCGCCTCTGTTTCCCCATATCTGATTCCCTGCCTCTGAATCCCCAACTCTGATTCCCTGCCTCTGATTCCCCAGCTCTGATTCCCCGCCTTTGATTCCCCCCGTCTGATTCCCAGCCTCTGAATCCCCGTGTCTGATTTCCTGCCTCTGATTCCCCACCTCTGATTCCCCATCTCTGATTCACAGCCTCTGATTCCCCACCTCTGATTCCCCATCTCTGATTCCGCACATCTGATTCCCTGCCTCTGATTCCCCGACTCTGATCCCCACCTCTGATTCCCAACCTCTGATTCCCCACCTCTGATTCCCCATATCTGATTCCCTGCCTCTGATTCCCCGCCTCTGATTCCCTGCCTCTGATTCCCCGCCTCTGATTCCCCAGCTCTGATTCCCCGCCTCTGAATCCCCAACTCTGATTCCCTGCCTCTGATTCCCTGCCTCTGATTCCCTTCCTCTGATTCCCAACCTCTGATTCCCCACCTCTGAGTCCCCATATCTGTTTCCCCGCCTCTGTTTCCCCGCCTCTGATTCCCCGCCTCTGATTCCCAGGCTCTGATTCTCCGCCTCTGATTCCCCGCCTCTGGTTCCCCGCCTCTGATTCGCTGCCTCTGATTCCCCATCTCTGATTCCGCACATCTGATTCCCTGCCTCTGATTCCCCGCCTCTGACTCCCCGCCTCTGATTCCCTGCCTCTGTTTCCCAACCTCTGATTCCCCACCTCTGATTCCCCATATCTGATTCCCCACCTCTGTTTCCCTGCCTCTGATTCCCCACCTCTGTTTCCCCATATCTGATATCCCGCCTCTGATTCCCCAACTCTGATACCCTGCCTCTGATTCCCCAGCTCTGATTCCCCACCTCTGATTCCCCGTGTTTGATTCCCTGCCTCTGATTCCCCGCCTCTGATTCCCCATCTCTGATTCACCGCCTTTCATTCGCCACCTCTGATTCCCCATATCAGATTCCCCGCCTCTGTTTCCCCGCCTCTGATTCCCCGCCTCTGTTTCCCCATATCTGATTCCCCACCTCTGATTCCCCATATCTGATTCCCCGCCTCTCTTTCCGCGCCTCTGATTCCCCGCCTCTGATTCCCCATATCTGATTCCCCGCCTCTGATTCCCCAACTCTGATTCCCCACCTCTGATTCCCCAGCTCTGTTTCCCCACCTCTGATTCCCCGCCTCTGTTTCCCCATATCTAATTCCCCGCCTCTGATTCCCAAACTCTGATTCCCCGACTCTGATTCCCCAGCTCTGATTCCCCGCCTCTGATTCCCCACATCTGATTCCCTGCCTCTGATTCCCTGCCTCCGATTCCCTGCCTCTGATTCCCAACCTCTGATTCCCCACCTCTGAATCCCCATATCTGATTCCCTGCCTCTGATTCCCCGCCTCTGATTCCCCAGCTCTGATTTCCCGCCTCTGAATCCCCAACTCTGATTCCCTGCCTCTAATTCCCCAGCTCTGATTCCCCGCCTCTGATTCCCCAGCTCTGATTCCCTGCCTCTGATTTCCCGCCTCTGACTCCCCATCTCTGATTCACAACCTCTGATTCCCCACCTCTGATTCCCCATATCTGATTCCCCGCCTCTGTTTGCCCGCCTCTAATTCCCCGCCTCTGTTTCCCCATATCTGATTCCCCGCCTCTGAATCCCCGCCTCTGGTTCCCCGCCTCTGATTCGCTGCCTCTGATTCCCCATCTCTGATTCCGCACATCTGATACCCTGCCTCTGATTCCCCGCCTCTGACTCCCCATCTCTGATTCCCCACCTCTGAATCCCCGTGTCTGATACACAGCCTCTGATACCCCGCCCCTGATTCCCCACCTCTGATTCCCCATATCTGATACCCCACCTCTGTTTCTGTGCCTCTGATTCCCCGCCTCTGATTCCCCGCCTCTGTTTCCCCAACTCTGATACCCAACCTCTGATTCCCCAGCTCTGATTCCCCACCTCTGATTCCCCGTGCTTGATTCCCTGCCTCTGATTCCCCGCCTCTGATTCCCCATCTCTGATTCACCGCCTTTCATTCGCCACCTCCGATTCCCCATATCAGATTCCCAGCCTCTGTTTCCCCGCCTCTGATTCCCCGCTTCTGTTTCCCCATATCTGATTCCCCACCTCTGATTCCCCATATCTGATTCCCCGCCTCTCTTTCCGCGCCTGTGATTCCCTGCCTCCGATTCCCCATATCTGATTCCCCGCCTCTGATTCCCCAACTCTGATTCCACACCTCTGATTCCCCAGCTCTGTTTCCCCACCTCTGATTCCCCGCCTCTGTTTCCCCATATCTAATTCCCCGCCTCTGATTCCCAAACTCTGATTCCCCGACTCTGATTCCCCAGCTCTGATTCCCCACCTCTGAATCCCCATATCTGATTCCCTGCCTCTGATTCCCCACCTCTGATTCCCTGCCTCTGATTCCCCGCCTCTGATTCCCCAGCTCTGATTTCCCGCCTCTGAATCCCCAACTCTGATTCCCTGCCTCTGATTCCCCAGCTCTGATTCCCCGCCTCTGATTCCCCAGCTCTGATTCCCTGCCTCTGATTTCCTGCCTGTGATTCCCCATCTCTGATTCACAACCTCTGATTCCCCACCTCTGAATCCCCATATCTGATTCCCCGCCTCTGTTTGTCCGCCTCTAATTCCCCGCCTCTGTTTCCCCATATCTGATTCCCCGCCTCTGAATCCCCGCCTCTGGTTCCCCGCCTCTGATTCGCTGCCTCTGATTCCCCATCTCTGATTCCGCACATCTGATTCCCTGCCTCTGATTCCCCGCCTCTGACTCCCCGCCTCTGATTCCCTGCCTCTGTTTCCCAACCTCTGATTCCCCATATCTGATTCCCCACCTCTGAATGCCCGCCTCTGGTTCCCCGCCTCTGATTCGCTGCCTCTGATTCCCCATCTCTGATTCCGCACATCTGATTCCCTGCCTCTGATTCCCCGCCTCTGATTCCCCATCTCTGATTCCCCACCTCTGAATCCGCTTGTCTGATACCCAGCCTCTGATACCCCACCCCTGATTCCCCACCTCTGATTCCCCATATATGATACCCCGCCTCTGTTTCTGCGCCTCTGATTCCCCGCCTCTGATTCCCCGCCTCTGTTTCCCCATATCTGATTCGCCGCATCTGATTCCCCAACTCTGATTCCCCGCCTCTGATTCCCCAGATCTGATTCCCCGTGTTTGATTCCCCGCCTCTGATTCCCCATCTCTGATTCCCGGCCTCTGATTCCCAGCCTCTCATTCCCGGCCTCTGATTCCCGGCCTCTGATTCCCCGCCTCTGGTTCCCCGCCTCTGATTCGCTGCCTCTGATTCCCCATCTCTGATTCCGCACATCTGATTCCCTGCCTCTGATTCCCCGCCTCTGATTCCCCATCTCTGATTCCCCACCTCTGAATCCGCGTGTCTGATACCCCGCCTCTGTTTCTGCGCATCTGATTCACCGCCTCTGATTCCCCGCCTCTGTTTCCCCATATCTGATTCGCCGCATCTGATTCCCCAACTCTGATTCCCCGCCTCTGATTCCCCAGATCTGATTCCCCGTGTTTGATTCCCCGCCTCTGATTCCCCATCTCTGATTCCCGGCCTCTGATGCCCAGCCTCTCATTCCCGGCCTCTGATTCCCGGCCTCTGATTCCCCGCCTCTGGTTCCCCGCCTCTGATTCGCTGCCTCTGATTCCCCATCTCTGATTCCGCACATCTGATTCCCTGCCTCTGATTCCCCGCCTCTGACTCCCCGCCTCTGATTCCCTGCCTCTGTTTCCCAACCTCTGATTCCCCACCTCTGATTCCCCATATCTGATTCCCCACCTCTGTTTCCCCGCCTCTGGTTCCCCGCCTCTGATTCGCTGCCTCTGATTCCCCATCTCTGATTCCGCACATCTGATTCCCTGCCTCTGATTCCCCGCCTCTGATTCCCATCTCTGATTCCCCGCCTCTGAATCCCCGTGTCTGATACCCAGCCTCTGATACCCCGCCCCTGATTCCCCACCTCTGATTCCCCATATCTGATACCCCGCCTCTGTTTCTGCGCCTCTGATTCCCCGCCTCTGTTTCCCCATATCTGATTCCCCGCCTCTGATTCCCCAGATCTGATTCCCCGTGTTTGATTCCCCGCCTCTGATTCCCCATCTCTGATTCCCGGCCTCTCATTCCCGGCCTCTGATTCCCGGCCTCTGATTCCCCGCCTCTGGTTCCCCGCCTCTGATTCGCTGCCTCTGATTCCCCATCTCTGATTCCGCACATCTGATTCCTGCCTCTGATTCCCCGCCTCTGACTCCCCGCCTCTGACTCCCCGCCTCTGATTGTCTGCCTCTGTTTCCCAACCTCTGATTCCCCAACTCTGATTCCCTGCCTCTGATTCCCCAGCTCTGATTCCCCGCCTTTGATTCCCCCCGTGGGATTCCCAGCCTCTGAATCCCCGTGTCTGATTTCCTGCCTCTGATTCCCCACCTCTGATTCCCCATCTCTGATTCACAGCCTCTGATTCCCCACCTCTGATTCCCCATCTCTGATTCCGCACATCTGATTCCCTGCCTCTGATTCCCCGCCTCTGTTTCCCCATATCTAATTCCCAACCTCTGATGCCCCAACTCTGATTCCCTGCCTCTGATTCCCCGCGTTCTATTCCCTGCCTCTGATTCCCAGCCTGTGATTCCCCATCTCTGATTCACCACCTCTGATTCCCCACCTCTGATTCCCCATATCTAATTCCCCGCCTCTGTTTGCCCGCCTCTGATTCCCCGCCTCTGTTTCCCCATATCTGATTCCCCGCCTCTGAATCCCCAACTCTGATTCCCTGCCTCTGATTCCCCAGCTCTGATTCCCCGCCTTTGATTCCCCCCGTCTGATTCCCAGCCTCTGAATCCCCGTGTCTGATTTCCTGCCTCTGATTCCCCACCTCTGATTCCCCATCTCTGATTCCGCACATCTGATTCCCTGCCTCTGATTCCCCGCCTCTGTTTCCCCATATCTAATTCCCAACCTCTGATGCCCCAACTCTGATTCCCTGCCTCTGATTCCCCGCGTTCTATTCCCTGCCTCTGATTCCCCGCCTGTGATTCCCCATCTCTGATTCACCACCTCTGATTCCCCACCTCTGATTCCCCATATCTAATTCCCCGCCTCTGTTTGCCCGCCTCTGATTCCCCGCCTCTGTTTCCCCATATCTGATTCCCCGCCTCTGAATCCCCAACTCTGATTCCCTGCCTCTGATTCCCCAGCTCTGATTCCCCGCCTTTGATTCCCCCTGTCTGATTCCCAGCCTCTGAATCCCCGTGTCTGATTTCCTGCCTCTGATTCCCCACCTCTGATTCCCCATCTCTGATTCACAGCCTCTGATTCCCCACCTCTGATTCCCCATCTCTGATTCCGCACATCTGATTCCCTGCCTCTGATTCCCCGACTCTGATCCCCACCTCTGATTCCCAACCTCTGATTCCCCACCTCTGAATCCCCATATCTGATTCCCTGCCTCTGATTCCCCGCCTCTGATTCCCTGCCTCTGATTCCCCGCCTCTGATTCCCCAGCTCTGATTCCCCGCCTCTGAATCCCTGCATCTGATTCCAAGCCTCTGATTCCCTGCCTCTGATTCCCAACCTCTGATTCCCCACCTCTGATTCCCCATATCTGATTCCCCGCCTCTGTTTCCCCGCCTCTGATTCCCCACCTCTGTTTCCCAATATCTGATTCCCGGCCTCTGATTCCCCGCCTCTGATTCCCCGCCTCTGATTCCCTGCCTCTGATTCCCCATCTCCGATTCCGCACATCTGATTCCCTGCCTCTGATTCCCCGCCTCTGATTCCCCGCCTCTGATTCCCTGCTTCTGATTCCCAACCTCTGATTCCCCACCTCTGATTCCCCATATCTGATTCCCCTCCTCTGATTCCCCAACTCTAATTTCCCGCCTCTGATTCCCCAGCTCTGATTCCCCGTGTTTGATTCCCTGCCTCTGATTCCCTGCCCTGATTCCCCATCTCTGTTTCACCGCCTTTGATTCGCCACCTCTGATTCCCCATATCTGATTCTCCGCCTCTGTTTCCCCGCCTCTGATTCCCTGCCTCTGATTCCCAACCTCTGATTCCACACCTCTGATTCCCCATATCTGATTCCCCGCCTCTGTTTCCCCGCCTCTGATTCCCTGCCCCTGTTTCCCCATATCTGATTCCCTGCCTCTGATTCCCCAACTCAGATTCCCCGCCTCTGATTCCCCAGCTCTAATTCCCCGCCTCTGATTTCCCGTGTTTGATTCCCTGCCTCTGATTCCCCGCCTCTGATTCCCCATCTCTGATTCACCACCTTTGCTTCGCCACCTCTGATTCCACATATCTGATTCCCCACCTCTGTTTCCCCGCCTCTGATTCCCCGCCTCTGATACTCCATATCTCATTCCCCGCCTCTGAATCCCCATCTCTGATTCCCGGACTCTGATTCCCCACCTCTGATTCCCGGCCTCTCATTCCCAGCATCTGATTCCCGGCCTCTGATTCCCGGCCTCTGATTCCCCGCTTCTGATTCTGATTCCCTGCCTCTGATTCCCCATCTCTGATTCCACACATCTGATTCCCTGCCTCTGATTCCCCACCTCTGATTCCCCATATCTGATTTCCCGCCTCTGTTTCCCCGCCTCTGATTCCCCGCCTCTGTTTCCCCATATCTAATTCCCAACCTCTGATGCCCCAACTCTGATTCCCTGCCTCTGATTCGCCGCGTTCTATTCCCTGCCTCTGATTCCCCGCCTGTGATTCCCCATCTCTGATTCACCACCTCTGATTCCCCACCTCTGATTCCCCATATCTAATTCCCCACCTCTGTTTGCCCGCCTCTGATTCCCCGCCTCTGTTTCCCCATATCTGATTCCCCGCCTCTGAATCCCCAACTCTGATTCCCTGCCTCTGATTCCCCAGCTCTGATTCCCCGCCTTTGATTCCCCCCGTCCGATTCCCAGCCTCTGAATCCCCGTGTCTGATTTCCTGCCTCTGATTCCCCACCTCTGATTCCCCATCTCTGATTCACAGCCTCTGATTCCCCACCTCTGATTCCCCATCTCTGATTCCGCACTTCTGATTCCCTGCCTCTGATTCCCCGCCTCTGTTTCCCCATATCTAATTCCCAACCTCTGATGCCCCAACTCTGATTCCCTGCCTCTGATTCCCCGCGTTCTATTCCCTGCCTCTGATTCCCAGCCTGTGATTCCCCATCTCTGATTCACCACCTCTGATTCCCAACCTCTGATTCCCCATATCTAATTCCCCGCCTCTGTTTGCCCGCCTCTGATTACCCGCCTCTGTTTCCCCATATCTGATTCCCCGCCTCTGAATCCCCAACTCTGATTCCCTGCCTCTGATTCGCCAGCTCTGATTCCCCGCCTTTGATTCCCCCCGTCTGATTCCCAGCCTCTGCATCCCCGTGTCTGATTTCCTGCCTCTGATTCCCCACCTCTGATTCCCCATCTCTGATTCACAGCCTCTGATTCCCCACCTCTGATTCCCCATCTCTGATTCCGCACATCTGATTCCCTGCCTCTGATTCCCCGACTCTGATCCCCACCTCTGATTCCCAACCTCTGATTCCCCACCTCTGATTCCCCATATCTGATTCCCTGCCTCTGATTCCCCGCCTCTGATTCCCTGCCTCTGATTCCCCGCCTCTGATTCCCCAGCTCTGATTCCCCGCCTCTGAATCCCCAACTCTGATTCCCTGCCTCTGATTCCCTGCCTCTGATTCCCTTCCTCTGATTCCCAACCTCTGATTCCCCACCTCTGAGTCCCCATATCTGTTTCCCCGCCTCTGTTTCCCCGCCTCTGATTCCCCGCCTCTGATTCCCAGGCTCTGATTCTCCGCCTCTGATTCCCCGCCTCTGGTTCCCCGCCTCTGATTCGCTGCCTCTGATTCCCCATCTCTGATTCCGCACATCTGATTCCCTGCCTCTGATTCCCCGCCTCTGACTCCCCGCCTCATATTCCCTGCCTCTGTTTCCCAACCTCTGATTCCCCACATCTGATTCCCCATATCTGATTCCCCACCTCTGTTTCCCTGCCTCTGATTCCCCACCTCTGTTTCCCCATATCTGATATCCCGCCTCTGATTCCCCAACTCTGATACCCAGCCTCTGATTCCCCAGCTCTGATTCCCCACCTCTGATTCCCCGTGTTTGATTCCCTGCCTCTGATTCCCCGCCTCTGATTCCCCATCTCTGATTCACCGCCTTTCATTTGCCACCTCCGATTCCCCATATCAGATTCCCAGCCTCTGTTTCCCCGCCTCTGATTCCCCGCCTCTGTTTCCCCATATCTGATTCCCCACCTCTGATTCCCCATATCTGATTCCCCGCCTCTCTTTCCACGCCTCTGATTCCCTGCCTCTGATTCCCCATATCTGATTCCCCGCCTCTGATTCCCCAACTCTGATTCCACACCTCTGATTCCCCAGCTCTGTTTCCCCACCTCTGATTCCCCGCCTCTGTTTCCCCATATCTAATCCCCGCCTCTGATTCCCAAACTCTGATTCCCCGACTCTGATTCCCCAGCTCTGATTCCCCACCTCTGAATCCCCATATCTGATTCCCTGCCTCTGATTCCCCACCTCTGATTCCCTGCCTCTGATTCCCCGCCTCTGATTCCCCAGCTCTGATTTCCCGCCTCTGAATCCCCAACTCTGATTCCCTGCCTCTGATTCCCCAGCTCTGATTCCCCGCCTCTGATTCCCCAGCTCTGATTCCCTGCCTCTGATTTCCCGCCTGTGATTCCCCATCTCTGATTCACAACCTCTGATTCCCCACCTCTGAATCCCCATATCTGATTCCCCGCCTCTGTTTGCCCGCCTCTAATTCCCCGCCTCTGTTTCCCCATATCTGATTCCCCGCCTCTGAATCCCCGCCTCTGGTTCCCAGCCTCTGATTCGCTGCCTCTGATTCCCCATCTCTGATTCCGCACATCTGATTCCCTGCCTCTGATTCCCCGCCTCTGACTCCCCGCCTCTGATTCCCTGCCTCTGTTTCCCAACCTCTGATTCCCCATATCTGATTCCCCACCTCTGAATGCCCGCCTCTGGTTCCCCGCCTCTGATTCGCTGCCTCTGATTCCCCATCTCTGATTCCGCACATCTGATTCCCTGCCTCTGATTCCCCGCCTCTGATTCCCCATCTCTGATTCCCCACCTCTGAATCCGCGTGTCTGATACCCAGCCTCTGATACCCCACCCCTGATTCCCCACCTCTGATTCCCCATATCTGATACCCCGCCTCTGTTTCTGCGCCTCTGATTCCCCGCCTCTGATTCCCCGCCTCTGTTTCCCCATATCTGATTCGCCGCATCTGATTCCCCAACTCTGATTCCCCGCCTCTGATTCCCCAGATCTGATTCCCCGTGTTTGATTCCCCGCCTCTGATTCCCCATCTCTGATTGCCGGCCTCTGATTCCCAGCCTCTCATTCCCGGCCTCTGATTCCCGGCCTCTGATTCCCCGCCTCTGGTTCCCCGCCTCTGATTCGCTGCCTCTGATTCCCCATCTCTGATTCCGCACATCTGATTCCCTGCCTCTGATTCCCCGCCTCTGACTCCCCGCCTCTGATTCCCTGCCTCTGTTTCCCAACCTCTGATTCCCCACCTCTGATTCCCCATATCTGATTCCCCACCTCTGTTTCCCCGCCTCTGGTTCCCCGCCTCTGATTCGCTGCCTCTGATTCCCCATCTCTGATTCCGCACATCTGATTCCCTGCCTCTGATTACGCGCCTCTGATTCCCATCTCTGATTCCCCGCCTCTGAATCCCCCTGTCTGATACCCAGCCTCTGATACCCCGCCCCTGATTCCCCACCTCTGATTCCCCATATCTGATAGCCCGCCTCTGTTTCTGCGCCTCTGATTCCCTGCCTCTGATTCCCCACCTCTGATTCCCTGCCTCTGATTCCCCGCCTCTGATTCCCCAGCTCTGATTTCCCGCCTCTGAATCCCCAACTCTGATTCCCTGCCTCTGATTCCCCAGCTCTGATTCCCCGCCTCTGATTCCCCAGCTCTGATTCCCTGCCTCTGATTTCCCGCCTGTGATTCCCCATCTCTGATTCACAACCTCTGATTCCCCACCTCTGAATCCCCATATCTGATTCCCCGCCTCTGAATGCCCGCCTCTGGTTCCCCGCCTCTGATTCGCTGCCTCTGATTCCCCATCTCTGATTCCGCACATCTGATTCCCTGCCTCTGATTCCCCGCCTCTGACTCCCCGCCTCTGATTCCCTGCCTCTGTTTCCCAACCTCTGATTCCCCATATCTGATTCCCCACCTCTGAATGCCCGCCTCTGATTCCCCACCTCTGATTCCCCATATCTGATTTCCCGCCTCTGTTTCCCCGCCTCTGATTCCCCGCCTCTGTTTCCCCATATCTAATTCCCAACCTCTGATGCCCCAACTCTGATTCCCTGCCTCTGATTCGCCGCGTTCTATTCCCTGCCTCTGATTCCCCGCCTGTGATTCCCCATCTCTGATTCACCACCTCTGATTCCCCACCTCTGATTCCCCATATCTAATTCCCCGCCTCTGTTTGCCCGCCTCTGATTCCCCGCCTCTGTTTCCCCATATCTGATTCCCCGCCTCTGAATCCCCAACTCTGATTCCCTGCCTCTGATTCCCCAGCTCTGATTCCCCGCCTTTGATTCCCCCCGTCCGATTCCCAGCCTCTGAATCCCCGTGTCTGATTTCCTGCCTCTGATTCCCCACCTCTGATTCCCCATCTCTGATTCACAGCCTCTGATTCCCCACCTCTGATTCCCCATCTCTGATTCCGCACTTCTGATTCCCTGCCTCTGATTCCCCGCCTCTGTTTCCCCATATCTAATTCCCAACCACTGATGCCCCAACTCTGATTCCCTGCCTCTGATTCCCCGCGTTCTATTCCCTGCCTCTGATTCCCAGCCTGTGATTCCCCATCTCTGATTCACCACCTCTGATTCCCAACCTCTGATTCCCCATATCTAATTCCCCGCCTCTGTTTGCCCGCCTCTGATTACCCGCCTCTGTTTCCCCATATCTGATTCCCCGCCTCTGAATCCCCAACTCTGATTCCCTGCCTCTGATTCCCCAGCTCTGATTCCCCGCCTTTGATTCCCCCCGTCTGATTCCCAGCCTCTGCATCCCCGTGTCTGATTTCCTGCCTCTGATTCCCCACCTCTGATTCCCCATCTCTGATTCACAGCCTCTGATTCCCCACCTCTGATTCCCCATCTCTGATTCCGCACATCTGATTCCCTGCCTCTGATTCCCCGACTCTGATCCCCACCTCTGATTCCCAACCTCTGATTCCCCACCTCTGATTCCCCATATCTGATTCCCTGCCTCTGATTCCCCGCCTCTGATTCCCTGCCTCTGATTCCCCGCCTCTGATTCCCCAGCTCTGATTCCCCGCCTCTGAATCCCCAACTCTGATTCCCTGCCTCTGATTCCCTGCCTCTGATTCCCTTCCTCTGATTCCCAACCTCTGATTCCCCACCTCTGAGTCCCCATATCTGTTTCCCCGCCTCTGTTTCCCCGCCTCTGATTCCCCGCCTCTGATTCCCAGGCTCTGATTCTCCGCCTCTGATTCCCCGCCTCTGGTTCCCCGCCTCTGATTCGCTGCCTCTGATTCCCCATCTCTGATTCCGCACATCTGATTCCCTGCCTCTGATTCCCCGCCTCTGACTCCCCGCCTCTGATTCCCTGCCTCTGTTTCCCAACCTCTGATTCCCCACATCTGATTCCCCATATCTGATTCCCCACCTCTGTTTCCCTGCCTCTGATTCCCCACCTCTGTTTCCCCATATCTGATATCCCGCCTCTGATTCCCCAACTCTGATACCCAGCCTCTGATTCCCCAGCTCTGATTCCCCACCTCTGATTCCCCGTGTTTGATTCCCTGCCTCTGATTCCCCGCCTCTGATTCCCCATCTCTGATTCACCGCCTTTCATTCGCCACCTCCGATTCCCCATATCAGATTCCCAGCCTCTGTTTCCCCGCCTCTGATTCCCCGCCTCTGTTTCCCCATATCTGATTCCCCACCTCTGATTCCCCATATCTGATTCCCCGCCTCTCTTTCCGCGCCTCTGATTCCCTGCCTCTGATTCCCCATATCTGATTCCCCGCCTCTGATTCCCCAACTCTGATTCCACACCTCTGATTCCCCAGCTCTGTTTCCCCACCTCTGATTCCCCGCCTCTGTTTCCCCATATCTAATCCCCGCCTCTGATTCCCAAACTCTGATTCCCCGACTCTGATTCCCCAGCTCTGATTCCCCACCTCTGAATCCCCATATCTGATTCCCTGCCTCTGATTCCCCACCTCTGATTCCCTGCCTCTGATTCCCCGCCTCTGATTCCCCAGCTCTGATTTCCCGCCTCTGAATCCCCAACTCTGATTCCCTGCCTCTGATTCCCCAGCTCTGATTCCCCGCCTCTGATTCCCCAGCTCTGATTCCCTGCCTCTGATTTCCCGCCTGTGATTCCCCATCTCTGATTCACAACCTCTGATTCCCCACCTCTGAATCCCCATATCTGATTCCCCGCCTCTGTTTGCCCGCCTCTAATTCCCCGCCTCTGTTTCCCCATATCTGATTCCCCGCCTCTGAATCCCCGCCTCTGGTTCCCAGCCTCTGATTCGCTGCCTCTGATTCCCCATCTCTGATTCCGCACATCTGATTCCCTGCCTCTGATTCCCCGCCTCTGATTCCCTGCCTCTGTTTCCCAACCTCTGATTCCCCATATCTGATTCCCCACCTCTGAATGCCCGCCTCTGGTTCCCCGCCTCTGATTCGCTGCCTCTGATTCCCCATCTCTGATTCCGCACATCTGATTCCCTGCCTCTGATTCCCCGCCTCTGATTCCCCATCTCTGATTCCCCACCTCTGAATCCGCGTGTCTGATACCCAGCCTCTGATACCCCACCCCTGATTCCCCACCTCTGATTCCCCATATCTGATACCCCGCCTCTGTTTCTGCGCCTCTGATTCCCCGCCTCTGATTCCCCGCCTCTGTTTCCCCATATCTGATTCGCCGCATCTGATTCCCCAACTCTGATTCCCCGCCTCTGATTCCCCAGATCTGATTCCCCGTGTTTGATTCCCCGCCTCTGATTCCCCATCTCTGATTGCCGGCCTCTGATTCCCAGCCTCTCATTCCCGGCCTCTGATTCCCGGCCTCTGATTCCCCGCCTCTGGTTCCCCGCCTCTGATTCGCTGCCTCTGATTCCCCATCTCTGATTCCGCACATCTGATTCCCTGCCTCTGATTCCCCGCCTCTGACTCCCCGCCTCTGATTCCCTGCCTCTGTTTCCCAACCTCTGATTCCCCACCTCTGATTCCCCATATCTGATTCCCCACCTCTGTTTCCCCGCCTCTGGTTCCCCGCCTCTGATTCGCTGCCTCTGATTCCCCATCTCTGATTCCGCACATCTGATTCCCTGCCTCTGATTACGCGCCTCTGATTCCCATCTCTGATTCCCCGCCTCTGAATCCCCCTGTCTGATACCCAGCCTCTGATACCCCGCCCCTGATTCCCCACCTCTGATTCCCCATATCTGATACCCCGCCTCTGTTTCTGCGCCTCTGATTCCCTGCCTCTGATTCCCCACCTCTGATTCCCTGCCTCTGATTCCCCGCCTCTGATTCCCCAGCTCTGATTTCCCGCCTCTGAATCCCCAACTCTGATTCCCTGCCTCTGATTCCCCAGCTCTGATTCCCCGCCTCTGATTCCCCAGCTCTGATTCCCTGCCTCTGATTTCCCGCCTGTGATTCCCCATCTCTGATTCACAACCTCTGATTCCCCACCTCTGAATCCCCATATCTGATTCCCCGCCTCTGAATGCCCGCCTCTGGTTCCCCGCCTCTGATTCGCTGCCTCTGATTCCCCATCTCTGATTCCGCACATCTGATTCCCTGCCTCTGATTCCCCGCCTCTGACTCCCCGCCTCTGATTCCCTGCCTCTGTTTCCCAACCTCTGATTCCCCATATCTGATTCCCCACCTCTGAATGCCCGCCTCTGGTTCCCCGCCTCTGATTCGCTGCCTCTGGTTCCCCATCTCTGATTCCGCACATCTGATTCCCTGCCTCTGATTCCCCGCCTCTGATTCCCCATCTCTGATTCCCCACCTCTGAATCCGCGTGTCTGATACCCCGCCTCTGTTTCTGTGCCTCTGATTCACCGCCTCTGATTCCCCGCCTCTGTTTCCCCATATCTGATTCGCCGCATCTGATTCCCCAACTCTGATTCCCCGCCTCTGATTCCCCAGATCTGATTCCCCGTGTTTGATTCCCCGCCTCTGATTCCCCATCTCTGATTCCCGGCCTCTGATTCCCAGCCTCTCATTCCCGGCCTCTGATTCCCGGCCTCTGATTCCCCGCCTCTGGTTCCCCGCCTCTGATTCGCTGCCTCTGATTCCCCATCTCTGATTCCGCACATCTGATTCCCTGCCTCTGTTTCCCAACCTCTGATTCCCCACCTCTGATTCCCCATATCTGATTCCCCACCTCTGTTTCCCCGCCTCTGGTTCCCCGCCTCTGATTCGCTGCCTCTGATTCCCCATCTCTGATTCCGCACATCTGATTCCCTGCCTCTGATTCCCCGCCTCTGATTCCCATCTCTGATTCCCCGCCTCTGAATCCCCGTGTCTGATACCCAGCCTCTGATACCCCGCCCCTGATTCCCCACCTCTGATTCCCCATATCTGATACCCCGCCTCTGTTTCTGCGCCTCTGATTCCCCGCCTCTGTTTCCCCATATCTGATTCCCCGCCTCTGATTCCCCAGATCTGATTCCCCGTGTTTGATTCCCCGCCTCTGATTCCCCATCTCTGATTCCCGGCCTCTCAATCCCGGCCTCTGATTCCCGGCCTCTGATTCCCCGCCTCTGGTTCCCCGCTTCTGATTCGCTGCCTCTGATTCCCCATCTCTGATTCCGCACATCTGATTCCTGCCTCTGATTCCCCGCCTCTGACTCCCCGCCTCTGACTCCCCGCCTCTGATTGTCTGCCTCTGTTTCCCAACCTCTGATTCCCCACCTCTGATTCCCCATATCTGATTCCCCACCTCTGTTTCCCTGCCTCTGATTCCCCACCTCTGTTTCCCCATATCTGATTCCCCGCCTCTGATTCCCCAACTCTGATTCCCCGCCTCTGATTCCCCAGCTCTGATTTCCCACCTCTGATTCCCCCTGTTTGATTCCCTGCCTCTGATTCCCCGCCTCTGATTCCCCATCTCTGATTCCCTGCCTCTGATTCCCCATCTCTGATTCTGCACATCTGATTACCTGCCTCTGATTCCCCATATCTGATTCCCCGCCTCTGTTTCCACGCCTCTGATTCCCCACCTCTGATTCCCCATATCTGATTCCCCAGCTCTGATTCCCCGCCTCTGATTCCCCGCATCCGATTCCCCATATCTGATTCCCCGCCTCTGTTTCCCCGCCCCTGATTCCCCGCCTCTGTTTCCCCATATCTGATTCCCCGCCTCTGATTCCCAACTATGATTCCCCGCCTCTGATTCCACAGCTCTGATTCCCTGCCTCTGATTCCCCGCGTTCTATTCCCTGCCTCTGATTCCCCGCCTGTGATTCCCCATCTCTGATTCACCACCTCTGATTCCCCACCACTGATTCCCCATATCTAATTCCCCGCCTCTGTTTGCCCGCCTCTGATTCCCCGCCTCTGTTTCCCCATATCTGATTCCCCGCCTCTGAATCCCCAACTCTGATTCCCTGCCTCTGATTCCCCAGCTTCATTCCCCGCCTTTGATTCCCCCCGTCTGATTCCAAGCCTCTGAATCCCCGTGTCTGATAACCTGCCTCTGATTCCCCGCCTCTGATTCCCCATCTCAGATTCACCGCCTCTGATTCCCCACCTCTGATTCCCCATCTCTGATTCCGCACATCCGATTCCCTGCCTCTGATTCCCCGACTCTGATTCCCCACCTCTGATTCCCCAGCTCTGATTCCCCGCCTCTGATTCCCCAACTATGATTCCCCGCCTCTGATTCCCCAGCTCTGATTCCCCGCCTCTGATTCCCCGTGTTTGATCCCCTGCCTCTGATTCCCCGCCTCTGATTCCCCATCTCTGATTCACCGCCTTTGATTCGCCACCTCTGATTCCCCATATCTGATTCCTCGCCACTGTTTCCCCGCCTCTGATTCCCCGCCTATGATTCCCCATATCTCATTCACCGCCTCTGATTCGCCAGCTATGATTCCCCGCCTCTGATTCCCCGCGTCTGATTCCCTGCCTCTGATTCCCCGCCTCTAATTCCACATCTCTGATTCACCACCTCTGATTCCACGCGTCTGATTCCCCGCCTCTGATTCCCCATCTCTGATTCCCCATCTCTGATTCCCCAATTCTGATTCCCCGCCTCTGATTCCCCAGCTCTTATTCCTCGCCTCTGATTCCCTTCCTCTGATTCCCAACCTCTGATTCCCCACCTCTGATTTCCCATATTGATTCCCTGCGTCTGATTCCCCACCTCTGATTTCCCATATTGATTCCCTGCGTCTGATTCCCCGCCTCTGATTCCCCAACTCTGATTCCCCGCCTCTGATTCCCCAGCTCTGATTCCCCACATCTGATTCCCCGTGTTTGATTCCCTGCCTCTGATTCCCGGCCTCTGATTCCCCATCTCTGATTCACCGCCTTTGATTTGCAACCTCTGATTCCCCATATCTGATTCCCCGCCTCTGTTTCCCCGCCTCTGATTCCCCGCCTCTGATTCCCCATATCTCATTCCCCGCCTCTAAATCCCCATCTCTGATTCCCGGACTCTGATACCCCACCTCTGATTCCCGGCCTCTTATTCCCGGCATCTGATTCCGGCCTCTGATTCCCGGCCTCTGATTCCCTGCTTCTGATACTGATTCCCTGCCTCTGATTCCCCATCTCTGATTCCGCACATCTGATTCCCTGCCTCTGATTCCCCACCTCTGATTCCCCATATCTGATTCCCCGCCTCTGATTCCCCAACTCTGATTCCCCACCTCTGATTCCCCAGCTCTGATTCCCCGCCTCTGATTCCCCGCATCTGATTCCCTGCAACTGATTCCAAGCCTCTGATTCCCTGCCTCTGATTCCCAACCTCTGATTCCCAACCTCTGATTCCACACCTCTGATTCCCCATATCTGATTCCCCGCCTCTGTTTCCCCGCCTCTGATTCCCCGCCTCTGATTCCCCATATCTCATTCCCCGCCTCTGATTCCGCATCTCTGATTCCCGGACTCTGATTCCCCACCTCTGATTCCCGGCCTCTTATTCCCGGCATCTGATTCCGGCCTCTGATTCCCGGCCTCTGATTCCCTGCTTCTGATTCTGATTCCCTCCCTCTGATTCCCCATCTCTGATTCCGCACATCTAATTCCCCGCCTCTGTTTGCCCGCCTCTGATTCCCCGCCTCTGTTTCCCCATAGCTGATTCCCCGCCTCCGAATCCCCAACTCTGATTCCCTGCCTCTGATTCCCCAGCTCTGATTTCCCGCCTTTGATTCCCCCCGTCTGATTCCCAGCCTCTGAATCCCCGTGTCTGATTTACTGCCTCTGATTCCCCACCTCTGATTCCCCATCTCTGATTCACAGCCTCTGATTCCCCACCTCTGATTCCACATATCTGATTCCCCACCTCTGTTTCCCCGCCTCTGATTCCCTGCCTCTGATTCTCCATATCTCATTCCCCGCCTCTGAATCCCCATCTCTGATTCCCGGACTCTGATTCCCCACCTCTGATTCCCGGCCTCTTATTCCCAGCATCTGATTCCCGGCCTCTGATTCCCGGCCTCTGATTCCCCGCTTCTGATTCTAATTCCCTGCCTCTGATTCCCCATCTCTGATTCCGCACATCTGATTTTCTGCCTCTGATTCCCCACCTCTGATTCCCCATATCTGATTTCCCGCCTCTGTTTCCCCGCCTCTGATTCCCCGCCTCTGTTTCCCCATATCTAATTCCCAACCTCTGCTGCCCCAACTCTGATTCCCTGCCTCTGATTCCCCGCGTTCTATTCCCTGCCTCTGATTCCCCGCCTGTGATTCCCCATCTCTGATTCACCACCTCTGATTCCCCACCTCTGATTCCCCATATCTAATTCCCCGCATCTGTTTGCCCGCCTCTGATTCCCCGCCTCTGTTTCCCCATATCTGATTCCCCGCCTCTGAATCCCCAACTCTGATTCCCTGCCTCTGATTCCCCAGCTCTGATTCCCCGCCTTTGATTCCCCCCGTCTGATTCCCAGCCTCTGAGTCCCCGTGTCTGATTTCCAGCCTCTGATTCCCCGCCTCTGATTCCCCATCTCTGATTCACAGCCTCTGATTCCCCACCTCTGATTCCCCATCTCTGATTCCGCACATCTGATTCCCTGCCTCTGATTCCCCGACTCTGATCCCCACCTCTGATTCCCCAGCTCTGATTCCCCGCCTCTGATTCCCCAACTCTGATTCCCCGCCTCTGATTCCCCAGCTCTGATTCCCCGCCTCTGATTCCCCGTGTTTGATTCCCTGCCTCTGATTCCCCGCCTCTGATTCCCCATCTCTGATTCAACGCCTTTGATTCGCCACCTCTGATTCCCCATATCTGATTCCTCGCCTCTGTTTCCCCACCTCTGATTCCCCTCCTCTGATTCCCCATATCTCATTCCCCGCCTCTGATTCCCCATCTCTGATTCCCGGACTCTGATTCCCCACCTCTGATTCCCGGCCTCTTATTCCCGGCATCTGATTCCGGCCTCTGATTCCCGGCCTCTGATTCCCTGCTTCTGATTCCCCATCTCTGATTCCGCAAATCTAATTCCCTGCCTCTGATTCCCCACCTCTGATTCCCCATATCTGATTCCCCGCCTCTGTTTCCCCGCCTCTGATTCCCCGCCTCTGTTTCCCCATATCTAAGTCCCCGCCTCTGATTCCCCAACTTTGATTCCCCACCTCTGATTCCCCAGCTCTGATTCCCCGCCTCTGATTCCCCGCATCTGATTCCATGCATCTGATTCCCAGCCTCTGATTCCCAGCCTCTGATTCCCAACATCTGATTCCCCACCTCTGATCCCCATATCTGATTCCCCGCCTCTGTTTCCCCGCCTCTGATTCCCCGCCTCTGTTTCCCCATATCTGATCCCCGCCTCTATTTGCCCGCCTCTGATTCCCCGCCTCTGTTTCCCCATATCTGATTCCCCGCCTCTGAATCCCCAACTCTGATTCCCTGCCTCTAATTTCCCAGCTCTGATTCCCCGCCTCTGATTCCCCGCGTTTGATTACCGGCCTCTGATTCCCCGCCTTTGATTCCCCATCTCTGATTCACAACCTCTGATTCCCCACCTCTGATACCCCATATCTGATTCCCCGCCTCTGTTTCCCCGCCTCTGATTCCCCACCTCTGATTCCCAATATCTGATTCCCCGCCTCTGATTCCCCACCTCTGATTCCCCGCCTCTGATTCGCCAGCTATCATTCCCCGCCTCTTATTCCCCGCGTCTGATTCCCTGCATCTGATTCCCCGCCTCTGATTCCACATCTCTGATTAACCACCTCTGATTCCCCGCGTCTGATTCCCTGCCTCTGATTCCCCATCTCTGATTCCCCATCTCTGATTCCCCAATTCTGATTCCCCTCCTCTGATTCCCCGTGTTTGATTCCCTGCCTCTGATTCCCAGCCTCTGATTCCCCATCTCTGATTCACCGCCTTTGATTCGCCACCTCTGATTCGCCATATCTGATTCCCCGCCTCTGTTTCCCCGCCTCTGATTCCCCGCCTCTGATTCCCCATATCTCATTCCCCGCCTCTGAATCCCCATCTCTGATTCCCGGACTCTGATTCCCCACCTCTGATTCCCGGCCTCTTATTCCCGGCATCTGATTCCGGCCTCTGATTCCCGGCCTCTGATTCCCTGCTTCTGATTCTGATTCCGTGCCTCTGATTCCCCATCTCTGATTCCGCACATCTGATTCCCTGCCTCTGATTACCCCCCTCTGTTTCCCCGCCTCTGATTCCCCGCCTCTGTTTCCCAATATCTAAGTCCCCGCCTCTGATTCCCCAACTCTGATTCCCCACCTCTGATTCCCCAGCTCTGATTCACCGCCTCTGATTCCCCGCATCTGATTCCCTGCATCTGATTCCAAGCCTCTGATTCCCTGCCTCTGATTCCAAACCTCTGATTCCCCACCTCTGATTCCCCATATCTGATTCCCCGCCTCTGTTTCCCCGCCTCTGATTCCCCACCTCTGTTTCCCAATATCTGATTCCCGTCCTCTGATTCCCCGCCTCTGATTCCCCGCCTCTGATTCCCTGCCTCTGATTCACCATCTCCGATTCCGCACATCTGATTCCCTGCCTCTGATTCCCCGCCTCTGATTCCCTGCCTCTGATTCCCAACCTCTGATTCCCCACCTCTGATTCCCCATATCTGATTCCCCGCCTGTTTCCCCGCCTCTGATTCCTCTCCTCTGATTCCCCAACTCTAATTTCCCGCCTCTGATTCCCCAGCTCTGATTCCCCGTGTTTGATTCCCTGCCTCTGATTCCCTGCCCTGATTCCCCATCTCTGTTTCATCGCCTTTGATTCGCCACCTCTGATTCCCCATATCTGAATCCCCGCCTCTGTTTCCCCGCCTCTGATTCCCTGCCTCTGATTCCCAACCTCTGATTCCACACCTCTGATTCCCCATATCTGATTCCCCGCCTCTGTTTCCCCGCCTCTGATTCCCTGCCCCTATTTCCCCGCCTCTGATTCCCTGCCTCTGATTCCCCAACTCAGATTCCCCGCCTCTGATTCCCCAGCTCTAATTCCCCGCCTCTGATTTCCCGTGTTTGATTCCCTGCCTCTGATTCCCCGCCTCTGATTCCCCATCTCTGATTCACCGCCTTTGATTCGCCACCTCTGATTCCACATATCTGATTCCCCACCTCTGTTTCCCCGCCTCTGATTCCCCGCCTCTGATTCTCCATATCTCATTCCCCGCCTCTGAATCCCCATCTCTGATTCCCGGACTCTGATTCCCCACCTCTGATTCCCGGCCTCTCATTCCCAGCATCTGATTCCCGGCCTCTGATTCCCGGCCTCTGATTCCCCGCTTCTGATTCTGATTCCCTGCCTCTGATTCCCCATCTCTGATTCCGCACATCTGATTCCCTGCCTCTGATTCCCCACCTCTGATTCCCCATATCTGATTTCCCGCCTCTGTTTCCCCGCCTCTGATTCCCCGCCTCTGTTTCCCCATATCTAATTCCCAACCTCTGATGCCCCAACTCTGATTCGCTGCCTCTGATTCGCCGCGTTCTATTCCCTGCCTCTGATTCCCCGCCTGTGATTCCCCATCTCTGATTCACCACCTCTGATTCCCCACCTCTGATTCCCCATATCTAATTCCCCGCCTCTGTTTGCCCGCCTCTGAATCCCCGCCTCTGTTTCCCCATATCTGATTCCCCGCCTCTGAATCCCCAACTCTGATTCCCTGCCTCTGATTCCCCAGCTCTGATTCCCCGCCTTTGATTCCCCCCGTCTGATTCCCAGCCTCTGAATCCCAGTGTCTGATTTCCTGCCTCTGATTCCCCACCTCTGATTCCCCATCTCTGATTCACAGCCTCTGATTCCCCACCTCTGATTCCCCATCTCTGATTCCGCACATCTGATTCCCTGCCTCTGATTCCCCGACTCTGATCCCCACCTCTGATTCCCAACCTCTGATTCCCCACCTCTGATTCCCCACCTCTGTTTCCCAATATCTGATTCCCGGCCTCTGATTCCCCGCCTCTGATTCCCCGCCTCTGATTCCCTGCCTCTGATTCCCCATCTCCGATTCCGCACATCTGATTCCCTGCCTCTGATTCCCCGCCTCTGATTCCCCGCCTCTGATTCCCTGACTCTGATTCCCAACCTCTGATTCCCCACCTCTGATTCCCCATATCTGATTCCCCTCCTCTGATTCCCCAACTCTAATTTCCCGCCTCTGATTCCCCAGCTCTGATTCCCCGTGTTTGATTCCCTGCCTCTGATTCCCTGCCCTGATTCCCCATCTCTGTTTCACCGCCTTTGATTCGCCACCTCTGATTCCCCATATCTGATTCCCTGCCTCTGATTCCCCAACTCAGATTCCCCGCCTCTGATTCCCCAGCTCTAATTCCCCGCCTCTGATTTCCCGTGTTTGATTCCCTGCCTCTGATTCCCCGCCTCTGATTCCCCATCTCTGATTCACCGCCTTTGATTCGCCACCTCTGATTCCACATATCTGATTCCCCACCTCTGTTTCCCCGACTCTGATCCCCACCTCTGATTCCCAACCTCTGATTCCCCACCTCTGAATCCCCATATCTGATTCCCTGCCTCTGATTCCCCGCCTCTGATTCCCTGCCTCTGATTCCCCGCCTCTGATTCCCCAGCTCTGATTCCCCGCCTCTGAATCCCTGCATCTGAATCCCCGTGTCTGATTTCCTGCCTCTGATTCCCCACCTCTGATTCCCCATCTCTGATTCACAGCCTCTGATTCCCCACCTCTGATTCCCCATCTCTGATTCCGCACATCTGATTCCCTGCCTCTGATTCCCCGACTCTGATCCCCACCTCTGATTCCCAACCTCTGATTCCCCACCTCTGATTCACCACCTCTGTTTCCCAATATCTGATTGCCGGCCTCTGATTCCCCGCCTCTGATTCCCCGCCTCTGATTCCCTGCCTCTGATTCCCCATCTCCGATTCCGCACATCTGATTCCCTGCCTCTGATTCCCCGCCTCTGATTCCCCGCCTCTGATTCCCTGCCTCTGATTCCCAACCTCTGATTCCCCACCTCTGATTCCCCATATCTGATTCCCCTCCTCTGATTCCCCAACTCTAATTTCCCGCCTCTGATTCCCCAGCTCTGATTCCCCGTGTTTGATTCCCTGCCTCTGATTCCCTGCCCTGATTCCCCATCTCTGTTTCACCGCCTTTGATTCGCCACCTCTGATTCCCCATATCTGATTCCCTGCCTCTGATTCCCCACCTCTGATTCCCCATCTCTGATTCCGCACATCTGATTCCCTGCCTCTGATTCCCCGACTCTGATCCCCACCTCTGATTCCCAACCTCTGAATCCCCACCTCTGAATCCCCATATCTGATTCCCTGCCTCTGATTCCCCGCCTCTGATTCCCTGCCTCTGATTCCCCGCCTCTGATTCCCCATCTCTGATTCACAGCCTCTGATTCCCCACCTCTGATTCCCCATCTCTGATTCCGCACATCTGATTCCCTGCCTCTGATTCCCCGACTCTGATTCCCCGCCTCTGATTCCCAACCTCTGATTCCCCACCTCTGATTCCCCATATCTGATTCCCCGCCTCTGTTTCCCCGCCTCTGATTCCCCACCTCTGTTTCCCAATATCTGATTCCCGGCCTCTGATTCCCCGCCTCTGATTCCCCGCCTCTGATTCCCCACCTCTGATTCCCCACCTCTGTTTCCCAATATCTGATTCCCGGCCTCTGATTCCCCGCCTGTGATTCCCCATCTCTGATTCACCACCTCTGATTCCCCACCTCTGATTCCCCATATCTAATTCCCCGCCTCTGTTTGCCCGCCTCTGATTCCCCGCCTCTGTTTCCCCATATCTGATTCCCCGCCTCTGAATCCCCAACTCTGATTCCCTGCCTCTGATTCCCCAGCTCTGATTCCCCGCCTTTGATTCCCCCCGTCTGATTCCCAGCCTCTGAATCCCCGTGTCTGATTTCCTGCCTCTGATTCCCCACCTCTGATTCCCCATCTCTGATTCACAGCCTCTGATTCCCCACCTCTGATTCCCCATCCCTGATTCCGCACATCTGATTCCCTGCCTCTGATTCCCCGCCTCTGTTTCCCCATATCTAATTCCCAACCTCTGATGCCCCAACTCTGATTCCCTGCCTCTGATTCCCCGCGTTCTATTCCCTGCCTCTGATTCCCCGCCTGTGATTCCCCATCTCTGATTCACCACCTCTGATTCCCCACCTCTGATTCCCCATATCTAATTCCCCGCCTCTGTTTGCCCGCCTCTGATTCCCCGCCTCTGTTTCCCCATATCTTATTCCCCGCCTCTGAATCCCCAACTCTGATTCCCTGCCTCTGATTTCCCAGCTCTGATTCCCCGCCTTTGATTCCCCCCGTCTGATTCCCAGCCTCTGAATCCCCGTGTCTGATTTCCTGCCTCTGATCCCCACCTCTGATTCCCAACCTCTGATTCCCCACCTCTGAATCCCCATATCTGATTCCCTGCCTCTGATTCCCCGCCTCTGATTCCCTGCCTCTGATTCCCCGCCTCTGATTCCCCAGCTCTGATTCCCCGCCTCTGAATCCCTGCATCTGAATCCCCGTGTCTGATTTCCTGCCTCTGATTCCCCACCTCTGATTCCCCATCTCTGATTCACAGCCTCTGATTCCCCACCTCTGATTCCCCATCTCTGATTCCGCACATCTGATTCCCTGCCTCTGATTCCCCGACTCTGATCCCCACCTCTGATTCCCAACCTCTGATTCCCCACCTCTGATTCCCCACCTCTGTTTCCCAATATCTGATTCCCGGCCTCTGATTCCCCGCCTCTGATTCCCCGCCTCTGATTCCCTGCCTCTGATTCCCCATCTCCGATTCCGCACATCTGATTCCCTGCCTCTGATTCCCCGCCTCTGATTCCCCGCCTCTGATTCCCTGAATCTGATTCCCAACCTCTGATTCCCCACCTCTGATTCCCCATATCTGATTCCCCTCCTCTGATTCCCCAACTCTAATTTCCCGCCTCTGATTCCCCAGCTCTGATTCCCCGTGTTTGATTCCCTGCCTCTGATTCCCTGCCCTGATTCCCCATCTCTGTTTCACCGCCTTTGATTCGCCACCTCTGATTCCCCATATCTGATTCCCTGCCTCTGATTCCCCAACTCAGATTCCCCGCCTCTGATTCCCCAGCTCTAATTCCCCGCCTCTGATTTCCCGTGTTTGATTCCCTGCCTCTGATTCCCCGCCTCTGATTCCCCATCTCTGATTCACCGCCTTTGATTCGCCACCTCTGATTCCACATATCTGATTCCCCACCTCTGTTTCCCCGACTCTGATCCCCACCTCTGATTCCCAACCTCTGATTCCCCACCTCTGAATCCCCATATCTGATTCCCTGCCTCTGATTCCCCGCCTCTGATTCCCTGCCTCTGATTCCCCGCCTCTGATTCCCCAGCTCTGATTCCCCGCCTCTGAATCCCTGCATCTGAATCCCCGTGTCTGATTTCCTGCCTCTGATTCCCCACCTCTGATTCCCCATCTCTGATTCACAGCCTCTGATTCCCCACCTCTGATTCCCCATCTCTGATTCCGCACATCTGATTCCCTGCCTCTGATTCCCCGACTCTGATCCCCACCTCTGATTCCCAACCTCTGATTCCCCACCTCTGATTCACCACCTCTGTTTCCCAATATCTGATTGCCGGCCTCTGATTCCCCGCCTCTGATTCCCCGCCTCTGATTCCCTGCCTCTGATTCCCCATCTCCGATTCCGCACATCTGATTCCCTGCCTCTGATTCCCCGCCTCTGATTCCCCGCCTCTGATTCCCTGCCTCTGATTCCCAACCTCTGATTCCCCACCTCTGATTCCCCATATCTGATTCCCCTCCTCTGATTCCCCAACTCTAATTTCCCGCCTCTGATTCCCCAGCTCTGATTCCCCGTGTTTGATTCCCTGCCTCTGATTCCCTGCCCTGATTCCCCATCTCTGTTTCACCGCCTTTGATTCGCCACCTCTGATTCCCCATATCTGATTCCCTGCCTCTGATTCCCCAACTCAGATTCCCCGCCTCTGATTCCCCAGCTCTAATTCCCCGCCTCTGATTTCCCGTGTTTGATTCCCTGCCTCTGATTCCCCGCCTCTGATTCCCCATCTCTGATTCACCGCCTTTGATTCGCCACCTCTGATTCCACATATCTGATTCCCCACCTCTGTTTCCCCGCCTCTGATTCCCCGCCTCTGATACTCCATATCTCATTTTCCGCCTCTGAATCCCCATCTCTGATTCCCGGACTCTGATTCCCCACCTCTGATTCCCGGCCTCTCATTCCCAGCATCTGATTCCCGGCCTCTGATTCCCGGCCTCTGATTCCCCGCTTCTGATTCTGATTCCCTGCCTCTGATTCCCCATCTCTGATTCCACACATCTGATTCCCTGCCTCTGATTCCCCACCTCTGATTCCCCATATCTGATTTCCCGCCTCTGTTTCCCCGCCTCTGATTCCCCGCCTCTGTTTCCCCATATCTAATTCCCAACCTCTGATGCCCCAACTCTGATTCCCTGCCTCTGATTCGCCGCGTTCTATTCCCTGCCTCTGATTCCCCGCCTGTGATTCCCCATCTCTGATTCACCACCTCTGATTCCCCACCTCTGATTCCCCATATCTAATTCCCCGCCTCTGTTTGCCCGCTCTGATTCCCCGCCTCTGTTTCCCCATATCTGATTCCCCGCCTCTGAATCCCCAACTCTGATTCCCTGCCTCTGATTCCCCAGCTCTGATTCCCCGCCTTTGATTCCCCCCGTCTGATTCCCAGCCTCTGAATCCCCGTGTCTGATTTCCTGCCTCTGATTCCCCACCTCTGATTCCCCATCTCTGATTCACAGCCTCTGATTCCCCACCTCTGATTCCCCATCTCTGATTCCGCACATCTGATTCCCTGCCTCTGATTCCCCGACTCTGATCCCCACCTCTGATTCCCAACCTCTGAATCCCCACCTCTGAATCCCCATATCTGATTCCCTGCCTCTGATTCCCCGCCTCTGATTCCCTGCCTCTGATTCCCCGCCTCTGATTCCCCATCTCTGATTCACAGCCTCTGATTCCCCACCTCTGATTCCCCATCTCTGATTCCGCACATCTGATTCCCTGCCTCTGATTCCCCGACTCTGATTCCCCGCCTCTGATTCCCAACCTCTGATTCCCCACCTCTGATTCCCCATATCTGATTCCCCGCCTCTGTTTCCCCGCCTCTGATTCCCCACCTCTGTTTCCCAATATCTGATTCCCGGCCTCTGATACCCCGCCTCTGATTCCCCGCCTCTGATTCCCCACCTCTGATTCCCCACCTCTGTTTCCCAATATCTGATTCCCGGCCTCTGATTCCCCGCCTCTGATTCCCCGCCTCTGATTCCCTGCCTCTGATTCCCCATCTCCGATTCCGCACATCTGATTCCCTGCCTCTGATTCCCCGCCTCTGATTCCCCGCCTCTGATTCCCTGCCTCTGATTCCCAACCTCTGATTCCCCACCTCTGATTCCCCATATCTGATTCCCCTCCTCTGATTCCCCAACTCTAATTTCCCGCCTCTGATTCCCCAGCTCTGATTCCCCGTGTTTGATTCCCTGCCTCTGATTCCCTGCCCTGATTCCCCATCTCTGTTTCACCGCCTTTGATTCGCCACCTCTGATTCCCCATATCTGATTCCCTGCCTCTGATACCCCAACTCAGATTCCCCGCCTCTGATTCCCCAGCTCTAATTCCCCGCCTCTGATTTCCCGTGTTTGATTCCCTGCCTCTGATTCCCCGCCTCTGATTCCCCATCTCTGATTCACCGCCTTTGATTCGCCACCTCTGATTCCACATATCTGATTCCCCACCTCTGTTTCCCCGACTCTGATCCCCACCTCTGATTCCCAACCTCTGATTCCCCACCTCTGAATCCCCATATCTGATTCCCTGCCTCTGATTCCCCGCCTCTGATTCCCTGCCTCTGATTCCCCGCCTCTGATTCCCCAGCTCTGATTCCCCGCCTCTGAATCCCTGCATCTGAATCCCCGTGTCTGATTTCCTGCCTCTGATTCCCCACCCCTGATTCCCCATCTCTGATTCACAGCCTCTGATTCCCCACCTCTGATTCCCCATCTCTGATTCCGCACATCTGATTCCCTGCCTCTGATTCCCCGACTCTGATCCCCACCTCTGATTCCCAACCTCTGATTCCCCACCTCTGATTCACCACCTCTGTTTCCCAATATCTGATTGCCGGCCTCTGATTCCCCGCCTCTGATTCCCCGCCTCTGATTCCCTGCCTCTGATTCCCCATCTCCGATTCCGCACATCTGATTCCCTGCCTCTGATTCCCCGCCTCTGATTCCCCGCCTCTGATTCCCTGCCTCTGATTCCCAACCTCTGATTCCCCACCTCTGATTCCCCATATCTGATTCCCCTCCTCTGATTCCCCAACTCTAATTTCCCGCCTCTGATTCCCCAGCTCTGATTCCCCGTGTTTGATTCCCTGCCTCTGATTCCCTGCCCTGATTCCCCATCTCTGTTTCACCGCCTTTGATTCGCCACCTCTGATTCCCCATATCTGATTCCCTGCCTCTGATTCCCCAACTCAGATTCCCCGCCTCTGATTCCCCAGCTCTAATTCCCCGCCTCTGATTCCCCATATCTGATTCCCCGCCTCTGTTTCCCCGCCTCTGATTCCCCACCTCTGTTTCCCAATATCTGATTCCCGGCCTCTGATTCCCCGCCTCTGATTCCCCGCCTCTGATTCCCTGCCTCTGATTCCCCATCTCCGATTCCGCACATCTGATTCCCTGCCTCTGATTCCCCGCCTCTGATTCCCCGCCTCTGATTCCCTGCCTCTGATTCCCAACCTCTGATTCCCCACCTCTGATTCCACATATCTGATTCCCCTCCTCTGATTCCCCAACTCTAATTTCCCGCCTCTGATTCCCCAGCTCTGATTCCCCGTGTTTGATTCCCTGCCTCTGATTCCCTGCCCTGATTCCCCATCTCTGTTTCACCGCCTTTGATTCGCCACCTCTGATTCCCCATATCTGATTCCCCGCCTCTGTTTCCCCGCCTCTGATTCCCTGCCTCTGATTCCCAACCTCTGATTCCACACCTCTGATTCCCCATATCTGATTCCCCGCCTCTGTTTCCCCGCCTCTGATTCCCTGCCCCTGTTTCCCCATATCTGATTCCCTGCCTCTGATTCCCCAACTCAGATTCCCCGCCTCTGATTCCCCAGCTCTAATTCCCCGACTCTGATTTCCCGTGTTTGATTCCCTGCCTCTGATTCCCCGCCTCTGATTCCCCATCTCTGATTCACCGCCTTTGATTCGCCACCTCTGATTCCACATATCTGATTCCCCACCTCTGTTTCCCCGCCTCTGATTCCCCGCCTCTGATACTCCATATCTCATTCCCCGCCTCTGAATCCCCATCTCTGATTCCCGGACTCTGATTCCCCACCTCTGATTCCCGGCCTCTCATTCCCAGCATCTGATTCCCGGCCTCTGATTCCCGGCCTCTGATTCCCCGCTTCTGATTCTGATTCCCTGCCTCTGATTCCCCATCTCTGATTCCACACATCTGATTCCCTGCCTCTGATTCCCCACCTCTGATTCCCCATATCTGATTCCCCGCCTCTGATTCCCCATATCTCATTCCCCGCCTCTAAATCCCCATCTCTGATTCCCGGACTCTGATACCCCACCTCTGATTCCCGGCCTCTTATTCCCGGCATCTGATTCCGGCCTCTGATTCCCGGCCTCTGATTCCCTGCTTCTGATACTGATTCCCTGCCTCTGATTCCCCATCTCTGATTCCGCACATCTGATTCCCTGCCTCTGATTCCCCACCTCTGATTCCCCATATCTGATTCCCCGCCTCTGATTCCCCAACTCTGATTCCCCACCTCTGATTCCCCAGCTCTGATTCCCCGCCTCTGATTCCCCGCATCTGATTCCCTGCAACTGATTCCAAGCCTCTGATTCCCTGCCTCTGATTCCCAACCTCTGATTCCCAACCTCTGATTCCACACCTCTGATTCCCCATATCTGATTCCCCGCCTCTGTTTCCCCGCCTCTGATTCCCCGCCTCTGATTCCCCATATCTCATTCCCCGCCTCTGATTCCGCATCTCTGATTCCCGGACTCTGATTCCCCACCTCTGATTCCCGGCCTCTTATTCCCGGCATCTGATTCCGACCTCTGATTCCCGGCCTCTGATTCCCTGCTTCTGATTCTGATTCCCTCCCTCTGATTCCCCATCGCTGATTCCGCACATCTAATTCCCCGCCTCTGTTTGCCCGCCTCTGATTCCCCGCCTCTGTTTCCCCATAGCTGATTCCCCGCCTCCGAATCCCCAACTCTGATTCCCTGCCTCTGATTCCCCAGCTCTGATTTCCCGCCTTTGATTCCCCCCGTCTGATTCCCAGCCTCTGAATCCCCGTGTCTGATTTACTGCCTCTGATTCCCCACCTCTGATTCCCCATCTCTGATTCACAGCCTCTGATTCCCCACCTCTGATTCCACATATCTGATTCCCCACCTCTGTTTCCCCGCCTCTGATTCCCCGCCTCTGATTCTCCATATCTCATTCCCCGCCTCTGAATCCCCATCTCTGATTCCCGGACTCTGATTCCCCACCTCTGATTCCCGGCCTCTTATTCCCAGCATCTGATTCCCGGCCTCTGATTCCCGGCCTCTGATTCCCCGCTTCTGATTCTGATTCCCTGCCTCTGATTCCCCATCTCTGATTCCGCACATCTGATTTTCTGCCTCTGATTCCCCACCTCTGATTCCCCATATCTGATTTCCCGCCTCTGTTTCCCCGCCTCTGATTCCCCGCCTCTGTTTCCCCATATCTAATTCCCAACCTCTGCTGCCCCAACTCTGATTCCCTGCCTCTGATTCCCCGCGTTCTATTCCCTGCCTCTGATTCCCCGCCTGTGATTCCCCATCTCTGATTCACCACCTCTGATTCCCCACCTCTGATTCCCCATATCTAATTCCCCGCCTCTGTTTGCCCGCCTCTGATTCCCCGCCTCTGTTTCCCCATATCTGATTCCCCGCCTCTGAATCCCCAACTCTGATTCCCTGCCTCTGATTCCCCAGCTCTGATTCCCCGCCTTTGATTCCCCCCGTCTGATTCCCAGCCTCTGATTCCCCGTGTCTGATTTCCAGCCTCTGATTCCCCGCCTCTGATTCCCCATCTCTGATTCACAGCCTCTGATTCCCCACCTCTGATTCCCCATCTCTGATTCCGCACATCTGATTCCCTGCCTCTGATTCCCCGACTCTGATCCCCACCTCTGATTCCCCAGCTCTGATTCCCCGCCTCTGATTCCCCAACTCTGATTCCCCGCCTCTGATTCCCCAGCTCTGATTCCCCGCCTCTGATTCCCCGTGTTTGATTCCCTGCCTCTGATTCCCCGCCTCTGATTCCCCATCTCTGATTCAACGCCTTTGATTCGCCACCTCTGATTCCCCATATCTGATTCCTCGCCTCTGTTTCCCCACCTCTGATTCCCCTCCTCTGATTCCCCATATCTCATTCCCCGCCTCTGATTCCCCACCTCTGATTCCCCATATCTGATTCCCCTCCTCTGATTCCCCAACTCTAATTTCCCGCCTCTGATTCCCCAGCTCTGATTCCCCGTGTTTGATTCCCTGCCTCTGATTCCCTGCCCTGATTCCCCATCTCTGTTTCACCGCCTTTGATTCGCCACCTCTGATTCCCCATATCTGATTCCCTGCCTCTGATACCCCAACTCAGATTCCCCGCCTCTGATTCCCCAGCTCTAATTCCCCGCCTCTGATTTCCCGTGTTTGATTCCCTGCCTCTGATTCCCCGCCTCTGATTCCCCATCTCTGATTCACCGCCTTTGATTCGCCACCTCTGATTCCACATATCTGATTCCCCACCTCTGTTTCCCCGACTCTGATCCCCACCTCTGATTCCCAACCTCTGATTCCCCACCTCTGAATCCCCATATCTGATTCCCTGCCTCTGATTCCCCGCCTCTGATTCCCTGCCTCTGATTCCCCGCCTCTGATTCCCCAGCTCTGATTCCCCGCCTCTGAATCCCTGCATCTGAATCCCCGTGTCTGATTTCCTGCCTCTGATTCCCCACCCCTGATTCCCCATCTCTGATTCACAGCCTCTGATTCCCCACCTCTGATTCCCCATCTCTGATTCCGCACATCTGATTCCCTGCCTCTGATTCCCCGACTCTGATCCCCACCTCTGATTCCCAACCTCTGATTCCCCACCTCTGATTCACCACCTCTGTTTCCCAATATCTGATTGCCGGCCTCTGATTCCCCGCCTCTGATTCCCCGCCTCTGATTCCCTGCCTCTGATTCCCCATCTCCGATTCCGCACATCTGATTCCCTGCCTCTGATTCCCCGCCTCTGATTCCCCGCCTCTGATTCCCTGCCTCTGATTCCCAACCTCTGATTCCCCACCTCTGATTCCCCATATCTGATTCCCCTCCTCTGATTCCCCAACTCTAATTTCCCGCCTCTGATTCCCCAGCTCTGATTCCCCGTGTTTGATTCCCTGCCTCTGATTCCCTGCCCTGATTCCCCATCTCTGTTTCACCGCCTTTGATTCGCCACCTCTGATTCCCCATATCTGATTCCCTGCCTCTGATTCCCCAACTCAGATTCCCCGCCTCTGATTCCCCAGCTCTAATTCCCCGCCTCTGATTCCCCATATCTGATTCCCCGCCTCTGTTTCCCCGCCTCTGATTCCCCACCTCTGTTTCCCAATATCTGATTCCCGGCCTCTGATTCCCCGCCTCTGATTCCCCGCCTCTGATTCCCTGCCTCTGATTCCCCATCTCCGATTCCGCACATCTGATTCCCTGCCTCTGATTCCCCGCCTCTGATTCCCCGCCTCTGATTCCCTGCCTCTGATTCCCAACCTCTGATTCCCCACCTCTGATTCCCCATATCTGATTCCCCTCCTCTGATTCCCCAACTCTAATTTCCCGCCTCTGATTCCCCAGCTCTGATTCCCCGTGTTTGATTCCCTGCCTCTGATTCCCTGCCCTGATTCCCCATCTCTGTTTCACCGCCTTTGATTCGCCACCTCTGATTCCCCATATCTGATTCCCCGCCTCTGTTTCCCCGCCTCTGATTCCCTGCCTCTGATTCCCAACCTCTGATTCCACACCTCTGATTCCCCATATCTGATTCCCCGCCTCTGTTTCCCCGCCTCTGATTCCCTGCCCCTGTTTCCCCATATCTGATTCCCTGCCTCTGATTCCCCAACTCAGATTCCCCGCCTCTGATTCCCCAGCTCTAATTCCCCGCCTCTGATTTCCCGTGTTTGATTCCCTGCCTCTGATTCCCCGCCTCTGATTCCCCATCTCTGATTCACCGCCTTTGATTCGCCACCTCTGATTCCACATATCTGATTCCCCACCTCTGTTTCCCCGCCTCTGATTCCCCGCCTCTGATACTCCATATCTCATTCCCCGCCTCTGAATCCCCATCTCTGATTCCCGGACTCTGATTCCCCACCTCTGATTCCCGGCCTCTCATTCCCAGCATCTGATTCCCGGCCTCTGATTCCCGGCCTCTGATTCCCCGCTTCTGATTCTGATTCCCTGCCTCTGATTCCCCATCTCTGATTCCACACATCTGATTCCCTGCCTCTGATTCCCCACCTCTGATTCCCCATATCTGATTCCCCGCCTCTGATTCCCCATATCTCATTCCCCGCCTCTAAATCCCCATCTCTGATTCCCGGACTCTGATACCCCACCTCTGATTCCCGGCCTCTTATTCCCGGCATCTGATTCCGGCCTCTGATTCCCGGCCTCTGATTCCCTGCTTCTGATACTGATTCCCTGCCTCTGATTCCCCATCTCTGATTCCGCACATCTGATTCCCTGCCTCTGATTCCCCACCTCTGATTCCCCATATCTGATTCCCCGCCTCTGATTCCCCAACTCTGATTCCCCACCTCTGATTCCCCAGCTCTGATTCCCCGCCTCTGATTCCCCGCATCTGATTCCCTGCAACTGATTCCAAGCCTCTGATTCCCTGCCTCTGATTCCCAACCTCTGATTCCCAACCTCTGATTCCACACCTCTGATTCCCCATATCTGATTCCCCGCCTCTGTTTCCCCGCCTCTGATTCCCCGCCTCTGATTCCCCATATCTCATTCCCCGCCTCTGATTCCGCATCTCTGATTCCCGGACTCTGATTCCCCACCTCTGATTCCCGGCCTCTTATTCCCGGCATCTGATTCCGGCCTCTGATTCCCGGCCTCTGATTCCCTGCTTCTGATTCTGATTCCCTCCCTCTGATTCCCCATCGCTGATTCCGCACATCTAATTCCCCGCCTCTGTTTGCCCGCCTCTGATTCCCCGCCTCTGTTTCCCCATAGCTGATTCCCCGCCTCCGAATCCCCAACTCTGATTCCCTGCCTCTGATTCCCCAGCTCTGATTTCCCGCCTTTGATTCCCCCCGTCTGATTCCCAGCCTCTGAATCCCCGTGTCTGATTTACTGCCTCTGATTCCCCACCTCTGATTCCCCATCTCTGATTCACAGCCTCTGATTCCCCACCTCTGATTCCACATATCTGATTCCCCACCTCTGTTTCCCCGCCTCTGATTCCCCGCCTCTGATTCTCCATATCTCATTCCCCGCCTCTGAATCCCCATCTCTGATTCCCGGACTCTGATTCCCCACCTCTGATTCCCGGCCTCTTATTCCCAGCATCTGATTCCCGGCCTCTGATTCCCGGCCTCTGATTCCCCGCTTCTGATTCTGATTCCCTGCCTCTGATTCCCCATCTCTGATTCCGCACATCTGATTTTCTGCCTCTGATTCCCCACCTCTGATTCCCCATATCTGATTTCCCGCCTCTGTTTCCCCGCCTCTGATTCCCCGCCTCTGTTTCCCCATATCTAATTCCCAACCTCTGCTGCCCCAACTCTGATTCCCTGCCTCTGATTCCCCGCATTCTATTCCCTGCCTCTGATTCCCCGCCTGTGATTCCCCATCTCTGATTCACCACCTCTGATTCCCCACCTCTGATTCCCCATATCTAATTCCCCGCCTCTGTTTGCCCGCCTCTGATTCCCCGCCTCTGTTTCCCCATATCTGATTCCCCGCCTCTGAATCCCCAACTCTGATTCCCTGCCTCTGATTCCCCAGCTCTGATTCCCCGCCTTTGATTCCCCCCGTCTGATTCCCAGCCTCTGATTCCCCGTGTCTGATTTCCAGCCTCTGATTCCCCGCCTCTGATTCCCCATCTCTGATTCACAGCCTCTGATTCCCCACCTCTGATTCCCCATCTCTGATTCCGCACATCTGATTCCCTGCCTCTGATTCCCCGACTCTGATCCCCACCTCTGATTCCCCAGCTCTGATTCCCCGCCTCTGATTCCCCAACTCTGATTCCCCGCCTCTGATTCCCCAGCTCTGATTCCCCGCCTCTGATTCCCCGTGTTTGATTCCCTGCCTCTGATTCCCCGCCTCTGATTCCCCATCTCTGATTCAACGCCTTTGATTCGCCACCTCTGATTCCCCATATCTGATTCCTCGCCTCTGTTTCCCCACCTCTGATTCCCCTCCTCTGATTCCCCATATCTCATTCCCCGCCTCTGATTCCCCATCTCTGATTCCCGGACTCTGATTCCCCACCTCTGATTCCCGGCCTCTTATTCCCGGCATCTGATTCCGGCCTCTGATTCCCTGCCTCTGATTCCGTGCTTCTGATTCCCCATCTCTGATTCCGCAAATCTAATTCCCTGCCTCTGATTCCCCACCTCTGATTCCCCATATCTGATTCCCCGCCTCTGTTTCCCCGCCTCTGATTCCCCGCCTCTGTTTCCCCATATCTAAGTCCCCGCCTCTGATTCCCCAACTTTGATTCCCCACCGCTGATTCCCCAGCTCTGATTCCCCGCCTCTGATTCCCCGCATCTGATTCCATGCATCTGATTCCCAGCCTCTGATTCCCAGCCTCTGATTCCAAACCTCTGATTCCCCACCTCTGATCCCCATATCTGATTCCCCGCCTCTGTTTCCCCGCCTCTGATTCCCCGCCTCTGTTTCCCCATATCTGATCCCCGCCTCTATTTGCCCGCCTCTGATTCCCCGCCTCTGTTTCCCCATATCTGATTCCCCGCCTCTGAATCCCCAACTCTGATTCCCTGCCTCTAATTTCCCAGCTCTGATTCCCCGCCTCTGATTCCCCGCGTTTGATTACCGGCCTCTGATTCCCCGCCTTTGATTCCCCATCTCTGATTCACAACCTCTGATTCCCCACCTCTGATACCCCATATCTGATTCCCCGCCTCTGTTTCCCCGCCTCTGATTCCCCACCTCTGATTCCCAATATCTGATTCCCCGCCTCTGATTCCCCACCTCTGATTCCCCGCCTCTGATTCGCCAGCTATGATTCCCCGCCTCTTATTCCCCGCGTCTGATTCCCTGCATCTGATTCCCCGCCTCTGATTCCACATCTCTGATTCACCACCTCTGATTCCCCGCGTCTGATTCCCTGCCTCTGATTCCCCATCTCTGATTCCCCATCTCTGATTCCCCAATTCTGATTCCCCTCCTCTGATTCCCCGTGTTTGATTCCCTGCCTCTGATTCCCAGCCTCTGATTCCCCATCTCTGATTCACCGCCTTTGATTCGCCACCTCTGATTCGCCATATCTGATTCCCCGCCTCTGTTTCCCCGCCTCTGATTCCCCGCCTCTGATTCCCCATATCTCATTCCCCGCCTCTGAATCCCCATCTCTGATTCCCGGACTCTGATTCCCCACCTCTGATTCCCGGCCTCTTATTCCCGGCATCTGATTCCGGCCTCTGATTCCCGGCCTCTGATTCCCTGCTTCTGATTCTGATTCCGTGCCTCTGATTCCCCATCTCTGATTCCGCACATCTGATTCCCTGCCTCTGATTACCCCCCTCTGTTTCCCCGCCTCTGATTCCCCGCCTCTGTTTCCCAATATCTAAGTCCCCGCCTCTGATTCCCCAACTCTGATTCCCCACCTCTGATTCCCCAGCTCTGATTCACCGCCTCTGATTCCCCGCATCTGATTCCCTGCATCTGATTCCAAGCCTCTGATTCCCTGCCTCTGATTCCAAACCTCTGATTCCCCACCTCTGATTCCCCATATCTGATTCCCCGCCTCTGTTTCCCCGCCTCTGATTCCCCACCTCTGTTTCCCAATATCTGATTCCCGTCCTCTGATTCCCCGCCTCTGATTCCCCGCCTCTGATTCCCTGCCTCTGATTCACCATCTCCGATTCCGCACATCTGATTCCCTGCCTCTGATTCCCCGCCTCTGATTCCCTGCCTCTGATTCCCAACCTCTGATTCCCCACCTCTGATTCCCCATATCTGATTCCCCGCCTCTGTTTCCCCGCCTCTGATTCCCTGCCTCTGATTCCCAACCTCTGATTCCACACCTCTGATTCCCCATATCTGATTCCACGCCTCTGTTTCCCCGCCTCTGATTCCCTGCCCCTGTTTCCCCATATCTGATTCCCTGCCTCTGATTCCCCAACTCAGATTCCCCGCCTCTGATTCCCCAGCTCTAATTCCCCGCCTCTGATTTCCCATGTTTGATTCCCTGCCTCTGATTCCCCGCCTCTGATTCCCCATCTCTGATTCACCGCCTTTGATTCGCCACCTCTGATTCCACATATCTGATTCCCCACCTCTGTTTCCCCGCCTCTGATTCCCCGCCTCTGATACTCCATATCTCATTCCCCGCCTCTGAATCCCCATCTCTGATTCCCGGACTCTGATTCCCCACCTCTGATTCCCGGCCTCTCATTCCCAGCATCTGATTCCCGGCCTCTGATTCCCGGCCTCTGATTCCCCGCTTCTGATTCTGATTCCCTGCCTCTGATTCCCCATCTCTGATTCCACACATCTGATTCCCTGCCTCTGATTCCCCACCTCTGATTCCCCATATCTGATTCCCCGCCTCTGATTCCCCATATCTCATTCCCCGCCTCTAAATCCCCATCTCTGATTCCCGGACTCTGATACCCCACCTCTGATTCCCGGCCTCTTATTCCCGGCATCTGATTCCGGCCTCTGATTCCCGGCCTCTGATTCCCTGCTTCTGATACTGATTCCCTGCCTCTGATTCCCCATCTCTGATTCCGCACATCTGATTCCCTGCCTCTGATTCCCCACCTCTGATTCCCCATATCTGATTCCCCGCCTCTGATTCCCCAACTCTGATTCCCCACCTCTGATTCCCCAGCTCTGATTCCCCGCCTCTGATTCCCCGCATCTGATTCCCTGCAACTGATTCCAAGCCTCTGATTCCCTGCCTCTGATTCCCAACCTCTGATTCCCAACCTCTGATTCCACACCTCTGATTCCCCATATCTGATTCCCCGCCTCTGTTTCCCCGCCTCTGATTCCCCGCCTCTGATTCCCCATATCTCATTCCCCGCCTCTGATTCCGCATCTCTGATTCCCGGACTCTGATTCCCCACCTCTGATTCCCGGCCTCTTATTCCCGGCATCTGATTCCGGCCTCTGATTCCCGGCCTCTGATTCCCTGCTTCTGATTCTGATTCCCTCCCTCTGATTCCCCATCTCTGATTCCGCACATCTAATTCCCCGCCTCTGTTTGCCCGCCTCTGATTCCCCGCCTCTGTTTCCCCATAGCTGATTCCCCGCCTCCGAATCCCCAACTCTGATTCCCTGCCTCTGATTCCCCAGCTCTGATTTCCCGCCTTTGATTCCCCCCGTCTGATTCCCAGCCTCTGAATCCCCGTGTCTGATTTACTGCCTCTGATTCCCCACCTCTGATTCCCCATCTCTGATTCACAGCCTCTGATTCCCCACCTCTGATTCCACATATCTGATTCCCCACCTCTGTTTCCCCGCCTCTGATTCCCCGCCTCTGATTCTCCATATCTCATTCCCCGCCTCTGAATCCCCATCTCTGATTCCCGGACTCTGATTCCCCACCTCTGATTCCCGGCCTCTTATTCCCAGCATCTGATTCCCGGCCTCTGATTCCCGGCCTCTGATTCCCCGCTTCTGATTCTGATTCCCTGCCTCTGATTCCCCATCTCTGATTCCGCACATCTGATTTTCTGCCTCTGATTCCCCACCTCTGATTCCCCATATCTGATTTCCCGCCTCTGTTTCCCCGCCTCTGATTCCCCGCCTCTGTTTCCCCATATCTAATTCCCAACCTCTGCTGCCCCAACTCTGATTCCCTGCCTCTGATTCCCCGCGTTCTATTCCCTGCCTCTGATTCCCCGCCTGTGATTCCCCATCTCTGATTCACCACCTCTGATTCCCCACCTCTGATTCCCCATATCTAATTCCCCGCCTCTGTTTGCCCGCCTCTGATTCCCCGCCTCTGTTTCCCCATATCTGATTCCCCGCCTCTGAATCCCCAACTCTGATTCCCTGCCTCTGATTCCCCAGCTCTGATTCCCCGCCTTTGATTCCCCCCGTCTGATTCCCAGCCTCTGAGTCCCCGTGTCTGATTTCCAGCCTCTGATTCCCCGCCTCTGATTCCCCATCTCTGATTCACAGCCTCTGATTCCCCACCTCTGATTCCCCATCTCTGATTCCGCACATCTGATTCCCTGCCTCTGATTCCCCGACTCTGATCCCCACCTCTGATTCCCCAGCTCTGATTCCCCGCCTCTGATTCCCCAACTCTGATTCCCCGCCTCTGATTCCCCAGCTCTGATTCCCCGCCTCTGATTCCCCGTGTTTGATTCCCTGCCTCTGATTCCCCGCCTCTGATTCCCCATCTCTGATTCAACGCCTTTGATTCGCCACCTCTGATTCCCCATATCTGATTCCTCGCCTCTGTTTCCCCACCTCTGATTCCCCTCCTCTGATTCCCCATATCTCATTCCCCGCCTCTGATTCCCCATCTCTGATTCCCGGACTCTGATTCCCCACCTCTGATTCCCGGCATCTTATTCCCGGCATCTGATTCCGGCCTCTGATTCCCGGCCTCTGATTCCCTGCTTCTGATTCCCCATCTCTGATTCCGCAAATCTAATTCCCTGCCTCTGATTCCCCACCTCTGATTCCCCATATCTGATTCCCCGCCTCTGTTTCCCCGCCTCTGATTCCCCGCCTCTGTTTCCCCATATCTAAGTCCCCGCCTCTGATTCCCCAACTTTGATTCCCCACCTCTGATTCCCCAGCTCTGATTCCCCGCCTCTGATTCCCCGCATCTGATTCCATGCATCTGATTCCCAGCCTCTGATTCCCAGCCTCTGATTCCCAACCTCTGATTCCCCACCTCTGATCCCCATATCTGATTCCCCGCCTCTGTTTCCCCGCCTCTGATTCCCCGCCTCTGTTTCCCCATATCTGATCCCCGCCTCTATTTGCCCGCCTCTGATTCCCCGCCTCTGTTTCCCCATATCTGATTCCCCGCCTCTGAATCCCCAACTCTGATTCCCTGCCTCTAATTTCCCAGCTCTGATTCCCCGCCTCTGATTCCCCGCGTTTGATTACCGGCCTCTGATTCCCCGCCTTTGATTCCCCATCTCTGATTCACAACCTCTGATTCCCCACCTCTGATACCCCATATCTGATTCCCCGCCTCTGTTTCCCCGCCTCTGATTCCCCACCTCTGATTCCCAATATCTGATTCCCCGCCTCTGATTCCCCACCTCTGATTCCCCGCCTCTGATTCGCCAGCTATGATTCCCCGCCTCTTATTCCCCGCGTCTGATTCCCTGCATCTGATTCCCCGCCTCTGATTCCACATCTCTGATTCACCACCTCTGATTCCCCGCGTCTGATTCCCTGCCTCTGATTCCCCATCTCTGATTCCCCATCTCTGATTCCCCAATTCTGATTCCCCTCCTCTGATTCCCCGTGTTTGATTCCCTGCCTCTGATTCCCAGCCTCTGATTCCGCATCTCTGATTCACCGCCTTTGATTCGCCACCTCTGATTCGCCATATCTGATTCCCCGCCTCTGTTTCCCCGCCTCTGATTCCCCGCCTCTGATTCCCCATATCTCATTCCCCGCCTCTGAATCCCCATCTCTGATTCCCGGACTCTGATTCCCCACCTCTGATTCCCGGCCTCTTATTCCCGGCATCTGATTCCGGCCTCTGATTCCCGGCCTCTGATTCCCTGCTTCTGATTCTGATTCCGTGCCTCTGATTCCCCATCTCTGATTCCGCACATCTGATTCCCTGCCTCTGATTACCCCCCTCTGTTTCCCCGCCTCTGATTCCCCGCCTCTGTTTCCCAATATCTAAGTCCCCGCCTCTGATTCCCCAACTCTGATTCCCCACCTCTGATTCCCCAGCTCTGATTCACCGCCTCTGATTCCCCGCATCTGATTCCCTGCATCTGATTCCAAGCCTCTGATTCCCTGCCTCTGATTCCAAACCTCTGATTCCCCACCTCTGATTCCCCATATCTGATTCCCCGCCTCTGTTTCCCCGCCTCTGATTCCCCACCTCTGTTTCCCAATATCTGATTCCCGTCCTCTGATTCCCCGCCTCTGATTCCCCGCCTCTGATTCCCTGCCTCTGATTCACCATCTCCGATTCCGCACATCTGATTCCCTGCCTCTGATTCCCCGCCTCTGATTCCCTGCCTCTGATTCCCAACCTCTGATTCCCCACCTCTGATTCCCCATATCTGATTCCCCGCCTCTGTTTCCCCGCCTCTGATTCCTCTCCTCTGATTCCCCAACTCTAATTTCCCGCCTCTGATTCACCAGCTCTGATTCCCCGTGTTTGATTCCCTGCCTCTGATTCCCTGCCCTGATTCCCCATCTCTGTTTCATCGCCTTTGATTCGCCACCTCTGATTCCCCATATCTGATTCCCCGCCTCTGTTTCCCCGCCTCTGATTCCCTGCCTCTGATTCCCAACCTCTGATTCCACACCTCTGATTCCCCATATCTGATTCCCCGCCTCTGTTACCCCGCCTCTGATTCCCTGCCCCTGTTTCCCCGCCTCTGATTCCCTGCCTCTGATTCCCCAACTCAGATTCCCCGCCTCTGATTCCCCAGCTCTAATTCCCCGCCTCTGATTTCCCGTGTTTGATTCCCTGCCTCTGATTCCCCGCCTCTGATTCCCCATCTCTGATTCACCGCCTTTGATTCGCCACCTCTGATTCCACATATCTGATTCCCCACCTCTGTTTCCCCGCCTCTGATTCCCCGCCTCTGATTCTCCATATCTCATTCCCCGCCTCTGAATCCCCATCTCTGATTCCCGGACTCTGATTCCCCACCTCTGATTCCCGGCCTCTCATTCCCAGCATCTGATTCCCGGCCTCTGATTCCCGGCCTCTGATTCCCCGCTTCTGATTCTGATTCCCTGCCTCTGATTCCCCATCTCTGATTCCGCACATCTGATTCCCTGCCTCTGATTCCCCACCTCTGATTCCCCATATCTGATTTCCCGCCTCTGTTTCCCCGCCTCTGATTCCCCGCCTCTGTTTCCCCATATCTAATTCCCAACCTCTGATGCCCCAACTCTGATTCCCTGCCTCTGATTCGCCGCGTTCTATTCCCTGCCTCTGATTCCCCGCCTGTGATTCCCCATCTCTGATTCACCACCTCTGATTCCCCACCTCTGATTCCCCATATCTAATTCCCCGCCTCTGTTTGCCCGCCTCTGAATCCCCGCCTCTGTTTCCCCATATCTGATTCCCCGCCTCTGAATCCCCAACTCTGATTCCCTGCCTCTGATTCCCCAGCTCTGATTCCCCGCCTTTGATTCCCCCCGTCTGATTCCCAGCCTCTGAATCCCAGTGTCTGATTTCCTGCCTCTGATTCCCCACCTCTGATTCCCCATCTCTGATTCACAGCCTCTGATTCCCCACCTCTGATTCCCCATCTCTGATTCCGCACATCTGATTCCCTGCCTCTGATTCCCCGCCTCTGTTTCCCCATATCTAATTCCCAACCTCTGATGCCCCAACTCTGATTCCCTGCCTATGATTCCCCGCCTTCTATTCCCTGCCTCTGATTCCCCGCCTGTGATTCCCCATCTCTGATTCACCACCTCTGATTCCCCACCTCTGATTCCCCATATCTAATTCCCCGCCTCTGTTTGCCCGCCTCTGATTCCCCGCCTCTGTTTCCCCATATCTGATTCCCCGCCTCTGAATCCCCAACTCTGATTCCCTGCCTCTGATTCCCCAGCTCTGATTCCCCGCCTTTGATTCCCCCCGTCTGATTCCCAGCCTCTGAATCCCCGTGTCTGATTTCCTGCCTCTGATTCCCCACCTCTGATTCCCCATCTCTGATTCACAGCCTCTGATTCCCCACCTCTGATTCCCCATCTCTGATTCCGCACATCTGATTCCCTGCCTCTGATTCCCCGACTCTGATCCCCACCTCTGAATCCCAACCTCTGATTCCCCACCTCTGAATCCCCATATCTGATTCCCTGCCTCTGATTCCCCACCTCTGATTCCCCATATCTGATTTCCCGCCTCTGTTTCCCCGCCTCTGATTCCCTGCCTCTGTTTCCCCATATCTAATTCCCAACCTCTGATGCCCCAACTCTGATTCCCTGCCTCTGATTCGCCGCGTTCTATTCCCTGCCTCTGATTCCCCGCCTGTGATTCCCCATCTCTGATTCACCACCTCTGATTCCCCACCTCTGATTCCCCATATCTAATTCCCCGCCTCTGTTTGCCCGCCTCTGATTCCCCGCCTCTGTTTCCCCATATCTGATTCCCCGCCTCTGAATCCCCAACTCTGATTCCCTGCCTCTGATTCCCCAGCTCTGATTCCCCGCCTTTGATTCCCCCCGTCTGATTCCCAGCCTCTGAATCCCCGTGTCTGATTTCCTGCCTCTGATTCCCCACCTCTGATTCCCCATCTCTGATTCACAGCCTCTGATTCCCCACCTCTGATTCCCCATCCCTGATTCCGCACATCTGATTCCCTGCCTCTGATTCCCCGCCTCTGTTTCCCCATATCTAATTCCCAACCTCTGATGCCCCAACTCTGATTCCCTGCCTCTGATTCCCCGCGTTCTATTCCCTGCCTCTGATTCCCCGCCTGTGATTCCCCATCTCTGATTCACCACCTCTGATTCCCCACCTCTGATTCCCCATATCTAATTCCCCGCCTCTGTTTGCCCGCCTCTGATTCCCCGCCTCTGTTTCCCCATATCTGATTCCCCGCCTCTGAATCCCCAACTCTGATTCCCTGCCTCTGATTCCCCACCTCTGATTCCCCATCTCTGATTCACAGCCTCTGATTCCCCACCTCTGATTCCCCATCTCTGATTCCGCACATCTGATTCCCTGCCTCTGATTCCCCGACTCTGATCCCCACCTCTGATTCCCAACCTCTGATTCCCCACCTCTGATTCCCCACCTCTGTTTCCCAATATCTGATTCCCGGCCTCTGATTCCCCGCCTCTGATTCCCCGCCTCTGATTCCCTGCCTCTGATTCCCCATCTCCGATTCCGCACATCTGATTCCCTGCCTCTGATTCCCCGCCTCTGATTCCCCGCCTCTGATTCCCTGCCTCTGATTCCCAACCTCTGATTCCCCACCTCTGATTCCCCATATCTGATTCCCCTCCTCTGATTCCCCAACTCTAATTTCCCGCCTCTGATTCCCCAGCTCTGATTCCCCGTGTTTGATTCCCTGCCTCTGATTCCCTGCCCTGATTCCCCATCTCTGTTTCACCGCCTTTGATTCGCCACCTCTGATTCCCCATATCTGATTCCCTGCCTCTGATTCCCCAACTCAGATTCCCCGCCTCTGATTCCCCAGCTCTAATTCCCCGCCTCTGATTTCCCGTGTTTGATTCCCTGCCTCTGATTCCCCGCCTCTGATTCCCCATCTCTGATTCACCGCCTTTGATTCGCCACCTCTGATTCCACATATCTGATTCCCCACCTCTGTTTCCCCGACTCTGATCCCCACCTCTGATTCCCAACCTCTGATTCCCCACCTCTGAATCCCCATATCTGATTCCCTGCCTCTGATTCCCCGCCTCTGATTCCCTGCCTCTGATTCCCCGCCTCTGATTCCCCAGCTCTGATTCCCCGCCTCTGAATCCCTGCATCTGAATCCCCGTGTCTGATTTCCTGCCTCTGATTCCCCACCTCTGATTCCCCATCTCTGATTCACAGCCTCTGATTCCCCACCTCTGATTCCCCATCTCTGATTCCGCACATCTGATTCCCTGCCTCTGATTCCCCGACTCTGATCCCCACCTCTGATTCCCAACCTCTGATTCCCCACCTCTGATTCACCACCTCTGTTTCCCAATATCTGATTGCCGGCCTCTGATTCCCCGCCTCTGATTCCCCGCCTCTGATTCCCTGCCTCTGATTCCCCATCTCCGATTCCGCACATCTGATTCCCTGCCTCTGTTTCCCCGCCTCTGATTCCCCGCCTCTGATTCCCTGCCTCTGATTCCCAACCTCTGATTCCCCACCTCTGATTCCCCATATCTGATTCCCCTCCTCTGATTCCCCAACTCTAATTTCCCGCCTCTGATTCCCCAGCTCTGATTCCCCGTGTTTGATTCCCTGCCTCTGATTCCCTGCCCTGATTCCCCATCTCTGTTTCACCGCCTTTGATTCGCCACCTCTGATTCCCCATATCTGATTCCCTGCCTCTGATTCCCCAACTCAGATTCCCCGCCTCTGATTCCCCAGCTCTAATTCCCCGCCTCTGATTTCCCGTGTTTGATTCCCTGCCTCTGATTCCCCGCCTCTGATTCCCCATCTCTGATTCACCGCCTTTGATTCGCCACCTCTGATTCCACATATCTGATTCCCCACCTCTGTTTCCCCGCCTCTGATTCCCCGCCTCTGATACTCCATATCTCATTTTCCGCCTCTGAATCCCCATCTCTGATTCCCGGACTCTGATTCCCCACCTCTGATTCCCGGCCTCTCATTCCCAGCATCTGATTCCCGGCCTCTGATTCCCGGCCTCTGATTCCCCGCTTCTGATTCTGATTCCCTGCCTCTGATTCCCCATCTCTGATTCCACACATCTGATTCCCTGCCTCTGATTCCCCACCTCTGATTCCCCATATCTGATTTCCCGCCTCTGTTTCCCCGCCTCTGATTCCCCGCCTCTGTTTCCCCATATCTAATTCCCAACCTCTGATGCCCCAACTCTGATTCCCTGCCCATGATTCGCCGCGTTCTATTCCCTGCCTCTGATTCCCCGCCTGTGATTCCCCATCTCTGATTCACCACCTCTGATTCCCCACCTCTGATTCCCCATATCTAATTCCCCGCCTCTGTTTGCCCGCCTCTGATTCCCCGCCTCTGTTTCCCCATATCTGATTCCCCGCCTCTGAATCCCCAACTCTGATTCCCTGCCTCTGATTCCCCAGCTCTGATTCCCCGCCTTTGATTCCCCCCGTCTGATTCCCAGCCTCTGAATCCCCGTGTCTGATTTCCTGCCTCTGATTCCCCACCTCTGATTCCCCATCTCTGATTCACAGCCTCTGATTCCCCACCTCTGATTCCCCATCTCTGATTCCGCACATCTGATTCCCTGCCTCTGATTCCCCGACTCTGATCCCCACCTCTGATTCCCAACCTCTGAATCCCCACCTCTGAATCCCCATATCTGATTCCCTGCCTCTGATTCCCCGCCTCTGATTCCCTGCCTCTGATTCCCCGCCTCTGATTCCCCATCTCTGATTCACAGCCTCTGATTCCCCACCTCTGATTCCCCATCTCTGATTCCGCACATCTGATTCCCTGCCTCTGATTCCCCGACTCTGATTCCCCGCCTCTGATTCCCAACCTCTGATTCCCCACCTCTGATTCCCCATATCTGATTCCCCGCCTCTGTTTCCCCGCCTCTGATTCCCCACCTCTGTTTCCCAATATCTGATTCCCGGCCTCTGATTCCCCGCCTCTGATTCCCCGCCTCTGATTCCCCACCTCTGATTCCCCACCTCTGTTTCCCAATATCTGATTCCCGGCCTCTGATTCCCCGCCTCTGATTCCCCGCCTCTGATTCCCTGCCTCTGATTCCCCATCTCCGATTCCGCACATCTGATTCCCTGCATCTGATTCCCCGCCTCTGATTCCCCGCCTCTGATTCCCTGCCTCTGATTCCCAACCTCTGATTCCCCACCTCTGATTCCCCATATCTGATTCCCCTCCTCTGATTCCCCAACTCTAATTTCCCGCCTCTGATTCCCCAGCTCTGATTCCCCGTGTTTGATTCCCTGCCTCTGATTCCCTGCCCTGATTCCCCATCTCTGTTTCACCGCCTTTGATTCGCCACCTCTGATTCCCCATATCTGATTCCCTGCCTCTGATTCCCCAACTCAGATTCCCCGCCTCTGATTCCCCAGCTCTAATTCCCCGCCTCTGATTTCCCGTGTTTGATTCCCTGCCTCTGATTCCCCGCCTCTGATTCCCCATCTCTGATTCACCGCCTTTGATTCGCCACCTCTGATTCCACATATCTGATTCCCCACCTCTGTTTCCCCGACTCTGATCCCCACCTCTGATTCCCAACCTCTGATTCCCCACCTCTGAATCCCCATATCTGATTCCCTGCCTCTGATTCCCCGCCTCTGATTCCCTGCCTCTGATTCCCCGCCTCTGATTCCCCAGCTCTGATTCCCCGCCTCTGAATCCCTGCATCTGAATCCCCGTGTCTGATTTCCTGCCTCTGATTCCCCACCTCTGATTCCCCATCTCTGATTCACAGCCTCTGATTCCCCACCTCTGATTCCCCATCTCTGATTCGGCACATCTGATTCCCTGCCTCTGATTCCCCGACTCTGATCCCCACCTCTGATTCCCAACCTCTGATTCCCCACCTCTGATTCACCACCTCTGTTTCCCAATATCTGATTGCCGGCCTCTGATTCCCCGCCTCTGATTCCCCGCCTCTGATTCCCTGCCTCTGATTCCCCATCTCCGATTCCGCACATCTGATTCCCTGCCTCTGATTCCCCGCCTCTGATTCCCCGCCTCTGATTCCCTGCCTCTGATTCCCAACCTCTGATTCCCCACCTCTGATTCCCCATATCTGATTCCCCTCCTCTGATTCCCCAACTCTAATTTCCCGCCTCTGATTCCCCAGCTCTGATTCCCCGTGTTTGATTCCCTGCCTCTTATTCCCTGCCCTGATTCCCCATCTCTGTTTCACCGCCTTTGATTCGCCACCTCTGATTCCCCATATCTGATTCCCTGCCTCTGATTCCCCAACTCAGATTCCCCGCCTCTGATTCCCCAGCTCTAATTCCCCGCCTCTGATTTCCCGTGTTTGATTCCCTGCCTCTGATTCCCCGCCTCTGATTCCCCATCTCTGATTCACCGCCTTTGATTCGCCACCTCTGATTCCACATATCTGATTCCCCACCTCTGTTTCCCCGCCTCTGATTCCCCGCCTCTGATACTCCATATCTCATTTTCCGCCTCTGAATCCCCATCTCTGATTCCCGGACTCTGATTCCCCACCTCTGATTCCCGGCCTCTCATTCCCAGCATCTGATTCCCGGCCTCTGATTCCCGGCCTCTGATTCCCCGCTTCTGATTCTGATTCCCTGCCTCTGATTCCCCATCTCTGATTCCACACATCTGATTCCCTGCCTCTGATTCCCCACCTCTGATTCCCCATATCTGATTTCCCGCCTCTGTTTCCCCGCCTCTGATTCCCCGCCTCTGTTTCCCCATATCTATTTCCCAACCTCTGATGCCCCAACTCTGATTCCCTGCCTCTGATTCGCCGCGTTCTATTCCCTGCCTCTGATTCCCCGCCTGTGATTCCCCATCTCTGATTCACCACCTCTGATTCCCCACCTCTGATTCCCCATATCTAATTCCCCGCCTCTGTTTGCCCGCCTCTGATTCCCCGCCTCTGTTTCCCCATATCTGATTTCCCGCCTCTGAATCCCCAACTCTGATTCCCTGCCTCTGATTCCCCAGCTCTGATTCCCCGCCTTTGATTCCCCCCGTCTGATTCCCAGCCTCTGAATCCCCGTGTCTGATTTCCTGCCTCTGATTCCCCACCTCTGATTCCCCATCTCTGATTCACAGCCTCTGATTCCCCACCTCTGATTCCCCATCTCTGATTCCGCACATCTGATTCCCTGCCTCTGATTCCCCGACTCTGATCCCCACCTCTGATTCCCAACCTCTGATTCCCCACCTCTGAATCCCCATATCTGATTCCCTGCCTCTGATTCCCCGCCTCTGATTCCCTGCCTCTGATTCCCCGCCTCTGATTCCCCATCTCTGATTCACAGCCTCTGATTCCCCACCTCTGATTCCCCATCTCTGATTCCGCACATCTGATTCCCTGCCTCTGATTCCCCGACTCTGATTCCCCGCCTCTGATTCCCAACCTCTGATTCCCCACCTCTGATTCCCCATATCTGATTCCCCGCCTCTGTTTCCCCGCCTCTGATTCCCCACCTCTGTTTCCCAATATCTGATTCCCGGCCTCTGATTCCCCGCCTCTGATACCCCGCCTCTGATTCCCTGCCTCTGATTCCCCATCTCCGATTCCGCACATCTGATTCCCTGCCTCTGATTCCCCGCCTCTGATTCCCCGCCTCTGATTCCCTGCCTCTGATTCCCACCCTCTGATTCCCCACCTCTGATTCCCCATATCTGATTCCCCTCCTCTGATTCCCCAACTCTAATTTCCCGCCTCTGATTCCCCAGCTCTGATTCCCCGTGTTTGATTCCCTGCCTCTGATTCCCTGCCCTGATTCCCCATCTCTGTTTCACCGCCTTTGATTCGCCACCTCTGATTCCCCATATCTGATTCCCTGCCTCTGATTCCCCGCGTTCTATTCCCTGCCTCTGATTCCCCGCCTGTGATTCCCCATCTCTGATTCACCACCTCTGATTCCCCACCTCTGATTCCCCATATCTAATTCCCCGCCTCTGTTTGCCCGCCTCTGATTCCCCGCCTCTGTTTCCCCATATCTGATTCCCCGCCTCTGAATCCCCAACTCTGATTCCCTGCCTCTGATTCCCCAGCTCTGATTCCCCGCCTTTGATTCCCCCCGTCTGATTCCCAGCCTCTGAATCCCCGTGTCTGATTTCCTGCCTCTGATCCCCACCTCTGATTCCCAACCTCTGATTCCCCACCTCTGAATCCCCATATCTGATTCCCTGCCTCTGATTCCCCGCCTCTGATTCCCTGCCTCTGATTCCCCGCCTCTGATTCCCCAGCTCTGATTCCCCGCCTCTGAATCCCTGCATCTGAATCCCCGTGTCTGATTTCCTGCCTCTGATTCCCCACCTCTGATTCCCCATCTCTGATTCACAGCCTCTGATTCCCCACCTCTGATTCCCCATCTCTGATTCCGCACATCTGATTCCCTGCCTCTGATTCCCCGACTCTGATCCCCACCTCTGATTCCCAACCTCTGATTCCCCACCTCTGATTCCCCACCTCTGTTTCCCAATATCTGATTCCCGGCCTCTGATTCCCCGCCTCTGATTCCCCGCCTCTGATTCCCTGCCTCTGATTCCCCATCTCCGATTCCGCACATCTGATTCCCTGCCTCTGATTCCCCGCCTCTGATTCCCCGCCTCTGATTCCCTGCCTCTGATTCCCAACCTCTGATTCCCCACCTCTGATTCCCCATATCTGATTCCCCTCCTCTGATTCCCCAACTCTAATTTCCCGCCTCTGATTCCCCAGCTCTGATTCCCCGTGTTTGATTCCCTGCCTCTGATTCCCTGCCCGGATTCCCCATCTCTGTTTCACCGCCTTTGATTCGCCACCTCTGATTCCCCATATCTGATTCCCTGCCTCTGATTCCCCAACTCAGATTCCCCGCCTCTGATTCCCCAGCTCTAATTCCCCGCCTCTGATTTCCCGTGTTTGATTCCCTGCCTCTGATTCCCCGCCTCTGATTCCCCATCTCTGATTCACCGCCTTTGATTCGCCACCTCTGATTCCACATATCTGATTCCCCACCTCTGTTTCCCCGACTCTGATCCCCACCTCTGATTCCCAACCTCTGATTCCCCACCTCTGAATCCCCATATCTGATTCCCTGCCTCTGATTCCCCGCCTCTGATTCCCTGCCTCTGATTCCCCGCCTCTGATTCCCCAGCTCTGATTCCCCGCCTCTGAATCCCTGCATCTGAATCCCCGTGTCTGATTTCCTGCCTCTGATTCCCCACCTCTGATTCCCCATCTCTGATTCACAGCCTCTGATTCCCCACCTCTGATTCCCCATCTCTGATTCCGCACATCTGATTCCCTGCCTCTGATTCCCCGACTCTGATCCCCACCTCTGATTCCCAACCTCTGATTCCCCACCTCTGATTCACCACCTCTGTTTCCCAATATCTGATTGCCGGCCTCTGATTCCCCGCCTCTGATTCCCCGCCTCTGATTCCCTGCCTCTGATTCCCCATCTCCGATTCCGCACATCTGATTCCCTGCCTCTGATTCCCCGCCTCTGATTCCCCGCCTCTGATTCCCTGCCTCTGATTCCCAACCTCTGATTCCCCACCTCTGATTCCCCATATCTGATTCCCCTCCTCTGATTCCCCAACTCTAATTTCCCGCCTCTGATTCCCCAGCTCTGATTCCCCGTGTTTGATTCCCTGCCTCTGATTCCCTGCCCTGATTCCCCATCTCTGTTTCACCGCCTTTGATTCGCCACCTCTGATTCCCCATATCTGATTCCCTGCCTCTGATTCCCCAACTCAGATTCCCCGCCTCTGATTCCCCAGCTCTAATTCCCCGCCTCTGATTTCCCGTGTTTGATTCCCTGCCTCTGATTCCCCGCCTCTGATTCCCCATCTCTGATTCACCGCCTTTGATTCGCCACCTCTGATTCCACATATCTGATTCCCCACCTCTGTTTCCCCGCCTCTGATTCCCCGCCTCTGATACTCCATATCTCATTTTCCGCCTCTGAATCCCCATCTCTGATTCCCGGACTCTGATTCCCCACCTCTGATTCCCGGCCTCTCATTCCCAGCATCTGATTCCCGGCCTCTGATTCCCGGCCTCTGATTCCCCGCTTCTGATTCTGATTCCCTGCCTCTGATTCCCCATCTCTGATTCCACACATCTGATTCCCTGCCTCTGATTCCCCACCTCTGATTCCCTGCCTCTGATTCCCTGCCTCTGATTCCCTGCCTCTGATTCCCTGCCTCCGATTCCCAACCTCTGATTCCCCACCTCTGAGTCCCCATATCTGTTTCCCCGCCTCTGTTTCCCCGCCTCTGATTCCCCGCCTCTGATTCCCAGGCTCTGATTCTCCGCCTCTGATTCCCCGCCTCTGGTTCCCCGCCTCTGATTCGCTGCCTCTGATTCCCCATCTCTGATTCCGCACATCTGATTCCCTGCCTCTGATTCCCCGCCTCTGACTCCCCGCCTCTGATTCCCTGCCTCTGTTTCCCAACCTCTGATCCCCACCTCTGATTCCCCATATCTGATTCCCCACCTCTGTTTCCCTGCCTCTGATTCCCCACCTCTGTTTCCCCATATCTGATATCCCGCCTCTGATTCCCCAACTCTGATACCCCGCCTCTGATTCCCCAGCTCTGATTCCCCACCTCTGATTCCCCGTGTTTGATTCCCTGCCTCCGATTCCCCGCCTCTGATTCACCATCTCTGATTCACCGCCTTTCATTCGCCACCTCTGATTCCCCATATCAGATTCCCCGCCTCTGTTTCCCCGCCTCTGATTCCCCGCCTCTGTTTCCCCATATCTGATTCCCCACCTCTGATTCCCCATATCTGATTCCCCGCCTCTCTTTCCCCACCTCTGATTCCCCACCTCTGTTTCCCCGACTCTGATCCCCACCTCTGATTCCCAACCTCTGATTCCCCACCTCTGAATCCCCATATCTGATTCCCTGCCTCTGATTCCCCGCCTCTGATTCCCTGCCTCTGATTCCCCGCCTCTGATTCCCCAGCTCTGATTCCCCGCCTCTGAATCCCTGCATCTGAATCCCCGTGTCTGATTTCCTGCCTCTGATTCCCCACCTCTGATTCCCCATCTCTGATTCACAGCCTCTGATTCCCCACCTCTGATTCCCCATCTCTGATTCCGCACATCTGATTCCCTGCCTCTGATTCCCCGACTCTGATCCCCACCTCTGATTCCCAACCTCTGATTCCCCACCTCTGATTCACCACCTCTGTTTCCCAATATCTGATTGCCGGCCTCTGATTCCCCGCCTCTGATTCCCCGCCTCTGATTCCCTGCCTCTGATTCCCCATCTCCGATTCCGCACATCTGATTCCCAGCCTCTGATTCCCCGCCTCTGATTCCCCGCCTCTGATTCCCTGCCTCTGATTCCCAACCTCTGATTCCCCACCTCTGATTCCCCATATCTGATTCCCCTCCTCTGATTCCCCAACTCTAATTTCCCGCCTCTGATTCCCCAGCTCTGATTCCCCGTGTTTGATTCCCTGCCTCTGATTCCCTGCCCTGATTCCCCATCTCTGTTTCACCGCCTTTGATTCGCCACCTCTGATTCCCCATATCTGATTCCCTGCCTCTGATTCCCCAACTCAGATTCCCCGCCTCTGATTCCCCAGCTCTAATTCCCCGCCTCTGATTTCCCGTGTTTGATTCCCTGCCTCTGATTCCCCGCCTCTGATTCCCCATCTCTGATTCACCGCCTTTGATTCGCCACCTCTGATTCCACATATCTGATTCCCCACCTCTGTTTCCCCGCCTCTGATTCCCCGCCTCTGATACTCCATATCTCATTTTCCGCCTCTGAATCCCCATCTCTGATTCCCGGACTCTGATTCCCCACCTCTGATTCCCGGCCTCTCATTCCCAGCATCTGATTCCCGGCCTCTGATTCCCGGCCTCTGATTCCCCGCTTCTGATTCTGATTCCCTGCCTCTGATTCCCCATCTCTGATTCCACACATCTGATTCCCTGCCTCTGATTCCCCACCTCTGATTCCCTGCCTCTGATTCCCTGCCTCTGATTCCCTGCCTCTGATTCCCTGCCTCCGATTCCCAACCTCTGATTCCCCACCTCTGAGTCCCCATATCTGTTTCCCCGCCTCTGTTTCCCCGCCTCTGATTCCCCGCCTCTGATTCCCAGGCTCTGATTCTCCGCCTCTGATTCCCCGCCTCTGGTTCCCCGCCTCTGATTCGCTGCCTCTGATTCCCCATCTCTGATTCCGCACATCTGATTCCCTGCCTCTGATTCCCCGCCTCTGACTCCCCGCCTCTGATTCCCTGCCTCTGTTTCCCAACCTCTGATCCCCACCTCTGATTCCCCATATCTGATTCCCCACCTCTGTTTCCCTGCCTCTGATTCCCCACCTCTGTTTCCCCATATCTGATATCCCGCCTCTGATTCCCCAACTCTGATACCCCGCCTCTGATTCCCCAGCTCTGATTCCCCACCTCTGATTCCCCGTGTTTGATTCCCTGCCTCCGATTCCCCGCCTCTGATTCACCATCTCTGATTCACCGCCTTTCATTCGCCACCTCTGATTCCCCATATCAGATTCCCCGCCTCTGTTTCCCCGCCTCTGATTCCCCGCCTCTGTTTCCCCATATCTGATTCCCCACCTCTGATTCCCCATATCTGATTCCCCGCCTCTCTTTCCGCGCCTCTGATTCCCCGCCTCTGATTCCCCATATCTGATTCCCCGCCTCTGATTCCCCAACTCTGATTCCCCACCTCTGATTCCCCAGCTCTGTTTCCCCACCTCTGATTCCCCGCCTCTGTTTCCCCATATCTAATTCCCCGCCTCTCATTCCCAAACTCTGATTCCCCGACTCTGATTCCCCAGCTCTGATTCCCCGCCTCTGATTCCCCACATCTGATTCCCTGCCTCTGATTCCCTGCCTCCGATTCCCTGCCTCTGATTCCCAACCTCTGATTCCCCACCTCTGAATCCCCATATCTGATTCCCTGCCTCTGATTCCCCGCCTCTGATTCCCCAGCTCTGATTTCCCGCCTCTGAATCCCCAACTCTGATTCCCTGCCTCTAATTCCCCAGCTCTGATACCCCGCCTCTGATTCCCCAGCTCTGATTCCCTTCCTCTGATTTCCCGCCTCTGATTCCCCATCTCTGATTCACAACCTCTGATTCCCCACCTCTGATTCCCCATATCTGATTCCCCGCCTCTGTTTGCCCGCCTCTAATTCCCCGCCTCTGTTTCCCCATATCTGATTCTCCGCCTCTGAATCCCCGCCTCTGGTTCCCCGCCTCTGATTCGCTGCCTCTGATTCCCCATCTCTGATTCCGCACATCTGATACCCTGCCTCTGATTCCCCGCCTCTGACTCCCCATCTCTGATTCCCCGCCTCTGAATCCCCGTGTCTGATACACAGCCTCTGATACCCCGCCCCTGATTCCCCACCTCTGATTCCCCATATCTGATACCCCACCTCTGTTTCTGTGCCTCTGATTCCCCGCCTCTGATTCCCCGCCTCTCTTTCCCCAACTCTGATACCCAGCCTCTGATTCCCCAGCTCTGATTCCCCACCTCTGATTCCCCGTGTTTGATTCCCTGCCTCTGATTCCCCGCCTCTGATTCCCCATCTCTGATTCACCGCCTTTCATTCGCCACCTCTGATTCCCCATATCAGATTCCCAGCCTCTGTTTCCCCGCCTCTGATTCCCCGCCTCTGTTTCCCCATATCTGATTCCCCACCTCTGATTCCCCATATCTGATTCCCCGCCTCTCTTTCCGCGCCTCTGATTCCCTGCCTCTGATTCCCCATATCTGATTCCCCACCTCTGATTCCCCAACTCTGATTCCACACCTCTGATTCCCCAGCTCTGTTTCCCCACCTCTGATTCCCCGCCTCTGTTTCCCCATATCTAATTCCCCGCCTCTGATTCCCAAACTCTGATTCCCCGACTCTGATTCCCCAGCTCTGATTCCCCACCTCTGAATCCCCATATCTGATTCCCTGCCTCTGATTCCCCGCCTCTGATTCCCTGCCTCTGATTCCCCGCCTCTGATTCCCCAGCTCTGATTTCCCGCCTCTGAATCCCCAACTCTGATTCCCTGCCTCTGATTCCCCAGCTCTGATTCCCCGCCTCTGATTCCCCAGCTCTGATTCCCTGCCTCTGATTTCCCGCCTGTGATTCCCCATCTCTGATTCACAACCTCTGATTCCCCACCTCTGAATCCCCATATCTGATTCCCCGCCTCTGTTTGCCCGCCTCTAATTCCCCGCCTCTGTTTCCCCATATCTGATTCCCCGCCTCTGAATCCCCGCCTCTGGTTCCCCGCCTCTGATTCGCTGCCTCTGATTCCCCATCTCTGATTCCGCACATCTGATTCCCTGCCTCTGATTCCCCGCCTCTGACTCCCCGCCTCTGATTCCCTGCCTCTGCTTCCCAACCTCTGATTCCCCATATCTGATTCCCCACCTCTGAATGCCCGCCTCTGGTTCCCCGCCTCTGATTCGCTGCCTCTGATTCCCCATCTCTGATTCCGCACATCTGATTCCCTGCCTCTGATTCCCCGCCTCTGATTCCCCATCTCTGATTCCCCACCTCTGAATCCGCGTGTCTGATACCCAGCCTCTGATACCCCACCCCTGATTCCCCACCTCTGATTCCCCATATCTGATACCCCGCCTCTGTTTCTGCGCCTCTGATTCCCCGCCTCTGATTCCCCGCCTCTGTTTCCCCATATCTGATTCGCCGCATCTGATTCCCCAACTCTGATTCCCCGCCTCTGATTCCCCAGATCTGATTCCCCGTGTTTGATTCCCCGCCTCTGATTCCCCATCTCTGATTCCCGGCCTCTGATTCCCAGCCTCTCATTCCCGGCCTCTGATTCCCGGCCTCTGATTCCCCGCCTCTGGTTCCCCGCCTCTGATTCGCTGCCTCTGATTCCCCATCTCTGATTCCGCACATCTGATTCCCTGCCTCTGATTCCCCGCCTCTGACTCCCCGCCTCTGATTCCCTGCCTCTGTTTCCCAACCTCTGATTCCCCACCTCTGATTCCCCATATCTGATTCCCCACCTCTGTTTCCCCGCCTCTGGTTCCCCACCTCTGATTCGCTGCCTCTGATTCCCCATCTCTGATTCCGCACATCTGATTCCCTGCCTCTGATTACCCGCCTCTGATTCCCATCTCTGATTCCCCGCCTCTGAATCCCCGTGTCTGATACCCAGCCTCTGATACCCCGCCCCTGATTCCCCACCTCTGATTCCCCATATCTGATACCCCGCCTCTGTTTCTGCGCCTCTGATTCCCTGCCTCTGATTCCCCGCCTCTGATTCCCTGCCTCTGATTCCCCGCCTCTGATTCCCCAGCTCTGATTTCCCGCCTCTGAATCCCCAACTCTGATTCCCTGCCTCTCATTCCCCAGCTCTGATTCCCCGCCTCTGATTCCCCAGCTCTGATTCCCTGCCTCTGATTTCCCGCCTGTGATTCCCCATCTCTGATTCACAACCTCTGATTCCCCACCTCTGAATCCCCATATCTGATTCCCCACCTCTGTTTGCCCGCCTCTAATTCCCCGCCTCTGTTTCCCCATATCTGATTCCCCGCCTCTGAATCCCCGCCTCTGGTTCCCCGACTCTGATTCGCTGCCTCTGATTCCCCATCTCTGATTCCGCACATCTGATTCCCTGCCTCTGATTACCCGCCTCTGATTCCCATCTCTGATTCCCCGCCTCTGAATCCCCGTGTCTGATACCCAGCCTCTGATACCCCGCCCCTGATTCCCCACCTCTGATTCCCCATATCTGATACCCCGCCTCTGTTTCTGCGCCTCTGATTCCCTGCCTCTGTTTCCCAACCTCTGATTCCCCATATCTGATTCCCCACCTCTGAATGCCCGCCTCTGGTTCCCCGCCTCTGATTCGCTGCCTCTGATTCCCCATCTCTGATTCCGCACATCTGATTCCCTGCCTCTGATTCCCCGCCTCTGATTCCCCATCTCTGATTCCCCACCTCTGAATCCGCGTGTCTGATACCCAGCCTCTGATACCCCACCCCTGATTCCCCACCTCTGATTCCCCATATCTGATACCCCGCCTCTGTTTCTGCGCCTCTGATTCCCCGCCTCTGATTCCCCGCCTCTGTTTCCCCATATCTGATTCGCCGCATCTGATTCCCCAACTCTGATTCCCCGCCTCTGATTCCCCAGATCTGATTCCCCGTGTTTGATTCCCCGCCTCTGATTCCCCATCTCTGATTCCCGGCCTCTGATTCCCAGCCTCTCATTCCCGGCCTCTGATTCCCGGCCTCTGATTCCCCGCCTCTGGTTCCCCGCCTCTGATTCGCTGCCTCTGATTCCCCATCTCTGATTCCGCACATCTGATTCCCTGCCTCTGATTCCCCGCCTCTGACTCCCCGCCTCTGATTCCCTGCCTCTGTTTCCCAACCTCTGATTCCCCACCTCTGATTCCCCATATCTGATTCCCCACCTCTGTTTCCCCGCCTCTGGTTCCCCGCCTCTGATTCGCTGCCTCTGATTCCCCATCTCTGATTCCGCACATCTGATTCCCTGCCTCTGATTCCCCGCCTCTGATTTCCATCTCTGATTCCCCGCCTCTGAATCCCCGTGTCTGATACCCAGCCTCTGATACCCCGCCCCTGATTCCCCACCTCTGATTCCCCATATCTGATACCCCGCCTCTGTTTCTGCGCCTCTGATTCCCCGCCTCTGATTCCCCGCCTCTGTTTCCCCATATCTGATTCCCCGCCTCTGATTCCCCAGATCTGATTCCCCGTGTTTGATTCCCCGCCTCTGATTCCCCATCTCTGATTCCCGGCCTCTCATTCCCGGCCTCTGATTCCCGGCCTCTGATTCCCCGCCTCTGATTCCCCAACTCTGATTCCCCACCTCTGATTCCCCAGCTCTGTTTCCCCACCTCTGATTCCCCGCCTCTGTTTCCCCATATCTAATTCCCCGCCTCTGATTCCCAAACTCTGATTCCCCGACTCTGATTCCCCAGCTCTGATTCCCCGCCTCTGATTCCCCACATCTGATTCCCTGCCTCTGATTCCCTGCCTCCGATTCCCTGCCTCTGATTCCCAACCTCTGATTCCCCACCTCTGAATCCCCATATCTGATTCCCTGCCTCTGATTCCCCGCCTCTGATTCCCCAGCTCTGATTTCCCGCCTCTGAATCCCCAACTCTGATTCCCTGCCTCTAATTCCCCAGCTCTGATACCCCGCCTCTGATTCCCCAGCTCTGATTCCCTTCCTCTGATTTCCCGCCTCTGATTCCCCATCTCTGATTCACAACCTCTGATTCCCCACCTCTGATTCCCCATATCTGATTCCCCGCCTCTGTTTGCCCGCCTCTAATTCCCCGCCTCTGTTTCCCCATATCTGATTCCCCGCCTCTGAATCCCCGCCTCTGGTTCCCCGCCTCTGATTCGCTGCCTCTGATTCCCCATCTCTGATTCCGCACATCTGATACCCTGCCTCTGATTCCCCACCTCTGACTCCCCATCTCTGATTCCCCGCCTCTGAATCCCCGTGTCTGATACACAGCCTCTGATACCCCGCCCCTGATTCCCCACCTCTGATTCCCCATATCTGATACCCCACCTCTGTTTCTGTGCCTCTGATTCCCCGCCTCTGATTCCCCGCCTCTCTTTCCCCAACTCTGATACCCAGCCTCTGATTCCCCAGCTCTGATTCCCCACCTCTGATTCCCCGTGTTTGATTCCCTGCCTCTGATTCCCCGCCTCTGATTCCCCATCTCTGATTCACCGCCTTTCATTCGCCACCTCTGATTCCCCATATCAGATTCCCAGCCTCTGTTTCCCCGCCTCTGATTCCCCGCCTCTGTTTCCCCATATCTGATTCCCCACCTCTGATTCCCCATATCTGATTCCCCGCCTCTCTTTCCGCGCCTCTGATTCCCTGCCTCTGATTCCCCATATCTGATTCCCCGCCTCTGATTCCCCAACTCTGATTCCACACCTCTGATTCCCCAGCTCTGTTTCCCCACCTCTGATTCCCCGCATCTGTTTCCCCATATCTAATTCCCTGCCTCTGATTCCCAAACTCTGATTCCCCGACTCTGATTCCCCAGCTCTGATTCCCCACCTCTGAATCCCCATATCTGATTCCCTGCCTCTGATTCCCCGCCTCTGATTCCCTGCCTCTGATTCCCCGCCTCTGATTCCCCAGCTCTGATTTCCCGCCTCTGAATCCCCAACTCTGATTCCCTGCCTCTGATTCCCCAGCTCTGATTCCCCGCCTCTGATTCCCCAGCTCTGATTCCCTGCCTCTGATTTCCCGCCTGTGATTCCCCATCTCTGATTCACAACCTCTGATTCCCCACCTCTGAATCCCCATATCTGATTCCCCGCCTCTGTTTGCCCGCCTCTAATTCCCCGCCTCTGTTTCCCCATATCTGATTCCCCGCCTCTGAATCCCCGCCTCTTGTTCCCCGCCTCTGATTCGCTGCCTCTGATTCCCCATCTCTGATTCCGCACATCTGATTCCCTGCCTCTGATTCACCGCCTCTGACTCCCCGCCTCTGATTCCCTGCCTCTGCTTCCCAACCTCTGATTCCCCATATCTGATACCCCACCTCTGAATGCCCGCCTCTGGTTCCCCGCCTCTGATTCGCTGCCTCTGATTCCCCATCTCTGATTCCGCACATCTGATTCCCTGCCTCTGATTCCCCGCCTCTGATTCCCCATCTCTGATTCCCCACCTCTGAATCCGCGTGTCTGATACCCAGCCTCTGATACCCCACCCCTGATTCCCCACCTCTGATTCCCCATATCTGATACCCCGCCTCTGTTTCTGCGCCTCTGATTCCCCGCCTCTGATTCCCCGCCTCTGTTTCCCCATATCTGATTCGCCGCATCTGATTCCCCAACTCTGATTCCCCGCCTCTGATTCCCCAGATCTGATTCCCCGTGTTTGATTCCCCGCCTCTGATTCCCCATCTCTGATTCCCGGCCTCTGATTCCCAGCCTCTCATTCCCGGCCTCTGATTCCCGGCCTCTGATTCCCCGCCTCTGGTTCCCCGCCTCTGATTCGCTGCCTCTGATTCCCCATCTCTGATTCCGCACATCTGATTCCCTGCCTCTGATTCCCCGCCTCTGACTCCCCGCCTCTGATTCCCTGCCTCTGTTTCCCAACCTCTGATTCCCCACCTCTGATTCCCCATATCTGATTCCCCACCTCTGTTTCCCCGCCTCTGGTTCCCCGCCTCTGATTCGCTGCCTCTGATTCCCCATCTCTGATTCCGCACATCTGATTCCCTGCCTCTGATTACCCGCCTCTGATTCCCATCTCTGATTCCCCGCCTCTGAATCCCCGTGTCTGATACCCAGCCTCTGATACCCCGCCCCTGATTCCCCACCTCTGATTCCCCATATCTGATTCCCCACCTCTGAATGCCCGCCTCTGGTTCCCCGCCTCTGATTCGCTGCCTCTGATTCCCCATCTCTGATTCCGCACATCTGATTCCCTGCCTCTGATTCCCCGCCTCTGATTCCCCATCTCTGATTCCCCACCTCTGAATCCGCGTGTCTGATACCCAGCCTCTGATACCCCACCCCTGATTCCCCACCTCTGATTCCCCATATCTGATACCCCGCCTCTGTTTCTGCGCCTCTGATTCCCCGCCTCTGATTCCCCGCCTCTGTTTCCCCATATCTGATTCGCCGCATCTGATTCCCCAACTCTGATTCCCCGCCTCTGATTCCCCAGATCTGATTCCCCGTGTTTGATTCCCCGCCTCTGATTCCCCATCTCTGATTCCCGGCCTCTGATTCCCAGCCTCTCATTCCCGGCCTCTGATTCCCGGCCTCTGATTCCCCGCCTCTGGTTCCCCGCCTCTGATTCGCTGCCTCTGATTCCCCATCTCTGATTCCGCACATCTGATTCCCTGCCTCTGATTCCCCGCCTCTGACTCCCCGCCTCTGATTCCCTGCCTCTGTTTCCCAACCTCTGATTCCCCACCTCTGATTCCCCATATCTGATTCCCCACCTCTGTTTCCCCGCCTCTGGTTCCCCGCCTCTGATTCGCTGCCTCTGATTCCCCATCTCTGATTCCGCACATCTGATTCCCTGCCTCTGATTACCCGCCTCTGATTCCCATCTCTTATTCCCCGCCTTTGAATCCCCGTGTCTGATACCCAGCCTCTGATACCCCGCCCCTGATTCCCCACCTCTGATTCCCCATATCTGATACCCCGCCTCTGTTTCTGCGCCTCTGATTCCCTGCCTCTGATTCCCCGCCTCTGATTCCCTGCCTCTGATTCCCCGCCTCTGATTCCCCAGCTCTGATTTCCCGCCTCTGAATCCCCAACTCTGATTCCCTGCCTCTGATTCCCCAGCTCTGATTCCCCGCCTCTGATTCCCCAGCTCTGATTCCCTGCCTCTGATTACCCGCCTGTGATTCCCCATCTCTGATTCACAACCTCTGATTCCCCACCTCTGAATCCCCATATCTGATTCCCCGCCTCTGTTTGCCCGCCTCTAATTCCCCGCCTCTGTTTCCCCATATCTGATTCCCCGCCTCTGAATCCCCGCCTCTGGTTCCCCGCCTCTGATTCGCTGCCTCTGATTCCCCATCTCTGATTCCGCACATCTGATTCCCTGCCTCCGATTCCCCGCCTCTGACTCCCCGCCTCTGATTCCCTGCCTCTGATTCCCAACCTCTGATTCCCCATATCTGATTCCCCACCTCTGAATGCCCGCCTCTGGTTCCCCGCCTCTGATTCGCTGCCTCTGATTCCCCATCTCTGATTCCGCACATCTGATTCCCTGCCTCTGATTCCCCGCCTCTGATTCCCCATCTCTGATTCCCCACCTCTGAATCCGTGTGTCTGATACCCAGCCTCTGATACCCCACCCCTGATTCCCCACCTCTGATTCCCCATATCTGATACCCCGCCTCTGTTTCTGCGCCTCTGATTCCCCGCCTCTGATTCCCCGCCTCTGTTTCCCCATATCTGATTCGCCGCATCTGATTCCCCAACTCTGATTCCCCGCCTCTGATTCCCCAGATCTGATTCCCCGTGTTTGATTCCCCGCCTCTGATTCCCCATCTCTGATTCCCGGCCTCTGATTCCCAGCCTCTCATTCCCGGCCTCTGATTCCCGGCCTCTGATTCCCCGCCTCTGGTTCCCCGCCTCTGATTCGCTGCCTCTGATTCCCCATCTCTGATTCCGCACATCTGATTCCCTGCCTCTGATTCCCCGCCTCTGACTCCCCGCCTCTGATTCCCTGCCTCTGTTTCCCAACCTCTGATTCCCCACCTCTGATTCCCCATATCTGATTCCCCACCTCTGTTTCCCCGCCTCTGGTTCCCCGCCTCTGATTCGCTGCCTCTGATTCCCCATCTCTGATTCCGCACATCTGATTCCCTGCCTCTGATTCCCCGCCTCTGATTCCCATCTCTGATTCCCCGCCTCTGAATCCCCGTGTCTGATACCCAGCCTCTGATACCCCGCCCCTGTTTCCCCACCTCTGATTCCCCATATCTGATACCCCGCCTCTGTTTCTGCGCCTCTGATTCCCCGCCTCTGATTCCCCGCCTCTGTTTCCCCATATCTGATTCCCCGCCTCTGATTCCCCAGATGTGATTCCCCGTGTTTGATTCCCCGCCTCTGATTCCCCATCTCTGATTCCCGGCCTCTCATTCCCGGCCTCTGATTCCCGGCCTCTGATTCCCCGCCTCTGGGTCCCCGCCTCTGATTCGCTGCCTCTGATTCCCCATCTCTGATTCCGCACATCTGATTCCCTGCCTCTGATTCCCCGCCTCTGACTCCCCGCCTCTGACTCCCCGCCTCTGATTTTCTGCCTCTGTTTCCCAACCTCTGATTCCCCACCTCTGATTCCCCATATCTGATTCCCCACCTCTGTTTCCCTGCCTCTGATTCCCCACCTCTGTTTCCCCATATCTGATTCCCTGCCTCTGATTCCCCAACTTTGATTCCCAGCCTCTGATTCCCCAACTCTAATTTCCCGCCTCTGATTCCCCAGCTCTGATTCCCCGTGTTTGATTCCCTGCCTCTGATTCCCTGCCCTGATTCCCCATCTCTGTTTCACCGCCTTTGATTCGCCACCTCTGATTCCCCATATCTGATTCCCTGCCTCTGATTCCCCGCGTTCTATTCCCTGCCTCTGATTCCCCGCCTGTGATTCCCCATCTCTGATTCACCACCTCTGATTCCCCACCTCTGATTCCCCATATCTAATTCCCCGCCTCTGTTTGCCCGCCTCTGATTCCCCGCCTCTGTTTCCCCATATCTGATTCCCCGCCTCTGAATCCCCAACTCTGATTCCCTGCCTCTGATTCCCCAGCTCTGATTCCCCGCCTTTGATTCCCCCCGTCTGATTCCCAGCCTCTGAATCCCCGTGTCTGATTTCCTGCCTCTGATCCCCACCTCTGATTCCCAACCTCTGATTCCCCACCTCTGAATCCCCATATCTGATTCCCTGCCTCTGATTCCCCGCCTCTGATTCCCTGCCTCTGATTCCCCGCCTCTGATTCCCCAGCTCTGATTCCCCGCCTCTGAATCCCTGCATCTGAATCCCCGTGTCTGATTTCCTGCCTCTGATTCCCCACCTCTGATTCCCCATCTCTGATTCACAGCCTCTGATTCCCCACCTCTGATTCCCCATCTCTGATTCCGCACATCTGATTCCCTGCCTCTGATTCCCCGACTCTGATCCCCACCTCTGATTCCCAACCTCTGATTCCCCACCTCTGATTCCCCACCTCTGTTTCCCAATATCTGATTCCCGGCCTCTGATTCCCCGCCTCTGATTCCCCGCCTCTGATTCCCTGCCTCTGATTCCCCATCTCCGATTCCGCACATCTGATTCCCTGCCTCTGATTCCCCGCCTCTGATTCCCCGCCTCTGATTCCCTGCCTCTGATTCCCAACCTCTGATTCCCCACCTCTGATTCCCCATATCTGATTCCCCTCCTCTGATTCCCCAACTCTAATTTCCCGCCTCTGATTCCCCAGCTCTGATTCCCCGTGTTTGATTCCCTGCCTCTGATTCCCTGCCCGGATTCCCCATCTCTGTTTCACCGCCTTTGATTCGCCACCTCTGATTCCCCATATCTGATTCCCTGCCTCTGATTCCCCAACTCAGATTCCCCGCCTCTGATTCCCCAGCTCTAATTCCCCGCCTCTGATTTCCCGTGTTTGATTCCCTGCCTCTGATTCCCCGCCTCTGATTCCCCATCTCTGATTCACCGCCTTTGATTCGCCACCTCTGATTCCACATATCTGATTCCCCACCTCTGTTTCCCCGACTCTGATCCCCACCTCTGATTCCCAACCTCTGATTCCCCACCTCTGAATCCCCATATCTGATTCCCTGCCTCTGATTCCCCGCCTCTGATTCCCTGCCTCTGATTCCCCGCCTCTGATTCCCCAGCTCTGATTCCCCGCCTCTGAATCCCTGCATCTGAATCCCCGTGTCTGATTTCCTGCCTCTGATTCCCCACCTCTGATTCCCCATCTCTGATTCACAGCCTCTGATTCCCCACCTCTGATTCCCCATCTCTGATTCCGCACATCTGATTCCCTGCCTCTGATTCCCCGACTCTGATCCCCACCTCTGATTCCCAACCTCTGATTCCCCACCTCTGATTCACCACCTCTGTTTCCCAATATCTGATTGCCGGCCTCTGATTCCCCGCCTCTGATTCCCCGCCTCTGATTCCCTGCCTCTGATTCCCCATCTCCGATTCCGCACATCTGATTCCCTGCCTCTGATTCCCCGCCTCTGATTCCCCGCCTCTGATTCCCTGCCTCTGATTCCCAACCTCTGATTCCCCACCTCTGATTCCCCATATCTGATTCCCCTCCTCTGATTCCCCAACTCTAATTTCCCGCCTCTGATTCCCCAGCTCTGATTCCCCGTGTTTGATTCCCTGCCTCTGATTCCCTGCCCTGATTCCCCATCTCTGTTTCACCGCCTTTGATTCGCCACCTCTGATTCCCCATATCTGATTCCCTGCCTCTGATTCCCCAACTCAGATTCCCCGCCTCTGATTCCCCAGCTCTAATTCCCCGCCTCTGATTTCCCGTGTTTGATTCCCTGCCTCTGATTCCCCGCCTCTGATTCCCCATCTCTGATTCACCGCCTTTGATTCGCCACCTCTGATTCCACATATCTGATTCCCCACCTCTGTTTCCCCGCCTCTGATTCCCCGCCTCTGATACTCCATATCTCATTTTCCGCCTCTGAATCCCCATCTCTGATTCCCGGACTCTGATTCCCCACCTCTGATTCCCGGCCTCTCATTCCCAGCATCTGATTCCCGGCCTCTGATTCCCGGCCTCTGATTCCCCGCTTCTGATTCTGATTCCCTGCCTCTGATTCCCCATCTCTGATTCCACACATCTGATTCCCTGCCTCTGATTCCCCACCTCTGATTCCCTGCCTCTGATTCCCTGCCTCTGATTCCCTGCCTCTGATTCCCTGCCTCCGATTCCCAACCTCTGATTCCCCACCTCTGAGTCCCCATATCTGTTTCCCCGCCTCTGTTTCCCCGCCTCTGATTCCCCGCCTCTGATTCCCAGGCTCTGATTCTCCGCCTCTGATTCCCCGCCTCTGGTTCCCCGCCTCTGATTCGCTGCCTCTGATTCCCCATCTCTGATTCCGCACATCTGATTCCCTGCCTCTGATTCCCCGCCTCTGACTCCCCGCCTCTGATTCCCTGCCTCTGTTTCCCAACCTCTGATCCCCACCTCTGATTCCCCATATCTGATTCCCCACCTCTGTTTCCCTGCCTCTGATTCCCCACCTCTGTTTCCCCATATCTGATATCCCGCCTCTGATTCCCCAACTCTGATACCCCGCCTCTGATTCCCCAGCTCTGATTCCCCACCTCTGATTCCCCGTGTTTGATTCCCTGCCTCCGATTCCCCGCCTCTGATTCACCATCTCTGATTCACCGCCTTTCATTCGCCACCTCTGATTCCCCATATCAGATTCCCCGCCTCTGTTTCCCCGCCTCTGATTCCCCGCCTCTGTTTCCCCATATCTGATTCCCCACCTCTGATTCCCCATATCTGATTCCCCGCCTCTCTTTCCCCACCTCTGATTCCCCACCTCTGTTTCCCCGACTCTGATCCCCACCTCTGATTCCCAACCTCTGATTCCCCACCTCTGAATCCCCATATCTGATTCCCTGCCTCTGATTCCCCGCCTCTGATTCCCTGCCTCTGATTCCCCGCCTCTGATTCCCCAGCTCTGATTCCCCGCCTCTGAATCCCTGCATCTGAATCCCCGTGTCTGATTTCCTGCCTCTGATTCCCCACCTCTGATTCCCCATCTCTGATTCACAGCCTCTGATTCCCCACCTCTGATTCCCCATCTCTGATTCCGCACATCTGATTCCCTGCCTCTGATTCCCCGACTCTGATCCCCACCTCTGATTCCCAACCTCTGATTCCCCACCTCTGATTCACCACCTCTGTTTCCCAATATCTGATTGCCGGCCTCTGATTCCCCGCCTCTGATTCCCCGCCTCTGATTCCCTGCCTCTGATTCCCCATCTCCGATTCCGCACATCTGATTCCCAGCCTCTGATTCCCCGCCTCTGATTCCCCGCCTCTGATTCCCTGCCTCTGATTCCCAACCTCTGATTCCCCACCTCTGATTCCCCATATCTGATTCCCCTCCTCTGATTCCCCAACTCTAATTTCCCGCCTCTGATTCCCCAGCTCTGATTCCCCGTGTTTGATTCCCTGCCTCTGATTCCCTGCCCTGATTCCCCATCTCTGTTTCACCGCCTTTGATTCGCCACCTCTGATTCCCCATATCTGATTCCCTGCCTCTGATTCCCCAACTCAGATTCCCCGCCTCTGATTCCCCAGCTCTAATTCCCCGCCTCTGATTTCCCGTGTTTGATTCCCTGCCTCTGATTCCCCGCCTCTGATTCCCCATCTCTGATTCACCGCCTTTGATTCGCCACCTCTGATTCCACATATCTGATTCCCCACCTCTGTTTCCCCGCCTCTGATTCCCCGCCTCTGATACTCCATATCTCATTTTCCGCCTCTGAATCCCCATCTCTGATTCCCGGACTCTGATTCCCCACCTCTGATTCCCGGCCTCTCATTCCCAGCATCTGATTCCCGGCCTCTGATTCCCGGCCTCTGATTCCCCGCTTCTGATTCTGATTCCCTGCCTCTGATTCCCCATCTCTGATTCCACACATCTGATTCCCTGCCTCTGATTCCCCACCTCTGATTCCCTGCCTCTGATTCCCTGCCTCTGATTCCCTGCCTCTGATTCCCTGCCTCCGATTCCCAACCTCTGATTCCCCACCTCTGAGTCCCCATATCTGTTTCCCCGCCTCTGTTTCCCCGCCTCTGATTCCCCGCCTCTGATTCCCAGGCTCTGATTCTCCGCCTCTGATTCCCCGCCTCTGGTTCCCCGCCTCTGATTCGCTGCCTCTGATTCCCCATCTCTGATTCCGCACATCTGATTCCCTGCCTCTGATTCCCCGCCTCTGACTCCCCGCCTCTGATTCCCTGCCTCTGTTTCCCAACCTCTGATCCCCACCTCTGATTCCCCATATCTGATTCCCCACCTCTGTTTCCCTGCCTCTGATTCCCCACCTCTGTTTCCCCATATCTGATATCCCGCCTCTGATTCCCCAACTCTGATACCCCGCCTCTGATTCCCCAGCTCTGATTCCCCACCTCTGATTCCCCGTGTTTGATTCCCTGCCTCCGATTCCCCGCCTCTGATTCACCATCTCTGATTCACCGCCTTTCATTCGCCACCTCTGATTCCCCATATCAGATTCCCCGCCTCTGTTTCCCCGCCTCTGATTCCCCGCCTCTGTTTCCCCATATCTGATTCCCCACCTCTGATTCCCCATATCTGATTCCCCGCCTCTCTTTCCGCGCCTCTGATTCCCCGCCTCTGATTCCCCATATCTGATTCCCCGCCTCTGATTCCCCAACTCTGATTCCCCACCTCTGATTCCCCAGCTCTGTTTCCCCACCTCTGATTCCCCGCCTCTGTTTCCCCATATCTAATTCCCCGCCTCTCATTCCCAAACTCTGATTCCCCGACTCTGATTCCCCAGCTCTGATTCCCCGCCTCTGATTCCCCACATCTGATTCCCTGCCTCTGATTCCCTGCCTCCGATTCCCTGCCTCTGATTCCCAACCTCTGATTCCCCACCTCTGAATCCCCATATCTGATTCCCTGCCTCTGATTCCCCGCCTCTGATTCCCCAGCTCTGATTTCCCGCCTCTGAATCCCCAACTCTGATTCCCTGCCTCTAATTCCCCAGCTCTGATACCCCGCCTCTGATTCCCCAGCTCTGATTCCCTTCCTCTGATTTCCCGCCTCTGATTCCCCATCTCTGATTCACAACCTCTGATTCCCCACCTCTGATTCCCCATATCTGATTCCCCGCCTCTGTTTGCCCGCCTCTAATTCCCCGCCTCTGTTTCCCCATATCTGATTCTCCGCCTCTGAATCCCCGCCTCTGGTTCCCCGCCTCTGATTCGCTGCCTCTGATTCCCCATCTCTGATTCCGCACATCTGATACCCTGCCTCTGATTCCCCGCCTCTGACTCCCCATCTCTGATTCCCCGCCTCTGAATCCCCGTGTCTGATACACAGCCTCTGATACCCCGCCCCTGATTCCCCACCTCTGATTCCCCATATCTGATACCCCACCTCTGTTTCTGTGCCTCTGATTCCCCGCCTCTGATTCCCCGCCTCTCTTTCCCCAACTCTGATACCCAGCCTCTGATTCCCCAGCTCTGATTCCCCACCTCTGATTCCCCGTGTTTGATTCCCTGCCTCTGATTCCCCGCCTCTGATTCCCCATCTCTGATTCACCGCCTTTCATTCGCCACCTCTGATTCCCCATATCAGATTCCCAGCCTCTGTTTCCCCGCCTCTGATTCCCCGCCTCTGTTTCCCCATATCTGATTCCCCACCTCTGATTCCCCATATCTGATTCCCCGCCTCTCTTTCCGCGCCTCTGATTCCCTGCCTCTGATTCCCCATATCTGATTCCCCACCTCTGATTCCCCAACTCTGATTCCACACCTCTGATTCCCCAGCTCTGTTTCCCCACCTCTGATTCCCCGCCTCTGTTTCCCCATATCTAATTCCCCGCCTCTGATTCCCAAACTCTGATTCCCCGACTCTGATTCCCCAGCTCTGATTCCCCACCTCTGAATCCCCATATCTGATTCCCTGCCTCTGATTCCCCGCCTCTGATTCCCTGCCTCTGATTCCCCGCCTCTGATTCCCCAGCTCTGATTTCCCGCCTCTGAATCCCCAACTCTGATTCCCTGCCTCTGATTCCCCAGCTCTGATTCCCCGCCTCTGATTCCCCAGCTCTGATTCCCTGCCTCTGATTTCCCGCCTGTGATTCCCCATCTCTGATTCACAACCTCTGATTCCCCACCTCTGAATCCCCATATCTGATTCCCCGCCTCTGTTTGCCCGCCTCTAATTCCCCGCCTCTGTTTCCCCATATCTGATTCCCCGCCTCTGAATCCCCGCCTCTGGTTCCCCGCCTCTGATTCGCTGCCTCTGATTCCCCATCTCTGATTCCGCACATCTGATTCCCTGCCTCTGATTCCCCGCCTCTGACTCCCCGCCTCTGATTCCCTGCCTCTGCTTCCCAACCTCTGATTCCCCATATCTGATTCCCCACCTCTGAATGCCCGCCTCTGGTTCCCCGCCTCTGATTCGCTGCCTCTGATTCCCCATCTCTGATTCCGCACATCTGATTCCCTGCCTCTGATTCCCCGCCTCTGATTCCCCATCTCTGATTCCCCACCTCTGAATCCGCGTGTCTGATACCCAGCCTCTGATACCCCACCCCTGATTCCCCACCTCTGATTCCCCATATCTGATACCCCGCCTCTGTTTCTGCGCCTCTGATTCCCCGCCTCTGATTCCCCGCCTCTGTTTCCCCATATCTGATTCGCCGCATCTGATTCCCCAACTCTGATTCCCCGCCTCTGATTCCCCAGATCTGATTCCCCGTGTTTGATTCCCCGCCTCTGATTCCCCATCTCTGATTCCCGGCCTCTGATTCCCAGCCTCTCATTCCCGGCCTCTGATTCCCGGCCTCTGATTCCCCGCCTCTGGTTCCCCGCCTCTGATTCGCTGCCTCTGATTCCCCATCTCTGATTCCGCACATCTGATTCCCTGCCTCTGATTCCCCGCCTCTGACTCCCCGCCTCTGATTCCCTGCCTCTGTTTCCCAACCTCTGATTCCCCACCTCTGATTCCCCATATCTGATTCCCCACCTCTGTTTCCCCGCCTCTGGTTCCCCACCTCTGATTCGCTGCCTCTGATTCCCCATCTCTGATTCCGCACATCTGATTCCCTGCCTCTGATTACCCGCCTCTGATTCCCATCTCTGATTCCCCGCCTCTGAATCCCCGTGTCTGATACCCAGCCTCTGATACCCCGCCCCTGATTCCCCACCTCTGATTCCCCATATCTGATACCCCGCCTCTGTTTCTGCGCCTCTGATTCCCTGCCTCTGATTCCCCGCCTCTGATTCCCTGCCTCTGATTCCCCGCCTCTGATTCCCCAGCTCTGATTTCCCGCCTCTGAATCCCCAACTCTGATTCCCTGCCTCTCATTCCCCAGCTCTGATTCCCCGCCTCTGATTCCCCAGCTCTGATTCCCTGCCTCTGATTTCCCGCCTGTGATTCCCCATCTCTGATTCACAACCTCTGATTCCCCACCTCTGAATCCCCATATCTGATTCCCCACCTCTGTTTGCCCGCCTCTAATTCCCCGCCTCTGTTTCCCCATATCTGATTCCCCGCCTCTGAATCCCCGCCTCTGGTTCCCCGACTCTGATTCGCTGCCTCTGATTCCCCATCTCTGATTCCGCACATCTGATTCCCTGCCTCTGATTACCCGCCTCTGATTCCCATCTCTGATTCCCCGCCTCTGAATCCCCGTGTCTGATACCCAGCCTCTGATACCCCGCCCCTGATTCCCCACCTCTGATTCCCCATATCTGATACCCCGCCTCTGTTTCTGCGCCTCTGATTCCCTGCCTCTGTTTCCCAACCTCTGATTCCCCATATCTGATTCCCCACCTCTGAATGCCCGCCTCTGGTTCCCCGCCTCTGATTCGCTGCCTCTGATTCCCCATCTCTGATTCCGCACATCTGATTCCCTGCCTCTGATTCCCCGCCTCTGATTCCCCATCTCTGATTCCCCACCTCTGAATCCGCGTGTCTGATACCCAGCCTCTGATACCCCACCCCTGATTCCCCACCTCTGATTCCCCATATCTGATACCCCGCCTCTGTTTCTGCGCCTCTGATTCCCCGCCTCTGATTCCCCGCCTCTGTTTCCCCATATCTGATTCGCCGCATCTGATTCCCCAACTCTGATTCCCCGCCTCTGATTCCCCAGATCTGATTCCCCGTGTTTGATTCCCCGCCTCTGATTCCCCATCTCTGATTCCCGGCCTCTGATTCCCAGCCTCTCATTCCCGGCCTCTGATTCCCGGCCTCTGATTCCCCGCCTCTGGTTCCCCGCCTCTGATTCGCTGCCTCTGATTCCCCATCTCTGATTCCGCACATCTGATTCCCTGCCTCTGATTCCCCGCCTCTGACTCCCCGCCTCTGATTCCCTGCCTCTGTTTCCCAACCTCTGATTCCCCACCTCTGATTCCCCATATCTGATTCCCCACCTCTGTTTCCCCGCCTCTGGTTCCCCGCCTCTGATTCGCTGCCTCTGATTCCCCATCTCTGATTCCGCACATCTGATTCCCTGCCTCTGATTCCCCGCCTCTGATTTCCATCTCTGATTCCCCGCCTCTGAATCCCCGTGTCTGATACCCAGCCTCTGATACCCCGCCCCTGATTCCCCACCTCTGATTCCCCATATCTGATACCCCGCCTCTGTTTCTGCGCCTCTGATTCCCCGCCTCTGATTCCCCGCCTCTGTTTCCCCATATCTGATTCCCCGCCTCTGATTCCCCAGATCTGATTCCCCGTGTTTGATTCCCCGCCTCTGATTCCCCATCTCTGATTCCCGGCCTCTCATTCCCGGCCTCTGATTCCCGGCCTCTGATTCCCCGCCTCTGATTCCCCAACTCTGATTCCCCACCTCTGATTCCCCAGCTCTGTTTCCCCACCTCTGATTCCCCGCCTCTGTTTCCCCATATCTAATTCCCCGCCTCTGATTCCCAAACTCTGATTCCCCGACTCTGATTCCCCAGCTCTGATTCCCCGCCTCTGATTCCCCACATCTGATTCCCTGCCTCTGATTCCCTGCCTCCGATTCCCTGCCTCTGATTCCCAACCTCTGATTCCCCACCTCTGAATCCCCATATCTGATTCCCTGCCTCTGATTCCCCGCCTCTGATTCCCCAGCTCTGATTTCCCGCCTCTGAATCCCCAACTCTGATTCCCTGCCTCTAATTCCCCAGCTCTGATACCCCGCCTCTGATTCCCCAGCTCTGATTCCCTTCCTCTGATTTCCCGCCTCTGATTCCCCATCTCTGATTCACAACCTCTGATTCCCCACCTCTGATTCCCCATATCTGATTCCCCGCCTCTGTTTGCCCGCCTCTAATTCCCCGCCTCTGTTTCCCCATATCTGATTCCCCGCCTCTGAATCCCCGCCTCTGGTTCCCCGCCTCTGATTCGCTGCCTCTGATTCCCCATCTCTGATTCCGCACATCTGATACCCTGCCTCTGATTCCCCACCTCTGACTCCCCATCTCTGATTCCCCGCCTCTGAATCCCCGTGTCTGATACACAGCCTCTGATACCCCGCCCCTGATTCCCCACCTCTGATTCCCCATATCTGATACCCCACCTCTGTTTCTGTGCCTCTGATTCCCCGCCTCTGATTCCCCGCCTCTCTTTCCCCAACTCTGATACCCAGCCTCTGATTCCCCAGCTCTGATTCCCCACCTCTGATTCCCCGTGTTTGATTCCCTGCCTCTGATTCCCCGCCTCTGATTCCCCATCTCTGATTCACCGCCTTTCATTCGCCACCTCTGATTCCCCATATCAGATTCCCAGCCTCTGTTTCCCCGCCTCTGATTCCCCGCCTCTGTTTCCCCATATCTGATTCCCCACCTCTGATTCCCCATATCTGATTCCCCGCCTCTCTTTCCGCGCCTCTGATTCCCTGCCTCTGATTCCCCATATCTGATTCCCCGCCTCTGATTCCCCAACTCTGATTCCACACCTCTGATTCCCCAGCTCTGTTTCCCCACCTCTGATTCCCCGCATCTGTTTCCCCATATCTAATTCCCTGCCTCTGATTCCCAAACTCTGATTCCCCGACTCTGATTCCCCAGCTCTGATTCCCCACCTCTGAATCCCCATATCTGATTCCCTGCCTCTGATTCCCCGCCTCTGATTCCCTGCCTCTGATTCCCCGCCTCTGATTCCCCAGCTCTGATTTCCCGCCTCTGAATCCCCAACTCTGATTCCCTGCCTCTGATTCCCCAGCTCTGATTCCCCGCCTCTGATTCCCCAGCTCTGATTCCCTGCCTCTGATTTCCCGCCTGTGATTCCCCATCTCTGATTCACAACCTCTGATTCCCCACCTCTGAATCCCCATATCTGATTCCCCGCCTCTGTTTGCCCGCCTCTAATTCCCCGCCTCTGTTTCCCCATATCTGATTCCCCGCCTCTGAATCCCCGCCTCTTGTTCCCCGCCTCTGATTCGCTGCCTCTGATTCCCCATCTCTGATTCCGCACATCTGATTCCCTGCCTCTGATTCACCGCCTCTGACTCCCCGCCTCTGATTCCCTGCCTCTGCTTCCCAACCTCTGATTCCCCATATCTGATACCCCACCTCTGAATGCCCGCCTCTGGTTCCCCGCCTCTGATTCGCTGCCTCTGATTCCCCATCTCTGATTCCGCACATCTGATTCCCTGCCTCTGATTCCCCGCCTCTGATTCCCCATCTCTGATTCCCCACCTCTGAATCCGCGTGTCTGATACCCAGCCTCTGATACCCCACCCCTGATTCCCCACCTCTGATTCCCCATATCTGATACCCCGCCTCTGTTTCTGCGCCTCTGATTCCCCGCCTCTGATTCCCCGCCTCTGTTTCCCCATATCTGATTCGCCGCATCTGATTCCCCAACTCTGATTCCCCGCCTCTGATTCCCCAGATCTGATTCCCCGTGTTTGATTCCCCGCCTCTGATTCCCCATCTCTGATTCCCGGCCTCTGATTCCCAGCCTCTCATTCCCGGCCTCTGATTCCCGGCCTCTGATTCCCCGCCTCTGGTTCCCCGCCTCTGATTCGCTGCCTCTGATTCCCCATCTCTGATTCCGCACATCTGATTCCCTGCCTCTGATTCCCCGCCTCTGACTCCCCGCCTCTGATTCCCTGCCTCTGTTTCCCAACCTCTGATTCCCCACCTCTGATTCCCCATATCTGATTCCCCACCTCTGTTTCCCCGCCTCTGGTTCCCCGCCTCTGATTCGCTGCCTCTGATTCCCCATCTCTGATTCCGCACATCTGATTCCCTGCCTCTGATTACCCGCCTCTGATTCCCATCTCTGATTCCCCGCCTCTGAATCCCCGTGTCTGATACCCAGCCTCTGATACCCCGCCCCTGATTCCCCACCTCTGATTCCCCATATCTGATTCCCCACCTCTGAATGCCCGCCTCTGGTTCCCCGCCTCTGATTCGCTGCCTCTGATTCCCCATCTCTGATTCCGCACATCTGATTCCCTGCCTCTGATTCCCCGCCTCTGATTCCCCATCTCTGATTCCCCACCTCTGAATCGGCGTGTCTGATACCCAGCCTCTGATACCCCACCCCTGATTCCCCACCTCTGATTCCCCATATCTGATACCCCGCCTCTGTTTCTGCGCCTCTGATTCCCCGCCTCTGATTCCCCGCCTCTGTTTCCCCATATCTGATTCGCCGCATCTGATTCCCCAACTCTGATTCCCCGCCTCTGATTCCCCAGATCTGATTCCCCGTGTTTGATTCCCCGCCTCTGATTCCCCATCTCTGATTCCCGGCCTCTGATTCCCAGCCTCTCATTCCCGGCCTCTGATTCCCGGCCTCTGATTCCCCGCCTCTGGTTCCCCGCCTCTGATTCGCTGCCTCTGATTCCCCATCTCTGATTCCGCACATCTGATTCCCTGCCTCTGATTCCCCGCCTCTGACTCCCCGCCTCTGATTCCCTGCCTCTGTTTCCCAACCTCTGATTCCCCACCTCTGATTCCCCATATCTGATTCCCCACCTCTGTTTCCCCGCCTCTGGTTCCCCGCCTCTGATTCGCTGCCTCTGATTCCCCATCTCTGATTCCGCACATCTGATTCCCTGCCTCTGATTACCCGCCTCTGATTCCCATCTCTTATTCCCCGCCTTTGAATCCCCGTGTCTGATACCCAGCCTCTGATACCCCGCCCCTGATTCCCCACCTCTGATTCCCCATATCTGATACCCCGCCTCTGTTTCTGCGCCTCTGATTCCCTGCCTCTGATTCCCCGCCTCTGATTCCCTGCCTCTGATTCCCCGCCTCTGATTCCCCAGCTCTGATTTCCCGCCTCTGAATCCCCAACTCTGATTCCCTGCCTCTGATTCCCCAGCTCTGATTCCCCGCCTCTGATTCCCCAGCTCTGATTCCCTGCCTCTGATTACCCGCCTGTGATTCCCCATCTCTGATTCACAACCTCTGATTCCCCACCTCTGAATCCCCATATCTGATTCCCCGCCTCTGTTTGCCCGCCTCTAATTCCCCGCCTCTGTTTCCCCATATCTGATTCCCCGCCTCTGAATCCCCGCCTCTGGTTCCCCGCCTCTGATTCGCTGCCTCTGATTCCCCATCTCTGATTCCGCACATCTGATTCCCTGCCTCCGATTCCCCGCCTCTGACTCCCCGCCTCTGATTCCCTGCCTCTGATTCCCAACCTCTGATTCCCCATATCTGATTCCCCACCTCTGAATGCCCGCCTCTGGTTCCCCGCCTCTGATTCGCTGCCTCTGATTCCCCATCTCTGATTCCGCACATCTGATTCCCTGCCTCTGATTCCCCGCCTCTGATTCCCCATCTCTGATTCCCCACCTCTGAATCCGTGTGTCTGATACCCAGCCTCTGATACCCCACCCCTGATTCCCCACCTCTGATTCCCCATATCTGATACCCCGCCTCTGTTTCTGCGCCTCTGATTCCCCGCCTCTGATTCCCCGCCTCTGTTTCCCCATATCTGATTCGCCGCATCTGATTCCCCAACTCTGATTCCCCGCCTCTGATTCCCCAGATCTGATTCCCCGTGTTTGATTCCCCGCCTCTGATTCCCCATCTCTGATTCCCGGCCTCTGATTCCCAGCCTCTCATTCCCGGCCTCTGATTCCCGGCCTCTGATTCCCCGCCTCTGGTTCCCCGCCTCTGATTCGCTGCCTCTGATTCCCCATCTCTGATTCCGCACATCTGATTCCCTGCCTCTGATTCCCCGCCTCTGACTCCCCGCCTCTGATTCCCTGCCTCTGTTTCCCAACCTCTGATTCCCCACCTCTGATTCCCCATATCTGATTCCCCACCTCTGTTTCCCCGCCTCTGGTTCCCCGCCTCTGATTCGCTGCCTCTGATTCCCCATCTCTGATTCCGCACATCTGATTCCCTGCCTCTGATTCCCCGCCTCTGATTCCCATCTCTGATTCCCCGCCTCTGAATCCCCGTGTCTGATACCCAGCCTCTGATACCCCGCCCCTGTTTCCCCACCTCTGATTCCCCATATCTGATACCCCGCCTCTGTTTCTGCGCCTCTGATTCCCCGCCTCTGATTCCCCGCCTCTGTTTCCCCATATCTGATTCCCCGCCTCTGATTCCCCAGATGTGATTCCCCGTGTTTGATTCCCCGCCTCTGATTCCCCATCTCTGATTCCCGGCCTCTCATTCCCGGCCTCTGATTCCCGGCCTCTGATTCCCCGCCTCTGGGTCCCCGCCTCTGATTCGCTGCCTCTGATTCCCCATCTCTGATTCCGCACATCTGATTCCCTGCCTCTGATTCCCCGCCTCTGACTCCCCGCCTCTGACTCCCCGCCTCTGATTTTCTGCCTCTGTTTCCCAACCTCTGATTCCCCACCTCTGATTCCCCATATCTGATTCCCCACCTCTGTTTCCCTGCCTCTGATTCCCCACCTCTGTTTCCCCATATCTGATTCCCCGCCTCTGATTCCCCAACTCTGATTCCCCGCCTCTGATTCCCCAGCTCTGATTTCCCACCTCTGAATCCCCCTGTTTGATTCCCTGCCTCTGATTCCCCATCTCTGATTCCGCACATCTGATTACCTGCCTCTGATTCCCCACCTCTGATTCCCCATATCTGATTCCCCGCCTCTGTTTCCACGCCTCTGATTCCCCACCTCTGATTCCCCATATCTGATTCCCCAGCTCTGATTCCCCGCCTCTGATTCCCCGCATCCGATTCCCCATATCTGATTCCCCGCCTCTGTTTCCCCGCCCCTGATTCCCCGCCTCTGTTTCCCCATATCTGATTCCCCGCCTCTGATTCCCAACTATGATTCCCCGCCTCTGATTCCACAGCTCTGATTCCCTGCCTCTGATTCCCCGCGTTCTATTCCCTGCCTCTGATTCCCCGCCTGTGATTCCCCATCTCTGATTCACCACCTCTGATTCCCCACCACTGATTCCCCATATCTAATTCCCCGCCTCTGTTTGCCCGCCTCTGATTCCCCAGCTCTGATTTCCCGCCTCTGAATCCCCAACTCTGATTCCCTGCCTCTAATTCCCCAGCTCTGATACCCCGCCTCTGATTCCCCAGCTCTGATTCCCTTCCTCTGATTTCCCGCCTCTGATTCCCCATCTCTGATTCACAACCTCTGATTCCCCACCTCTGATTCCCCATATCTGATTCCCCGCCTCTGTTTGCCCGCCTCTAATTCCCCGCCTCTGTTTCCCCATATCTGATTCTCCGCCTCTGAATCCCCGCCTCTGGTTCCCCGCCTCTGATTCGCTGCCTCTGATTCCCCATCTCTGATTCCGCACATCTGATACCCTGCCTCTGATTCCCCGCCTCTGACTCCCCATCTCTGATTCCCCGCCTCTGAATCCCCGTGTCTGATACACAGCCTCTGATACCCCGCCCCTGATTCCCCACCTCTGATTCCCCATATCTGATACCCCACCTCTGTTTCTGTGCCTCTGATTCCCCGCCTCTGATTCCCCGCCTCTCTTTCCCCAACTCTGATACCCAGCCTCTGATTCCCCAGCTCTGATTCCCCACCTCTGATTCCCCGTGTTTGATTCCCTGCCTCTGATTCCCCGCCTCTGATTCCCCATCTCTGATTCACCGCCTTTCATTCGCCACCTCTGATTCCCCATATCAGATTCCCAGCCTCTGTTTCCCCGCCTCTGATTCCCCGCCTCTGTTTCCCCATATCTGATTCCCCACCTCTGATTCCCCATATCTGATTCCCCGCCTCTCTTTCCGCGCCTCTGATTCCCTGCCTCTGATTCCCCATATCTGATTCCCCACCTCTGATTCCCCAACTCTGATTCCACACCTCTGATTCCCCAGCTCTGTTTCCCCACCTCTGATTCCCCGCCTCTGTTTCCCCATATCTAATTCCCCGCCTCTGATTCCCAAACTCTGATTCCCCGACTCTGATTCCCCAGCTCTGATTCCCCACCTCTGAATCCCCATATCTGATTCCCTGCCTCTGATTCCCCGCCTCTGATTCCCTGCCTCTGATTCCCCGCCTCTGATTCCCCAGCTCTGATTTCCCGCCTCTGAATCCCCAACTCTGATTCCCTGCCTCTGATTCCCCAGCTCTGATTCCCCGCCTCTGATTCCCCAGCTCTGATTCCCTGCCTCTGATTTCCCGCCTGTGATTCCCCATCTCTGATTCACAACCTCTGATTCCCCACCTCTGAATCCCCATATCTGATTCCCCGCCTCTGTTTGCCCGCCTCTAATTCCCCGCCTCTGTTTCCCCATATCTGATTCCCCGCCTCTGAATCCCCGCCTCTGGTTCCCCGCCTCTGATTCGCTGCCTCTGATTCCCCATCTCTGATTCCGCACATCTGATTCCCTGCCTCTGATTCCCCGCCTCTGACTCCCCGCCTCTGATTCCCTGCCTCTGCTTCCCAACCTCTGATTCCCCATATCTGATTCCCCACCTCTGAATGCCCGCCTCTGGTTCCCCGCCTCTGATTCGCTGCCTCTGATTCCCCATCTCTGATTCCGCACATCTGATTCCCTGCCTCTGATTCCCCGCCTCTGATTCCCCATCTCTGATTCCCCACCTCTGAATCCGCGTGTCTGATACCCAGCCTCTGATACCCCACCCCTGATTCCCCACCTCTGATTCCCCATATCTGATACCCCGCCTCTGTTTCTGCGCCTCTGATTCCCCGCCTCTGATTCCCCGCCTCTGTTTCCCCATATCTGATTCGCCGCATCTGATTCCCCAACTCTGATTCCCCGCCTCTGATTCCCCAGATCTGATTCCCCGTGTTTGATTCCCCGCCTCTGATTCCCCATCTCTGATTCCCGGCCTCTGATTCCCAGCCTCTCATTCCCGGCCTCTGATTCCCGGCCTCTGATTCCCCGCCTCTGGTTCCCCGCCTCTGATTCGCTGCCTCTGATTCCCCATCTCTGATTCCGCACATCTGATTCCCTGCCTCTGATTCCCCGCCTCTGACTCCCCGCCTCTGATTCCCTGCCTCTGTTTCCCAACCTCTGATTCCCCACCTCTGATTCCCCATATCTGATTCCCCACCTCTGTTTCCCCGCCTCTGGTTCCCCACCTCTGATTCGCTGCCTCTGATTCCCCATCTCTGATTCCGCACATCTGATTCCCTGCCTCTGATTACCCGCCTCTGATTCCCATCTCTGATTCCCCGCCTCTGAATCCCCGTGTCTGATACCCAGCCTCTGATACCCCGCCCCTGATTCCCCACCTCTGATTCCCCATATCTGATACCCCGCCTCTGTTTCTGCGCCTCTGATTCCCTGCCTCTGATTCCCCGCCTCTGATTCCCTGCCTCTGATTCCCCGCCTCTGATTCCCCAGCTCTGATTTCCCGCCTCTGAATCCCCAACTCTGATTCCCTGCCTCTCATTCCCCAGCTCTGATTCCCCGCCTCTGATTCCCCAGCTCTGATTCCCTGCCTCTGATTTCCCGCCTGTGATTCCCCATCTCTGATTCACAACCTCTGATTCCCCACCTCTGAATCCCCATATCTGATTCCCCACCTCTGTTTGCCCGCCTCTAATTCCCCGCCTCTGTTTCCCCATATCTGATTCCCCGCCTCTGAATCCCCGCCTCTGGTTCCCCGACTCTGATTCGCTGCCTCTGATTCCCCATCTCTGATTCCGCACATCTGATTCCCTGCCTCTGATTACCCGCCTCTGATTCCCATCTCTGATTCCCCGCCTCTGAATCCCCGTGTCTGATACCCAGCCTCTGATACCCCGCCCCTGATTCCCCACCTCTGATTCCCCATATCTGATACCCCGCCTCTGTTTCTGCGCCTCTGATTCCCTGCCTCTGTTTCCCAACCTCTGATTCCCCATATCTGATTCCCCACCTCTGAATGCCCGCCTCTGGTTCCCCGCCTCTGATTCGCTGCCTCTGATTCCCCATCTCTGATTCCGCACATCTGATTCCCTGCCTCTGATTCCCCGCCTCTGATTCCCCATCTCTGATTCCCCACCTCTGAATCCGCGTGTCTGATACCCAGCCTCTGATACCCCACCCCTGATTCCCCACCTCTGATTCCCCATATCTGATACCCCGCCTCTGTTTCTGCGCCTCTGATTCCCCGCCTCTGATTCCCCGCCTCTGTTTCCCCATATCTGATTCGCCGCATCTGATTCCCCAACTCTGATTCCCCGCCTCTGATTCCCCAGATCTGATTCCCCGTGTTTGATTCCCCGCCTCTGATTCCCCATCTCTGATTCCCGGCCTCTGATTCCCAGCCTCTCATTCCCGGCCTCTGATTCCCGGCCTCTGATTCCCCGCCTCTGGTTCCCCGCCTCTGATTCGCTGCCTCTGATTCCCCATCTCTGATTCCGCACATCTGATTCCCTGCCTCTGATTCCCCGCCTCTGACTCCCCGCCTCTGATTCCCTGCCTCTGTTTCCCAACCTCTGATTCCCCACCTCTGATTCCCCATATCTGATTCCCCACCTCTGTTTCCCCGCCTCTGGTTCCCCGCCTCTGATTCGCTGCCTCTGATTCCCCATCTCTGATTCCGCACATCTGATTCCCTGCCTCTGATTCCCCGCCTCTGATTTCCATCTCTGATTCCCCGCCTCTGAATCCCCGTGTCTGATACCCAGCCTCTGATACCCCGCCCCTGATTCCCCACCTCTGATTCCCCATATCTGATACCCCGCCTCTGTTTCTGCGCCTCTGATTCCCCGCCTCTGATTCCCCGCCTCTGTTTCCCCATATCTGATTCCCCGCCTCTGATTCCCCAGATCTGATTCCCCGTGTTTGATTCCCCGCCTCTGATTCCCCATCTCTGATTCCCGGCCTCTCATTCCCGGCCTCTGATTCCCGGCCTCTGATTCCCCGCCTCTGATTCCCCAACTCTGATTCCCCACCTCTGATTCCCCAGCTCTGTTTCCCCACCTCTGATTCCCCGCCTCTGTTTCCCCATATCTAATTCCCCGCCTCTGATTCCCAAACTCTGATTCCCCGACTCTGATTCCCCAGCTCTGATTCCCCGCCTCTGATTCCCCACATCTGATTCCCTGCCTCTGATTCCCTGCCTCCGATTCCCTGCCTCTGATTCCCAACCTCTGATTCCCCACCTCTGAATCCCCATATCTGATTCCCTGCCTCTGATTCCCCGCCTCTGATTCCCCAGCTCTGATTTCCCGCCTCTGAATCCCCAACTCTGATTCCCTGCCTCTAATTCCCCAGCTCTGATACCCCGCCTCTGATTCCCCAGCTCTGATTCCCTTCCTCTGATTTCCCGCCTCTGATTCCCCATCTCTGATTCACAACCTCTGATTCCCCACCTCTGATTCCCCATATCTGATTCCCCGCCTCTGTTTGCCCGCCTCTAATTCCCCGCCTCTGTTTCCCCATATCTGATTCCCCGCCTCTGAATCCCCGCCTCTGGTTCCCCGCCTCTGATTCGCTGCCTCTGATTCCCCATCTCTGATTCCGCACATCTGATACCCTGCCTCTGATTCCCCACCTCTGACTCCCCATCTCTGATTCCCCGCCTCTGAATCCCCGTGTCTGATACACAGCCTCTGATACCCCGCCCCTGATTCCCCACCTCTGATTCCCCATATCTGATACCCCACCTCTGTTTCTGTGCCTCTGATTCCCCGCCTCTGATTCCCCGCCTCTCTTTCCCCAACTCTGATACCCAGCCTCTGATTCCCCAGCTCTGATTCCCCACCTCTGATTCCCCGTGTTTGATTCCCTGCCTCTGATTCCCCGCCTCTGATTCCCCATCTCTGATTCACCGCCTTTCATTCGCCACCTCTGATTCCCCATATCAGATTCCCAGCCTCTGTTTCCCCGCCTCTGATTCCCCGCCTCTGTTTCCCCATATCTGATTCCCCACCTCTGATTCCCCATATCTGATTCCCCGCCTCTCTTTCCGCGCCTCTGATTCCCTGCCTCTGATTCCCCATATCTGATTCCCCGCCTCTGATTCCCCAACTCTGATTCCACACCTCTGATTCCCCAGCTCTGTTTCCCCACCTCTGATTCCCCGCATCTGTTTCCCCATATCTAATTCCCTGCCTCTGATTCCCAAACTCTGATTCCCCGACTCTGATTCCCCAGCTCTGATTCCCCACCTCTGAATCCCCATATCTGATTCCCTGCCTCTGATTCCCCGCCTCTGATTCCCTGCCTCTGATTCCCCGCCTCTGATTCCCCAGCTCTGATTTCCCGCCTCTGAATCCCCAACTCTGATTCCCTGCCTCTGATTCCCCAGCTCTGATTCCCCGCCTCTGATTCCCCAGCTCTGATTCCCTGCCTCTGATTTCCCGCCTGTGATTCCCCATCTCTGATTCACAACCTCTGATTCCCCACCTCTGAATCCCCATATCTGATTCCCCGCCTCTGTTTGCCCGCCTCTAATTCCCCGCCTCTGTTTCCCCATATCTGATTCCCCGCCTCTGAATCCCCGCCTCTTGTTCCCCGCCTCTGATTCGCTGCCTCTGATTCCCCATCTCTGATTCCGCACATCTGATTCCCTGCCTCTGATTCACCGCCTCTGACTCCCCGCCTCTGATTCCCTGCCTCTGCTTCCCAACCTCTGATTCCCCATATCTGATACCCCACCTCTGAATGCCCGCCTCTGGTTCCCCGCCTCTGATTCGCTGCCTCTGATTCCCCATCTCTGATTCCGCACATCTGATTCCCTGCCTCTGATTCCCCGCCTCTGATTCCCCATCTCTGATTCCCCACCTCTGAATCCGCGTGTCTGATACCCAGCCTCTGATACCCCACCCCTGATTCCCCACCTCTGATTCCCCATATCTGATACCCCGCCTCTGTTTCTGCGCCTCTGATTCCCCGCCTCTGATTCCCCGCCTCTGTTTCCCCATATCTGATTCGCCGCATCTGATTCCCCAACTCTGATTCCCCGCCTCTGATTCCCCAGATCTGATTCCCCGTGTTTGATTCCCCGCCTCTGATTCCCCATCTCTGATTCCCGGCCTCTGATTCCCAGCCTCTCATTCCCGGCCTCTGATTCCCGGCCTCTGATTCCCCGCCTCTGGTTCCCCGCCTCTGATTCGCTGCCTCTGATTCCCCATCTCTGATTCCGCACATCTGATTCCCTGCCTCTGATTCCCCGCCTCTGACTCCCCGCCTCTGATTCCCTGCCTCTGTTTCCCAACCTCTGATTCCCCACCTCTGATTCCCCATATCTGATTCCCCACCTCTGTTTCCCCGCCTCTGGTTCCCCGCCTCTGATTCGCTGCCTCTGATTCCCCATCTCTGATTCCGCACATCTGATTCCCTGCCTCTGATTACCCGCCTCTGATTCCCATCTCTGATTCCCCGCCTCTGAATCCCCGTGTCTGATACCCAGCCTCTGATACCCCGCCCCTGATTCCCCACCTCTGATTCCCCATATCTGATACCCCGCCTCTGTTTCTGCGCCTCTGATTCCCTGCCTCTGATTCCCCGCCTCTGATTCCCTGCCTCTGATTCCCCGCCTCTGATTCCCCAGCTCTGATTTCCCGCCTCTGAATCCCCAACTCTGATTCCCTGCCTCTGATTCCCCAGCTCTGATTCCCCGCCTCTGATTCCCCAGCTCTGATTCCCTGCCTCTGATTTCCCGCCTGTGATTCCCCATCTCTGATTCACAACCTCTGATTCCCCACCTCTGAATCCCCATATCTGATTCCCCACCTCTGTTTGCCCGCCTCTAATTCCCCGCCTCTGTTTCCCCATATCTGATTCCCCGCCTCTGAATCCCCGCCTCTGGTTCCCCGACTCTGATTCGCTGCCTCTGATTCCCCATCTCTGATTCCGCACATCTGATTCCCTGCCTCTGATTCCCCGCCTCTGACTCCCCGCCTCTGATTCCCTGCCTCTGTTTCCCAACCTCTGATTCCCCATATCTGATTCCCCACCTCTGAATGCCCGCCTCTGGTTCCCCGCCTCTGATTCGCTGCCTCTGATTCCCCATCTCTGATTCCGCACATCTGATTCCCTGCCTCTGATTCCCCGCCTCTGATTCCCCATCTCTGATTCCCCACATCTGAATCCGCGTGTCTGATACCCAGCCTCTGATACCCCACCCCTGATTCCCCACCTCTGATTCCCCATATCTGATACCCCGCCTCTGTTTCTGCGCCTCTGATTCCCCACCTCTGATTCCCCGCCTCTGTTTCCCCATATCTGATTCGCCGCATCTGATTCCCCAACTCTGATTCCCCGCCTCTGATTCCCCAGATCTGATTCCCCGTGTTTGATTCCCCGCCTCTGATTCCCCATCTCTGATTCCCGGCCTCTGATTCCCAGCCTCTCATTCCCGGCCTCTGATTCCCGGCCTCTGATTCCCCGCCTCTGGTTCCCCGCGTCTGATTCGCTGCCTCTGATTCCCCATCTCTGATTCCGCACATCTGATTCCCTGCCTCTGATTCCCCGCCTCTGACTCCCCGCCTCTGATTCCCTGCCTCTGTTTCCCAACCTCTGATTCCCCACCTCTGATTCCCCATATCTGATTCCCCACCTCTGTTTCCCCGCCTCTGGTTCCCCGCCTCTGATTCGCTGCCTCTGATTCCCCATCTCTGATTCCGCACATCTGATTCCCTGCCTCTGATTCCCCGCCTCTGATTTCCATCTCTGATTCCCCGCCTCTGAATCCCCGTGTCTGATACCCAGCCTCTGATACCCCGCCCCTGATTCCCCACCTCTGATTCCCCATATCTGATACCCCGCCTCTGTTTCTGCGCCTCTGATTCCCCGCCTCTGATTCCCCGCCTCTGTTTCCCCATATCTGATTCCCCGCCTCTGATTCCCCAGATCTGATTCCCCGTGTTTGATTCCCCGCCTCTGATTCCCCATCTCTGATTCCCGGCCTCTCATTCCCGGCCTCTGATTCCCGGCCTCTGATTCCCCGCCTCTGATTCCCCAACTCTGATTCCCCACCTCTGATTCCCCAGCTCTGTTTCCCCACCTCTGATTCCCCGCCTCTGTTTCCCCATATCTAATTCCCCGCCTCTGATTCCCAAACTCTGATTCCCCGACTCTGATTCCCCAGCTCTGATTCCCCGCCTCTGATTCCCCACATCTGATTCCCTGCCTCTGATTCCCTGCCTCCGATTCCCTGCCTCTGATTCCCAACCTCTGATTCCCCACCTCTGAATCCCCATATCTGATTCCCTGCCTCTGATTCCCCGCCTCTGATTCCCCAGCTCTGATTTCCCGCCTCTGAATCCCCAACTCTGATTCCCTGCCTCTAATTCCCCAGCTCTGATTCCCCGCCTCTGATTCCCCAGCTCTGATTCCCTTCCTCTGATTTCCCGCCTCTGATTCCCCATCTCTGATTCACAACCTCTGATTCCCCACCTCTGATTCCCCATATCTGATTCCCCACCTCTGTTTGCCCGCCTCTAATTCCCCGCCTCTGTTTCCCCATATCTGATTCCCCGCCTCTGAATCCCCGCCTCTGGTTCCCCGCCTCTGATTCGCTGCCTCTGATTCCCCATCTCTGATTCCGCACATCTGATACCCTGCCTCTGATTCCCCGCCTCTGACTCCCCATCTCTGATTCCCCGCCTCTGAATCCCCGTGTCTGATACACAGCCTCTGATAACCCGCCCCTGATTCCCCACCTCTGATTCCCCATATCTGATACCCCACCTCTGTTTCTGTGCCTCTGATTCCCAGCCTCTGATTCCCCAGCTCTGATTCCCCACCTCTGATTCCCAGTGTTTGATTCCCTGCCTCTGATTCCCCGCCTCTGATTCCCCATCTCTGATTCACCGCCTTTCATTCGCCACCTCTGATTCCCCATATCAGATTCCCAGCCTCTGTTTCCCCGCCTCTGATTCCCCGCCTCTGTTTCCTCATATCTGATTCCCCACCTCTGATTCCCCATATCTGATTCCCCGCCTCTCTTTCCGCGCCTCTGATTTCCTGCCTCTGATTCCCCATATCTGATTCCCCGCCTCTGATTCCCCAACTCTGATTCCACACCTCTGATTCCCCAGCTCTGTTTCCCCACCTCTGATTCCCCGCCTCTGTTTCCCCATATCTAATTCCCCGCCTCTGATTCCCAAACTCTGATTCCCCGACTCTGATTCCCCAGCTCTGATTCCCCACCTCTGAATCCCCATATCTGATTCCCTGCCTCTGATTCCCCGCCTCTGATTCCCTGCCTCTGATTCCCCGCCTCTGATTCCCCAGCTCTGATTTCCCGCCTCTGAATCCCCAACTCTGATTCCCTGCCTCTGATTCCCCAGCTCTTATTCCCCGCCTCTGATTCCCCAGCTCTGATTCCCTGCCTCTGATTTCCCGCCTGTGATTCCCCATCTCTGATTCACAACCTCTGATTCCCCACCTCTGAATCCCCATATCTGATTCCCCGCCTCTGTTTGCCCGCCTCTAATTCCCCGCCTCTGTTTCCCCATATCTGATTCCCCGCCTCTGAATCCCCGCCTCTGGTTCCCCGCCTCTGATTCGCTGCCTCTGATTCCCCATCTCTGATTCCGCACATCTGATTCCCTGCCTCTGATTCCCCGCCTCTGACTCCCCGCCTCTGATTCCCTGCCTCTGCTTCCCAACCTCTGATTCCCCATATCTGATTCCCCACCTCTGAATGCCCGCCTCTGGTTCCCCGCCTCTGATTCGCTGCCTCTGATTCCCCATCTCTGATTCCGCACATCTGATTCCCTGCCTCTGATTCCCCGCCTCTGATTCCCCATCTCTGATTCCCCACCTCTGAATCCGCGTGTCTGATACCCAGCCTCTGATACCCCACCCCTGATTCCCCACCTCTGATTCCCCATATCTGATACCCCGCCTCTGTTTCTGCGCCTCTGATTCCCCGCCTCTGATTCCCCGCCTCTGTTTCCCCATATCTGATTCGCCGCATCTGATTCCCCAACTCTGATTCCCCGCCTCTGATTCCCCAGATCTGATTCCCCGTGTTTGATTCCCCGCCTCTGATTCCCCATCTCTGATTCCCGGCCTCTGATTCCCAGCCTCTCATTCCCGGCCTCTGATTCCCGGCCTCTGATTCCCCGCCTCTGGTTCCCCGCCTCTGATTCGCTGCCTCTGATTCCCCATCTCTGATTCCGCACATCTGATTCCCTGCCTCTGATTCCCCGCCTCTGACTCCCCGCCTCTGATTCCCTGCCTCTGTTTCCCAACCTCTGATTCCCCACCTCTGATTCCCCATATCTGATTCCCCACCTCTGTTTCCCCGCCTCTGGTTCCCCGCCTCTGATTCGCTGCCTCTGATTCCCCATCTCTGATTCCGCACATCTGATTCCCTGCCTCTGATTACCCGCCTCTGATTCCCATCTCTTATTCCCCGCCTTTGAATCCCCGTGTCTGATACCCAGCCTCTGATACCCCGCCCCTGATTCCCCACCTCTGATTCCCCATATCTGATACCCCGCCTCTGTTTCTGCGCCTCTGATTCCCTGCCTCTGATTCCCCGCCTCTGATTCCCTGCCTCTGATTCCCCGCCTCTGATTCCCCAGCTCTGATTTCCCGCCTCTGAATCCCCAACTCTGATTCCCTGCCTCTGATTCCCCAGCTCTGATTCCCCGCCTCTGATTCCCCAGCTCTGATTCCCTGCCTCTGATTACCCGCCTGTGATTCCCCATCTCTGATTCACAACCTCTGATTCCCCACCTCTGAATCCCCATATCTGATTCCCCGCCTCTGTTTGCCCGCCTCTAATTCCCCGCCTCTGTTTCCCCATATCTGATTCCCCGCCTCTGAATCCCCGCCTCTGGTTCCCCGCCTCTGATTCGCTGCCTCTGATTCCCCATCTCTGATTCCGCACATCTGATTCCCTGCCTCCGATTCCCCGCCTCTGACTCCCCGCCTCTGATTCCCTGCCTCTGATTCCCAACCTCTGATTCCCCATATCTGATTCCCCACCTCTGAATGCCCGCCTCTGGTTCCCCGCCTCTGATTCGCTGCCTCTGATTCCCCATCTCTGATTCCGCACATCTGATTCCCTGCCTCTGATTCCCCGCCTCTGATTCCCCATCTCTGATTCCCCACCTCTGAATCCGTGTGTCTGATACCCAGCCTCTGATACCCCACCCCTGATTCCCCACCTCTGATTCCCCATATCTGATACCCCGCCTCTGTTTCTGCGCCTCTGATTCCCCGCCTCTGATTCCCCGCCTCTGTTTCCCCATATCTGATTCGCCGCATCTGATTCCCCAACTCTGATTCCCCGCCTCTGATTCCCCAGATCTGATTCCCCGTGTTTGATTCCCCGCCTCTGATTCCCCATCTCTGATTCCCGGCCTCTGATTCCCAGCCTCTCATTCCCGGCCTCTGATTCCCGGCCTCTGATTCCCCGCCTCTGGTTCCCCGCCTCTGATTCGCTGCCTCTGATTCCCCATCTCTGATTCCGCACATCTGATTCCCTGCCTCTGATTCCCGGCCTCTGACTCCCCGCCTCTGATTCCCTGCCTCTGTTTCCCAACCTCTGATTCCCCACCTCTGATTCCCCATATCTGATTCCCCACCTCTGTTTCCCCGCCTCTGGTTCCCCGCCTCTGATTCGCTGCCTCTGATTCCCCATCTCTGATTCCGCACATCTGATTCCCTGCCTCTGATTCCCCGCCTCTGATTCCCATCTCTGATTCCCCGCCTCTGAATCCCCGTGTCTGATACCCAGCCTCTGATACCCCGCCCCTGTTTCCCCACCTCTGATTCCCCATATCTGATACCCCGCCTCTGTTTCTGCGCCTCTGATTCCCCGCCTCTGATTCCCCGCCTCTGTTTCCCCATATCTGATTCCCCGCCTCTGATTCCCCAGATGTGATTCCCCGTGTTTGATTCCCCGCCTCTGATTCCCCATCTCTGATTCCCGGCCTCTCATTCCCGGCCTCTGATTCCCGGCCTCTGATTCCCCGCCTCTGGGTCCCCGCCTCTGATTCGCTGCCTCTGATTCCCCATCTCTGATTCCGCACATCTGATTCCCTGCCTCTGATTCCCCGCCTCTGACTCCCCGCCTCTGACTCCCCGCCTCTGATTTTCTGCCTCTGTTTCCCAACCTCTGATTCCCCACCTCTGATTCCCCATATCTGATTCCCCACCTCTGTTTCCCTGCCTCTGATTCCCCACCTCTGTTTCCCCATATCTGATTCCCCGCCTCTGATTCCCCAACTCTGATTCCCCGCCTCTGATTCCCCAGCTCTGATTTCCCACCTCTGAATCCCCCTGTTTGATTCCCTGCCTCTGATTCCCCATCTCTGATTCCGCACATCTGATTACCTGCCTCTGATTCCCCACCTCTGATTCCCCATATCTGATTCCCCGCCTCTGTTTCCACGCCTCTGATTCCCCACCTCTGATTCCCCATATCTGATTCCCCAGCTCTGATTCCCCGCCTCTGATTCCCCGCATCCGATTCCCCATATCTGATTCCCCGCCTCTGTTTCCCCGCCCCTGATTCCCCGCCTCTGTTTCCCCATATCTGATTCCCCGCCTCTGATTCCCAACTATGATTCCCCGCCTCTGATTCCACAGCTCTGATTCCCTGCCTCTGATTCCCCGCGTTCTATTCCCTGCCTCTGATTCCCCGCCTGTGATTCCCCATCTCTGATTCACCACCTCTGATTCCCCACCACTGATTCCCCATATCTAATTCCCCGCCTCTGTTTGCCCGCCTCTGATTCCCCGCCTCTGTTTCCCCATATCTGATTCCCCGCCTCTGAATCCCCAACTCTGATTCCCTGCCTCAGATTCCCAAGCTTCATTCCCCGCCTTTGATTCCCCCCGTCTGATTCCAAGCCTCTGAATCCCCGTGTCTGATAACCTGCCTCTGATTCCCCGCCTCTGATTCCCCATCTCAGATTCACCGCCTCTGATTCCCCACCTCTGATTCCCCATCTCTGATTCCGCACATCCGATTCCCTGCCTCTGATTCCCCGACTCTGATTCCCCACCTCTGATTCCCCAGCTCTGATTCCCCGCCTCTGATTCCCCAACTCTGATTCCCCGTCTCTGATTCCACAGCTCTGATTCCCCGCCTCTGATTCCCCGTGTTTGATCCCCTGCCTCTGATTCCCCGCCTCTGATTCCCCATCTCTGATTCACCGCCTTTGATTCGCCACCTCAGATTCCCCATATCTGATTCCTCGCCACTGTTTCCCCGCCTCTGATTCCCCGCCTCTGATTCCCCATATCTCATTCACCACCTCTGATTCGCCAGCTATGATTCCCCGCCTCTGATTCCCCGCGTCTGATTCCCTGCCTCTGATTCCCCGCCTCTAATTCCACATCTCTGATTCACCACCTCTGATTCCACGCGTCTGATTCCCCGCCTCTGATTCCCCATCTCTGATTCCCCATCTCTGATTCCCCAATTCTGATTCCCCGCCTCTGATTCCCCAGCTCTGATTCCTCGCCTCTGATTCCCTTCCTCTGATTCCCAACCTCTGATTCCCCACCTCTGATTTCCCATATTGATTCCCTGCGTCTGATTCCCCACCTCTGATTTCCCATATTGATTCCCTGCGTCTGATTCCCCGCCTCTGATTCCCCAACTCTGATTCCCCGCCTCTGATTCCCCAGCTCTGATTCCCCACATCTGATTCCCCGTGTTTGATTCCCTGCCTCTGATTCCCGGCCTCTGATTCCCCATCTCTGATTCACCGCCTTTGATTCGCAACCTCTGATTCCCCATATCTGATTCCCCGCCTCTGTTTCCCCGCCTCTGATTCCCCGCCTCTGATTCCCCATATCTCATTCCCCGCCTCTAAATCCCCATCTCTGATTCCCGGACTCTGATACCCCACCTCTGATTCCCGGCCTCTTATTCCCGGCATCTGATTCCGGCCTCTGATTCCCGGCCTCTGATTCCCTGCTTCTGATTCTGATTCCCTGCCTCTGATTCCCCATCTCTGATTCCGCACATCTGATTCCCTGCCTCTGATTCCCCACCTCTGATTCCCCATATCTGATTCCCCGCCTCTGTTTCCCCACCTTTGATTCCCCGCCTCAGTTTCCCAATATCTAAGTCCCCGCCTCTGATTCCCCAACTCTGATTCCCCACCTCTGATTCCCCAGCTCTGATTCCCCGCCTCTGATTCCCCGCATCTGATTCCCTGCAACTGATTCCAAGCCTCTGATTCCCTGCCTCTGATTCCCAACCTCTGATTCCCAACCTCTGATTCCACACCTCTGATTCCCCATATCTGATTCCCCGCCTCTGTTTCCCCGCCTCTGATTCCCCGCCTCTGATTCCCCATATCTCATTCCCCGCCTCTGATTCCGCATCTCTGATTCCCGGACTCTGATTCCCCACCTCTGATTCCCGGCCTCTTATTCCCGGCATCTGATTCCGGCCTCTGATTCCCGGCCTCTGATTCCCTGCTTCTGATTCTGATTCCCTCCCTCTGATTCCCCATCTCTGATTCCGCACATCTAATTCCCCGCCTCTGTTTGCCCGCCTCTGATTCCCCGCCTCTGTTTCCCCATATCTGATTCCCCGCCTCCGAATCCCCAACTCTGATTCCCTGCCTCTGATTCCCCAGCTCTGATTCCCCGCCTTTGATTCCCCCCGTCTGATTCCCAGCCTCTGAATCCCCGTGTCTGATTTCCTGCCTCTGATTCCCCACCTCTGATTCCCCATCTCTGATTCACAGCCTCTGATTCCCCACCTCTGATTCCACATATCTGATTCCCCACCTCTGTTTCCCCGCCTCTGATTCCCCGCCTCTGATTCTCCATATCTCATTCCCCGCCTCTGAATCCCCATCTCTGATTCCCGGACTCTGATTCCCCACCTCTGATTCCCGGCCTCTTATTCCCAGCATCTGATTCCCGGCCTCTGATTCCCGGCCTCTGATTCCCCGCTTCTGATTCTGATTCCCTGCCTCAGATTCCCCATCTCTGATTCCGCACATCTGATTCCCTGCCTCTGATTCCCCACCTCTGATTCCCCATATCTGATTTCCCGCCTCTGTTTCCCCGCCTCTGATTCCCCGCCTCTGTTTCCCCATATCTAATTCCCAACCTCTGCTGCCCCAACTCTGATTCCCTGCCTCTGATTCCCCGCGTTCTATTCCCTGCCTCTGATTCCCCGCCTCTGTTTGCCCGCCTCTGATTCCCCGCCTCTGTTTCCCCATATCTGATTCCCCGCCTCTGAATCCCCAACTCTGATTCCCTGCCTCTGATTCCCCAGCTCTGATTCCCCGCCTTTGATTCCCCCCGTCTGATTCCCAGCCTCTGAGTCCCCGTGTCTGATTTCCAGCCTCTGATTCCCCGCCTCTGATTCCCCATCTCTGATTCACAGCCTCTGATTCCCCACCTCTGATTCCCCATCTCTGATTCCGCACATCTGATTCCCTGCCTCTGATTCCCCGACTCTGATCCCCACCTCTGATTCCCCAGCTCTGATTCCCCGCCTCTGATTCCCCAACTCTGATTCCCCGCCTCTGATTCCCCAGGTCTGATTCCCCGCCTCTGATTCCCCGTGTTTGATTCCCTGCCTCTGATTCCCCGCCTCTGATTCCCCATCTCTGATTCAACGCCTTTGATTCGCCACCTCTGATTCCCCATATCTGATTCCTCGCCTCTGTTTCCCCGCCTCTGATTCCCCTCCTCTGATTCCCCATATCTCATTCCCCGCCTCTGATTCCCCATCTCTGATTCCCGGACTCTGATTCCCCACCTCTGATTCCCAGCCTCTTATTCCCGGCATCTGATTCCGGCCTCTGATTCCCGGCCTCTGATTCCCTGCTTCTGATTCCCCATCTCTGATTCCGCAAATCTAATTCCCTGCCTCTGATTCCCCACCTCTGATTCCCCATATCTGATTCACCGCCTCTGTTTCCCCGCCTCTGATTCCCCGCCTCTGTTTCCCCATATCTAAGTCCCCGCCTCTGATTCCCCAACTTTGATTCCCCACCTCTGATTCCCCAGCTATGATTCCCCGCCTCTGATTCCCCGCATCTGATTCCATGCATCTGATTCCCAGCCTCTGATTCCCAGCCTCTGATTCCCAACCTCTGATTCCCCACCTCTGATCCCCATATCTGATTCCACGCCTCTGTTTCCCCGCCTCTGATTCCCCGCCTCTGTTTCCCCATATCTGATCCCCGCCTCTATTTGCCCGCCTCTGATTCCCCGCCTCTGTTTCCCCATATCTGATTCCCCGCCTCTGAATCCCCAACTCTGATTCCCTGCCTCTAATTTCCCAGCTCTGATTCCCCGCCTCTGATTCCCCGCGTCTGATTACCGGCCTCTGATTCCCCGCCTCTGATTCCCCATCTCTGATTCACAACCTCTGATTCCCCACCTCTGATACCCCATATCTGATTCCCCGCCTCGGTTTCCCCGCCTCTGATTCCCCACCTCTGATTCCCAATATCTGATTCCCCGCCTCTGATTCCCCACCTCTGATTCCCCGCCTCTGATTCGCCAGCTATGATTCCCCGCCTCTTATTCCCCGCGTCTGATTCCCTGCCTCTGATTCCCCGCCTCTGATTCCACATCTCTGATTCACCACCTCTGATTCCCCGCGTCTGATTCCCTGCCTCTGATTCCCCATCTCTGATTCCCCATCTCTGATTCCCCAATTCTGATTCCCCTCCTCTGATTCCCCGTGTTTGATTCCCTGCCTCTGATTCCCAGCCTCTGATTCCCCATCTCTGATTCACCGCCTTTGATTCGCCACCTCTGATTCGCCATATCTGATTCACCGCCTCTGTTTCACCGCCTCTGATTCCCCGCCTCTGATTCCCCATATCTCATTCCCCGCCTCTGAATCCCCATCTCTGATTCCCGGACTCTGATTCCCCACCTCTGATTTCCGGCCTCTTATTCCCGGCATCTGATTCCGGCCTCTGATTCCCGGCCTCTGATTCCCTGCTTCTGATTCTGATTCCCTGCCTTTGATTCCCCATCTCTGATTCCGCACATCTGATTCCCTGCCTCTGATTCCCCATCTCTGATTCCCCATATCTGATTCCCCGCCTCTGATTCCCCGCCTCTGTTTCCCAATATCTAAGTCCCCGCCTCTGATTCCCCAACTCTGATTCCCCACCTCTGATTCCCCACCTCTGATTCCCTGCCTCTGATTCCCCAGCTCTGATTCCCCGCCTTTGATTCCCCCCGTCTGATTCCCAGCCTCTGAATCCCCGTGTCTGATTTCCTGCCTCTGATTCCCCACCTCTGATTCCCCATCTCTGATTCACAGCCTCTGATTCCCCACCTCTGATTCCACATATCTGATTCCCCACCTCTGTTTCCCCGCCTCTGATTCCCCGCCTCTGATTCTCCATATCTCATTCCCCGCCTCTGAATCCCCATCTCTGATTCCCGGACTCTGATTCCCCACCTCTGATTCCCGGCCTCTTATTCCCAGCATCTGATTCCCGGCCTCTGATTCCCGGCCTCCGATTCCCCGCTTCTGATTCTGATTCCCTGCCTCTGATTCCCCATCTCTGATTCTGCACATCTGATTCCCTGCCTCTGATTCCCCACCTCTGATTCCCCATATCTGATTTCCCGCCTCTGTTTCCCCGCCTCTGATTCCCCGCCTCTGTTTCCCCATATCTAATTCCCAACCTCTGATGCCCCAACTCTGATTCCCTGCCTCTGATTCCCCGCGTTCTATTCCCTGCCTCTGATTCCCCGCCTGTGATTCCCCATCTCTGATTCACCACCTCTGATTCCCCACCTCTGATTCCCCATATCTAATTCCCCGCCTCTGTTTGCCCGCCTCTGATTCCCCGCCTCTGTTTCCCCATATCTGATTCCCCGCCTCTGAATCCCCAACTCTGATTCCCTGCCTCTGATTCCCCAGCTCTGATTCCCCGCCTTTGATTCCCCCCATCTGATTCCCAGCCTCTGAGTCCCCGTGTCTGATTTCCAGCCTCTGATTCCCCGCCTCTGATTCCCCATCTCTGATTCACAGCCTCTGATTCCCCACCTCTGATTCCCCATCTCTGATTCCGCACATCTGATTCCCTGCCTCTGATTCCCCGACTCTGATCCCCACCTCTGATTCCCCGCCTCTGATTCCCCAACTCTGATTCCCCGCCTCTGATTCCCCAGCTCTGATTCCCCGCCTCTGATTCCCCGTGTTTGATTCCCTGCCTCTGATTCCCCGCCTCTGATTCCCCATCTCTGATTCAACGCCTTTGATTCGCCACCTCTGATTCCCCATATCTGATTCCTCGCCTCTGTTTCCCCGCCTCTGATTCCCCTCCTCTGATTCCCCATATCTCATTCCCCGCCTCTGATTCCCCATCTCTGATTCCCGGACTCTGATTCCCCACCTCTGTTTCCCGGCCTCTTATTCCCGGCATCTGATTCCGGCCTCTGATTCCCGGCCTCTGATTCCCTGCTTCTGATTCCCCATCTCTGATTCCGCAAATCTAATTCCCTGCCTCTGATTCCCCACCTCTGATTCCCCATATCTGATTCCCCGCCTCTGTTTCCCCGCCTCTGATTCCCCGCCTCTGTTTCCCCATATCTAAGTCCCCGCCTCTGATTCCCCAACTTTGATTCCCCACCTCTGATTCCCCAGCTCTGATTCCCCGCCTCTGATTCCCCGCATCTGATTCCATGCATCTGATTCCCAGCCTCTGATTCCCAGCCTCTGATTACCAACCTCTGATTCCCCACCTCTGATCCCCATATCTGATTCCCCGCCTCTGTTTCCCCGCCTCTGATTCCCCGCCTCTGTTTCCCCATATCTGATCCCCGCCTCTATTTGCCCGCCTCTGATTCCCCGCCTCTGTTTCCCCATATCTGATTCCCCGCCTCTGAATCCCCAACTCTGATTCCCTGCCTCTAATTTCCCAGCTCTGATTCCCCGCCTCTGATTCCCCGTGTCTGATTACCGGCCTCTGATTCCCCGCCTCTGATTCCCCATCTCTGATTCACAACCTCTGATTCCCCACCTCTGATACCCCATATCTGATTCCCCGCCTCTGTTTCCCCGCCTCTGATCCCCACCTCTGATTCCCAATATCTGATTCCCCGCCTCTGATTCCCCACCTCTGATTCCCCGCCTCTGATTCGCCAGCTATGATTCCCCGCCTCTTATTCCCCGCGTCTGATTCCCTGCCTCTGATTCCCCGCCTCTGATTCCACATCTCTGATTCACCACCTCTGATTCCCCGCGTCTGATTCCCCGCCTCTGTTTCCCCATATCTGATCCCCGCCTCTATTTGCCCGCCTCTGATTCCCCGCCTCTGTTTCCCCATATCTGATTCCCCGCCTCTGAATCCCCAACTCTGATTCCCTGCCTCTAATTTCCCAGCTCTGATTCCCCGCCTCTGATTCCCCGCGTCTGATTACCGGCCTCTGATTCCCCGCCTCTGATTCCCCATCTCTGATTCACAACCTCTGATTCCCCACCTCTGATACCCCATATCTGATTCCCCGCCTCGGTTTCCCCGCCTCTGATTCCCCACCTCTGATTCCCAATATCTGATTCCCCGCCTCTGATTCCCCACCTCTGATTCCCCGCCTCTGATTCGCCAGCTATGATTCCCCGCCTCTTATTCCCCGCGTCTGATTCCCTGCCTCTGATTCCCCGCCTCTGATTCCACATCTCTGATTCACCACCTCTGATTCCCCGCGTCTGATTCCCTGCCTCTGATTCCCCATCTCTGATTCCCCATCTCTGATTCCCCAATTCTGATTCCCCTCCTCTGATTCCCCGTGTTTGATTCCCTGCCTCTGATTCCCAGCCTCTGATTCCCCATCTCTGATTCACCGCCTTTGATTCGCCACCTCTGATTCGCCATATCTGATTCACCGCCTCTGTTTCACCGCCTCTGATTCCCCGCCTCTGATTCCCCATATCTCATTCCCCGCCTCTGAATCCCCATCTCTGATTCCCGGACTCTGATTCCCCACCTCTGATTTCCGTCCTCTTATTCCCGGCATCTGATTCCGGCCTCTGATTCCCGGCCTCTGATTCCCTGCTTCTGATTCTGATTCCCTGCCTTTGATTCCCCATCTCTGATTCCGCACATCTGATTCCCTGCCTCTGATTCCCCATCTCTGATTCCCCATATCTGATTCCCCGCCTCTGATTCCCCGCCTCTGTTTCCCAATATCTAAGTCCCCGCCTCTGATTCCCCAACTCTGATTCCCCACCTCTGATTCCCCACCTCTGATTCCCTGCCTCTGATTCCCCAGCTCTGATTCCCCGCCTTTGATTCCCCCCGTCTGATTCCCAGCCTCTGAATCCCCGTGTCTGATTTCCTGCCTCTGATTCCCCACCTCTGATTCCCCATCTCTGATTCACAGCCTCTGATTCCCCACCTCTGATTCCACATATCTGATTCCCCACCTCTGTTTCCCCGCCTCTGATTCCCCGCCTCTGATTCTCCATATCTCATTCCCCGCCTCTGAATCCCCATCTCTGATTCCCGGACTCTGATTCCCCACCTCTGATTCCCGGCCTCTTATTCCCAGCATCTGATTCCCGGCCTCTGATTCCCGGCCTCCGATTCCCCGCTTCTGATTCTGATTCCCTGCCTCTGATTCCCCATCTCTGATTCTGCACATCTGATTCCCTGCCTCTGATTCCCCACCTCTGATTCCCCATATCTGATTTCCCGCCTCTGTTTCCCCGCCTCTGATTCCCCGCCTCTGTTTCCCCATATCTAATTCCCAACCTCTGATGCCCCAACTCTGATTCCCTGCCTCTGATTCCCCGCGTTCTATTCCCTGCCTCTGATTCCCCGCCTGTGATTCCCCATCTCTGATTCACCACCTCTGATTCCCCACCTCTGATTCCCCATATCTAATTCCCCGCCTCTGTTTGCCCGCCTCTGATTCCCCGCCTCTGTTTCCCCATATCTGATTCCCCGCCTCTGAATCCCCAACTCTGATTCCCTGCCTCTGATTCCCCAGCTCTGATTCCCCGCCTTTGATTCCCCCCATCTGATTCCCAGCCTCTGAGTCCCCGTGTCTGATTTCCAGCCTCTGATTCCCCGCCTCTGATTCCCCATCTCTGATTCACAGCCTCTGATTCCCCACCTCTGATTCCCCATCTCTGATTCCGCACATCTGATTCCCTGCCTCTGATTCCCCGACTCTGATCCCCACCTCTGATTCCCCGCCTCTGATTCCCCAACTCTGATTCCCCGCCTCTGATTCCCCAGCTCTGATTCCCCGCCTCTGATTCCCCGTGTTTGATTCCCTGCCTCTGATTCCCCGCCTCTGATTCCCCATCTCTGATTCAACGCCTTTGATTCGCCACCTCTGATTCCCCATATCTGATTCCTCGCCTCTGTTTCCCCGCCTCTGATTCCCCTCCTCTGATTCCCCATATCTCATTCCCCGCCTCTGATTCCCCATCTCTGATTCCCGGACTCTGATTCCCCACCTCTGTTTCCCGGCCTCTTATTCCCGGCATCTGATTCCGGCCTCTGATTCCCGGCCTCTGATTCCCTGCTTCTGATTCCCCATCTCTGATTCCGCAAATCTAATTCCCTGCCTCTGATTCCCCACCTCTGATTCCCCATATCTGATTCCCCGCCTCTGTTTCCCCGCCTCTGATTCCCCGCCTCTGTTTCCCCATATCTAAGTCCCCGCCTCTGATTCCCCAACTTTGATTCCCCACCTCTGATTCCCCAGCTCTGATTCCCCGCCTCTGATTCCCCGCATCTGATTCCATGCATCTGATTCCCAGCCTCTGATTCCCAGCCTCTGATTACCAACCTCTGATTCCCCACCTCTGATCCCCATATCTGATTCCCCGCCTCTGTTTCCCCGCCTCTGATTCCCCGCCTCTGTTTCCCCATATCTGATCCCCGCCTCTATTTGCCCGCCTCTGATTCCCCGCCTCTGTTTCCCCATATCTGATTCCCCGCCTCTGAATCCCCAACTCTGATTCCCTGCCTCTAATTTCCCAGCTCTGATTCCCCGCCTCTGATTCCCCGTGTCTGATTACCGGCCTCTGATTCCCCGCCTCTGATTCCCCATCTCTGATTCACAACCTCTGATTCCCCACCTCTGATACCCCATATCTGATTCCCCGCCTCTGTTTCCCCGCCTCTGATCCCCACCTCTGATTCCCAATATCTGATTCCCCGCCTCTGATTCCCCACCTCTGATTCCCCGCCTCTGATTCGCCAGCTATGATTCCCCGCCTCTTATTCCCCGCGTCTGATTCCCTGCCTCTGATTCCCCGCCTCTGATTCCACATCTCTGATTCACCACCTCTGATTCCCCGCGTCTGATTCCCTGCCTCTGATTCCCCATCTCTGATTCCCCATCTCTGATTCCCCAATTCTGATTCCCCTCCTCTGATTCCCCGTGTTTGATTCCCTGCCTCTGATTCCCGGCCTCTGATTCCCCACCTCTGATTCACCGCCTTTGATTCGCCACCTCTGATTCGCCATATCTGATTCCCCGCCTCTGTTTCCCCGCCTCTGATTCCCCGCCTCTGATTCCCCATATCTCATTCCCCGCCTCTGAATCCCCATCTCTGATTCCCGGACTCTGATTCCCCACCTCTGATTTCCGGCCTCTTATTCCCGGCATCTGATTCCGGCCTCTGATTCCCGGCCTCTGATTCCCTGCTTCTCATTCTGATTCCCTGCCTTTGATTCCCCATCTCTGATTCCGCACATCTGATTCCCTGCCTCTGATTCCCCATCTCTGATTCCCCATATCTGATTCCCCGCCTCTGATTCCCCGCCTCTGTTTCCCAATATCTAAGTCCCCGCCTCTGATTCCCCAACTCTGATTCCCCACCTCTGATTCCCCACCTCTGATTTCCGGCCTCTTATTCCCGGCATCTGATTCCGGCCTCTGATTCCCGGCCTCTGATTCCCTGCTTCTGATTCTGATTCCCTGCCTTTGATTCCCCATCTCTGATTCCGCACATCTGATTCCCTGCATCTGATTCCAAGCCTCTGATTCCCTGCCTCTGATTCCCAACCTCTGATTCCCCACCTCTGATTCCCTGCCTCTGATTCCCAGCCTCTGTTTCCCCGCCTCTGATTCCCCGCCTCTGTTTCCCCATATCTGATTCCCGGCCTCTGATTCCCCGCCTCTGATTCCCCGCCTCTGATTCCCCAACTCTAATTCCCCGCCTCTGATTCCCCATATCTGATTCCCCGCCTCTGTTTCCCCGCCTCTGATTCCCCGCCCCTGTTTCCCCATATCTGATTCCGAGCCTCTGATTCCCCAACTTTGATTCCCAGCCTCTGATTCCCCAGCTCTGATTCCCCGCCTCTGATTCCCCGTGTTTGATTCCCTGCCTCTGATTCCCCGCCTCTGATTCCCCATCTCTGATTCACCACCTTTGATTCGCCACCTCTGATTCCCCATATCTGATTCCCCACCTCTGTTTTCCCGCCTCTGATTCCCCGCCTCAGATTCTCCATATCTCATTCCCCGCCTCTGAATCCCCATCTCTGATTCCCGGACTCTGATACCCCACCTCTGATTCCCGGCCTCTTATTCCCAGCATCTGATTCCAGGCCTCTGATTCCCGGCCTCTGACTCCCCGCTTCTGATTCTGATTCCCTGCCTCTGATTCCCCATCTCTGATTCCGCACATCTGATTACCTGCCTCTGATTCCCCACCTCTGATTCCCCATATCTGATTCCCCGCCTCTGTTTCCACGCCTCTGATTCCCCACCTCTGATTCCCCATATCTGATTCCCCAGCTCTGATTCCCCGCCTCTGATTCCCCGCATCCGATTCCCCATATCTGATTCCCCGCCTCTGTTTCCCCGCCCCTGATTCCCCGCCTCTGTTTCCCCATATCTGATTCCCCGCCTCTGATTCCCAACTATGATTCCCCGCCTCTGATTCCCCAGCTCTGATTCCCTGCCTCTGATTCCCCGTGTTCTATTCCCTGCCTCTGATTCCCCGCCTGTGATTCCCCATCTCTGATAAACCACCTCTGATTCCCCACCACTGATTCCCCATATCTAATTCCCCGCCTCTGTTTGCCCGCCTCTGATTCCCCGCCTCTGTTTCCCCATATCTGATTCCCCGCCTCTGAATCCCCAACTCTGATTCCCTGCCTCTGATTCCCCAGCTTCATTCCCCGCCTTTGATTCCCCCGTCTGATTCCCAGCCTCTGAATCTCCGTGTCTGATAACCTGCCTCTGATTCCCCGCCTCTGATTCCCCATCTCAGATTCACCGCCTCTGATTCCCCACCTCTGATTCCCCATCTCTGATTCCGCTCATCCGACTCCCTGCCTCTGAATCCCCGACTCTGATTCCCCACCTCTGATTCCCCAGCTCTGATTCCCCGCCTCTGATTCCCCGCCTCTGATTCCACAGCTCTGATTCCCCGCCTCTGATTCCCCGTGTTTGATCCCCTGCCTCTGATTCCCCGCCTCTGATTCCCCATCTCTGATTCACCGCCTTTGATTCGACACCTCTGATTCCCGATATCTGATTCCTCGCCACTGTTTCCCCGCCTCTGATTCCCCGCCTCTGATTCCCCATATCTCATTCCCCGCCTCTGATTCGCCAGCTATGATTCCACGCCTCTGATTCCCCGCGTCTGATTCCCTGCCTCTGATTCCCCGCCTCTGATTCCACATCTCTGATTCACCACCTCTGATTCCACGCGTCTGATTCCCCGCCTCTGATTCCCCATCTCTGATTCCCAATCTCTGACTCCCCAATTCTGATTCCCCGCCTCTGATTCCCCAGCTCTGATTCCTCGCCTCTGATTCCCTTCCTCTGATTCCCAACCTCTGATTCCCCACCTCTGATTTCCCATATTGATTCCCTGCGTCTGATTCCCCACCTCTGATTTCCCATATTGATTCCCTGCATCTGATTCCCCGCCTCTGATTCCCCAACTCTGATTCCCCGCCTCTGATTCCCCAGCTCTGATTCCCCGCATCTGATTCCCCGTGTTTGATTCCCTGCCTCTGATTCCCGGCCTCTGATTACCCATCTCTGATTCACCGCCTTTGATTCGCAACCTCTGATTCCCCATATCTGATTCCCCGCCTCTGTTTCCCCGCCTCTGATTCCCCGCCTCTGATTCCCCATATCTCATTCCCCGCCTCTAAATCCCCATCTCTGATTCCCGGACTCTGATTCCCCACCTCTGATTCCCGGCCTCTTATTCCCGGCATCTGATTCCGGCCTCTGATTCCCGGCCTCTGATTCCCTGCTTCTGATTCTGATTCCCTGCCTCTGATTCCCCATCTCTGATTCCGCACATCTGATTCCCTGCCTCTGATTCCCCACCTCTGATTCCCCATATCTGATTCCCCGCCTCTGTTTCCCCACCTTTGATTCCCCGCCTCTGTTTCCCAATATCTAAGTCCCCGCCTCTGATTCCCCAACTCTGATTCCCCACCTCTGATTCCCCAGCTCTGATTCCCCGCCTCTGATTCCCCGCATCTGATTCCCTGCAACTGATTCCAAGCCTCTGATTCCCTGCCTCTGATTCCCAACCTCTGATTCCCAACCTCTGATTCCCCACCTCTGATTCCCCATATCTGATTCCCCGCCTCTGTTTCCCCGCCTCTGATTCCCCGCCTCTGATTCCCCATATCTCATTCCCCGCCTCTAATTCCGCATCTCTGATTCCCCGCCTCTGATTCCCCGCCTCTGATTCCCTGCCTCTGATTCCCAATATCTGATTCCCCGCCTCTGTTTCCCCGCCTCTGATTCCCCGCCTCTGTTTCCCCATATCTGATCCCCGCCTCTATTTGCCCGCCTCTGATTCCCCGCCTCTGTTTCCCCATATCTGATTCCCCGCCTCTGAATCCCCAACTCTGATTCCCTGCCTCTAATTTCCCATGTCTGATTCCCCGCCTCTGATTCCCCGCGTCTGATTACCGGCCTCTGATTCCCCGCCTCTGATTCCCCATCTCTGATTCACAACCTCTGATTCCCCACCTCTGATTCCCCATATCTGATTCCCCGCCTCTGTTTCCCCGCCTCTGATTCCCCACCTCTGATTCCCAATATCTGATTCCCCGCCTCTGATTCCCCACCTCTGATTCCCCGCCTCTGATTCGCCAGCTATGATTCCCCGCCTCTGATTCCCCGCGTCTGATTCCCTGCCTCTGATTCCCCGCCTCTGATTCCACATCTCTGATTCACCACCGCTGATTCCCCGCGTCTGATTCCCCGCCTCTGATTCCCCATCTCTGATTCCCCAGCTCTGATTCCCCAATTCTGATTCCCCGCCTCTGATTCCCCAGCTCTGATTCCTCGCCTATGATTCCCTTCCTCTGATTCCCAACCTCTGATTCCCCACCTCTGATTTCCCATATTGATTCCCTGCGTCTGATTCCCCGCCTCTGAATCCCCAACTCTGATTCCCCGCCTCTGATTCCCCAGCTCTGATTCCCCGCCTCTGATTCCCCAGCTCTGATTCCCTGCCTCTGATTCCCGGCCTCTGATTCCCCATTTCTGATTCACCGCCTTTGATTCGCCACCTCTGATTCCCCAAATCTGCTTCCCCGCCTCTGTTTCCCCGCCTCTGATTCCCCGCCTCTGATTCCCCATATCTCATTCCCCGCCTCTGAATCCCCATCTCTGATTCCCGGACTCTGATTCCCCACCTCTGATTCCCGGCCTCTTATTCCCGGCATCTGATTCCGGCCTCTGATTCCCGGCCTCTGATTCCCTGCTTCTGATTCTGATTCCCTGCCTCTGATTCCCCATCTCTGATTCCGCACATCTGATTCCCTGCCTCTGATTACCCCCCTCTGTTTCCCCGCCTCTGATTCCCCGCCTCTGTTTCCCAATATCTAAGTCCCCGCCTCTGATTCCCCAACTCTGATTCCCCACCTCTGATTCCCCAGCTCTGATTCCCCACCTCTGATTCCCCGCATCTGATTCCCTGCATCTGATTCCCCATCTCTGATTCCCCAGCTCTGATTCCCCAATTCTGATTCCCCGCCTCTGATTCCCCAGCTCTGATTCCTCGCCAATGATTCCCTTCCTCTGATTCCCAACCTCTGATTCCCCACCTCAGATTTCCCATATTGATTCCCTGCGTCTGATTCCCCGCCTCTGATTCCCCAACTCTGATTCCCCGCCTCTGATTCCCCAGCTCTGATTCCCCGCCTCTGATTCCCCAGCTCTGATTCCCTGCCTCTGATTCCCGGCCTCTGATTCCCCATTTCTGATTCACCGCCTTTGATTCGCCACCTCTGATTCCCCAAATCTGCTTCCCCGCCTCTGTTTCCCCGCCTCTGATTCCCCGCCTCTGATTCCCCATATCTCATTCCCCGCCTCTGAATCCCCATCTCTGATTCCCGGACTCTGATTCCCCACCTCTGATTCCCGGCCTCTTATTCCCGGCATCTGATTCCGGCCTCTGATTCCCGGCCTCTGATTCCCTGCTTCTGATTCTGATTCCCTGCCTCTGATTCCCCATCTCTGATTCCGCACATCTGATTCCCTGCCTCTGATTACCCCCCTCTGTTTCCCCGCCTCTGATTCCCCGCCTCTGTTTCCCAATATCTAAGTCCCCGCCTCTGATTCCCCAACTCTGATTCCCCACCTCTGATTCCCCAGCTCTGATTCCCCACCTCTGATTCCCCGCATCTGATTCCCTGCATCTGATTCCAAGCCTCTGATTCCCTGCCTCTGATTCCCAACCTCTGATTCCCCACCTCTGATTCCCCATATCTGATTCCCCGCCTCTGTTTCCCCGCCTCTGATTCCCCACCTCTGTTTCCCAATATCTGATTCCCGGCCTCTGATTCCCCGCCTCTGATTCCCCGCCTCTGATTCCCTGCCTCTGATTCCCCATCTCCGATTCCGCACATCTGATTCCCTGCATCTGATTCCCCGCCTCTGATTCCCCGCCTCTGATTCCCCACCTCTGATTCCCCATATCTGATTCCCCGCCTCTGTTTCCCCGCCTCTGATTCCCCGCCTCTGTTTCCCCATATCTGATCCCCGCCTCTATTTGCCCGCCTCTGATTCCCCGCCTCTGTTTCCCCATATCTGATTCCCCGCCTCTGAATCCCCAACTCTGATTCCCTGCCTCTAATTTCCCATGTCTGATTCCCCGCCTCTGATTCCCCGCGTCTGATTACCGGCCTCTGATTCCCCGCCTCTGATTCCCCATCTCTGATTCACAACCTCTGATTCCCCACCTCTGATTCCCCATATCTGATTCCCCGCCTCTGTTTCCCCGCCTCTGATTCCCCACCTCTGATTCCCAATATCTGATTCCCCGCCTCTGATTCCCCACCTCTGATTCCCCGCCTCTGATTCGCCAGCTATGATTCCCCGCCTCTGATTCCCCGCGTCTGATTCCCTGCCTCTGATTCCCCGCCTCTGATTCCACATCTCTGATTCACCACCGCTGATTCCCCGCGTCTGATTCCCCGCCTCTGATTCCCCATCTCTGATTCCCCAGCTCTGATTCCCCAATTCTGATTCCCCGCCTCTGATTCCCCAGCTCTGATTCCTCGCCTATGATTCCCTTCCTCTGATTCCCAACCTCTGATTCCCCACCTCTGATTTCCCATATTGATTCCCTGCGTCTGATTCCCCGCCTCTGATTCCCCAACTCTGATTCCCCGCCTCTGATTCCCCAGCTCTGATTCCCCGCCTCTGATTCCCCAGCTCTGATTCCCTGCCTCTGATTCCCGGCCTCTGATTCCCCATTTCTGATTCACCGCCTTTGATTCGCCACCTCTGATTCCCCAAATCTGCTTCCCCGCCTCTGTTTCCCCGCCTCTGATTCCCCGCCTCTGATTCCCCATATCTCATTCCCCGCCTCTGAATCCCCATCTCTGATTCCCGGACTCTGATTCCCCACCTCTGATTCCCGGCCTCTTATTCCCGGCATCTGATTCCGGCCTCTGATTCCCGGCCTCTGATTCCCTGCTTCTGATTCTGATTCCCTGCCTCTGATTCCCCATCTCTGATTCCGCACATCTGATTCCCTGCCTCTGATTACCCCCCTCTGTTTCCCCGCCTCTGATTCCCCGCCTCTGTTTCCCAATATCTAAGTCCCCGCCTCTGATTCCCCAACTCTGATTCCCCACCTCTGATTCCCCAGCTCTGATTCCCCACCTCTGATTCCCCGCATCTGATTCCCTGCATCTGATTCCAAGCCTCTGATTCCCTGCCTCTGATTCCCAACCTCTGATTCCCCACCTCTGATTCCCCATATCTGATTCCCCGCCTCTGTTTCCCCGCCTCTGATTCCCCACCTCTGTTTCCCAATATCTGATTCCCCGCCTCTGATTCCCCAGCTCTGATTCCCTGCCTCTGATTCCCGGCCTCTGATTCCCCATTTCTGATTCACCGCCTTTGATTCGCCACCTCTGATTCCCCAAATCTGCTTCCCCGCCTCTGTTTCCCCGCCTCTGATTCCCCGCCTCTGATTCCCCATATCTCATTCCCCGCCTCTGAATCCCCATCTCTGATTCCCGGACTCTGATTCCCCACCTCTGATTCCCGGCCTCTTATTCCCGGCATCTGATTCCGGCCTCTGATTCCCGGCCTCTGATTCCCTGCTTCTGATTCTGATTCCCTGCCTCTGATTCCCCATCTCTGATTCCGCACATCTGATTCCCTGCCTCTGATTACCCCCCTCTGTTTCCCCGCCTCTGATTCCCCGCCTCTGTTTCCCAATATCTAAGTCCCCGCCTCTGATTCCCCAACTCTGATTCCCCACCTCTGATTCCCCAGCTCTGATTCCCCACCTCTGATTCCCCGCATCTGATTCCCTGCATCTGATTCCCCATCTCTGATTCCCCAGCTCTGATTCCCCAATTCTGATTCCCCGCCTCTGATTCCCCAGCTCTGATTCCTCGCCAATGATTCCCTTCCTCTGATTCCCAACCTCTGATTCCCCACCTCTGATTCCCCGCATCTGATTCCCTGCATCTGATTCCCCATCTCTGATTCCCCAGCTCTGATTCCCCAATTCTGATTCCCCGCCTCTGATTCCCCAGCTCTGATTCCTCGCCAATGATTCCCTTCCTCTGATTCCCCGCCTCTGATTCCCCAGCTCTGATTCCCCGCCTCTGATTCCCCACCTCTGATTCCCCAGCTCTGATTCCCCACCTCTGATTCCCCGCATCTGATTCCCTGCATCTGATTCCCCATCTCTGATTCCCCAGCTCTGATTCCCCAATTCTGATTCCCCGCCTCTGATTCCCCAGCTCTGATTCCTCGCCAATGATTCCCTTCCTCTGATTCCCAACCTCTGATTCCCCACCTCTGATTCCCCGCATCTGATTCCCTGCATCTGATTCCCCATCTCTGATTCCCCAGCTCTGATTCCCCAATTCTGATTCCCCGCCTCTGATTCCCCAGCTCTGATTCCTCGCCAATGATTCCCTTCCTCTGATTCCCCGCCTCTGATTCCCCAGCTCTGATTCCCCGCCTCTGATTCCCCAGCTCTGATTCCCTGCCTCTGATTCCCGGCCTCTGATTCCCCATTTCTGATTCACCGCCTTTGATTCGCCACCTCTGATTCCCCAAATCTGCTTCCCCGCCTCTGTTTCCCCGCCTCTGATTCCCCGCCTCTGATTCCCCATATCTCATTCCCCGCCTCTGAATCCCCATCTCTGATTCCCGGACTCTGATTCCCCACCTCTGATTCCCGGCCTCTTATTCCCGGCATCTGATTCCGGCCTCTGATTCCCGGCCTCTGATTCCCTGCTTCTGATTCTGATTCCCTGCCTCTGATTCCCCATCTCTGATTCCGCACATCTGATTCCCTGCCTCTGATTACCCCCCTCTGTTTCCCCGCCTCTGATTCCCCGCCTCTGTTTCCCAATATCTAAGTCCCCGCCTCTGATTCCCCAACTCTGATTCCCCACCTCTGATTCCCCAGCTCTGATTCCCCACCTCTGATTCCCCGCATCTGATTCCCTGCATCTGATTCCAAGCCTCTGATTCCCTGCCTCTGATTCCCAACCTCTGATTCCCCACCTCTGATTCCCCATATCTGATTCCCCGCCTCTGTTTCCCCGCCTCTGATTCCCCACCTCTGTTTCCCAATATCTGATTCCCGGCCTCTGATTCCCCGCCTCTGATTCCCCGCCTCTGATTCCCTGCCTCTGATTCCCCATCTCCGATTCCGCACATCTGATTCCCTGCATCTGATTCCCCGCCTCTGATTCCCCGCCTCTGATTCCCCACCTCTGATTCCCCATATCTGATTCCCCGCCTCTGTTTCCCCGCCTCTGATTCCCCGCCTCTGTTTCCCCATATCTGATCCCCGCCTCTATTTGCCCGCCTCTGATTCCCCGCCTCTGTTTCCCCATATCTGATTCCCCGCCTCTGAATCCCCAACTCTGATTCCCTGCCTCTAATTTCCCATGTCTGATTCCCCGCCTCTGATTCCCCGCGTCTGATTACCGGCCTCTGATTCCCCGCCTCTGATTCCCCATCTCTGATTCACAACCTCTGATTCCCCACCTCTGATTCCCCATATCTGATTCCCCGCCTCTGTTTCCCCGCCTCTGATTCCCCACCTCTGATTCCCAATATCTGATTCCCCGCCTCTGATTCCCCACCTCTGATTCCCCGCCTCTGATTCGCCAGCTATGATTCCCCGCCTCTGATTCCCCGCGTCTGATTCCCTGCCTCTGATTCCCCGCCTCTGATTCCACATCTCTGATTCACCACCGCTGATTCCCCGCGTCTGATTCCCCGCCTCTGATTCCCCATCTCTGATTCCCCAGCTCTGATTCCCCAATTCTGATTCCCCGCCTCTGATTCCCCAGCTCTGATTCCTCGCCTATGATTCCCTTCCTCTGATTCCCAACCGCTGATTCCCCACCTCTGATTTCCCATATTGATTCCCTGCGTCTGATTCCCCGCCTCTGATTCCCCAACTCTGATTCCCCGCCTCTGATTCCCCAGCTCTGATTCCCCGCCTCTGATTCCCCAGCTCTGATTCCCTGCCTCTGATTCCCGGCCTCTGATTCCCCATTTCTGATTCACCGCCTTTGATTCGCCACCTCTGATTCCCCAAATCTGCTTCCCCGCCTCTGTTTCCCCGCCTCTGATTCCCCGCCTCTGATTCCCCATATCTCATTCCCCGCCTCTGAATCCCCATCTCTGATTCCCGGACTCTGATTCCCCACCTCTGATTCCCGGCCTCTTATTCCCGGCATCTGATTCCGGCCTCTGATTCCCGGCCTCTGATTCCCTGCTTCTGATTCTGATTCCCTGCCTCTGATTCCCCATCTCTGATTCCGCACATCTGATTCCCTGCCTCTGATTACCCCCCTCTGTTTCCCCGCCTCTGATTCCCCGCCTCTGTTTCCCAATATCTAAGTCCCCGCCTCTGATTCCCCAACTCTGATTCCCCACCTCTGATTCCCCAGCTCTGATTCCCCACCTCTGATTCCCCGCATCTGATTCCCTGCATCTGATTCCAAGCCTCTGATTCCCTGCCTCTGATTCCCAACCTCTGATTCCCCACCTCTGATTCCCCATATCTGATTCCCCGCCTCTGTTTCCCCGCCTCTGATTCCCCACCTCTGTTTCCCAATATCTGATTCCCGGCCTCTGATTCCCCGCCTCTGATTCCCCGCCTCTGATTCCCTGCCTCTGATTCCCCATCTCCGATTCCGCACATCTGATTCCCTGCATCTGATTCCCCGCCTCTGATTCCCCGCCTCTGATTCCCTGCCTCTGATTCCCAACCTCTGATTCCCCACCTCTGATTCCCCATATCTGATTCCCCGCCTCTGTTTCCCCGCCTCTGATTCCCCTCCTCTTATTCCCCAACACTAATTTCCCGCCTCTGATTCCCCAGCTCTGATTCCCCGTGTTTGATTCCCTGCCTCTGATTCCCTGCCCTGATTCCCCATCTCTGTTTCACCGCCTTTGATTCGCCACCTCTGATTCCCCATATCTGATTCCCCGCCTCTGTTTCCCCGCCTCTGATTCCCTGCCTCTGATTCCCAACCTCTGATTCCACACCTCTGATTCCCCATATCTGATTCCCCGCCTCTGTTTCCCCGCCTCTGATTCCCTGCCCCTGTTTCCCCATATCTGATTCCCTGCCTCTGATTCCCCAACTCAGATTCCCCGCCTCTGATTCCCCAGCTCTGATTCCCCGCCTCTGATTTCCCGTGTTTGATTCCCTGCCTCTGATTCCCCGCCTCTGATTCCCCATCTCTGATTCACCGCCTTTGATTCGCCACCTCTGATTCCACATATCTGATTCCCCACCTCTGTTTCCCCGCCTCTGATTCCCCGCTACTGATTCTCCATACCTCATTCCCCGCCTCTGAATCCCCATCTCTGATTCCCGGACTCTGATTCCCCACCTCTGATTCCCGGCCTCTCATTCCCAGCATCTGATTCCCGGCCTCTGATTCCCGGCCTCTGATTCCCCGCTTCTGATTCTGATTCCCTGCCTCTGATTCCCCATCTCTGATTCCGCACATCTGATTCCCTGCCTCTGATTCCCCACCTCTGATTCCCCATATCTGATTTCCCGCCTCTGTTTCCCCGCCTCTGATTCCCCGCCTCTGTTTCCCCATATCTAATTCCCAACCTCTGATGCCCCAACTCTGATTCCCTGCCTCTGATTCCCCGCGTTCTATTCCCTGCCTATGATTCCCCTCCTGTGATTCCCCATCTCTGATTCACCACCTCTGATTCCCCACCTCTGATTCCCCATATCTAATTCCCCGCCTCTGTTTGCCCGCCTCTGATTCCCCGCCTCTGTTTCCCCATATCTGATTCCCCGCCTCTGAATCCCCAACTCTGATTCCCTGCCTCTGATTCCCCAGCTCTGATTCCCCGCCTTTCATTCCCGCCGTCTGATTCCCAGCCTCTGAATCCCCGTGTCTGATTTCCTGCCTCTGATTCCCCACCTCTGATTCCCCATCTCTGATTCACAGCCTCTGATTCCACACCTCTGATTCCCCATCTCTGATTCCGCACATCTGATTCCCCGCGTCTGATTACCGGCCTCTGATTCCCCGCCTCTGATTCCCCATCTCTGATTCACAACCTCTGATTCCCCACCTCTGATTCCCCATATCTGATTCCCCGCCTCTGTTTCCCCGCCTCTGATTCCCCACCTCTGATTCCCAATATCTGATTCCCCGCCTCTGATTCCCCACCTCTGATTCCCCGCCTCTGATTCGCCAGCTATGATTCCCCGCCTCTGATTCCCCGCGTCTGATTCCCTGCCTCTGATTCCCCGCCTCTGATTCCACATCTCTGATTCACCACCGCTGATTCCCCGCGTCTGATTCCCCGCCTCTGATTCCCCATCTCTGATTCCCCAGCTCTGATTCCCCAATTCTGATTCCCCGCCTCTGATTCCCCAGCTCTGATTCCTCGCCTATGATTCCCTTCCTCTGATTCCCAACCTCTGATTCCCCACCTCTGATTTCCCATATTGATTCCCTGCGTCTGATTCCCCGCCTCTGATTCCCCAACTCTGATTCCCCGCCTCTGATTCCCCAGCTCTGATTCCCCGCCTCTGATTCCCCAGCTCTGATTCCCTGCCTCTGATTCCTGGCCTCTGATTCCCCATTTCTGATTCACCGCCTTTGATTCGCCACCTCTGATTCCCCAAATCTGCTTCCCCGCCTCTGTTTCCCCGCCTCTGATTCCCCGCCTCTGATTCCCCATATCTCATTCCCCGCCTCTGAATCCCCATCTCTGATTCCCGGACTCTGATTCCCCACCTCTGATTCCCGGCCTCTTATTCCCGGCATCTGATTCCGGCCTCTGATTCCCGGCCTCTGATTCCCTGCTTCTGATTCTGATTCCCTGCCTCTGATTCCCCATCTCTGATTCCGCACATCTGATTCCCTGCCTCTGATTACCCCCCTCTGTTTCCCCGCCTCTGATTCCCCGCCTCTGTTTCCCAATATCTAAGTCCCCGCCTCTGATTCCCCAACTCTGATTCCCCACCTCTGATTCCCCAGCTCTGATTCCCCACCTCTGATTCCCCGCATCTGATTCCCTGCATCTGATTCCAAGCCTCTGATTCCCTGCCTCTGATTCCCAACCTCTGATTCCCCACCTCTGATTCCCCATATCTGATTCCCCGCCTCTGTTTCCCCGCCTCTGATTCCCCACCTCTGTTTCCCAATATCTGATTCCCGGCCTCTGATTCCCCGCCTCTGATTCCCCGCCTCTGATTCCCTGCCTCTGATTCCCCATCTCCGATTCCGCACATCTGATTCCCTGCATCTGATTCCCCGCCTCTGATTCCCCGCCTCTGATTCCCTGCCTCTGATTCCCAACCTCTGATTCCCCACCTCTGATTCCCCATATCTGATTCCCCGCCTCTGTTTCCCCGCCTCTGATTCCCCTCCTCTTATTCCCCAACACTAATTTCCCGCCTCTGATTCCCCAGCTCTGATTCCCCGTGTTTGATTCCCTGCCTCTGATTCCCTGCCCTGATTCCCCATCTCTGTTTCACCGCCTTTGATTCGCCACCTCTGATTCCCCATATCTGATTCCCCGCCTCTGTTTCCCCGCCTCTGATTCCCTGCCTCTGATTCCCAACCTCTGATTCCACACCTCTGATTCCCCATATCTGATTCCCCGCCTCTGTTTCCCCGCCTCTGATTCCCTGCCCCTGTTTCCCCATATCTGATTCCCTGCCTCTGATTCCCCAACTCAGATTCCCCGCCTCTGATTCCCCAGCTCTGATTCCCCGCCTCTGATTTCCCGTGTTTGATTCCCTGCCTCTGATTCCCCGCCTCTGATTCCCCATCTCTGATTCACCGCATTTGATTCGCCACCTCTGATTCCACATATCTGATTCCCCACCTCTGTTTCCCCGCCTCTGATTCCCCGCTACTGATTCTCCATATCTCATTCCCCGCCTCTGAATCCCCATCTCTGATTCCCGGACTCTGATTCCCCACCTCTGATTCCCGGCCTCTCATTCCCAGCATCTGATTCCCGGCCTCTGATTCCCGGCCTCTGATTCCCCGCTTCTGATTCTGATTCCCTGCCTCTGATTCCCCATCTCTGATTCCACACATCTGATTCCCTGCCTCTGATTCCCCACCTCTGATTCCCCATATCTGATTTCCCACCTCTGTTTCCCCGCCTCTGATTCCCCGCCTCTGTTTCCCCATATCTAATTCCCAACCTCTGATGCCCCAACTCTGATTCCCTGCCTCTGATTCCCCGCGTTCTATTCCCTGCCTATGATTCCCCGCCTGTGATTCCCCATCTCTGATTCACCACCCCTGATTCCCCACCTCTGATTCCCCATATCTAATTCCCCGCCTCTGTTTGCCCGCCTCTGATTCCCCGCCTCTGTTTCCCCATATCTGATTCCCCGCCTCTGAATCCCCAACTCTGATTCCCTGCCTCTGATTCCCCAGCTCTGATTCCCCGCCTTTCATTCCCGCCATCTGATTCCCAGCCTCTGAATCCCCGTGTCTGATTTCCTGCCTCTGATTCCCCACCTCTGATTCCCCATCTCTGATTCACAGCCTCTGATTCCCCACCTCTGATTCCCCATCTCTGATTCCGCACATCTGATTCCCTGCCTCTGATTCCCCGCCTCTGTTTCACCATATCTAATTCCCAACCTCTGATGCCCCAACTCTGATTCCCTGCCTCTGATTCCCCGCGTTCTATTCCCTGCCTCTGATTCCCCGCCTGTGAATCCCCATCTCTGATTCGCCACCTCTGATTCGCCACCTCTGATTCCCCATATCTAATTCCCCGCCTCTGTTTGCCCGCCTCTGATTCCCCGCCTCTGTTTCCCCATATCTGATTCCCCGCCTCTGAATCCCCAACTCTGATTCCCTGCCTCTGATTCCCCAGCTCTGATTCCCCGCCTTTGATTCCCCCCGTCTGATTCCCAGCCTCTGAATCCCCGTGTCTGATTTCCTGCCTCTGATTCCCCACCTCTGATTCCCCATCTCTGATTCACAGCCTCCGATTCCACACCTCTGATTCCCCATCTCTGATTCCGCACATCTGATTCCCTGCCTCTGATTCCCCGACTCTGATCCCCACCTCTGATTCCCAACCTCTGATTCCCCACCTCTGAATCCCCATATCTGATTCCCTGCCTCTGATTCCCCGCCTCTGATTCCCTGCCTCTGATTCCCCGCCTCTGATTCCCCATATCTGTTTCCCCGCCTCTGTTTCCCCGCCTCTGATTCCCCGCCTCTGATTCCCAGGCTCTGATTCTCCGCCTCTGATTCCCCGCCTCTGGTTCCCCGCCTCTGATTCGCTGCCTCTGATTCCCCATCTCTGATTCCGCACATCTGATTCCCTGCCTTTGATTCCCCCCGTCTGATTCCCAGCCTCTGAATCCCCGTGTCTGATTTCCTGCCTCTGATTCCCCACCTCTGATTCCCCATCTCTGATTCACAGCCTCTGATTCCCCACCTCTGATTCCCCATCTCTGATTCCGCACATCTGATTCCCTGCCTCTGATTCCCCGACTCTGATCCCCACCTCTGATTCCCAACCTCTGATTCCCCACCTCTGATTCCCCATATCTGATTCCCTGCCTCTGATTCCCTGCCTCTGATTCCCAACCTCTGATTCCCCACCTCTGAGTCCCCATATCTGTTTCCCCGCCTCTATTTCCCCGCCTCTGATTCCCCGCCTCTGATTCCCAGGCTCTGATTCTCCGCCTCTGATTCCCCGCCTCTGGTTCCCCGCCTCTGATTCGCTGCCTCTGATTCCCCATCTCTGATTCCGCACATCTGATTCCCTGCCTCTGATTCCCCCCCTCTGACTCCCCGCCTCTGATTCCCTGCCTCTGTTTCCCAACCTCTGATTCCCCACCTCTGATTCCCCATATCTGATTCCCCACCTCTGTTTCCCTGCCTCTGATTCCCCACCTCTGTTTCCCCATATCTGATATCCCGCCTCTGATTCCCCAACTCTGATACCCCGCCTCTGATTCCCCAGCTCTGATTCCCCACCTCTGATTCCCCGTGTTTGATTCCCAGCCTCTGAATCCCCGTGTCTGATTTCCTGCCTCTGATTCCCCACCTCTGATTCCCCATCTCTGATTCACAGCCTCTGATTCCCCACCTCTGATTCCCCATCTCTGATTCCGCACATCTGATTCCCTGCCTCTGATTCCCCGACTCTGATCCCCACCTCTGATTCCCAACCTCTGATTCCCCACCTCTGAATCCCCATATCTGATTCCCTGCCTCTGATTCCCCGCCTCTGATTCCCCGCCTCTGATTCCCCATATCTCATTCCCCGCCTCTGAATCCCCATCTCTGATTCCCGGACTCTGATTCCCCACCTCTGATTTCCGGCCTCTTATTCCCGGCATCTGATTCCGGCCTCTGATTCCCGGCCTCTGATTCCCTGCTTCTGATTCTGATTCCCTGCCTTTGATTCCCCATCTCTGATTCCGCACATCTGATTCCCTGCCTCTGATTCCCCATCTCTGATTCCCCATATCTGATTCCCCGCCTCTGATTCCCCGCCTCTGTTTCCCAATATCTAAGTCCCCGCCTCTGATTCCCCAACTCTGATTCCCCACCTCTGATTCCCCACCTCTGATTCCCTGCCTCTGATTCCCCAGCTCTGATTCCCCGCCTTTGATTCCCCCCGTCTGATTCCCAGCCTCTGAATCCCCGTGTCTGATTTCCTGCCTCTGATTCCCCACCTCTGATTCCCCATCTCTGATTCACAGCCTCTGATTCCCCACCTCTGATTCCACAAATCTGATTCCCCACCTCTGTTTCCCCGCCTCTGATTCCCCGCCTCTGATTTTCCATATCTCATTCCCCGCCTCTGAATCCCCATCTCTGATTCCCGGACTCTGATTCCCCACCTCTGATTCCCGGCCTCTGATTCCCGGCCTCCGATTCCCCGCTTCTGATTCTGATTCCCTGCCTCTGATTCCCCATCTCTGATTCTGCACATCTGATTCCCTGCCTCTGATTCCCCACCTCTGATTCCCCATATCTGATTTCCCGCCTCTGTTTCCCCGCCTCTGATTCCCCGCCTCTGTTTCCCCATATCTAATTCCCAACCTCTGATGCCCCAACTCTGATTCCCTGCCTCTGATTCCCCGCGTTCTATTCCCTGCCTCTGATTCCCCGCCTGTGATTCCCCATCTCTGATTCACCACCTCTGATTCCCCACCTCTGATTCCCCATATCTAATTCCCCGCCTCTGTTTGCCCGCCTCTGATTCCCCGCCTCTGTTTCCCCATATCTGATTCCCCGCCTCTGAATCCCCAACTCTGATTCCCTGCCTCTGATTCCCCAGCTCTGATTCCCCGCCTTTGATTCCCCCCATCTGATTCCCAGCCTCTGAGTCCCCGTGTCTGATTTCCAGCCTCTGATTCCCCGCCTCTGATTCCCCATCTCTGATTCACAGCCTCTGATTCCCCACCTCTGATTCCCCATCTCTGATTCCGCACATCTGATTCCCTGCCTCTGATTCCCCGACTCTGATCCCCACCTCTGATTCCCCGCCTCTGATTCCCCAACTCTGATTCCCCGCCTCTGATTCCCCAGCTCTGATTCCCCGCCTCTGATTCCCCGTGTTTGATTCCCTGCCTCTGATTCCCCGCCTCTGATTCCCCATCTCTGATTCAACGCCTTTGATTCGCCACCTCCGATTCCCCATATCTGATTCCTCGCCTCTGTTTCCCCGCCCCTGATTCCCCGCCTCTGTTTCCCCATATCTGATTCCCCGCCTCTGATTCCCAACTATGATTCCCCGCCTCTGATTCCCCAGCTCTGATTCCCTGCCTCTGATTCCCCGTGTTCTATTCCCTGCCTCTGATTCCCCGCCTGTGATTCCCCATCTCTAATAAACCACCTCTGATTCCCCACCACTGATTCCCCATATCTAATTCCCCGCCTCTGTTTGCCCGCCTCTGATTCCCCGCCTCTGTTTCCCCATATCTGATTCCCCGCCTCTGAATCCCCAACTCTGATTCCCTGCCTCTGATTCCCCAGCTTCATTCCCCGCCTTTGATTCCCCCGTCTGATTCCCAGCCTCTGAATCTCCGTGTCTGATAACCTGCCTCTGATTCCCCGCCTCTGATTCCCCATCTCAGATTCACCGCCTCTGATTCCCCACCTCTGATTCCCCATCTCTGATTCCGCACATCCGACTCCCTGCCTCTGATTCCCCGACTCTGATTCCCCACCTCTGATTCCCCAGCTCTGATTCCCCGCCTCTGATTCCCCGCCTCTGATTCCACAGCTCTGATTCCCCGCCTCTGATTCCCCGTGTTTGATCCCCTGCCTCTGATTCCCCTCCTCTGATTCCCCATCTCTGATTCACCGCCTTTGATTCGACACCTCTGATTCCCGATATCTGATTCCTCGCCACTGTTTCCCCGCCTCTGATTCCCCGCCTCTGATTCCCCATATCTCATTCCCCGCCTCTGATTCGCCAGCTATGATTCCACGCCTCTGATTCCCCGCGTCTGATTCCCTGCCTCTGATTCCCCGCCTCTGATTCCACATCTCTGATTCACCACCTCTGATTCCACGCGTCTGATTCCCCGCCTCTGATTCCCCATCTCTGATTCCCCATCTCTGACTCCCCAATTCTGATTCCCCGCCTCTGATTCCCCAGCTCTGATTCCTCGCCTCTGATTCCCTTCCTCTGATTCCCAACCTCTGATTCCCCACCTCTGATTTCCCATATTGATTCCCTGCGTCTGATTCCCCACCTCTGATTTCCCATATTGATTCCCTGCATCTGATTCCCCGCCTCTGATTCCCCAACTCTGATTCCCCGCCTCTGATTCCCCAGCTCTGATTCCCCGCATCTGATTCCCCGTGTTTGATTCCCTGCCTCTGATTCCCGGCCTCTGATTACCCATCTCTGATTCACCGCCTTTGATTCGCAACCTCTGATTCCCCATAACTGATTCCCCGCCTCTGTTTCCCCGCCTCTGATTCCCCGCCTCTGATTCCCCATATCTCATTCCCCGCCTCTAAATCCCCATCTCTGATTCCCGGACTCTGATTCCCCACCTCTGATTTCCGGCCTCTTATTCCCGGCATCTGATTCCGGCCTCTGATTCCCGGCCTCTGATTCCCTGCTTCTGATTCTGATTCCCTGCCTCTGATTCCCCATCTCTGATTCCGCACATCTGATTCCCTGCCTCTGATTCCCCACCTCTGATTCCCCATATCTGATTCCCCGCCTCTGTTTCCCCACCTTTGATTCCCCGCCTCTGTTTCCCAATATCTAAGTCCCCGCCTCTGATTCCCCAACTCTGATTCCCCACCTCTAATTCCCCAGCTCTGATTCCCCGCCTCTGATTCCCCGCATCTGATTCCCTGCAACTGATTCCAAGCCTCTGATTCCCTGCCTCTGATTCCCAACCTCTGATTCCCAACCTCTGATTCCACACCTCTGATTCCCCATATCTGATTCCCCGCCTCTGTTTCCCCGCCTCTGATTCCCCGCCTCTGATTCCCCATATCTCATTCCCCGCCTCTAATTCCGCATCTCTGATTCCCAACCTCTGATTCCCCACTTCTGATTCCCCATATCTGATTCCCCGCCTCTGTTTCCCCGCCTCTGATTCCCCGCCTCTGTTTCCCCATATCTGATCCCCGCCTCTATTTGCCCGCCTCTGATTCCCCGCCTCTGTTTCCCCATATCTGATTCCCCGCCTCTGAATCCCCAACTCTGATTCCCTGCCTCTAATTTCCCATGTCTGATTCCCCGCCTCTGATTCCCCGCGTCTGATTACCGGCCTCTGATTCCCCGCCTCTGATTCCCCATCTCTGATTCACAACCTCTGATTCCCCACCTCTGATTCCCCATATCTGATTCCCCGCCTCTGTTTCCCCGCCTCTGATTCCCCACCTCTGATTCCCAATATCTGATTCCCCGCCTCTGATTCCCCACCTCTGATTCCCCGCCTCTGATTCGCCAGCTATGATTCCCCGCCTCTGATTCCCCGCGTCTGATTCCCTGCCTCTGATTCCCCGCCTCTGATTCCACATCTCTGATTCACCACCGCTGATTCCCCGCGTCTGATTCCCCGCCTCTGATTCCCCATCTCTGATTCCCCAGCTCTGATTCCCCAATTCTGATTCCCCGCCTCTGATTCCCCAGCTCTGATTCCTCGCCTATGATTCCCTTCCTCTGATTCCCAACCTCTGATTCCCCACCTCTGATTTCCCATATTGATTCCCTGCGTCTGATTCCCCGCCTCTGATTCCCCAACTCTGATTCCCCGCCTCTGATTCCCCAGCTCTGATTCCCCGCCTCTGATTCCCCAGCTCTGATTCCCTGCCTCTGATTCCCGGCCTCTGATTCCCCATTTCTGATTCACCGCCTTTGATTCGCCACCTCTGATTCCCCAAATCTGATTCCCCGCCTCTGTTTCCCCGCCTCTGATTCCCCTCCTCTGATTCCCCATATCTCATTCCCCGCCTCTGAATCCCCATCTCTGATTCCCGGACTCTGATTCCCCACCTCTGATTCCCGGCCTCTTATTCCCGGCATCTGATTCCGGCCTCTGATTCCCGGCCTCTGATTCCCTGCTTCTGATTCTGATTCCCTGCCTCTGATTCCCCATCTCTGATTCCGCACATCTGATTCCCTGCCTCTGATTACCCCCCTCTGTTTCCCCGCCTCTGATTCCCCGCCTCTGTTTCCCAATATCTAAGTCCCCGCCTCTGATTCCCCAACTCTGATTCCCCACCTCTGATTCCCCAGCTCTGATTCCCCACCTCTGATTCCCCGCATCTGATTCCCTGCATCTGATTCCAAGCCTCTGATTCCCTGCCTCTGATTCCCAACCTCTGATTCCCCACCTCTGATTCCCCATATCTGATTCCCCGCCTCTGTTTCCCCGCCTCTGATTCCCCACCTCTGTTTCCCAATATCTGATTCCCGGCCTCTGATTCCCCGCCTCTGATTCCCCGCCTCTGATTCCCTGCCTCTGATTCCCCATCTCCGATTCCGCACATCTGATTCCCTGCATCTGATTCCCCGCCTCTGATTCCCCGCCTCTGATTCCCTGCCTCTGATTCCCAACCTCTGATTCCCCACCTCTGATTCCCCATATCTGATTCCCCGCCTCTGTTTCCCCGCCTCTGATTCCCCTCCTCTTATTCCCCAACACTAATTTCCCGCCTCTGATTCCCCAGCTCTGATTCCCCGTGTTTGATTCCCTGCCTCTGATTCCCTGCCCTGATTCCCCATCTCTGTTTCACCGCCTTTGATTCGCCACCTCTGATTCCCCATATCTGATTCCCCGCCTCTGTTTCCCCGCCTCTGATTCCCTGCATCTGATTCCCAACCTCTGATTCCACACCTCTGATTCCCCATATCTGATTCCCCGCCTCTGTTTCCCCGCCTCTGATTCCCTGCCCCTGTTTCCCCATATCTGATTCCCTGCCTCTGATTCCCCAACTCAGATTCCCCGCCTCTGATTCCCCAGCTCTGATTCCCCGCCTCTGATTTCCCGTGTTTGATTCCCTGCCTCTGATTCCCCGCCTCTGATTCCCCATCTCTGATTCACCGCCTTTGATTCGCCACCTCTGATTCCACATATCTGATTCCCCACCTCTGTTTCCCCGCCTCTGATTCCCCGCCTCTGATTCTCCATATCTCATTCCCCGCCTCTGAATCCCCATCTCTGATTCCCGGACTCTGATTCCCCACCTCTGATTCCCGGCCTCTCATTCCCAGCATCTGATTCCCGGCCTCTGATTCCCGGCCTCTGATTCCCCGCTTCTGATTCTGATTCCCTGCCTCTGATTCCCCATCTCTGATTCCGCACATCTGATTCCCTGCCTCTGATTCCCCACCTCTGATTCCCCATATCTGATTTCCCGCCTCTGTTTCCCCGCCTCTGATTCCCCGCCTCTGTTTCCCCATATCTAATTCCCAACCTCTGATGCCCCAACTCTGATTCCCTGCCTCTGATTCCCCGCGTTCTATTCCCTGCCTATGATTCCCCGCCTGTGATTCCCCATCTCTGATTCACCACCTCTGATTCCCCACCTCTGATTCCCCATATCTAATTCCCCGCCTCTGTTTGCCCGCCTCTGATTCCCCGCCTCTGTTTCCCCATATCTGATTCCCCGCCTCTGAATCCCCAACTCTGATTCCCTGCCTCTGATTCCCCAACTCTGATTCCCCGCCTTTGATTCCCGCCGTCTGATTCCCAGCCTCTGAATCCCCGTGTCTGATTTCCTGCCTCTGATTCCCCACCTCTGATTCCCCATCTCTGATTCACAGCCTCTGATTCCCCACCTCTGATTCCCCATCTCTGATTCCGCACATCTGATTCCCTGCCTCTGATTCCCCGCCTCTGTTTCCCCATATCTAATTCCCAACCTCTGATGCCCCAACTCTGATTCCCTGCCTCTGATTCCCCGCGTTCTATTCCCTGCCTCTGATTCCCCGCCTGTGATTCCCCATCTCTGATTCGCCACCTCTGATTCCCCACCTCTGATTCCCCATATCTAATTCCCCGCCTCTGTTTGCCCGCCTCTGATTCCCCGCCTCTGTTTCCCCATATCTGATTCCCCGCCTCTGAATCCCCAACTCTGATTCCCTGCCTCTGATTCCCCAGCTCTGATTCCCCGCCTTTGATTCCCCCCGTCTGATTCCCAGCCTCTGAATCCCCGTGTCTGATTTCCTGCCTCTGATTCCCCACCTCTGATTCCCCATCTCTGATTCACAGCCTCTGATTCCCCACCTCTGATTCCCCATCTCTGATTCCGCACATCTGATTCCCTGCCTCTGATTCCCCGACTCTGATCCCCACCTCTGATTCCCAACCTCTGATTCCCCACCTCTGAATCCCCATATCTGATTCCCTGCCTCTGATTCCCCGCCTCTGATTCCCTGCCTCTGATTCCCCGCCTCTGATTCCCCATATCTGTTTCCCCGCCTCTGTTTCCCCGCCTCTGATTCCCCGCCTCTGATTCCCAGGCTCTGATTCTCCGCCTCTGATTCCCCGCCTCTGGTTCCCCGCCTCTGATTCGCTGCCTCTGATTCCCCATCTCTGATTCCGCACATCTGATTCCCTGCCTTTGATTCCCCCCGTCTGATTCCCAGCCTCTGAATCCCCGTGTCTGATTACCTGCCTCTGATTCCCCACCTCTGATTCCCCATCTCTGATTCACAGCCTCTGATTCCCCACCTCTGGTTCCCCATCTCTGATTCCGCACATCTGATTCCCTGCCTCTGATTCCCCGACTCTGATCCCCACCTCTGATTCCCAACCTCTGATTCCCCACCTCTGAATCCCCATATCTGATTCCCTGCCTCTGATTCCCTGCCTCTGATTCCCAACCTCTGATTTCCCACCTCTGAGTCCCCATATCTGTTTCCCCGCCTCTGTTTCCCCGCCTCTGATTCCCCGCCTCTGATTCCCTGCCTCTGTTTCCCAACCTCTGATTCCCCACCTCTGATTCCCCATATCTGATTCCCCACCTCTGTTTCCCTGCCTCTGATTCCCCACCTCTGTTTCCCCATATCTGATATCCCGCCTCTGATTCCCCAACTCTGATACCTCGCCTCTGATTCCCCAGCTCTGATTCCCCACCTCTGATTCCCCGTGTTTGATTCCCAGCCTCTGAATCCCCGTGTCTGATTTCCTGCCTCTGATTCCCCACCTCTGATTCCCCATCTCTGATTCACAGCCTCTGATTCCCCACCTCTGATTCCCCATCTCTGATTCCGCACATCTGATTCCCTGCCTCTGATTCCCCGACTCTGATCCCCACCTCTGATTCCCAACCTCTGATTCCCCACCTCTGAATCCCCATATCTGATTCCCTGCCTCTGATTCCCCGCCTCTGATTCCCTGCCTCTGATTCACCGCCTCTGATTCCCCAGCTCTGATTCCCTGCCTCTGAATCCCCAACTCTGATTCCCTGCCTCTGATTCCCTGCCTCTGATTCCCTGCCTCTGATTCCCAACCTCTGATTCCCCACCTCTGAGTCCCCATATCTGTTTCCCCGCCTCTGTTTCCCCGCCTCTGATTCCCCGCCTCTGATTCCCAGGCTCTGATTCTCCGCCTCTGATTCCCCGCCTCTGGTTCCCCGCCTCTGATTCGCTGCCTCTGATTCCCCATCTCTGATTCCGCACATCTGATTCCCTGCCTCTGATTCCCCCCCTCTGACTCCCCGCCTCTGATTCCCTGCCTCTGTTTCCCAACCTCTGATTCCCCACTTCTGATTCCCCATATCTGATTCCCCACCTCTGTTTCCCTGCCTCTGATTCCCCACCTCTGTTTCCCCATATCTGATATCCCGCCTCTGATTCCCCAACTCTGATACCCCGCCTCTGATTCCCCAGCTCTGATTCCCCACCTCTGATTCCCCGTGTTTGATTCCCTGCCTCTGATTCCCCGCCTCTGATTCCCCATCTCTGATTCACCGCCTTTCATTCGCCACCTCTGATTCCCCATATCAAATTCCCCGCCTCTGTTTCCCCGCCTCTGATTCCCCGCCTCTGTTTCCCCATATCTGATTCCCCACCTCTGATTCCCCATATCTGATTCCCCGCCTCTCTTTCCGCGCCTCTGATTCCCCGCCTCTGATTCCCCATATCTGATTCCCCGCCTCTGATTCCCCAACTCTGATTCCCCACCTCTGATTCCCCAGCTCTGTTTCCCCACCTCTGATTCCCCGCCTCTGTTTCCCCATATCTAATTCCCCGCCTCTGATTCCCAAACTCTGATTCCCCGACTCTGATTCCCCAGCTCTGATTCCCCGCCTCTGATTCCCCACATCTGATTCCCTGCCTCTGATTCCCTGCCTCCGATTCCCTGCCTCTGATTCCCAACCTCTGATTCCCCACCTCTGAATCCCCATATCTGATTCCCTGCCTCTGATTCCCCGCCTCTGATTCCCTGCCTCTGATTACCCGCCTCTGATTCCCCAGCTCTGATTTCCCGCCTCTGATTTCCCGCCTGTGATTCCCCATCTCTGATTCACAACCTCTGATTCCCCACCTCTGATTCCCCATATCTGATTCCACGCCTCTGTTTGCCTGCCTCTAATTCCCCGCCTCTGTTTCCCCATATCTGATTCCCTGCCTCTGAATCCCCGCCTCTGGTTCCCCGCCTCTGATTCGCTGCCTCTGATTCCCCATCTCTGATTCCGCACATCTGATTCCCTGCCTCTGATTCCCCGCCTCTGACTCCCCGCCTCTGATTCCCTGCCTCTGTTTCCCAACCTCTGATTCCCCATATCTGATTCCCCACCTCTGAAACCCCGCCTCTGGTTCCCCGCCTCTGATTCGCTGCCTCTGATTCCCCATCTCTGATTCCGCACATCTGATTCCCTGCCTCTGATTCCCCGCCTCTGATTCCCCATCTCTGATTCCCCGCCTCTGAATCCCCGTGTCTGATACACAGCCTCTGATACCCCGCCCCTGATTCCCCACCTCTGATTCCCCATATCTGATACCCCGCCTCTGTTTCTGCGCCTCTGATTCCCCGCCTCTGATTCCCCGCCTCTGTTTCCCCAACTCTGATACCCAGCCTCTGATTCCCCAGCTCTGATTCCCCACCTCTGATTCCCCGTGTTTGATTCCCTGCCTCTGATTCCCCGCCTCTGATTCCCCATCTCTGATTCACCGCCTTTCATTCGCCACCTCTGATTCCCCATATCAGATTCCCAGCCTCTGTTTCCCCGCCTCTGATTCCCCGCCTCTGTTTCCCCATATCTGATTCCCCACCTCTGATTCCCCATATCTGATTCCACGCCTCTCTTTCCGCGCCACGATTCCCCGCCTCTGATTCCCCATATCTGATTCCCCGCCTCTGATTCCCCAACTCAGATTCCACACCTCTGATTCCCCAGCTCTGTTTCCCCACCTCTGATTCCCCGCCTCTGTTTCCCCATATCTAATTCCCCGCCTCTGATTCCCAAACTCTGATTCCCCGACTCTGATTCCCCAGCTCTGATTCCCCGCCTCTGATTCCCCACATCTGATTCCCTGCCTCTGATTCCCTGCCTCCGATTCCCTGCCTCTGATTCCCAACCTCTGATTCCCCACCTCTGAATCCCCATATCTGATTCCCTGCCTCTGATTCCCCGCCTCTGATTCCCTGCCTCTGATTCCCCGCCTCTGATTCCCCAGCTCTGATTTCCCGCCTCTGAATCCCCAACTCTGATTCGCTGCCTCTGATTCCCCATCTCTGATTCCGCACATCTGATTCCCTGCCTCTGATTCCCCGCCTCTGACTCCCAGCCTCTGATTCCCTGCCTCTGTTTCCCAACCTCTGATTCCCCATATCTGATTCCCCACCTCTGAATGCCCGCCTCTGGTTCCCCGCCTCTGATTCGCTGCCTCTGATTCCCCATCTCTGATTCCGCACATCTGATTCCCTGCCTCTGATTCCCCGCCTCTGATTCCCCATCTCTGATTCCCCACCTCTGAATCCGCGTGTCTGATACCCAGCCTCTGATACCCCGCCCCTGATTCCCCACCTCTGATTCCCCATATCTGATACCCCGCCTCTGTTTCTGCGCCTCTGATTCCCCGCCTCTGATTCCCCGCCTCTGTTTCCCCATATCTGATTCGCCGCCTCTGATTCCCCAACTCTGATTCCCCGCCTCTGATTCCCCAGATCTGATTCCCCGTGTTTGATTCCCCGCCTCTGATTCCCCATCTCTGATTCCCGACCTCTGATTCCCGGCCTCTCATTCCCGGCCTCTGATTCCCGGCCTCTGATTCCCCGCCTCTGGTTCCCCGCCTCTGATTCGCTGCCTCTGATTCCCCATCTCTGATTCCGCACATCTGATTCCCTGCCTCTGATTCCCCGCCTCTGACTCCCCGCCTCTGATTCCCTGCCTCTGTTTCCCAACCTCTGATTCCCCACCTCTGATTCCCCATATCTGATTCCCCACCTCTGTTTCCCCGCCTCTGGTTCCCCGCCTCTGATTCGCTGCCTCTGATTCCCCATCTCTGATTCCGCACATCTGATTCCCTGCCTCTGATTCCCCGCCTCTGATTCCCATCTCTGATTCCCCGCCTCTGAATCCCCGTGTCTGATACCCAGCCTCTGATACCCCGCCCCTGTTTCCCAACCTCTGATTCCCCATATCTGATACCCCGCCTCTGTTTCTGCGCCTCTGATTCCCCGCCTCTGATTCCCCGCCTCTGATTCCCCGCCTCTGACTCCCCGCCTCTGATTGTCTGCCTCTGTTTCCCAACCTCTGATTCCCCACCTCTGTTTCCCCATATCTGATTCCCCGCCTCTGATTCCCCAACTCAGATTCCCCGCCTCTGATTCCCCAGCTCTGATCCCCGGCCTCTGATTCCCGGCCTCTCATTCCCGGCCTCTGATTCCCGGCCTCTGATTCCCCGCCTCTGGTTCCCCGCCTCTGATTCGCTGCCTCTGATTCCCCATCTCTGATTCCGCACATCTGATTCCCTGCCTCTGATTCCCCGCCTCTGACTCCCCGCCTCTGATTGTCTGCCTCTGTTTCCCAACCTCTGATTCCCCACCTCTGTTTCCCCATATCTGATTCCCCGCCTCTGATTCCCCAACTCAGATTCCCCGCCTCTGATTCCCCAGCTCTGATTTCCCACCTCTGATTCCCCGTGTTTGATTCCCTGCCTCTGATTCCCCGCCTCTGATTCCCCATCTCTGATTCACCGCCTTTGATTCGCCACCTCTGATTCCCCATATCTGATTCCCCACCTCTGTTTCCCCGCCTCTGATTCCCCACCTCTGATTCTCCATATCTCATTCCCCGCCTCTGAATCCCCATCTCTGATTCCCGGACTCTGATTCCCAACCTCTGATTCCCGGCCTCTTATTCCCAGCATCTGATTCCAGGCCTCTGATGCCCGGCCTCTGACTCCCCGCTTCTGATTCTGATTCCCTGCCTCTGATTCCCCATCTCTGATTCCGCACATCTGATTACCTGCCTCTGATTCCCCACCTCTGATTCCCCATATCTGATTCCCCGCCTCTGTTTCCACACCTCTGATTCCCCACCTCTGATTCCCCATATCTGATTCCCCAGCTCTGATTCCCCGCCTCTGATTCCCCGCATCCGATTCCCCATATCTGATTCCCCGCCTCTGTTTCCCCGCCCCTGATTCCCCGCCTCTGTTTCCCCATATCTGATTCCCCGCCTCTGATTCCCAACTATGATTCCCCGCCTCTTATTCCCCAGCTCTGATTCCCTGCCTCTGATTCCCCGCGTTCTATTCCCTGCCTCTGATTCCCCGCCTGTGATTCCCCATCTCTGATTCACCACCTCTGATTCCCCACCACTGATTCCCCATATCTAATTCCCCACCTCTGTTTGCCCGCCTCTGATTCCCCGCCTCTGTTTCCCCATATCTGATTCCCCGCCTCTGAATCCCCAACTCTGATTCACTGCCTCTGATTCCCCAGCTTCATTCCCCGCCTTTGATTCCCCCCGTCTGATTCCCAGCCTCTGAATCCCCGTGTCTGATAACCTGCCTCTGATTCCCCGCCTCTGATTCCCCATCTCAGATTCACCGCCTCTGATTCCCCACCTCTGATTCCCCATCTCTGATTCCGCACATCCGATTCCCTGCCTCTGATTCCCCGCCTCTGATTCACCGCCTCTGATTTCCGGCCTCTGATTTCCCGCCTCTGATTCCCCATCTCTGATTCCGCACATCCGATTCCCCACCTCTGATTCCCCAGCTCTGATTCCCCACCTCTGATTCCCCAACTCTGATTCCCCGCCTCTGATTCCACAGCTCTGATTCCCCGCCTCTGATTCTCCGTGTTTGATCCCCTGCCTCTGATTCCCCGCCTCTGATTCCACATCTCTGATTCACCACCTCTGATTCCACGCGTCTGATTCCCCGCCTCTGATTCCCCATCTCTGATTCCCCATCTCTGATTCCCCAATTCTGATTCCCCGCCTCTGATTCCCCAGCTCTGATTCCTCGCCTCTGATTCCCTTCCTCTGATTCCCAACCTCTGATTCCCCACCTCTGATTTCCCATATTGATTCCCTGCGTCTGATTCCCCACCTCTGATTTCCCATATTGATTCCCTGCGTCTGATTCCCCGCCTCTGATTCCCCAACTCTGATTCCCCGCCACTGATTCCCCAGCTCTGATTCCCCACATCTGATTCCCCGTGTTTGATTCCCTGCCTCTGATTCCCGGCCTCTGATTCCACATCTCTGATTCACCGCCTTTGATTCGCAACCTCGGATTCCCCATATCTCATTCCCCGCCTCTAAATCCCCTTCTCTGATTCCCGGACACTGATTCCCCACCTCTGATTCCCGGCCTCTTATTCCCGGCATCTGATCCCGGCCTCTGATTCCCGGCCTCTGATTCCCTGCTTCTGATTCTGATTCCCTGCCTCTGATTCCCCATCTCTGATTCCGCAGATCTGATTCCCTGCCTCTGATTCCCCACCTCTGATTCCCCATATCTGATTCCCCGCCTCTGTTTCCCCGCCTTTGATTCCCCGCCTCTGTTTCCCAATATCTAAGTCCCCGCCTCTGATTCCCCAACTCTGATTCCCCACCTCTGATTCCCCAGCTCTGATTCCCCGCCTCTGATTCCCCGCATCTGATTCCCTGCAACTGATTCCAAGCCTCTGATTCCCTGCCTCTGATTCCCAACCTCTGATTCCCAACCTCTGATTCCACACCTCTGATTCTCCATATCTGATTCCCCGCCTCTGTTTCCCCGCCTCTGATTCCCCGCCTCTGATTCCCCATATCTCATTCCCCGCCTCTGATTCCGCATCTCTGATTCCCGGACTCTGATTCCCCACCTCTGATTCCCGGCCTCTTATTCCCGGCATCTGATTCCGGCCTCTGATTCCCGGCCTCTGATTCCCTGCTTCTGATTCTGATTCCCTGCCTCTGATTCCCCATCTCTGATTCTGCACATCTAATTCCCTGCCTCTGATTCCCCACCTCTGATTCCCCATATCTGATTCCCCACCTCTGTTTCCCCGCCTCTGATTCCCCGCCTCTGTTTCCCCATATCTAAGTCCCCGCCTCTGATTCCCCAACTTTGATTCCCCACCTCTGATTCCACAGCTCTGATTCCCCGCCTCTGATTCCCCGCATATGATTCCATGCATCTGATTCCCAGCCTCTGATTCCCAGCCGCTGATTCCCAACCTCTGATTCCCCACCTCTGATTCCCTATATCTGATTCCCCGCCTCTGTTGCCCCGCCTCTGATTCCCCGCCTCTGTTTCCCCACATCTGATTCCCCGCCTCTGAATCCCCAACTCTGATTCCCTGCCTCTAATTTCCCATGTCTGATTCCCCGCCTCTGATTCCCCGCGTCTGATTACCGGCCTCTGATTCCCAGCCTCTGATTCCCCATCTCTGATTCACAACCTCTGATTCCCCACCTCTGATTCCCCATATCTGATTCCCCGCCTCTGTTTCCCCGCCTCTGATTCCCCACCTCTGATTCCCAATATCTGATTCCCCGCCTCTGAATCCCCACATCTGATTCCCCGCCTCTGATTCGCCAGCTATGATTCCCCGCCTCTGATTCCCCGCGTCTGATTCCCTGCCTCTGATTCCCCGCCTCTGATTCCACATTTCTGATTCACCACCTCTGATTCCCCGCGTCTGATTCCCCGCCTCTGATTCCCCATCTCTGATTCCCCATTTCTGATTCCCCAATTCTGATACCCCGCCTCTGATTCCCCGCCTCTGATTCCCCAACTCTGATTCCCCGCCTCTCATTCCCCAGCTCTGATTCCCCACATCTGATTCCCCGTGTTTGATTCCCTGCCTCTGATTCCCGGCCTCTGATTCCCCATCTCTGATTCACAGCCTTTGATTCGCAACCTCTGATTCCCCATATCTGATTCCCCGCCTCTGTTTCCCCGCCTCTGATTCCCCGCCTCTGATTCCCCATATCTCATTCCCCGCCTCTAAATCCCCATCTCTGATTCCCGGACTCTGAATCCCCACCTCTGATTCCCGGCCTCTTATTCCTGGCATCTGATTCCGGCCTCTGATTCCCGGCCTCTGATTCCCTGCTTCTGATTCTGATTCCCTGCCTCTGATTCCCCATCTCTGATTACGCACATCTGATTCCCTGCCTCTGATTCCCCACCTCTGATTCCCCATATCTGATTCCCCGCCTCTGTTTCCCCGCCTTTGATTCCCCGCCTCTGTTTCCCAATATCTAAGTCCCCGCCTCTGATTCCCCAACTCTGATTCCCCACCTCTGATTCCCCAGCTCTGATTCCCCGCCTCTGATTCCCCGCATCTGATTCCCTGCAACTGATTCCAAGCCTCTGATTCCCTGCCTCTGATTCCCAACCTCTGATTCCCAACCTCTGATTCCACACCTCTGATTCCCCATATCTGATTCCCCGCCTCTGTTTCCCCGCCTCTGATTCCCCGCCTCTGATTCCCCATATCTCATTCCCCGCCTCTGATTCCGCATCTCTGATTCCCGGACTCTGATTCCCCACCTCTGATTCCCGGCCTCTTATTCCCGGCATCTGATTCCGGCCTCTGATTCCCGGCCTCTGATTCCCTGCTTCTGATTCTGATTCCCTGCCTCTGATTCCCCATCTCTGATTCTGCACATCTAATTCCCTGCCTCTGATTCCCCACCTCTGATTCCCCATATCTGATTCCCCGCCTCTGTTTCCCCGCCTCTGATTCCCCGCCTCTGTTTCCCCATATCTAAGTCCCCGCCTCTGATTCCCCAACTTTGATTCCCCACCTCTGATTCCCCAGCTCTGATTCCCCGCCTCTGATTCCCCGCATATGATTCCATGCATCTGATTCCCAGCCTCTGATTCCCAGCCTCTGATTCCCAACCTCTGATTCCCCACCTCTGATTCCCTATATCTGATTCCCCGCCTCTGTTTCCCCGCCTCTGATTCCCCGCCTCTGATTCTCCATATCTCATTCCCCGCCTCTGAATCCCCATCTTTGATTCCCGGACTCTGATTCCCCACCTCTGATTCCCCGCCTCTGATTCCCCGCGTCTGATTCCCGTCCTCTGATTCCCTGCTTCTGATTCTGATTCCCTGCCTTAAATTCCCGATCTCTGATTCCGCACATCTGATTCCCTGCCTCTGATTCCCCACCTCTGATTCCCCATATCTGATTCCCCGCCTCTGTTTCTCCGCACATCTGATTCCCTGCCTCTGATTCCCCGCCTCTGACTCCCCGCCTCTGATTCCCTGCCTCTGTTTCCCAACCTCTGATTCCCCACCTCTGATTCCCCATATCTGATTCCCCACCTCTGTTTCCCCGCCTCTGGTTCCCCGCCTCTGATTCGCTGCCTCTGATTCCCCATCTCTGATTCCGCACATCTGATTCCCTGCCTCTGATTCCCCGCCTCTGATTCCCATCTCTGATTCCCCGCCTCTGAATCCCCGTGTCTGATACCCAGCCTCTGATACCCCGCCCCTGTTTCCCAACCTCTGATTCCCCATATCTGATACCCCGCCTCTGTTTCTGCGCCTCTGATTCCCCGCCTCTGATTCCCCGCCTCTGATTCCCCGCCTCTGACTCCCCGCCTCTGATTGTCTGCCTCTGTTTCCCAACCTCTGATTCCCCACCTCTGTTTCCCCATATCTGATTCCCCGCCTCTGATTCCCCAACTCAGATTCCCCGCCTCTGATTCCCCAGCTCTGATCCCCGGCCTCTGATTCCCGGCCTCTCATTCCCGGCCTCTGATTCCCGGCCTCTGATTCCCCGCCTCTGGTTCCCCGCCTCTGATTCGCTGCCTCTGATTCCCCATCTCTGATTCCGCACATCTGATTCCCTGCCTCTGATTCCCCGCCTCTGACTCCCCGCCTCTGATTGTCTGCCTCTGTTTCCCAACCTCTGATTCCCCACCTCTGTTTCCCCATATCTGATTCCCCGCCTCTGATTCCCCAACTCAGATTCCCCGCCTCTGATTCCCCAGCTCTGATTTCCCACCTCTGATTCCCCGTGTTTGATTCCCTGCCTCTGATTCCCCGCCTCTGATTCCCCATCTCTGATTCACCGCCTTTGATTCGCCACCTCTGATTCCCCATATCTGATTCCCCACCTCTGTTTCCCCGCCTCTGATTCCCCACCTCTGATTCTCCATATCTCATTCCCCGCCTCTGAATCCCCATCTCTGATTCCCGGACTCTGATTCCCAACCTCTGATTCCCGGCCTCTTATTCCCAGCATCTGATTCCAGGCCTCTGATGCCCGGCCTCTGACTCCCCGCTTCTGATTCTGATTCCCTGCCTCTGATTCCCCATCTCTGATTCCGCACATCTGATTACCTGCCTCTGATTCCCCACCTCTGATTCCCCATATCTGATTCCCCGCCTCTGTTTCCACGCCTCTGATTCCCCACCTCTGATTCCCCATATCTGATTCCCCAGCTCTGATTCCCCGCCTCTGATTCCCCGCATCCGATTCCCCATATCTGATTCCCCGCCTCTGTTTCCCCGCCCCTGATTCCCCGCCTCTGTTTCCCCATATCTGATTCCCCGCCTCTGATTCCCAACTATGATTCCCCGCCTCTTATTCCCCAGCTCTGATTCCCTGCCTCTGATTCCCCGCGTTCTATTCCCTGCCTCTGATTCCCCGCCTGTGATTCCCCATCTCTGATTCACCACCTCTGATTCCCCACCACTGATTCCCCATATCTAATTCCCCACCTCTGTTTGCCCGCCTCTGATTCCCCGCCTCTGTTTCCCCATATCTGATTCCCCGCCTCTGAATCCCCAACTCTGATTCCCTGCCTCTGATTCCCCAGCTTCATTCCCCGCCTTTGATTCCCCCCGTCTGATTCCCAGCCTCTGAATCCCCGTGTCTGATAACCTGCCTCTGATTCCCCGCCTCTGATTCCCCATCTCAGATTCACCGCCTCTGATTCCCCACCTCTGATTCCCCATCTCTGATTCCGCACATCCGATTCCCTGCCTCTGATTCCCCGCCTCTGATTCACCGCCTCTGATTTCCGGCCTCTGATTTCCCGCCTCTGATTCCCCATCTCTGATTCCGCACATCCGATTCCCCACCTCTGATTCCCCAGCTCTGATTCCCCACCTCTGATTCCCCAACTCTGATTCCCCGCCTCTGATTCCACAGCTCTGATTCCCCGCCTCTGATTCTACGTGTTTGATCCCCTGCCTCTGATTCCCCGCCTCTGATTCCACATCTCTGATTCACCACCTCTGATTCCACGCGTCTGATTCCCCGCCTCTGATTCCCCATCTCTGATTCCCCATCTCTGATTCCCCAATTCTGATTCCCCGCCTCTGATTCCCCAGCTCTGATTCCTCGCCTCTGATTCCCTTCCTCTGATTCCCAACCTCTGATTCCCCACCTCTGATTTCCCATATTGATTCCCTGCGTCTGATTCCCCACCTCTGATTTCCCATATTGATTCCCTGCGTCTGATTCCCCGCCTCTGATTCCCCAACTCTGATTCCCCGCCACTGATTCCCCAGCTCTGATTCCCCACATCTGATTCCCCGTGTTTGATTCCCTGCCTCTGATTCCCGGCCTCTGATTCCCCATCTCTGATTCACCGCCTTTGATTCGCAACCTCGGATTCCCCATATCTCATTCCCCGCCTCTAAATCCCCTTCTCTGATTCCCGGACACTGATTCCCCACCTCTGATTCCCGGCCTCTTATTCCCGGCATCTGATCCCGGCCTCTGATTCCCGGCCTCTGATTCCCTGCTTCTGATTCTGATTCCCTGCCTCTGATTCCCCATCTCTGATTCCGCAGATCTGATTCCCTGCCTCTGATTCCCCACCTCTGATTCCCCATATCTGATTCCCCGCCTCTGTTTCCCCGCCTTTGATTCCCCGCCTCTGTTTCCCAATATCTAAGTCCCCGCCTCTGATTCCCCAACTCTGATTCCCCACCTCTGATTCCCCAGCTCTGATTCCCCGCCTCTGATTCCCCGCATCTGATTCACTGCAACTGATTCCAAGCCTCTGATTCCCTGCCTCTGATTCCCAACCTCTGATTCCCAACCTCTGATTCCACACCTCTGATTCCCCATATCTGATTCCCCGCCTCTGTTTCCCCGCCTCTGATTCCCCGCCTCTGATTCCCCATATCTCATTCCCCGCCTCTGATTCCGCATCTCTGATTCCCGGACTCTGATTCCCCACCTCTGATTCCCGGCCTCTTATTCCCGGCATCTGATTCCGGCCTCTGATTCCCGGCCTCTGATTCCCTGCTTCTGATTCTGATTCCCTGCCTCTGATTCCCCATCTCTGATTCTGCACATCTAATTCCCTGCCTCTGATTCCCCACCTCTGATTCCCCATATCTGATTCCCCACCTCTGTTTCCCCGCCTCTGATTCCCCGCCTCTGTTTCCCCATATCTAAGTCCCCGCCTCTGATTCCCCAACTTTGATTCCCCACCTCTGATTCCACAGCTCTGATTCCCCGCCTCTGATTCCCCGCATATGATTCCATGCATCTGATTCCCAGCCTCTGATTCCCAGCCGCTGATTCCCAACCTCTGATTCCCCACCTCTGATTCCCTATATCTGATTCCCCGCCTCTGTTTCCCCGCCTCTGATTCCCCGCCTCTGTTTCCCCACATCTGATTCCCCGCCTCTGAATCCCCAACTCTGATTCCCTGCCTCTAATTTCCCATGTCTGATTCCCCGCCTCTGATTCCCCGCGTCTGATTACCGGCCTCTGATTCCCAGCCTCTGATTCCCCATCTCTGATTCACAACCTCTGATTCCCCACCTCTGATTCCCCATATCTGATTCCCCGCCTCTGAATCCCCACATCTGATTCCCCGCCTCTGATTCGCCAGCTATGATTCCCCGCCTCTGATTCCCCGCGTCTGATTCCCTGCCTCTGATTCCCCGCCTCTGATTCCACATTTCTGATTCACCACCTCTGATTCCCCGCGTCTGATTCCCCGCCTCTGATTCCCCATCTCTGATTCCCCATTTCTGATTCCCCAATTCTGATACCCCGCCTCTGATTCCCCGCCTCTGATTCCCCAACTCTGATTCCCCGCCTCTCATTCCCCAGCTCTGATTCCCCACATCTGATTCCCCGTGTTTGATTCCCTGCCTCTGATTCCCGGCCTCTGATTCCCCATCTCTGATTCACAGCCTTTGATTCGCAACCTCTGATTCCCCATATCTGATTCCCCGCCTCTGTTTCCCCGCCTCTGATTCCCCGCCTCTGATTCCCCATATCTCATTCCCCGCCTCTAAATCCCCATCTCTGATTCCCGGACTCTGAATCCCCACCTCTGATTCCCGGCCTCTTATTCCTGGCATCTGATTCCGGCCTCTGATTCCCGGCCTCTGATTCCCTGCTTCTGATTCTGATTCCCTGCCTCTGATTCCCCATCTCTGATTACGCACATCTGATTCCCTGCCTCTGATTCCCCACCTCTGATTCCCCATATCTGATTCCCCGCCTCTGTTTCCCCGCCTTTGATTCCCCGCCTCTGTTTCCCAATATCTAAGTCCCCGCCTCTGATTCCCCAACTCTGATTCCCCACCTCTGATTCCCCAGCTCTGATTCAAAGCCTCTGATTCCCCGCATCTGATTCCCTGCAACTGATTCCAAGCCTCTGATTCCCTGCCTCTGATTCCCAACCTCTGATTCCCAACCTCTGATTCCACACCTCTGATTCCCCATATCTGATTCCCCGCCTCTGTTTCCCCGCCTCTGATTCCCCGCCTCTGATTCCCCATATCTGATTCCCCGCCTCTGTTTCCCCGCCTCTGATTCCCCGCCTCTGTTTCCCCATATCTAAGTCCCCGCCTCTGATTCCCCAACTTTGATTCCCCACCTCTGATTCCCCAGCTCTGATTCCCCGCCTCTGATTCCCCGCATATGATTCCATGCATCTGATTCCCAGCCTCTGATTCCCAGCCTCTGATTCCCAACCTCTGATTCCCCACCTCTGATTCCCTATATCTGATTCCCCGCCTCTGTTTCCCCGCCTCTGATTCCCCGCCTCTGATTCTCCATATCTCATTCCCCGCCTCTGAATCCCCATCTTTGATTCCCGGACTCTGATTCCCCACCTCTGATTCCCCGCCTCTGATTCCCCGCGTCTGATTCCCGTCCTCTGATTCCCTGCTTCTGATTCTGATTCCCTGCCTTAAATTCCCGATCTCTGATTCCGCACATCTGATTCCCTGCCTCTGATTCCCCACCTCTGATTCCCCATATCTGATTCCCCGCCTCTGTTTCTCCGCACATCTGATTCCCTGCCTCTGATTCCCCGCCTCTGACTCCCCGCCTCTGATTCCCTGCCTCTGTTTCCCAACCTCTGATTCCCCACCTCTGATTCCCCATATCTGATTCCCCACCTCTGTTTCCCCGCCTCTGGTTCCCCGCCTCTGATTCGCTGCCTCTGATTCCCCATCTCTGATTCCGCACATCTGATTCCCTGCCTCTGATTCCCCGCCTCTGATTCCCATCTCTGATTCCCCGCCTCTGAATCCCCGTGTCTGATACCCAGCCTCTGATACCCCGCCCCTGTTTCCCAACCTCTGATTCCCCATATCTGATACCCCGCCTCTGTTTCTGCGCCTCTGATTCCCCGCCTCTGATTCCCCGCCTCTGATTCCCCGCCTCTGACTCCCCGCCTCTGATTGTCTGCCTCTGTTTCCCAACCTCTGATTCCCCACCTCTGTTTCCCCATATCTGATTCCCCGCCTCTGATTCCCCAACTCAGATTCCCCGCCTCTGATTCCCCAGCTCTGATCCCCGGCCTCTGATTCCCGGCCTCTCATTCCCGGACTCTGATTCCCGGCCTCTGATTCCCCGCCTCTGGTTCCCCGCCTCTGATTCGCTGCCTCTGATTCCCCATCTCTGATTCCGCACATCTGATTCCCTGCCTCTGATTCCCCGCCTCTGACTCCCCGCCTCTGATTGTCTGCCTCTGTTTCCCAACCTCTGATTCCCCACCTCTGTTTCCCCATATCTGATTCCCCGCCTCTGATTCCCCAACTCAGATTCCCCGCCTCTGATTCCCCAGCTCTGATTTCCCACCTCTGATTCCCCGTGTTTGATTCCCTGCCTCTGATTCCCCGCCTCTGATTCCCCATCTCTGATTCACCGCATTTGATTCGCCACCTCTGATTCCCCATATCTGATTCCCCACCTCTGTTTCCCCGCCTCTGATTCCCCACCTCTGATTCTCCATATCTCATTCCCCGCCTCTGAATCCCCATCTCTGATTCCCGGACTCTGATTCCCAACCTCTGATTCCCGGCCTCTTATTCCCAGCATCTGATTCCAGGCCTCTGATGCCCGGCCTCTGACTCCCCGCTTCTGATTCTGATTCCCTGCCTCTGATTCCCCATCTCTGATTCCGCACATCTGATTACCTGCCTCTGATTCCCCACCTCTGATTCCCCATATCTGATTCCCCGCCTCTGTTTCCACGCCTCTGATTCCCCACCTCTGATTCCCCATATCTGATTCCCCAGCTCTGATTCCCCGCCTCTGATTCCCCGCATCCGATTCCCCATATCTGATTCCCCGCCTCTGTTTCCCCGCCCCTGATTCCCCGCCTCTGTTTCCCCATATCTGATTCCCCGCCTCTGATTCCCAACTATGATTCCCCGCCTCTTATTCCCCAGCTCTGATTCCCTGCCTCTGATTCCCCGCGTTCTATTCCCTGCCTCTGATTCCCCGCCTGTGATTCCCCATCTCTGATTCACCACCTCTGATTCCCCACCACTGATTCCCCATATCTAATTCCCCACCTCTGTTTGCCCGCCTCTGATTCCCCGCCTCTGTTTCCCCATATCTGATTCCCCGCCTCTTATCCCCAACTCTGATTCCCTGCCTCTGATTCCCCAGCTTCATTCCCCGCCTTTGATTCCCCCCGTCTGATTCCCAGCCTCTGAATCCCCGTGTCTGATAACCTGCCTCTGATTCCCCGCCTCTGATTCCCCATCTCAGATTCACCGCCTCTGATTCCCCACCTCTGATTCCCCATCTCTGATTCCGCACATCCGATTCCCTGCCTCTGATTCCCCGCCTCTGATTCACCGCCTCTGATTTCCGGCCTCTGATTTCCCGCCTCTGATTCCCCATCTCTGATTCCGCACATCCGATTCCCCACCTCTGATTCCCCAGCTCTGATTCCCCACCTCTGATTCCCCAACTCTGATTCCCCGCCTCTGATTCCACAGCTCTGATTCCCCGCCTCTGATTCTACGTGTTTGATCCCCTGCCTCTGATTCCCCGCCTCTGATTCCACATCTCTGATTCACCACCTCTGATTCCACGCGTCTGATTCCCCGCCTCTGATTCCCCATCTCTGATTCCCCATCTCTGATTCCCCAATTCTGATTCCCCGCCTCTGATTCCCCAGCTCTGATTCCTCGCCTCTGATTCCCTTCCTCTGATTCCCAACCTCTGATTCCCCACCTCTGATTTCCCATATTGATTCCCTGCGTCTGATTCCCCACCTCTGATTTCCCATATTGATTCCCTGCGTCTGATTCCCCGCCTCTGATTCCCCAACTCTGATTCCCCGCCACTGATTCCCCAGCTCTGATTCCCCACATCTGATTCCCCGTGTTTGATTCCCTGCCTCTGATTCCCGGCCTCTGATTCCCCATCTCTGATTCACCGCCTTTGATTCGCAACCTCGGATTCCCCATATCTCATTCCCCGCCTCTAAATCCCCTTCTCTGATTCCCGGACACTGATTCCCCACCTCTGATTCCCGGCCTCTTATTCCCGGCATCTGATCCCGGCCTCTGATTCCCGGCCTCTGATTCCCTGCTTCTGATTCTGATTCCCTGCCTCTGATTCCCCATCTCTGATTCCGCAGATCTGATTCCCTGCCTCTGATTCCCCACCTCTGATTCCCCATATCTGATTCCCCGCCTCTGTTTCCCCGCCTTTGATTCCCCGCCTCTGTTTCCCAATATCTAAGTCCCCGCCTCTGATTCCCCAACTCTGATTCCCCACCTCTGATTCCCCAGCTCTGATTCCCCGCCTCTGATTCCCCGCATCTGATTCACTGCAACTGATTCCAAGCCTCTGATTCCCTGCCTCTGATTCCCAACCTCTGATTCCCAACCTCTGATTCCACACCTCTGATTCCCCATATCTGATTCCCCGCCTCTGTTTCCCCGCCTCTGATTCCCCGCCTCTGATTCCCCATATCTCATTCCCCGCCTCTGATTCCGCATCTCTGATTCCCGGACTCTGATTCCCCACCTCTGATTCCCGTCCTCTTATTCCCGGCATCTGATTCCGGCCTCTGATTCCCGGCCTCTGATTCCCTGCTTCTGATTCTGATTCCCTGCCTCTGATTCCCCATCTCTGATTCTGCACATCTAATTCCCTGCCTCTGATTCCCCACCTCTGATTCCCCATATCTGATTCCCCACCTCTGTTTCCCCGCCTCTGATTCCCCGCCTCTGTTTCCCCATATCTAAGTCCCCGCCTCTGATTCCCCAACTTTGATTCCCCACCTCTGATTCCACAGCTCTGATTCCCCGCCTCTGATTCCCCGCATATGATTCCATGCATCTGATTCCCAGCCTCTGATTCCCAGCCGCTGATTCCCAACCTCTGATTCCCCACCTCTGATTCCCTATATCTGATTCCCCGCCTCTGTTTCCCCGCCTCTGATTCCCCGCCTCTGTTTCCCCACATCTGATTCCCCGCCTCTGAATCCCCAACTCTGATTCCCTGCCTCTAATTTCCCATGTCTGATTCCCCGCCTCTGATTCCCCGCGTCTGATTACCGGCCTCTGATTCCCAGCCTCTGATTCCCCATCTCTGATTCACAACCTCTGATTCCCCACCTCTGATTCCCCATATCTGATTCCCCGCCTCTGAATCCCCACATCTGATTCCCCGCCTCTGATTCGCCAGCTATGATTCCCCGCCTCTGATTCCCCGCGTCTGATTCCCTGCCTCTGATTCCCCGCCTCTGATTCCACATTTCTGATTCACCACCTCTGATTCCCCGCGTCTGATTCCCCGCCTCTGATTCCCCATCTCTGATTCCCCATTTCTGATTCCCCAATTCTGATACCCCGCCTCTGATTCCCCGCCTCTGATTCCCCAACTCTGATTCCCCGCCTCTCATTCCCCAGCTCTGATTCCCCACATCTGATTCCCCGTGTTTGATTCCCTGCCTCTGATTCCCGGCCTCTGATTCCCCATCTCTGATTCACAGCCTTTGATTCGCAACCTCTGATTCCCCATATCTGATTCCCCGCCTCTGTTTCCCCGCCTCTGATTCCCCGCCTCTGATTCCCCATATCTCATTCCCCGCCTCTAAATCCCCACCTCTGATTCCCGGCCTCTTATTCCTGGCATCTGATTCCGGCCTCTGATTCCCGGCCTCTGATTCCCTGCTTCTGATTCTGATTCCCTGCCTCTGATTCCCCATCTCTGATTACGCACATCTGATTCCCTGCCTCTGATTCCCCACCTCTGATTCCCCATATCTGATTCCCCGCCTCTGTTTCCCCGCCTTTGATTCCCCGCCTCTGTTTCCCAATATCTAAGTCCCCGCCTCTGATTCCCCAACTCTGATTCCCCACCTCTGATTCCCCAGCTCTGATTCCCCGCCTCTGATTCCCCGCATCTGATTCCGGCCTCTGATTCCCGGCCTCTGATTCCCTGCTTCTGATTCTGATTCCCTGCCTCTGATTCCCCATCTCTGATTCTGCACATCTAATTCCCTGCCTCTGATTCCCCACCTCTGATTCCCCATATCTGATTCCCCGCCTCTGTTTCCCCGCCTCTGATTCCCCGCCTCTGTTTCCCCATATCTAAGTCCCCGCCTCTGATTCCCCAACTTTGATTCCCCACCTCTGATTCCCCAGCTCTGATTCCCCGCCTCTGATTCCCCGCATATGATTCCATGCATCTGATTCCCAGCCTCTGATTCCCAGCCTCTGATTCCCAACCTCTGATTCCCCACCTCTGATTCCCTATATCTGATTCCCCGCCTCTGTTTCCCCGCCTCTGATTCCCCGCCTCTGATTCTCCATATCTCATTCCCCGCCTCTGAATCCCCATCTTTGATTCCCGGACTCTGATTCCCCACCTCTGATTCCCCGCCTCTGATTCCCCGCGTCTGATTCCCGTCCTCTGATTCCCTGCTTCTGATTCTGATTCCCTGCCTTAAATTCCCGATCTCTGATTCCGCACATCTGATTCCCTGCCTCTGATTCCCCACCTCTGATTCCCCATATCTGATTCCCCGCCTCTGTTTCCCCGCCTCTGATTCCCTGCCTCTGATTCCCAACCTCTGATTCCACACCTCTGATTCCCCATATCTGATTCCCCGCCTCTGTTTCCCCGCCTCTGATTCCCTGCCCCTGTTTCCCCATATCTGATTCCCTGCCTCTGATTCCCCAACTCAGATTCCCCGCCTCTGATTCCCCAGCTCTGATTCCCCGCCTCTGATTTCCCGTGTTTGATTCCCTGCCTCTGATTCCCAGCCTCTGATTCCCCATCTCTGATTCACCGCCTTTGATTCGCCACCTCTGATTCCACATATCTGATTCCCCACCTCTGTTTCCCCGCCTCTGATTCCCCACCTCTGATTCCAAGCCTCTGATTCCCAAACTCTGATTCCCCACCTCTGATTCCCCAGCTCTGATTCCCCGCCTCTGATTCCCCGCATCTGATTCCCTGCATCTGATTCCAAGCCTCTGATTCCCAAACTCTGATTCCCAAACTCTGATTCCCTACCTCTGATTCCCCATATCTGATTCCCTGCCTCTGTTTCCCCGCCTCTGATTCCCCGCCTCTGTTTCACCATATGTGATTCCTGGCCTCTGATTCCCCACCTCTGATTCCCCGCCTCTGATTCCTTGCCTCTGATTCCCCATCTCCGATTCCGCACATCTGATTCCATGCCACTGATTCCCCGCCTCAGATTCCCCGAATCTGATTCCCTGCCTCTGATTCCCAACCTCTGATTCCCCACCTCTGATTCCCCGTGTTTTATTCCCCGCCTCTGTTTCCCCGCCTCTGATTCCCGGCCTCTGATTCCCTGCTTCTGATTCTGATTCCCTGCCTCTGATTCCCCATCTCTGATTCCGCACATCTGATTCCCTGCCTCTGATTCCCCACCTCTGATTCCCCATATCTGATTCCCCGCCTCTGTTTCCCCGCCTTTGATTCCCCGCCTCTGTTTCCCAATATCTAAGTCCCCGCCTCTGATTCCCCAACTCTGATTCCCCACCTCTGATTCCCCAGCTCTGATTCCCCGCCTCTGATTCCCCGCATCTGATTCCCTGCATCTGATTCCAAGCCTCTGATTCCCTGCCTCTGATTCCCAACCTCTGATTCCCCACCTCTGATTCCCCATATCTGATTCCCCGCCTCTGTTTCCCCGCCTCTGATTCCCCACCTCTGTTTCCCCATATCTGATTCCCGGCCTCTGATTCCCAACCTCTGATTCCCCACCTCTGATTCCCCATATCTGATTCCCGGCCTCTGATTACCCCCCTCTGTTTCCCCGCCTCTGATTCCCCGCCTCTGTTTCCCCGCCTCTGATTCCCCGCCTCTGATTCTCCATATCTCATTCCCCGCCTCTGAATCCCCATCTCTGATTCCCGGACTCTGATTCCCCACCTCTGATTCCCGGCCTCTTATTCCCAGCATCTGATTCCCAGCCTCTGATTCCCGGCCTCTGATTCCCCGCTTCTGATTCTGATTCCCTGCCTCTGATTCCCCATCTCTGATTCCGCACATCTGATTCCCTGCCTCTGATTCCCCACCTCTGATTCCCCATATCTGATTTCCAACCTCTGTTACCCCGCCTCTGATTCCCCGCCTCTGTTTCCCCATATCTAATTCCCAACCTCTGATGCCCCAACTCTGATTCCCTGCCTCTGATTCCCCGCGTTCTATTCCCTGCCTCTGATTCCCCGCCTGTGATTCCCCATCTCTGATTCACCACCTCTGATTCCCCACCTCTGATTCCCCATATCTAATTCCCCGCCTCTGTTTGCCCGCCTCTGATTCCCCGCCTCTGTTTCCCCATATCTGATTCCCCGCCTCTGAATCCCCAACTCTGATTCCCTGCCTCTGATTCCCCAGCTCTGATTCCCAGCCTTTGATTCCCCCCGTCTGATTCCCAGCCTCTGTATCCCCGCCTCTGATTCCCCATCTCTGATTCACAGCCACTGATTCCCCACCTCTGATTCCCCATCTCTGATTCCGCACATCTGATTCCCTGCCTCTGATTCCCCGACTCTGATCCCCACCTCTGATTCCCCAGCTCTGATTCCCCAACTCTGATTCCCCGCCTCTGATTCCCCAGCTCTGATTCCCCGCCTCTGATTCCCCGTGTTTGATTCCCTGCCTCTGATTCCCCGCCTCTGATTCCCCATCTCTGATTCAACGCCTTTGATTCGCCACCTCTGATTCCCCATATCTGATTCCTCGCCTCTGTTTCCCCGCCTCTGATTCCCCGCCTCTGATTCCCCATATCTCATTCCCCGCCTCTGATTCCCCATCTCTGATTCCCGGACTCTGATTCCCCACCTCTGATTCCCGGCCTCTTATTCCCGGCATCTGATTCCGGCCTCTGATTCCCGGCCTCTGATTCCATGCTTCTGATTCCCCATCTCTGATTCCGCAAATCTAATTCCCTGCCTCTGATTCCCCACCTCTGATTCCCCATATCTGATTCCCCGCCTCTGTTTCCCCGCCTCTGATTCCCCGCCTCTGTTTCCCCATATCTAAGTCCCCGCCTCTGATTCCCCAACTTTGATTCCCCACCTCTGATTCCCCAGCTCTGATTCCCCGCCTCTGATTCCCCGCATCTGATTCCATGCATCTGATTCCCAGCCTCTGATTCCCAGCCTCTGATTCCCAACCTCTGATTCCCCATCTCTGATCCCTATATCTGATTCCCCGCCTCTGTTTCCCCGCCTCTGATTCCCCAACTCTGTTTCCCCATATCTGATCCCCGCCTCTATTTGCCCGCCTCTGATTCCCCGCCTCTGTTTCCCCATATCTGATTCCCCGCCTCTGAATGCCCAACTCTGATTCCCTGCCTCTAATTTCCCAGCTCTGATTCCCCGCCTCTGATTCCCCGCGTCTGATTACCGGCCTCTGATTCCCCGCCTCTGATTCCCCATCTCTGATTCACAACCTCTGATTCCCCACCTCTGATACCCCATATCTGATTCCCCGCCTCTGTTTCACCGCCTCTGATTCCCCACCTCTGATTCCCAATATCTGATTCCCCGCCTCTGATTCCCCACCTCTGATTCCCCGCCTCTGATTCGCCAGCTATGATTCCCCGCCTCTTATTCCCCGCGTCTGATTCCCTGCCTCTGATTCCCCGCCTCAGATTCCACATCTCTGATTCACCACCTCTGATTCCCCGCCTATGATTCCCCGCCTCTGTTTCCCCATATCTGATTCCCCGCCTCTGAATTCCCAACTCTGATTCCCTGCCTCTAATTTCCCATGTCTGATTCCCCGCCTCTGATTCGCCAGCTATGATTCCCCGCCTCTGATTCCCCGCGTCTGATTCCCTGCCTCTGATTCCCCGCCTCTGATTCCACATTTCTGATTCACCACCTCTGATTCCCCGCGTCTGATTCCCCGCCTCTGATTCCCCATCTCTGATTCCCCATTTCTGATTCCCCAATTCTGATACCCCGCCTCTGATTCCCCGCCTCTGATTCCCCAACTCTGATTCCCCGCCTCTCATTCCCCAGCTCTGATTCCCCATATCTGATTCCCCGCCTCTGTTTCCCCGCCTCTGATTCCCCGCCTCTGATTCCCCATATCTCATTCCCCGCCTCTAAATCCCCATCTCTGATTCCCGGACTCTGAATCCCCACCTCTGATTCCCGGCCTCTTATTCCTGGCATCTGATTCCGGCCTCTGATTCCCGGCCTCTGATTCCCTGCTTCTGATTCTGATTCCCTGCCTCTGATTCCCCATCTCTGATTACGCACATCTGATTCCCTGCCTCTGATTCCCCACCTCTGATTCCCCATATCTGACTCCCCGCCTCTGTTTCCCCGCCTTTGATTCCCCGCCTCTGTTTCCCAATATCTAAGTCCCCGCCTCTGATTCCCCAACTCTGATTCCCCACCTCTGATTCCCCAGCTCTGATTCCCCGCCTCTGATTCCCCGCATCTGATTCCCTGCAACTGATTCCAAGCCTCTGATTCCCTGCCTCTGATTCCCAACCTCTGATTCCCAACCTCTGATTCCACACCTCTGATTCCCCATATCTGATTCCCCGCCTCTGTTTCCCCGCCTCTGATTCCCCGCCTCTGATTCCCCATATCTCATTCCCCGCCTCTGATTCCGCATCTCTGATTCCCGGACTCTGATTCCCCACCTCTGATTCCCGGCCTCTTATTCCCGGCATCTGATTCCGGCCTCTGATTCCCGGCCTCTGATTCCCTGCTTCTGATTCTGATTCCCTGCCTCTGATTCCCCATCTCTGATTCTGCACATCTAATTCCCTGCCTCTGATTCCCCACCTCTGATTCCCCATATCTGATTCCCCACCTCTGTTTCCCCGCCTCTGATTCCCCGCCTCTGTTTCCCCATATCTAAGTCCCCGCCTCTGATTCCCCAACTTTGATTCCCCACCTCTGATTCCACAGCTCTGATTCCCCGCCTCTGATTCCCCGCATATGATTCCATGCATCTGATTCCCAGCCTCTGATTCCCAGCCGCTGATTCCCAACCTCTGATTCCCCACCTCTGATTCCCTATATCTGATTCCCCGCCTCTGTTTCCCCGCCTCTGATTCCCCGCCTCTGTTTCCCCACATCTGATTCCCCACCTCTGAATCCCCAACTCTGATTCCCTGCCTCTAATTTCCCATGTCTGATTCCCCGCCTCTGATTCCCCGCGTCTGATTACCGGCCTCTGATTCCCAGCCTCTGATTCCCCATCTCTGATTCACAACCTCTGATTCCCCACCTCTGATTCCCCATATCTGATTCCCCGCCTCTGTTTCCCCGCCTCTGATTCCCCACCTCTGATTCCCAATATCTGATTCCCCGCCTCTGAATCCCCACATCTGATTCCCCGCCTCTGATTCGCCAGCTATGATTCCCCGCCTCTGATTCCCCGCGTCTGATTCCCTGCCTCTGATTCCCCGCCTCTGATTCCACATTTCTGATTCACCACCTCTGATTCCCCGCGTCTGATTCCCCGCCTCTGATTCCCCATCTCTGATTCCCCATTTCTGATTCCCCAATTCTGATACCCCGCCTCTGATTCCCCGCCTCTGATTCCCCAACTCTGATTCCCCGCCTCTCATTCCCCAGCTCTGATTCCCCACATCTGATTCCCCGTGTTTGATTCCCTGCCTCTGATTCCCGGCCTCTGATTCCCCATCTCTGATTCACAGCCTTTGATTCGCAACCTCTGATTCCCCATATCTGATTCCCCGCCTCTGTTTCCCCGCCTCTGATTCCCCGCCTCTGATTCCCCATATCTCATTCCCCGCCTCTAAATCCCCATCTCTGATTCCCGGACTCTGAATCCCCACCTCTGATTCCCGGCCTCTTATTCCTGGCATCTGATTCCGGCCTCTGATTCCCGGCCTCTGATTCCCTGCTTCTGATTCTGATTCCCTGCCTCTGATTCCCCATCTCTGATTACGCACATCTGATTCCCTGCCTCTGATTCCCCACCTCTGATTCCCCATATCTGATTCCCCGCCTCTGTTTCCCCGCCTTTGATTCCCCGCCTCTGTTTCCCAATATCTAAGTCCCCGCCTCTGATTCCCCAACTCTGATTCCCCACCTCTGATTCCCCAGCTCTGATTCCCCGCCTCTGATTCCCCGCATCTGATTCCCTGCAACTGATTCCAAGCCTCTGATTCCCTGCCTCTGATTCCCAACCTCTGATTCCCAACCTCTGATTCCACACCTCTGATTCCCCATATCTGATTCCCCGCCTCTGTTTCCCCGCCTCTGATTCCCCGCCTCTGATTCCCCATATCTCATTCCCCGCCTCTGATTCCGCATCTCTGATTCCCGGACTCTGATTCCCCACCTCTGATTCCCGGCCTCTTATTCCCGGCATCTGATTCCGGCCTCTGATTCCCGGCCTCTGATTCCCTGCTTCTGATTCTGATTCCCTGCCTCTGATTCCCCATCTCTGATTCTGCACATCTAATTCCCTGCCTCTGATTCCCCACCTCTGATTCCCCATATCTGATTCCCCGCCTCTGTTTCCCCGCCTCTGATTCCCCGCCTCTGTTTCCCCATATCTAAGTCCCCGCCTCTGATTCCCCAACTTTGATTCCCCACCTCTGATTCCCCAGCTCTGATTCCCCGCCTCTGATTCCCCGCATATGATTCCATGCATCTGATTCCCAGCCTCTGATTCCCAGCCTCTGATTCCCAACCTCTGATTCCCCACCTCTGATTCCCTATATCTGATTCCCCGCCTCTGTTTCCCCGCCTCTGATTCCCCGCCTCTGATTCTCCATATCTCATTCCCCGCCTCTGAATCCACATCTTTGATTCCCGGACTCTGATTCCCCACCTCTGATTCCCCGCCTCTGATTCCCCGCGTCTGATTCCCGTCCTCTGATTCCCTGCTTCTGATTCTGATTCCCTGCCTTAAATTCCCGATCTCTGATTCCGCACATCTGATTCCCTGCCTCTGATTCCCCACCTCTGATTCCCCATATCTGATTCCCCGCCTCTGTTTCCCCGCCTCTGATTCCCTGCCTCTGATTCCCAACCTCTGATTCCACACCTCTGATTCCCCATATCTGATTCCCCGCCTCTGTTTCCCCGCCTCTGATTCCCTGCCCCTGTTTCCCCATATCTGATTCCCTGCCTCTGATTCCCCAACTCAGATTCCCCGCCTCTGATTCCCCAGCTCTGATTCCCCGCCTCTGATTTCCCGTGTTTGATTCCCTGCCTCTGATTCCCCGCCTCTGATTCCCCATCTCTGATTCACCGCCTTTGATTCGCCACCTCTGATTCCACATATCTGATTCCCCACCTCTGTTTCCCCGCCTCTGATTCCCCACCTCTGATTCCAAGCCTCTGATTCCCAAACTCTGATTCCCCACCTCTGATTCCCCAGCTCTGATTCCCCGCCTCTGATTCCCCGCATCTGATTCCCTGCATCTGATTCCAAGCCTCTGATTCCCAAACTCTGATTCCCAAACTCTGATTCCCTACCTCTGATTCCCCATATCTGATTCCCTGCCTCTGTTTCCCCGCCTCTGATTCCCCGCCTCTGTTTCACCATATGTGATTCCTGGCCTCTGATTCCCCACCTCTGATTCCCCGCCTCTGATTCCTTGCCTCTGATTCCCCATCTCCGATTGCGCACATCTGATTCCATGCCACTGATTCCCCGCCTCAGATTCCCCGAATCTGATTCCCTGCCTCTGATTCCCAACCTCTGATTCCCCACCTCTGATTCCCCGTGTTTTATTCCCCGCCTCTGTTTCCCCGCCTCTGATTCCCGGCCTCTGATTCCCTGCTTCTGATTCTGATTCCCTGCCTCTGATTCCCCATCTCTGATTCCGCACATCTGATTCCCTGCCTCTGATTCCCCACCTCTGATTCCCCATATCTGATTCCCCGCCTCTGTTTCCCCGCCTTTGATTCCCCGCCTCTGTTTCCCAATATCTAAGTCCCCGCCTCTGATTCCCCAACTCTGATTCCCCACCTCTGATTCCCCAGCTCTGATTCCCCGCCTCTGATTCCCCGCATCTGATTCCCTGCATCTGATTCCAAGCCTCTGATTCCCTGCCTCTGATTCCCAACCTCTGATTCCCCACCTCTGATTCCCCATATCTGATTCCCCGCCTCTGTTTCCCCGCCTCTGATTCCCCACCTCTGTTTCCCCATATCTGATTCCCGGCCTCTGATTCCCAACCTCTGATTCCCCACCTCTGATTCCCCATATCTGATTCCCGGCCTCTGATTACCCCCCTCTGTTTCCCCGCCTCTGATTCCCCGCCTCTGTTTCCCCGCCTCTGATTCCCCGCCTCTGATTCTCCATATCTCATTCCCCGCCTCTGAATCCCCAACTCTGATTCCCGGACTCTGATTCCCCACCTCTGATTCCCGGCCTCTTATTCCCAGCATCTGATTCCCAGCCTCTGATTCCCGGCCTCTGATTCCCCGCTTCTGATTCTGATTCCCTGCCTCTGATTCCCCATCTCTGATTCCGCACATCTGATTCCCTGCCTCTGATTCCCCACCTCTGATTCCCCATATCTGATTTCCAACCTCTGTTACCCCGCCTCTGATTCCCCGCCTCTGTTTCCCCATATCTAATTCCCAACCTCTGATGCCCCAACTCTGATTCCCTGCCTCTGATTCCCCGCGTTCTATTCCCTGCCTCTGATTCCCCGCCTGTGATTCCCCATCTCTGATTCACCACCTCTGATTCCCCACCTCTGATTCCCCATATCTAATTCCCCGCCTCTGTTTGCCCGCCTCTGATTCCCCGCCTCTGTTTCCCCATATCTGATTCCCCGCCTCTGAATCCCCAACTCTGATTCCCTGCCTCTGATTCCCCAGCTCTGATTCCCCGCCTTTGATTCCCCCCGTCTGATTCCCAGCCTCTGTATCCCCGCCTCTGATTCCCCATCTCTGATTCACAGCCACTGATTCCCCACCTCTGATTCCCCATCTCTGATTCCGCACATCTGATTCCCTGCCTCTGATTCCCCGACTCTGATCCCCACCTCTGATTCCCCAGCTCTGATTCCCCAACTCTGATTCCCCGCCTCTGATTCCCCAGCTCTGATTCCCCGCCTCTGATTCCCCGTGTTTGATTCCCTGCCTCTGATTCCCCGCCTCTGATTCCCCATCTCTGATTCAACGCCTTTGATTCGCCACCTCTGATTCCCCATATCTGATTCCTCGCCTCTGTTTCCCCGCCTCTGATTCCCCGCCTCTGATTCCCCATATCTCATTCCCCGCCTCTGATTCCCCATCTCTGATTCCCGGACTCTGATTCCCCACCTCTGATTCCCGGCCTCTTATTCCCGGCATCTGATTCCGGCCTCTGATTCCCGGCCTCTGATTCCATGCTTCTGATTCCCCATCTCTGATTCCGCAAATCTAATTCCCTGCCTCTGATTCCCCACCTCTGATTCCCCATATCTGATTCCCCGCCTCTGTTTCCCCGCCTCTGATTCCCCGCCTCTGTTTCCCCATATCTAAGTCCCCGCCTCTGATTCCCCAACTTTGATTCCCCACCTCTGATTCCCCAGCTCTGATTCCCCGCCTCTGATTCCCCGCATCTGATTCCATGCATCTGATTCCCAGCCTCTGATTCCCAGCCTCTGATTCCCAACCTCTGATTCCCCATCTCTGATCCCTATATCTGATTCCCCGCCTCTGTTTCCCCGCCTCTGATTCCCCAACTCTGTTTCCCCATATCTGATCCCCGCCTCTATTTGCCCGCCTCTGATTCCCCGCCTCTGTTTCCCCATATCTGATTCCCCGCCTCTGAATGCCCAACTCTGATTCCCTGCCTCTAATTTCCCAGCTCTGATTCCCCGCCTCTGATTCCCCGCGTCTGATTACCGGCCTCTGATTCCCCGCCTCTGATTCCCCATCTCTGATTCACAACCTCTGATTCCCCACCTCTGATACCCCATATCTGATTCCCCGCCTCTGTTTCACCGCCTCTGATTCCCCACCTCTGATTCCCAATATCTGATTCCCCGCCTCTGATTCCCCACCTCTGATTCCCCGCCTCTGATTCGCCAGCTATGATTCCCCGCCTCTTATTCCCCGCGTCTGATTCCCTGCCTCTGATTCCCCGCCTCAGATTCCACATCTCTGATTCACCACCTCTGATTCCCCGCCTATGATTCCCCGCCTCTGTTTCCCCATATCTGATTCCCCGCCTCTGAATTCCCAACTCTGATTCCCTGCCTCTAATTTCCCATGTCTGATTCCCCGCCTCTGATTCCCCGCGTCTGATTACCGGCCTCTGATTCCCCGCCTCTGATTCCCCATCTCTGATTCACAACCTCTGATTCCCCACCTCTGATTCCCCATATCTGATTCCCCGCCTCTGTTTCCCCGCCTCTGATTCCCCACCTCTGATTCCCAATATCTGATTCCCCGCCTCTGATTCCCCACCTCTGATTCCCCGCCTCTGATTCGCCAGCTATGATTCCCCGCCTCTGATTCCCCGCGTCTGATTCCCTGCCTCTGATTCCCCGCCTCTGATTCCACATCTCTGATTCACCACCTCTGATTCCCCGCGTCTGATTCCCCGCCTCTGATTCCCCATCTCTGATTCCCCATCTCTGATTCCCCAATTCTGATTCCCCGCCTCTGATTCCCCAGCTCTGATTCCTCGCCTCTGATTCCCTTCCTCTGATTCCCAACCACTGATTCCCCACCTCTGATTTCCCATATTGATTCCCTGCATCTGATTCCCCGCCTCTGATTCCCCAACTCTGATTCCCTGCCTCTGATTCCCCAGCTCTGATTCCCCGCCTCTGATTCCCCGTGTTTGATTCCCTGCCTCTGATTCCCGGCCTCTGATTCCCCATCTCTGATTCACCGCCTTTGATTCTCCACCTCTGATTCCCCAAATCTGATTCCCCGCCTCTGTTTCCCCGCCTCTGATTCCCCGCCTCTGATTCCCCGCATCTGATTACCGGCCTCTGATTCCCCGCCTCTGATTCCCCATCTCTGATTCACAACCTCTGATTCCCCACCTCTGATTCCCCATATCTGATTCCCCACCTCTGATTCCCGGCCTCTTATTCCCTGCTTCTGATTCTGATTCCCTGCCTCTGATTCCCCATCTCTGATTCCGCACATCTGATTCCCTGCCTCTGATTACCCCCCTCTGTTTCCCCGCCTCTGATTCCCCGCCTCTGTTACCCCGCCTCTGATTCCCCGCCTCTGATTCTCCATATCTCATTCCCCGCCTCTGAATCCCCATCTCTGATTCCCGGACTCTGATTCCCCACCTCTGATTCCCGGCCTCTTATTCCCAGCATCTGATTCCCAGCCTCTGATTCCCGGCCTCTGATTCCCCGCTTCTTATTCTGATTCCCTGCCTCTGATTCCCCATCTCTGATTCCGCACATCTGATTCCCTGCCTCTGATTCCCCACCTCTGATTCCCCATATCTGATTTCCAACCTCTGTTACCCCGCCTCTGATTCCCCGCCTCTGTTTCCCCATATCTAATTCCCAACCTCTGATGCCCCAACTCTGATTCCCTGCCTCTGATTCCCCGCGTTCTATTCCCTGCCTCTGATTCCCCGCCTGTGATTCCCCATCTCTGATTCACCACCTCTGATTCCCCACCTCTGATTCCCCATATCTAATTCCCCGCCTCTGTTTGCCCGCCTCTGATTCCCCGCCTCTGTTTCCCCATATCAGATTCCCCGCCTCTGAATCCCCAACTCTGATTCCCTGCCTCTGATTCCCCAGCTCTGATTCCCCGCCTTTGATTCGCCCCGTCTGATTCCCAGCCTCTGAATCCCCGTGTCTGATTTCCTGCCTCTGATTCCCCGCCTCTGATTCCCCATCTCTGATTCACAGCCTCTGATTCCCCACCTCTGATTCCCCATCTCTGATTCCGCACATCTGATTCCCTGCCTCTGATTCCCCGACTCTGATCCCCACCTCTGATTCCCCAGCTCTGATTCCCCAACTCTGATTCCCCGCCTCTGATTCCCCAGCTCTGATTCCCCGCCTCTGATTCCCCGTGTTTGATTCCCTGCCTCTGATTCCCCGCCTCTGATTCCCCATCTCTGATTCAACGCCTTTGATTCGCCACCTCTGATTCCCCATATCTGATTCCTCGCCTCTGTTTCCCCGCCTCTGATTCCCCGCCTCTGATTCCCCATATCTCATTCCCCGCCTCTGATTCCCCATCTCTGATTCCCGGACTCTGATTCCCCACCTCTGATTCCCGGCCTCTTATTCCCGGCATCTGATTCCGGCCTCTGATTCCCGGCCTCTGATTCCATGCTTCTGATTCCCCATCTCTGATTCCGCAAATCTAATTCCCTGCCTCTGATTCCCCACCTCTGATTCCCCATATCTGATTCCCCGCCTCTGTTTCCCCGCCTCTGATTCCCCGCCTCTGTTTCCCCATATCTAAGTCCCCGCCTCTGATTCCCCAACTTTGATTCCCCACCTCTGATTCCCCAGCTCTGATTCCCCGCCTCTGATTCCCCGCCTCTGATTCCCCGCGTCTGATTACCGGCCTCTGATTCCCCGCCTCTGATTCCCCATCTCTGATTCACAACCTCTGATTCCCGGCCTCTTATTCCCTGCTTCTGATTCTGATTCCCTGCCTCTGATTCCCCATCTCTGATTCCGCACATCTGATTCCCTGCCTCTGATTACCCCCCTCTGTTTCCCCGCCTCTGATTCCCCGCCTCTGTTTCCCCGCCTCTGATTCCCCGCCTCTGATTCTCCATATCTCATTCCCCGCCTCTGAATCCCCATCTCTGATTCCCGGACTCTGCTTCCCCACCTCTGATTCCCGGCCTCTTATTCCCAGCATCTGATTCCCAGCCTCTGATTCCCGGCCTCTGATTCCCCGCTTCTGATTCTGATTCCCTGCCTCTGATTCCCCATCTCTGATTCCGCACATCTGATTCCCTGCCTCTGATTCCCCACCTCTGATTCCCCATATCTGATTTCCAACCTCTGTTACCCCGCCTCTGATTCCCCGCCTCTGTTTCCCCATATCTAATTCCCAACCTCTGATGCCCCAACTCTGATTCCCTGCCTCTGATTCCCCGCGTTCTATTCCCTGCCTCTGATTCCCCGCCTGTGATTCCCCATCTCTGATTCACCACCTCTGATTCCCCACCTCTGATTCCCCATATCTAATTCCCCGCCTCTGTTTGCCCGCCTCTGATTCCCCGCATCTGTTTCCCCATATCTGATTCCCCGCCTCTGAATCCCCAACTCTGATTCCCTGCCTCTGATTCCCCAGCTCTGATTCCCCGCCTTTGATTCCCCCCGTCTGATTCCCAACCTCTGAATCCCCGTGTCTGATTTCCTGCCTCTGATTCCCCGCCTCTGATTCCCCATCTCTGATTCACAGCCTCTGATTCCCCACCTCTGATTCCCCATCTCTGATTCCGCACATCTGATTCCCTGCCTCTGATTCCCCGACTCTGATCCCCACCTCTGATTCCCCAGCTCTGATTCCCCAACTCTGATTCCCCGCCTCTGATTCCCCAGCTCTGATTCCCCACCTCTGATTCCCCGTGTTTGATTCCCTGCCTCTGATTCCCCGCCTCTGATTCCCCATCTCTGATTCAACGCCTTTGATTCGCCACCTCTGATTCCCCATATCTGATTCCTCGCCTCTGTTTCCCCGCCTCTGATTCCCCGCCTCTGATTCCCCATATCTCATTCCCCGCCTCTGATTCCCCATCTCTGATTCCCGGACTCTGATTCCCCACCTCTGATTCCCGGCCTCTTATTCCCGGCATCTGATTCCGGCCTCTGATTCCCGGCCTCTGATTCCATGCTTCTGATTCCCCATCTCTGATTCCGCAAATCTAATTCCCTGCCTCTGATTCCCCACCTCTGATTCCCCATATCTGATTCCCCGCCTCTGTTTCCCCGCCTCTGATTCCCCGCCTCTGTTTCCCCATATCTAAGTCCCCGCCTCTGATTCCCCAACTTTGATTCCCCACCTCTGATTCCCCAGCTCTGATTCCCCGCCTCTGATTCCCCGCATCTGATTCCATGCATCTGATTCCCAGCCTCTGATTCCCAGCCTCTGATTCCCAACCTCTGATTCCCCATCTCTGATCCCTATATCTGATTCCCCGCCTCTGTTTCCCCGCCTCTGATTCCCCACCTCTGTTTCCCCATATCTGATCCCCGCCTCTATTTGCCCGCCTCTGATTCCCCGCCTCTGTTTCCCCATATCTGATTCCCCGCCTCTGAATGCCCAACTCTGATTCCCTGCCTCTAATTTCCCAGCTCTGATTCCCCGCCTCTGATTCCCCGCGTCTGATTACCGGCCTCTGATTCCCCGCCTCTGATTCCCCATCTCTGATTCACAACCTCTGATTCCCCACCTCTGATACCCCATATCTGATTCCCCGCCTCTGTTTCACCGCCTCTGATTCCCCACCTCTGATTCCCAATATCTGATTCCCCGCCTCTGATTCCCCACCTCTGATTCCCCGCCTCTGATTCGCCAGCTATGATTCCCCGCCTCTTATTCCCCGCGTCTGATTCCCTGCCTCTGATTCCCCGCCTCAGATTCCACATCTCTGATTCACCACCTCTGATTCCCCGCGTCTGATTCCCTGCCTCTGATTCCCGGACTCTGATTCCCCACCTCTGATTCCCGGCCTCTTATTCCCGGCATCTGATTCCGGCCTCTGATTCCCGGCCTCTGATTCGCTGCTTCTGATTCTGATTCCCTGCCTCTGATTCCCCATCTCTGATTCCGCACATCTAATTCCCTGCCTCTGATTCCCCACCTCTGATTCCCCATATCTGATTCCCCGCCTCTGTTTCCCCGCCTCTGATTCACCGCCTCTGTTTCCCCATATCTAAGTCCCCGCCTCTGATTCCCCAACTTTGATTCCCCACCTCTGATTCCCCAGCTCTGATTCCCCGCCTCTGATTCCCCGCATATGATTCCATGCATCTGATTCCCAGCCTCTGATTCCCAGCCTCTGATTCCCAACCTCTGATTCCCCACCTCTGATTCCCTATATCTGATTCCCCGCCTCTGTTTACCCGCCTCTGATTCCCCACCTCTGTTTCCCCATATCTGATTCCCCGCCTCTGAATCCCCAACTCTGATTCCCTGCCTCTAATTTCCCATGTCTGATTACCCGCCTCTGATTCCCCGCGTCTGATTACCGGCCTCTGATTCCCCGCCTCTGATTCCCCATCTGAGATTCACAACCTCTGATTCCCCACCTCTGATTCCCCACCTCTGATTCCCAATATCTGATTCCCCGCCTCTGTTACCCCGCCTCTGATTCCCCACCTCTGATTCCCAATATCTGATTCCCCGCCTCTGATTCCCCACCTCTGATTCCCCGCCTCTGATTCGCCAGCTATGATTCCCCGCCTCTGATTCCCCGCGTCTGATTCCCTGCCTCTGATACCCCGCCTCTGATTCCACATCTCTGATTCACCACCTCTGATTCCCCGCGTCTGATTCCCCGCCTCTGATTCCCCATCTCTGATTCCCCATCTCTGATTCCCCAATTCTGATTCCCCGCCTCTGATTCCCCAGCTCTGATTCCTCGCCTCTGATTCCCTTCCTCTGATTCCCAACCTCTGATTCCCCACCTCTGATTTCCCATATTGATTCCCTGCATCTGATTCCCCGCCTCTGATTCCCCAACTCTGATTCCCCGCCTCTGATTCCCCAGCTCTGATTCCCCGCCTCTGATTCCCCGTGTTTGATTCCCTGCCTCTGATTCCCGGCCTCTGATTCCCCATCTCTGATTCACCGCCTTTGATTCGCCACCTCTGATTCCCCAAATCTGATTCACAACCTCTGATTCCCCACCTCTGATACCCCATATCTGATTCCCCGCCTCTGTTTCACCGCCTCTGATTCCCCACCTCTGATTCCCAATATCTGATTCCCCGCCTCTGATTCCCCACCTCTGATTCCCCGCCTCTGATTCGCCAGCTATGATTCCCCGCCTCTTATTCCCCGCGTATGATTCCCTGCCTCTGATTCCCCGCCTCTGATTCCACATCTCTGATTCACCACCTCTGATTCCCCGCGTCTGATTCCCTGCCTCTGATTCCCGGACTCTGATTCCCCACCTCTGATTCCCGGCCTCTTATTCCCGGCATCTGATTCCGGCCTCTGATTCCCGGCCTCTGATTCCCTGCTTCTGATTCTGATTCCCTGCCTCTGATTCCCCATCTCTGATTCCGCACATCTAATTCCCTGCCTCTGATTCCCCACCTCTGATTCCCCATATCTGATTCCCCGCCTCTGTTTCCCCGCCTCTGATTCACCGCCTCTGTTTCCCCATATCTAAGTCCCCGCCTCTGATTCCCCAACTTTGATTCCCCACCTCTGATTCCCCAGCTCTGATTCCCCGCCTCTGATTCCCCGCATATGATTCCATGCATCTGATTCCCAGCCTCTGATTCCCAGCCTCTGATTCCCAACCTCTGATTCCCCACCTCTGATTCCCTATATCTGATTCCCCGCCTCTGTTTCCCCGCCTCTGATTCCCCGAGTCTGATTACCGGCCTCTGATTCCCCGCCTCTGATTCCCCATCTCTGATTCACAACCTCTGATTCCCCACCTCTGATACCCCATATCTGATTCCCCGCCTCTGTTTCACCGCCTCTGATTCCCCATCTCTGATTCCCAATATCTGATTCCCCGCCTCTGATTCCCCACCTCTGATTCCCCGCCTCTGATTCGCCAGCTATGTTACCCCGCCTCTTATTCCCTGCGTCTGATTCCCTGCCTCTGATTCCCCGCCTCTGATTCCACATCTCTGATTCACCACCTCTGATTCCCCGCGTCTGATTCCCTGCCTCTGATTCCCGGACTCTGATTCCCCACCTCTGATTCCCGGCCTCTTATTCCCGGCATCTGATTCCGGCCTCTGATTCCCGGCCTCTGATTCCCTGCTTCTGATTCTGATTCCCTGCCTCTGATTCCCCATCTCTGATTCCGCACATCTAATTCCCTGCCTCTGATTCCCCACCTCTGATTCCCCATATCTGATTCCCCGCCTCTGTTTCCCCGCCTCTTATTCACCGCCTCTGTTTCCCCATATCTAAGTCCCCGCCTCTGATTCCCCAACTTTGATTCCCCACCTCTGATTCCCCAGCTCTGATTCCCCGCCTCTGATTCCCCGCATATGATTCCATGCATCTGATTCCCAGCCTCTGATTCCCAGCCTCTGATTCCCAACCTCTGATTCCCCACCTCTGATTCCCTATATCTGATTCCCCGCCTCTGTTTCCCCGCCTATGATTCCCCGCCTCTGTTTCCCCATATCTGATTCCCTGCCTCTGAATTCCCAACTCTGATTCCCTGCCTCTAATTTCCCATGTCTGATTCCCCGCCTCTGATTCCCCACGTCTGATTACCGGCCTCTGATTCCCCGCCTCTGATTCCCCATCTCTGATTCACAACCTCTGATTCCCCACCTCTGATTCCCCATATCTGATTCCCCGCCTCTGTTTCCCTGCCTCTGATTCCCCACCTCTGATTCCCAATATCTGATTCCCCGCCTCTGATTCCCCACCTCTGATTCCCCGCCTCTGATTCGCCAGCTATGATTCCCCGCCTCTGATTCCCCGCGTCTGATTCCCTGCCTCTGATTCCCCGCCTCTGATTCCACATCTCTGATTCACCACCTCTGATTCCCCGCGTCTGATTCCCCGCCTCTGATTCCCCATCTCTGATTCCCCATCTCTGATTCCCCAATTCTGATTCCCCGCCTCTGATTCCCCAGCTCTGATTCCTCGCCTCTGATTCCCTTCCTCTGATTCCCAACCACTGATTCCCCACCTCTGATTTCCCATATTGATTCCCTGCATCTGATTCCCCGCCTCTGATTCCCCAACTCTGATTCCCTGCCTCTGATTCCCCAGCTCTGATTCCCCGCCTCTGATTCCCCGTGTTTGATTCCCTGCCTCTGATTCCCGGCCTCTGATTCCCCATCTCTGATTCACCGCCTTTGATTCTCCACCTCTGATTCCCCAAATCTGATTCCCCGCCTCTGTTTCCCCGCCTCTGATTCCCCGCCTCTGATTCCCCGCGTCTGATTACCGGCCTCTGATTCCCCGCCTCTGATTCCCCATCTCTGATTCACAACCTCTGATTCCCCACCTCTGATTCCCCATATCTGATTCCCCACCTCTGATTCCCGGCCTCTTATTCCCGGCATCTGATTCCGGAATCTGATTCCCGGCCTCTGATTCCCTGCTTCTGATTCTGATTCCCTGCCTCTGATTCCCCATCTCTGATTCCGCACATCTGATTCCCTGCCTCTGATTACCCCCCTCTGTTTCCCCGCCTCTGATTCCCCGCCTCTGTTTCCCAATATCTAAGTCCCCGCCTCTGATTCCCCAACTCTGATTCCCCACCTCTGATTCCCCAGCTCTGATTCCCCGCCTCTGATTCCCCGCATCTGATTCCCTGCATCTGATTCCAAGCCTCTGATTCCCTGCCTCTGATTCCCAACCTCTGATTCCCCACCTCTGATTCCCCATATCTGATTCCCCGCCTCTGTTTCCCCGCCTCTGATTCCCCACCTCTGTTTCCCCATATCTGATTCCCGGCCTCTGATTCCCCGCCTCTGATTCCCCGCCTCTGATTCCCTGCCTCTGATTCCCCATCTCCGATTCCGAACATCTGATTCCCTGCCTCTGATTCCCCGCCTCTGATTCCCCACCTCTGATTCCCTGCCTCTGATTCCCAACCTCTGATTCCCCACCTCTGATTCCCCATATCTGATTCCCCGCCTCTGTTTCCCCGCCTCTGATTCCCCTCCTCTGATTCCCCAACTCTAATTCCCCGCCTCTGATTCCCCAGCTCTGATTCCCCGTGTTTGATTCCCTGCCTCTGATTCCCTGCCCTGATTCCCCATCTCTGTTTCACCGCCTTTGATTCGCCACCTCTGATTCCCCATATCTGATTCCCCGCCTCTGTTTCCCCGCCTCTGATTCCCTGCCTCTGATTCCCAACCTCTGATTCCACACCTCTGATTCCCCATATCTGATTCCCCGCCTCTGTTTCCCCGCCTCTGATTCCCTGCCCCTGTTTCCCCATATCTGATTCCCTGCCTCTGATTCCCCAACTCTGATTCCCCGCCTCTGATTCCCCAGCTCTGATTCCCCGCCTCTGATTTCCCGTGTTTGATTCCCTGCCTCTGATTCCCCGCCTCTGATTCCCCATCTCTGATTCACCGCCTTTGATTCGCCACCTCTGATTCCACATATCTGAGTCCCCACCTCTGTTTCCCCGCCTCTGATTCCCCGCCTCTGATTCTCCATATCTCATTCCCCGCCTCTGAATCCCCATCTCTGATTCCCGGACTCTGATTCCCCACCTCTGATTCCCGGCCTCTTATTCCCAGCATCTGATTCCCGGCCTCTGATTCCCGGCCTCTGATTCCCCGCTTCTGATTCTCATTCCCTGCCTCTGATTCCCCATCTCTGATTCCGCACATCTGATTCCCTGCCTCTGATTCCCCACCTCTGATTCCCCATATCGGATTTCCCGCCTCTGTTTCCCCATTTCTAATTCCCAACCTCTGATTCCCCAACTCTGATTCCCTGCCTCTGATTCCCCGCGTTCTATTCCCTGCCTCTGATTCCCCGCCTGTGATTCCCCATCTCTGATTCACCACCTCTGGTTCCCCACCTCTGATTCCCCATATCTAATTCCCCGCCTCTGTTTGCCCGCCTCTGATTCCCCGCCTCTGTTTCCCCATATCTGATTCCCCGCCTCTGAATACCCAACTCTGATTCCCTGCCTCTGATTCCCCAGCTCTGATTCCCCGCCTTTGATTCCCCCCGTCTGATTCCCAGCCTCTGAATCCCCGTGTCTGATTTCCTGCCTCTGATTCCCCGCCTCTGATTCCCCATCTCTGATTCACAGCCTCTGATTCCCCACCTCTGATTCCCCATCTCTGATTCCGCACATCTGATTCCCTGCCTCTGATTCCCCGACTCTGATCCCCACCTCTGATTCCCCAGCTCTGATTCCCCGCCTCTGATTCCCCAACTCTGATTCCCCGCCTCTGATTCCCCAGCTCTGATTCCCCGCCTCTGATTCCCCGTGTTTGATTCCCTGCCTCTGATTCCCCGCCTCTGATTCCCCATCTCTGATTCAACGCCTTTGATTCGCCACCTCTGATTCCCCATATCTGATTCCTCGCCTCTGTTTCCCCGCCTCTGATTCCCCGCCTCTGATTCCCCATATCTCATTCCCCGCCTCTGATTCCCCATCTCTGATTCCCGGACTCTGATTCCCCACCTCTGATTCCCGGCCTCTTATTCCCGGCATCTGATTCCGGCCTCTGATTCCCGGCCTCTGATTCCATGCTTCTGATTCCCCATCTCTGATTCCCCATACCTGATTCCCCGCCTCTGTTTCCCCACCTCTGATTCCCCGCCTCTGTTTCCCCATATCTAATTCCCCGCCTCTGATTCCCCAACTTTGATTCCCCACCTCTGATTCCCCAGCTCTGATTCCCCGCCTCTGATTCCCCGCATCTGATTCCATGCATCTGATTCCCAGCCACTGATTCCCAGCCTCTGATTCCCAACCTCTGATTCTCCACCTCTGATCCCCATATCTGATTCCCCGCCTCTGTTTCCCCGCCTCTGATTCCCCGCCTCTGTTTCCCCATATCTGATCCCCGCCTCTATTTGCCCGCCTCTGATTCCCCGCCTCTGTTCCTCATATCTGATTCCCCGCCTCTGAATCCCCAACTCTGATTCCCTGCCTCTAATTGCCCAGCTCTGATTCCCCGCCTCTGATTCCCCGCGTCTGATTCCCTGCCTCTGATTCCCCACCTCTGATTCCCCATATCTGATTCCCCGCCTCTGTTTCCCCACCTCTGATTCCCCGCCTCTGTTTCCCCATATCTAAGTCCCCGCCTCTGATTCCCCAACTTTGATTCCCCACCTCTGATTCCCCAGCTCTGATTCCCCGCCTCTGATTCCCCGCATCTGATTCCATGCATCTGATTCCCAGCCTCTGATTCCCAGCCTCTGATTCCCAACCTCTGATTCCCCACCTCTGATCCCCATATCTGATTCCCCGCCTCTGTTTCCCCGCCTCTGATTCCCCGCCTCTGTTTCCCCATATCTGATCCCCGCCTCTATTTGCCCGCCTCTGATTCCCCGCCTCCGTTCCCCATATCTGATTCCCCGCCTCTGAATCCCCAACTCTGATTCCCTGCCTCTAATTTCCCAGCTCTGATTCCCCGCCTCTGATTCCCCGCGTCTGATTACCGGCCTCTGATTCCCCGCCTCTGATTCCCCATCTCTGATTCACAACCTCTGATTCCCCACCTCTGATACCCCATATCTGATTCCCCGCCTCTGTTTCACCGCCTCTGATTCCCCACCTCTGATTCCCAATATCTGATTCCCCGCCTCTGATTCCCCACCTCTGATTCCCCGCCTCTGATTCGCCAGCTATGATTCCCCGCCTCTTATTCCCCGCGTCTGATTCCCTGCCTCTGATTCCCCGCCTCTGATTCCACATCTCTGATTCACCACCTCTGATTCCCCGCGTCTGATTCCCTGCCTCTGATTCCCCATCTCTGATTCCCCATCTCTGATTCCCCAATTCTGATTCCCCTCCTCTGATTCCCCGTGTTTGATTCCCTGCCTCTGATTCCCGGCCTCTGATTCCCCATCTCTGATTCACCGCCTTTGATTCGCCACCTCTGATTCGCCATATCTGATTCCCCGCCTCTGTTTCCCCGCCTCTGATTCCCCGCCTCTTATTCCCCATATCTCATTCCCCGGCTCTGAATCCCCATCTCTGATTCCCGGACTCTGATTCCCCACCTCTGATTTCCGGCCTCTTATTCCCGGCATCTGATTCCGGCCTCTGATTCCCGGCATCTGATTCCCTGCTTCTGATTCTGATTCCCTGCCTTTGATTCCCCATCTCTGATTCCGCACATCTGATTCCCTGCCTCTGATTCCCCATCTCTGATTCCCCATATCTGATTCCCCGCCTCTGTTTCCCCGCCTCTGATTCCCCGCCTCTGTTTCCCAATATCTAAGTCCCCGCCTCTGTTTCCCCGCCTCTGATTCCCCGCCTCTGATTCCCCGCGTCTGATTACCGGCCTCTGATTCCCCGCCTCTGATTCCCCATCTCTGATTCACAACCTCTGATTCCCCACCTCTGATTCCCCATATCTGATTCCCCACCTCTGATTCCCGGCCTCTTATTCCCGGCATCTGATTCCGGCCTCTGATTCCCGGCCTCTGATTCCCTGCTTCTGATTCTGATTCCCTGCCTCTGATTCCCCATCTCTGATTCCGCACATCTGATTCCCTGCCTCTGATTACCCCCCTCACTTTCCCCGCCTCTGATTCCCCGCCTCTGTTTCCCAATATCTCTGATTCCCCAACTCTAATTCCCCGCCTCTGATTCCCCAGCTCTGATTCCCCGTGTTTGATTCCCTGCCTCTGATTCCCTGCCCTGATTCCCCATCTCTGTTTCACCGCCTTTGATTCGCCACCTCTGATTCCCCATATCTGATTCCCCGCCTCTGTTTCCCCGCCTCTGATTCCCTGCCTCTGATTCCCAACCTCTGATTCCACACCTCTGATTCCCCATATCTGATTCCCCGCCTCTGTTTCCCCGCCTCTGATTCCCTGCCCCTGTTTCCCCATATCTGATTCCCTGCCTCTGATTCCCCAACTCTGATTCCCCGCCTCTGATTCCCCAGCTCTGATTCCCCGCCTCTGATTTCCCGTGTTTGATTCCCTGCCTCTGATTCCCCGCCTCTGATTCCCCATCTCTGATTCACCGCCTTTGATTCGCCACCTCTGATTCCACATATCTGATTCCCCACCTCTGTTTCCCCGCCTCTGATTCCCCGCCTCTGATTCTCCATATCTCATTCCCCGCCTCTGAATCCCCATCTCTGATTCCCGGACTCTGATTCCCCACCTCTGATTCCCGGCCTCTTATTCCCAGCATCTGATTCCCGGCCTCTGATTCCCGGCCTCTGATTCCCCGCTTCTGATTCTGATTCCCTGCCTCTGATTCCCCATCTCTGATTCCGCACATCTGATCCCCATATCTGATTCCCCGCCTCTGTTTCCCCGCCTCTGATTCCCCGCCTCTGTTTCCCCATATCTGATCCCCGCCTCTATTTGCCCGCCTCTGATTCCCCGCCTCCGTTCCCCATATCTGATTCCCCGCCTCTGAATCCCCAACTCTGATTCCCTGCCTCTAATTTCCCAGCTCTGATTCCCCGCCTCTGATTCCCCGCGTCTGATTACCGGCCTCTGATTCCCCGCCTCTGATTCCCCATCTCTGATTCACAACCTCTGATTCCCCACCTCTGATACCCCATATCTGATTCCCCGCCTCTGTTTCACCGCCTCTGATTCCCCACCTCTGATTCCCAATATCTGATTCCCCGCCTCTGATTCCCCACCTCTGATTCCCCGCCTCTGATTCGCCAGCTATGATTCCCCGCCTCTTATTCCCCGCGTCTGATTCCCTGCCTCTGATTCCCCGCCTCTGATTCCACATCTCTGATTCACCACCTCTGATTCCCCGCGTCTGATTCCCTGCCTCTGATTCCCCATCTCTGATTCCCCATCTCTGATTCCCCAATTCTGATTCCCCTCCTCTGATTCCCCGTGTTTGATTCCCTGCCTCTGATTCCCGGCCTCTTATTCCCCATCTCTGATTCACCGCCTTTGATTCGCCACCTCTGATTCGCCATATCTGATTCCCCGCCTCTGTTTCCCCGCCTCTGATTCCCCGCCCCTTATTCCCCATATCTCATTCCCCGGCTCTGAATCCCCATCTCTGATTCCCGGACTCTGATTCCCCACCTCTGATTTCCGGCCTCTTATTCCCGGCATCTGATTCCGGCCTCTGATTCCCGGCATCTGATTCCCTGCTTCTGATTCTGATTCCCTGCCTTTGATTCCCCATCTCTGATTCCGCACATCTGATTCCCTGCCTCTGATTCCCCATCTCTGATTCCCCATATCTGATTCCCCGCCTCTGTTTCCCCGCCTCTGATTCCCCGCCTCTGTTTCCCAATATCTAAGTCCCCGCCTCTGTTTCCCCGCCTCTGATTCCCCGCCTCTGATTCCCCGCGTCTGATTACCGGCCTCTGATTCCCCGCCTCTGATTCCCCATCTCTGATTCACAACCTCTGATTCCCCACCTCTGATTCCCCATATCTGATTCCCCACCTCTGATTCCCGGCCTCTTATTCCCGGCATCTGATTCCGGCCTCTGATTCCCGGCCTCTGATTCCCTGCTTCTGATTCTGATTCCCTGCCTCTGATTCCCCATCTCTGATTCCGCACATCTGATTCCCTGCCTCTGATTACCCCCCTCTGTTTCCCCGCCTCTGATTCCCCGCCTCTGTTTCCCAATATCTCTGATTCCCCAACTCTAATTCCCCGCCTCTGATTCCCCAGCTCTGATTCCCCGTGTTTGATTCCCTGCCTCTGATTCCCTGCCCTGATTCCCCATCTCTGTTTCACCGCCTTTGATTCGCCACCTCTGATTCCCCATATCTGATTCCCCGCCTCTGTTTCCCCGCCTCTGATTCCCTGCCTCTGATTCCCAACCTCTGATTCCACACCTCTGATTCCCCATATCTGATTCCCCGCCTCTGTTTCCCCGCCTCTGATTCCCTGCCCCTGTTTCCCCATATCTGATTCCCTGCCTCTGATTCCCCAACTCTGATTCCCCGCCTCTGATTCCCCAGCTCTGATTCCCCGCCTCTGATTTCCCGTGTTTGATTCCCTGCCTCTGATTCCCCGCCTCTGATTCCCCATCTCTGATTCACCGCCTTTGATTCGCCACCTCTGATTCCACATATCTGATTCCCCACCTCTGTTTCCCCGCCTCTGATTCCCCGCCTCTGATTCTCCATATCTCATTCCCCGCCTCTGAATCCCCATCTCTGATTCCCGGACTCTGATTCCCCACCTCTGATTCCCGGCCTCTTATTCCCAGCATCTGATTCCCGGCCTCTGATTCCCGGCCTCTGATTCCCCGCTTCTGATTCTGATTCCCTGCCTCTGATTCCCCATCTCTGATTCCGCACATCTGATTCCCTGCCTCTGATTCCCCACCTCTGATTCCCCATATCGGATTTCCCGCCTCTGTTTCCCCATATCTAATTCCCAACCTCTGATGCCCCAACTCTGATTCCCTGCCTCTGATTCCCATCGTTCTATTCCCTGCCTCTGATTCCCCGTCTGTGATTCCCCATCTCTGATTCACCACCTCTGATTCCCCACCTCTGATTCCCCATATCTAATTCCCCGCCTCTGTTTGCCCGCCTCTGATTCCCCGCCTCTGTTTCCCCATATCTGATTCCCCGCCTCTGAATCCCCAACTCTGATTCCCTGCCTCTGATTCCCCAGCTCTGATTCCCCTCCTTTGATTCCCCCCGTCTGATTCCCAGTCTCTGAATCCCCGTGTCTGATTTCCTGCCTCTGATTCCCCGCCTCTGATTCCCCATCTCTGATTCACAGCCTCTGATTCCCCACCTCTGATTCCCCATCTCTGATTCCGCACATCTGATTCCCTGCCTCTGATTCCCCGACTCTGATCCCCACCTCTGATTCCACAGCTCTGATTCCCCGCCTCTGATTCCCCAACTCTGATTCCCCGCCTCTGATTCCCCAGCTCTGATTCCCCGCCTCTGATTCCCCGTGTTTGATTCCCTGCCTCTGATTCCCCGCCTCTGATTCCCCATCTCTGATTCAACGCCTTTGATTCGCCACCTCTGATTCCCCATATCTGATTCCTCGCCTCTGTTTCCCCGCCTCTGATTCCCCGCCTCTGATTCCCCATATCTCACTCCCCGCCTCTGATTCCCCATCTCTGATTCCCGGACTCTGATTCCCCAGCTCTGATTCCCGGCCTCTTATTCCCGGCATCTGATTCCGGCCTCTGATTCCCGGCCTCTGATTCCATGCTTCTGATTCCCCATCTCTGATTCCGCAAATCTAATTCCCTGCCTCTGATTCCCCACCTCTGATTCCCCATATCTGATTCCCCGCCTCTGTTTCCCCACCTCTGATTCCCCGCCTCTGTTTCCCCATATCTAAGTCCCCGCCTCTGATTCCCCAACTTTGATTCCCCACCTCTGATTCCCCAGCTCTGATTCCCCGCCTCTGATTCCCCGCATCTGATTCCATGCATCTGATTCCCAGCCTCTGATTCCCAGCCTCTGATTCCCAACCTCTGATTCCCCACCTCTGATCCCCATATCTGATTCCCCGCCTCTGTTTCCCCGCCTCTGATTCCCCGCCTCTGTTTCCCCATATCTGATCCCCGCCTCTATTTGCCCGCCTCTGATTCCCCGCCTCCGTTCCTCATATCTGATTCCCCGCCTCTGAATCCCCAACTCTGATTCCCTGCCTCTAATTTCCCAGCTCTGATTCCCCGCCTCTGATTCCCCGCGTCTGATTACCGGCCTCTGATTCCCCGCCTCTGATTCCCCATCTCTGATTCACAACCTCTGATTCCCCACCTCTGATACCCCATATCTGATTCCCCGCCTCTGTTTCACCGCCTCTGATTCCCCACCTCTGATTCCCATATCTGATTCCCCGCCTCTGATTCCCCACCTCTGATTCCCCGCCTCTGATTCGCCAGCTATGATTCCCCGCCTCTTATTCCCCGCGTCTGATTCCCTGCCTCTGATTCCCCGCCTCTGATTCCACATCTCTGATTTACCACCTCTGATTCCCCGCGTCTGATTCCCTGCCTCTGATTCCCCATCTCTGATTCCCCATCTCTGATTCCCCAATTCTGATTCCCCTCCTCTGATTCCCCGTGTTTGATTCCCTGCCTCTGATTCCCGGCCTCTGATTCCCCATCTCTGATTCACCGCCTTTGATTCGCCACCTCTGATTCGCCATATCTGATTCCCCGCCTCTGTTTCCCCGCCTCTGATTCCCCGCCTCTTATTCCCCATATCTCATTCCCCGGCTCTGAATCCCCATCTCTGATTCCCGGACTCTGATTCCCCACCTCTGATTTCCGGCCTCTTATTCCCGGCATCTGATTCCGGCCTCTGATTCCCGGCATCTGATTCCCTGCTTCTGATTCTGATTCCCTGCCTTTGATTCCCCATCTCTGATTCCGCACATCTGATTCCCTGCCTCTGATTCCCCATCTCTGATTCCCCATATCTGATTCCCCGCCTCTGTTTCCCCGCCTCTGATTCCCCGCCTCTGTTTCCCAATATCTAAGTCCCCGCCTCTGTTTCCCCGCCTCTGATTCCCCGCCTCTGATTCCCCGCGTCTGATTACCGGCCTCTGATTCCCCTCCTCTGATTCCCCATCTCTGATTCACAACCTCTGATTCCCCACCTCTGATTCCCCATATCTGATTCCCCACCTCTGATTCCCGGCCTCTTATTCCCGGCATTTGATTCCGGCCTCTGATTCCCGGCCTCTGATTCCCTGCTTCTGATTCTGATTCCCTGCCTCTGATTCCCCATCTCTGATTCCGCACATCTGATTCCCTGCCTCTGATTACCCCCCTCTGTTTCCCCGCCTCTGATTCCCCGCCTCTGTTTCCCAATATCTCTGATTCCCCAACTCTAATTCCCCGCCTCTGATTCCCCAGCTCTGATTCCCCGTGTTTGATTCCCTGCCTCTGATTCCCTGCCCTGATTCCCCATCTCTGTTTCACCGCCTTTGATTCGCCACCTCTGATTCCCCATATCTGATTCCCCGCCTCTGTTTCCCCGCCTCTGATTCCCTGCCTCTGATTCCCAACCTCTGATTCCACACCTCTGATTCCCCATATCTGATTCCCCGCCTCTGTTTCCCCGCCTCTGATTCCCTGCCCCTGTTTCCCCATATCTGATTCCCTGCCTCTGATTCCCCAACTCTGATTCCCCGCCTCTGATTCCCCAGCTCTGATTCCCCGCCTCTGATTTCCCGTGTTTGATTCCCTGCCTCTGATTCCCCGCCTCTGATTCCCCGCCTCTGATTCTCCATATCTCATTCCCCGCCTCTGAATCCCCATCTCTGATTCCCGGACTCTGATTCCCCACTTCTGATTCCCGGCCTCTTATTCCCAGCATCTGATTCCCGGCCTCTGATTCCCGGCCTCTGATTCCCCGCTTCTGATTCTGATTCCCTGCCTCTGATTCCCCATCTCTGATTCCGCACATCTGATTCCCTGCCTCTGATTCCCCACCTCTGATTCCCCATATCGGATTTCCCGCCTCTGTTTCCCCAACTCTGATTCCCCGCCTCTGATTCCCCAGCTCTGATTCCCCGCCTCTGATTTCCCGTGTTTGATTCCCTGCCTCTGATTCCCCGCCTCTGATTCCCCATCTCTGATTCACCGCCTTTGATTCGCCACCTCTGATTCCACATATCTGATTCCCCACCTCTGTTTCCCCGCCTCTGATTCCCCGCCTCTGATTCTCCATATCTCATTCCCCGCCTCTGAATCCCCATCTCTGATTCCCGGACTCTGATTCCCCACCTCTGATTCCCGGCCTCTTATTCCCAGCATCTGATTCCCGGCCTCTGATTCCCGGCCTCTGATTCCCCGCTTCTGATTCTGATTCCCTGCCTCTGATTCCCCATCTCTGATTCCGCACATCTGATCCCCATATCTGATTCCCCGCCTCTGTTTCCCCGCCTCTGATTCCCCGCCTCTGTTTCCCCATATCTGATCCCCGCCTCTATTTGCCCGCCTCTGATTCCCCGCCTCCGTTCCCCATATCTGATTCCCCGCCTCTGAATCCCCAACTCTGATTCCCTGCCTCTAATTTCCCAGCTCTGATTCCCCGCCTCTGATTCCCCGCGTCTGATTACCGGCCTCTGATTCCCCGCCTCTGATTCCCCATCTCTGATTCACAACCTCTGATTCCCCACCTCTGATACCCCATATCTGATTCCCCGCCTCTGTTTCACCGCCTCTGATTCCCCACCTCTGATTCCCAATATCTGATTCCCCGCCTCTGATTCCCCACCTCTGATTCCCCGCCTCTGATTCGCCAGCTATGATTCCCCGCCTCTTATTCCCCGCGTCTGATTCCCTGCCTCTGATTCCCCGCCTCTGATTCCACATCTCTGATTCACCACCTCTGATTCCCCGCGTCTGATTCCCTGCCTCTGATTCCCCATCTCTGATTCCCCATCTCTGATTCCCCAATTCTGATTCCCCTCCTCTGATTCCCCGTGTTTGATTCCCTGCCTCTGATTCCCGGCCTCTTATTCCCCATCTCTGATTCACCGCCTTTGATTCGCCACCTCTGATTCGCCATATCTGATTCCCCGCCTCTGTTTCCCCGCCTCTGATTCCCCGCCCCTTATTCCCCATATCTCATTCCCCGGCTCTGAATCCCCATCTCTGATTCCCGGACTCTGATTCCCCACCTCTGATTTCCGGCCTCTTATTCCCGGCATCTGATTCCGGCCTCTGATTCCCGGCATCTGATTCCCTGCTTCTGATTCTGATTCCCTGCCTTTGATTCCCCATCTCTGATTCCGCACATCTGATTCCCTGCCTCTGATTCCCCATCTCTGATTCCCCATATCTGATTCCCCGCCTCTGTTTCCCCGCCTCTGATTCCCCGCCTCTGTTTCCCAATATCTAAGTCCCCGCCTCTGTTTCCCCGCCTCTGATTCCCCGCCTCTGATTCCCCGCGTCTGATTACCGGCCTCTGATTCCCCGCCTCTGATTCCCCATCTCTGATTCACAACCTCTGATTCCCCACCTCTGATTCCCCATATCTGATTCCCCACCTCTGATTCCCGGCCTCTTATTCCCGGCATCTGATTCCGGCCTCTGATTCCCGGCCTCTGATTCCCTGCTTCTGATTCTGATTCCCTGCCTCTGATTCCCCATCTCTGATTCCGCACATCTGATTCCCTGCCTCTGATTACCCCCCTCTGTTTCCCCGCCTCTGATTCCCCGCCTCTGTTTCCCAATATCTCTGATTCCCCAACTCTAATTCCCCGCCTCTGATTCCCCAGCTCTGATTCCCCGTGTTTGATTCCCTGCCTCTGATTCCCTGCCCTGATTCCCCATCTCTGTTTCACCGCCTTTGATTCGCCACCTCTGATTCCCCATATCTGATTCCCCGCCTCTGTTTCCCCGCCTCTGATTCCCTGCCTCTGATTCCCAACCTCTGATTCCACACCTCTGATTCCCCATATCTGATTCCCCGCCTCTGTTTCCCCGCCTCTGATTCCCTGCCCCTGTTTCCCCATATCTGATTCCCTGCCTCTGATTCCCCAACTCTGATTCCCCGCCTCTGATTCCCCAGCTCTGATTCCCCGCCTCTGATTTCCCGTGTTTGATTCCCTGCCTCTGATTCCCCGCCTCTGATTCCCCATCTCTGATTCACCGCCTTTGATTCGCCACCTCTGATTCCACATATCTGATTCCCCACCTCTGTTTCCCCGCCTCTGATTCCCCGCCTCTGATTCTCCATATCTCATTCCCCGCCTCTGAATCCCCATCTCTGATTCCCGGACTCTGATTCCCCACCTCTGATTCCCGGCCTCTTATTCCCAGCATCTGATTCCCGGCCTCTGATTCCCGGCCTCTGATTCCCCGCTTCTGATTCTGATTCCCTGCCTCTGATTCCCCATCTCTGATTCCGCACATCTGATTCCCTGCCTCTGATTCCCCACCTCTGATTCCCCATATCGGATTTCCCGCCTCTGTTTCCCCATATCTAATTCCCAACCTCTGATGCCCCAACTCTGATTCCCTGCCTCTGATTCCCATCGTTCTATTCCCTGCCTCTGATTCCCCGTCTGTGATTCCCCATCTCTGATTCACCACCTCTGATTCCCCACCTCTGATTCCCCATATCTAATTCCCCGCCTCTGTTTGCCCGCCTCTGATTCCCCGCCTCTGTTTCCCCATATCTGATTCCCCGCCTCTGAATCCCCAACTCTGATTCCCTGCCTCTGATTCCCCAGCTCTGATTCCCCTCCTTTGATTCCCCCCGTCTGATTCCCAGTCTCTGAATCCCCGTGTCTGATTTCCTGCCTCTGATTCCCCGCCTCTGATTCCCCATCTCTGATTCACAGCCTCTGATTCCCCACCTCTGATTCCCCATCTCTGATTCCGCACATCTGATTCCCTGCCTCTGATTCCCCGACTCTGATCCCCACCTCTGATTCCACAGCTCTGATTCCCCGCCTCTGATTCCCCAACTCTGATTCCCCGCCTCTGATTCCCCAGCTCTGATTCCCCGCCTCTGATTCCCCGTGTTTGATTCCCTGCCTCTGATTCCCCGCCTCTGATTCCCCATCTCTGATTCAACGCCTTTGATTCGCCACCTCTGATTCCCCATATCTGATTCCTCGCCTCTGTTTCCCCGCCTCTGATTCCCCGCCTCTGATTCCCCATATCTCACTCCCCGCCTCTGATTCCCCATCTCTGATTCCCGGACTCTGATTCCCCAGCTCTGATTCCCGGCCTCTTATTCCCGGCATCTGATTCCGGCCTCTGATTCCCGGCCTCTGATTCCATGCTTCTGATTCCCCATCTCTGATTCCGCAAATCTAATTCCCTGCCTCTGATTCCCCACCTCTGATTCCCCATATCTGATTCCCCGCCTCTGTTTCCCCACCTCTGATTCCCCGCCTCTGTTTCCCCATATCTAAGTCCCCGCCTCTGATTCCCCAACTTTGATTCCCCACCTCTGATTCCCCAGCTCTGATTCCCCGCCTCTGATTCCCCGCATCTGATTCCATGCATCTGATTCCCAGCCTCTGATTCCCAGCCTCTGATTCCCAACCTCTGATTCCCCACCTCTGATCCCCATATCTGATTCCCCGCCTCTGTTTCCCCGCCTCTGATTCCCCGCCTCTGTTTCCCCATATCTGATCCCCGCCTCTATTTGCCCGCCTCTGATTCCCCGCCTCCGTTCCTCATATCTGATTCCCCGCCTCTGAATCCCCAACTCTGATTCCCTGCCTCTAATTTCCCAGCTCTGATTCCCCGCCTCTGATTCCCCGCGTCTGATTACCGGCCTCTGATTCCCCGCCTCTGATTCCCCATCTCTGATTCACAACCTCTGATTCCCCACCTCTGATACCCCATATCTGATTCCCCGCCTCTGTTTCACCGCCTCTGATTCCCCACCTCTGATTCCCATATCTGATTCCCCGCCTCTGATTCCCCACCTCTGATTCCCCGCCTCTGATTCGCCAGCTATGATTCCCCGCCTCTTATTCCCCGCGTCTGATTCCCTGCCTCTGATTCCCCGCCTCTGATTCCACATCTCTGATTTACCACCTCTGATTCCCCGCGTCTGATTCCCTGCCTCTGATTCCCCATCTCTGATTCCCCATCTCTGATTCCCCAATTCTGATTCCCCTCCTCTGATTCCCCGTGTTTGATTCCCTGCCTCTGATTCCCGGCCTCTGATTCCCCATCTCTGATTCACCGCCTTTGATTCGCCACCTCTGATTCGCCATATCTGATTCCCCGCCTCTGTTTCCCCGCCTCTGATTCCCCGCCTCTTATTCCCCATATCTCATTCCCCGGCTCTGAATCCCCATCTCTGATTCCCGGACTCTGATTCCCCACCTCTGATTTCCGGCCTCTTATTCCCGGCATCTGATTCCGGCCTCTGATTCCCGGCATCTGATTCCCTGCTTCTGATTCTGATTCCCTGCCTTTGATTCCCCATCTCTGATTCCGCACATCTGATTCCCTGCCTCTGATTCCCCATCTCTGATTCCCCATATCTGATTCCCCGCCTCTGTTTCCCCGCCTCTGATTCCCCGCCTCTGTTTCCCAATATCTAAGTCCCCGCCTCTGTTTCCCCGCCTCTGATTCCCCGCCTCTGATTCCCCGCGTCTGATTACCGGCCTCTGATTCCCCGCCTCTGATTCCCCATCTCTGATTCACAACCTCTGATTCCCCACCTCTGATTCCCCATATCTGATTCCCCACCTCTGATTCCCGGCCTCTTATTCCCGGCATTTGATTCCGGCCTCTGATTCCCGGCCTCTGATTCCCTGCTTCTGATTCTGATTCCCTGCCTCTGATTCCCCATCTCTGATTCCGCACATCTGATTCCCTGCCTCTGATTACCCCCCTCTGTTTCCCCGCCTCTGATTCCCCGCCTCTGTTTCCCAATATCTCTGATTCCCCAACTCTAATTCCCCGCCTCTGATTCCCCAGCTCTGATTCCCCGTGTTTGATTCCCTGCCTCTGATTCCCTGCCCTGATTCCCCATCTCTGTTTCACCGCCTTTGATTCGCCACCTCTGATTCCCCATATCTGATTCCCCGCCTCTGTTTCCCCGCCTCTGATTCCCTGCCTCTGATTCCCAACCTCTGATTCCACACCTCTGATTCCCCATATCTGATTCCCCGCCTCTGTTTCCCCGCCTCTGATTCCCTGCCCCTGTTTCCCCATATCTGATTCCCTGCCTCTGATTCCCCAACTCTGATTCCCCGCCTCTGATTCCCCAGCTCTGATTCCCCGCCTCTGATTTCCCGTGTTTGATTCCCTGCCTCTGATTCCCCGCCTCTGATTCCCCGCCTCTGATTCTCCATATCTCATTCCCCGCCTCTGAATCCCCATCTCTGATTCCCGGACTCTGATTCCCCACTTCTGATTCCCGGCCTCTTATTCCCAGCATCTGATTCCCGGCCTCTGATTCCCGGCCTCTGATTCCCCGCTTCTGATTCTGATTCCCTGCCTCTGATTCCCCATCTCTGATTCCGCACATCTGATTCCCTGCCTCTGATTCCCCACCTCTGATTCCCCATATCGGATTTCCCGCCTCTGTTTCCCCATATCTAATTCCCAACCTCTGATGCCCCAACTCTGATTCCCTGCCTCTGATTCCCCGCGTTCTATTCCCTGCCTCTGATTCCCCGTCTGTGATTCCCCATCTCTGATTCACCACCTCTGATTCCCCACCTCTGATTCCCCATATCTAATTCCCCGCCTCTGTTTGCCCGCCTCTGATTCCCCGCCTCTGTTTCCCCATATCTGATTCCCCGCCTCTGAATCCCCAACTCTGATTCCCTGCCTCTGATTCCCCAGCTCTGATTCCCCGCCTTTGATTCCCCCCGTCTGATTCCCAGCCTCTGAATACCCGTGTCTGATTTCCTGCCTCTGATTCCCCGCCTCTGATTCCCCATCTCTGATGCACAGCCTCTGATTCCCCACCTCTGATTCCCCATCTCTGATTCCGCACATCTGATTCCCTGCCTCTGATTCCCCGACTCTGATCCCCACCTCTGATTCCACAGCTCTGATTCCCCGCCTCTGATTCCCCAACTCTGATTCCCCGCCTCTGATTCCCCAGCTCTGATTCCCCGCCTCTGATTCCCCGTGTTTGATTCCCTGCCTCTGATTCCCCGCCTCTGATTCTCCATCTCTGATTCAACGCCTTTGATTCGCCACCTCTGATTCCCCATATCTGATTCCTCGCCTCTGTTTCCCCGCCTCTGATTCCCCGCCTCTGATTCCCCATATCTCATTCCCCGCCTCTGATTCCCCATCTCTGATTCCCGGACTCTGATTCCCCAGCTCTGATTCCCGGCCTCTTATTCCCGGCATCTGATTCCGGCCTCTGATTCCCGGCCTCTGATTCCATGCTTCTGATTCCCCATCTCTGATTCCGCAAATCTAATTCCCTGCCTCTGATTCCCCACCTCTGATTCCCCATATCTGATTCCCCGCCTCTGTTTCCCCACCTCTGATTCCCCGCCTCTGTTTCCCCATATCTAAGTCCCCGCCTCTGATTCCCCAACTTTGATTCCCCACCTCTGATTCCCCAGCTCTGATTCCCCGCCTCTGATTCCCCGCATCTGATTCCATGCATCTGATTCCCAGCCTCTGATTCCCAGCCTCTGATTCCCAACCTCTGATTCCCCACCTCTGATCCCCATATCTGATTCCCCGCCTCTGTTTCCCCGCCTCTGATTCCCCGCCTCTGTTTCCCCATATCTGATCCCCGCCTCTATTTGCCCGCCTCTGATTCCCCATATCTGATTCCTCGCCTCTGATTCCCCGCGTCTGATTCCCTGCCTCTGATTCCCCATCTCTGATTCCCCATCTCTGATTCCCCAATTCTGATTCCCCATATCGGATTTCCCGCCTCTGTTTCCCCATATCTAATTCCCAACCTCTGATGCCCCAACTCTGATTCCCTGCCTCTGATTCCCCGCGTTCTATTCCCTGCCTCTGATTCCCCGTCTGTGATTCCCCATCTCTGATTCACCACCTCTGATTCCCCACCTCTGATTCCCCATATCTAATTCCCCGCCTCTGTTTGCCCGCCTCTGATTCCCCGCCTCTGTTTCCCCATATCTGATTCCCCGCCTCTGAATCCCCAACTCTGATTCCCTGCCTCTGATTCCCCAGCTCTGATTCCCCGCCTTTGATTCCCCCCGTCTGATTCCCAGCCTCTGAATCCCCGTGTCTGATTTCCTGCCTCTGATTCCCCGCCTCTGATTCCCCATCTCTGATTCACAGCCTCTGATTCCCCACCTCTGATTCCCCATCTCTGATTCCGCACATCTGATTCCCTGCCTCTGATTCCCCGACTCTGATCCCCACCTCTGATTCCACAGCTCTGATTCCCCGCCTCTGATTCCCCAACTCTGATTCCCCGCCTCTGATTCCCCAGCTCTGATTCCCCGCCTCTGATTCCCCGTGTTTGATTCCCTGCCTCTGATTCCCCATCTCTGATTCAACGCCTTTGATTCGCCACCTCTGATTCCCCATATCTGATTCCTCGCCTCTGTTTCCCCGCCTCTGATTCCCCGCCTCTGATTCCCCATATCTCATTCCCCGCCTCTGATTCCCCATCTCTGATTCCCGGACTCTGATTCCCCAGCTCTGATTCCCGGCCTCTTATTCCCGGCATCTGATTCCGGCCTCTGATTCCCGGCCTCTGATTCCATGCTTCTGATTCCCCATCTCTGATTCCGCAAATCTAATTCCCTGCCTCTGATTCCCCACCTCTGATTCCCCATATCTGATTCCCCGCCTCTGTTTCCCCACCTCTGATTCCCCGCCTCTGTTTCCCCATATCTAAGTCCCCGCCTCTGATTCCCCAACTTTGATTCCCCACCTCTGATTCCCCAGCTCTGATTCCCCGCCTCTGATTCCCCGCATCTGATTCCATGCATCTGATTCCCAGCCTCTGATTCCCAGCCTCTGATTCCCAACCTCTGATTCCCCACCTCTGATCCCCATATCTGATTCCCCGCCTCTGTTTCCCCGCCTCTGATTCCCCGCCTCTGTTTCCCCATATCTGATCCCCGCCTCTATTTGCCCGCCTCTGATTCCCCATATCTGATTCCTCGCCTCTGTTTCCCCGCCTCTGATTCCCCGCCTCTGATTCCCCATATCTCATTCCCCGCCTCTGATTCCCCATCTCTGATTCCCGGACTCTGATTCCCCACCTCTGATTCCCCAGCTCTGTTTCCCCGCCTCTGATTCCCCGCCTCTGATTCCCCATATCTCATTCCCCGCCTCTGATTCCCCATCTCTGATTCCCGGACTCTGATTCCCCAGCTCTGATTCCCGGCCTCTTATTCCCGGCATCTGATTCCGGCCTCTGATTCCCGGCCTCTGATTCCATGCTTCTGATTCCCCATCTCTGATTCCGCAAATCTAATTCCCTGCCTCTGATTCCCCACCTCTGATTCCCCATATCTGATTCCCCGCCTCTGTTTCCCCACCTCTGATTCCCCGCCTCTGTTTCCCCATATCTAAGTCCCCGCCTCTGATTCCCCAACTTTGATTCCCCACCTCTGATCCCCATATCTGATTCCCCGCCTCTGTTTCCCCGCCTCTGATTCCCCGCCTCTGTTTCCCCATATCTGATCCCCGCCTCTATTTGCCCGCCTCTGATTCCCCGCATCTGTTTCCCCATATCTGATTCCCCGCCTCTGAATCCCCAACTCTGATTCCCTGCCTCTAATTTCCCAGCTCTGATTCCCCGCCTCTGATTCCCCGCGTCTGATTACCGGCCTCTGATTCCCCGCCTCTGATTCCCCATCTCTGATTCACAACCTCTGATTCCCCACCTCTGATACCCCATATCTGATTCCACGCCTCTGTTTCACCGCCTCTGATTCCCCACCTCTGATTCCCAATATCTGATTCCCCGCCTCTGATTCCCCACCTCTGATTCCCCGCCTCTGATTCGCCAGCTATGATTCCCCGCCTCTTATTCCCCGCGTCTGATTCCCTGCCTCTGATTCCCCGCCTCTGATTCCACATCTCTGATTCACCACCTCTGATTCCCCGCGTCTGATTCCCTGCCTCTGATTCCCCATCTCTGATTCCCCATCTCTGATTCCCCAATTCTGATTCCCCTCCTCTGATTCCCCGTGTTTGATTCCCTGCCTCTGATTCCCGGCCTCTGATTCCACATCTCTGATTCCCCGCCTTTGATTCGCCACCTCTGATTCGCCATATCTGATTCCCCGCCTCTGTTTCCCTGCCTCTGATTCCCCGCCTCTTATTCCCCATATCTCATTCCCCGCCTCTGAATCCCCATCTCTGATTCCCGGACTCTGATTCCCCACCTCTGATTTCCGGCCTCTTATTCCCGGCATCTGATTCCGGCCTCTGATTCCCGGCATCTGATTCCCTGCTTCTGATTCTGATTCCCTGCCTTTGATTCCCCATCTCTGATTCCGCACATCTGATTCCCTGCCTCTGATTCCCCATCTCTGATTCCCCATATCTGATTCCCCGCCTCTGTTTCCCCGCCTCTGATTCCCCGCCTCTGTTTCCCAATATCTAAGTCCCCGCCTCTGATTCCCCAGCTCTGATTCCCCGCCTCTGATTCCCCGCATCTGTTTCCCTGCATCTGATTCCAAGCCTCTGATTCCCTGCCTCTGATTCCCAACCTCTGATTCCCCACCTCTGATTCCCCATATCTGATTCCCAGCCTCTGTTTCCCCGCCTCTGATTCCCCGCCTCTGTTTCCCCATATCTGATTCCCGGCCTCTGATTCCCCGCCTCTGATTCCCCGCCTCTGATTCCCTGCCTCTGATTCCCCATCTCCGATTCCGCACATCTGATTCCCTGCCTCTGATTCCCCGCCTCTGATTCCCCGCCTCTGATTCCCTGCCTCTGATTCCCAACCTCTGATTCCCCACCTCTGATTCCCCGTGTTTGATTCCCCGCCTCTGTTTCCCCGCCTCTGATTCCCCGCCTCTGATTCCCCAACTCTAATTCCCCGCCTCTGATTCCCCATATATGATTCCCCGCCTCTGTTTCCCCGCCTCTGATTCCCCGCCCCTGTTTCCCCATATCTGATTCCCTGCCTCTGATTCCCCAACTTTGATTCCCAGCCTCTGATTCCCCAGCTCTCATTCCCCGCCTCTGATTCCCCGTGTTTGATTCCATGCCTCTGATTCCCCGCCTCTGATTCCCCATCTCTGATTCACCGCCTTTGATTCGCCACCTCTGATTCCCCATATCTGATTCCCCACCTCTGTTTCCCCGCCTCTGATTCCCCGCCTCTGATTCTCCATATCTCATTTCCCGCCTCTGATTCCCCACCTCTGATTCCCGGCCTCTTATTCCCAGCATCTGATTCCAGGCCTCTGATTCCCGGCCTCTGACTCCCCGCTTCTGATTCTGATTCCCTGCCTCTGATTCCCCATCTCTGATTCCGCACATCTGATTACCTGCCTCTGATTCCCCACCTCTGATTCCCCATATCTGATTCAACGCCTCTGTTTCCACGCCTCTGATTCCCCACCTCTGATTCCCCATATCTGATTCCCCAGCTCTGATTTCCCGCCTCTGATTCCCCCCATCCGATTCCCCATATCTGATTCCCCGCCTCTGTTTCCCCGCCCCTGCTTCCCCGCCTCTGTTTCCCCATATCTGATTCCCCGCCTCTGTTTCCCCGCCCCTGATTCCCCGCCTCTGTTTCCCCATATCTGATTCCCCGCCTCTGATTCCCAACTATGATTCCCCGCCTCTGATTCCCCAGCTCTGAATCCCTGCCTCTGATTCCCCGCGTCTGATTCCCTGCCTCTGATTCCCCATCTCTGATTCCCCATCTCTGATTCCCCAATTCTGATTCCCCTCCTCTGATTCCCCGTGTTTGATTCCCTGCCTCTGATTCCCGGCCTCTGATTCCCCATCTCTGATTCACCGCCTTAGATTCGCCACCTCTGATTCGCCATATCTGAATACCCGCCTCTGTTTCCCCGCCTCTGATTCCCCGCCTCTTATTCCCCATATCTCATTCCCCGCCTCTGAATCCCCATCTCTGATTCCCGGACTCTGATTCCCCACCTCTGATTCCCTGCTTCTGATTCTGATTCCCTGCCTCTGATTCCCCATCTCAGATTCCGCACATCTAATTCCCTGCCTCTGATTCCCCACCTCTGATTCCCCATATCTGATTCCCCGCCTCTGTTTCCCCGCCTCTGATTCACCGCCTCTGTTTCCCCATATCTAAGTCCCCGCCTCTGATTCCCCAACTTTGATTCCCCACCTCTGATTCCCCAGCTCTGATTCCCCGCCTCTGATTCCACGCATATGATTCCATGCATCTGATTCCCAGCCTCTGATTCCCAGCCTCTGATTCCCAACCTCTGATTCCCCACCTCTGATTCCCTATATCTGATTCCCCGCCTCTGTTTCCCCGCCTCTGTTTCCCCATATCTGATTCCCCGCCTCTGAATCCCCAACTCTGATTCCCTGCCTCTAATTTCCCATGTCTGATTCCCCGCCTCTGATTCCCCGCGTCTGATTACCGGCCACTGATTCCCCGCCTCTGATTCCCCATCTGAGATTCACAACCTCTGATTCCCCACCTCTGATTCCCCATATCTCATTCCCCGCCTCTGTTTCCCCGCCTCTGATTCCCCACCTCTGATTCCCAATATCTGATTCCCCGCCTCTGATTCCACATCTCTGATTCACCACCTCTGATTCCCCGCGTCTGATTCCCTGCCTCTGATTCCCGGACTCTGATTCCCCACCTCTGATTCCCCGCCTCTGATTCCCCGCGTCTGATTACCGGCCTCTGATTCCCCGCCTCTGATTCCCTATCTCTGATTCACAACCTCTGATTCCCCACCTCTGATACCCCATATCTGATTCCCCGCCTCTTTTTCACCGCCTCTGATTCCCCATCTCTGATTCCCAATATCTGATTCCCCGCCTCTGATTCCCCACCTCTGATTCCCCGCCTCTGATTCGCCAGCTATTATTCCCCGCCTCTTATTCCCCGCGTCTGATTCCGTGCCTCTGATTCCCCGCCTCTGATTCCACATCTCTGATTCACCACCTCTGATTCCCCGCGTCTGATTCCCTGCCTCTGATTCCCGGACTCTGATTCCCCACCTCTGATTCCCGGCCTCTTATTCCCGGCATCTGATTCCGGCCTCTGATTCCCGGCCTCTGATTCCCTGCTTCTGATTCTGATTCCCTGCCTCTGATTCCCCATCTCTGATTCCGCACACCTAATTCCCTGCCTCTGATTCCCCACCTCTGATTCCCCATATCTGATTCCCCGCCTCTGTTTCCCCGCCTCTTATTCACCGCCTCTGTTTCCCCATATCTAAGTCCCCGCCTCTGATTCCCCAACTTTGATTCCCCACCTCTGATTCCCCAGCTCTGATTCCCCGCCTCTGATTCCCCGCATATGATTCCATGCATCTGATTCCCAGCCTCTGATTCCCAACCTCTGATTCCCCACCTCTGATTCCCTATATCTGATTCCCCGCCTCTGTTTCCCCGCCTATGATTCCCCACCTCTGTTTCCCCATATCTGATTCCCGCCTCTGAATTCCCAACTCTGATTCCCTGCCTCTAATTTCCCATGTCTGATTCCCCGCCTCTGATTCCCCGCGTCTGATTACCGGCCTCTGATTCCCCGCCTCTGATACCCCATCTCTGATTCACAACCTCTGATTCCCCACCTCTGATTCCCCATATCTGATTCCCCGCCTCTGTTTCCCCGCCTCTGATTCCCCACCTCTGATTCCCAATATCTGATTCCCCGCCTCTGATTCCCCACCTCTGATTCCCCGCCTCTGATTCGCCAGCTATGATTCCCCGCCTCTGATTCCCCGCGTCTGATTCCCTGCCTCTGATTCCCCGCCTCGGATTCCACATCTCTGATTCACCACCTCTGATTCCCCGCGTCTGATTCCCCGCCTCTGATTCCCCATCTCTGATTCCCCATCTCTGATTCCCCAATTCTGATTCCCCGCCTCTGATTCCCCAGCTCTGATTCCTCGCCTCTGATTCCCTTCCTCTGATTCCCAACCACTGATTCCCCACCTCTGATTTCCCATATTGATTCCCTGCATCTGATTCCCCGCCTCTGATTCCCCAACTCTGATTCCCTGCCTCTGATTCCCCAGCTCTGATTCCCCGCCTCTGATTCCCCGTGTTTGATTCCCTGCCTCTGATTCCCGGCCTCTGATTCCCCATCTCTGATTCACCGCCTTTGATTCTCCACCTCTGATTCCCCAAATCTGATTCCCCGCCTCTATTTCCCCGCCTCTGATTCCCCGCCTCTGATTCCCCGCGTCTGATTACCGGCCTCTGATTCCCCGCCTCTGATTCCCCATCTCTGATTCACAACCTCTGATTCCCCACCTCTGATTCCCCATATCTGATTCCCCACCTCTGATTCCCGGCCTCTTATTCCCGGCATCTGATTCCGGCCTCTGATTCCCGGCCTCTGATTCCCTGCCTCTGATTCCCAACCTCTGATTCCCCACCTCTGATTCCCCATATCTGATTCCCCGCCTCTGTTTCCCCGCCTCTGATTCCCCACCTCTGTTTCCCCATATCTGATTCCCGGCCTCTGATTCCCCGCCTCTGATTCCCCGCCTCTGATTCCCTGCCTCTGATTCCCCATCTCCGATTCCACACATCTGATTCCCTGCCTCTGATTCCCCGCCTCTGATTCCCCACCTCTGATTCCCTGCCTCTGATTCCCAACCTCTGATTCCCCACCTCTGATTCCCCATATCTGATTCCCCGCCTCTGTTTCCCCGCCTCTGATTCCCCTCCTCTGATTCCCCAACTCTAATTCCCCGCCTCTGATTCCCCAGCTCTGATTCCCCGTGTTTGATTCCCTGCCTCTGATTCCCTGCCCTGATTCCCCATCTCTGTTTCACCGCCTTTGATTCGCCACCTCTGATTCCCCATATCTGATTCCCCGCCTCTGTTTCCCCGCCTCTGATTCCCTGCCTCTGATTCCCAACCTCTGATTCCACACCTCTGATTCCCCATATCTGATTCCCCGCCTCTGTTTCCCCGCCTCTGATTCCCTGCCCCTGTTTCCCCATATCTGATTCCCTGCCTCTGATTCCCCAACTCTGATTCCCCGCCTCTGATTCCCCAGCTCTGATTCCCCGCCTCTGATTTCCCGTGTTTGATTCCCTGCCTCTGATTCCCCGCCTCTGATTCCCCATCTCTGATTCACCGCCTTTGATTCGCCACCTCTGATTCCACATATCTGAGTCCCCACCTCTGTTTCCCCGCCTCTGATTCCCCGCCTCTGATTCTCCATATCTCAATCCCCGCCTCTGAATCCCCATCTCTGATTCCCCATCTCTGATTCCCCATATCTGATTCCCCGCCTCTGTTTCCCCACCTCTGATTCCCCGCCTCTGTTTCCCCATATCTAAGTCCCCGCCTCTGATTCCCCAACTTTGATTCCCCACCTCTGATTCCCCAGCTCTGATTCCCAGCCTCTGATTCCCAACCTCTGATTCCCCACCTCTGATCCCCATATCTGATTCCCCGCCTCTGTTTCCCCGCCTCTGATTCCCCGCCTCTGTTTCCCCATATCTGATCCCCGCCTCTATTTGCCCGCCTCTGATTCCCCGCCTCTGTTCCTCATATCTGATTCCCCGCCTCTGAATCCCCAACTCTGATTCCCTGCCTCTAATTTCCCAGCTCTGATTCCCCGCCTCTGATTCCCCGCGTCTGATTCCCTGCCTCTGATTCCCCACCTCTGATTCCCCATATCTGATTCCCCGCCTCTGTTTCCCCACCTCTGATTCCCCGCCTCTGTTTCCCCATATCTAAGTCCCCGCCTCTGATTCCCCAACTTTGATTCCCCACCTCTGATTCCCCAGCTCTGATTCCCCGCCTCTGATTCCCCGCATCTGATTCCATGCATCTGATTCCCAGCCTCTGATTCCCAGCCTCTGATTCCCAACCTCTGATTCCCCACCTCTGATCCCCATATCTGATTCCCCGCCTCTGTTTCCCCGCCTCTGATTCCCCGCCTCTGTTTCCCCATATCTGATCCCCGCCTCTATTTGCCCGCCTCTGAATCCCCGCCTCCGTTCCCCATATCTGATTCCCCGCCTCTGAATCCCCAACTCTGATTCCCTGCCTCTAATTTCCCAGCTCTGATTCCCCGCCTCTGATTCCCCGCGTCTGATTACCGGCCTCTGATTCCCCGCCTCTGATTCCCCATCTCTGATTCACAACCTCTGATTCCCCACCTCTGATACCCCATATCTGATTCCCCGCCTCTGTTTCACCGCCTCTGATTCCCCACCTCTGATTCCCAATATCTGATTCCCCGCCTCTGATTCCCCACCTCTGATTCCCCACCTCTGATTCGCCAGCTATGATTCCCCGCCTCTTATTCCCCGCGTCTGATTCCCTGCCTCTGATTCCCCGCCTCTGATTCCACATCTCTGATTCACCACCTCTGATTCCCCGCGTTCTATTCCCTGCCTCTGATTCCCCGCCTGTGATTCCCCATCTCTGATTCACCACCTCTGATTCCCCACCTCTGATTCCCCATATCTAATTCCCCGCCTCTGTTTGCCCGCCTCTGATTCCCCGCCTCTGTTTCCCCATATCTGATTCCCCGCCTCTGAATACCCAACTCTGATTCCCTGCCTCTGATTCCCCAGCTCTGATTCCCCGCCTTTGATTCCCCCCGTCTGATTCCCAGCCTCTGAATCCCCGTGTCTGATTTCCTGCCTCTGATTCCCCGCCTCTGATTCCCCATCTCTGATTCACAGCCTCTGATTCCCCACCTCTGATTCCCCATCTCTGATTCCGCACATCTGATTCCCTGCCTCTGATTCCCCGACTCTGATCCCCACCTCTGATTCCCCAGCTCTGATTCCCCGCCTCTGATTCCCCAACTCTGATTCCCCGCCTCTGATTCCCCAGCTCTGATTCCCCGCCTCTGATTCCCCGTGTTTGATTCCCTGCCTCTGATTCCCCGCCTCTGATTCCCCATCTCTGATTCAACGCCTTTGATTCCCCACCTCTGATTCCCAATATCTGATTCCCCGCCTCTGATTCCCCACCTCTGATTCCCCGCCTCTGATTCGCCAGCTATGATTCCCCGCCTCTTATTCCCCGCGTCTGATTCCCTGCCTCTGATTCCCCGCCTCTGATTCCACATCTCTGATTCACCACCTCTGATTCCCCGCGTCTGATTCCCTGCCTCTGATTCCCCATCTCTGATTCCCCATCTCTGATTCCCCAATTCTGATTCCCCTCCTCTGATTCCCCGTGTTTGATTCCCTGCCTCTGATTCCCGGCCTCTGATTCCACATCTCTGATTCACCGCCTTTGATTCGCCACCTCTGATTCGCCATATCTGATTCCCCGCCTCTGTTTCCCTGCCTCTGATTCCCCGCCTCTTATTCCCCATATCTCATTCCCCGCCTCTGAATCCCCATCTCTGATTCCCGGACTCTGATTCCCCACCTCTGATTTCCGGCCTCTTATTCCCGGCATCTGATTCCGGCCTCTGATTCCCGGCATCTGATTCCCTGCTTCTGATTCTGATTCCCTGCCTTTGATTCCCCATCTCTGATTCCGCACATCTGATTCCCTGCCTCTGATTCCCCATCTCTGATTCCCCATATCTGATTCCCCGCCTCTGTTTCCCCGCCTCTGATTCCCCGCCTCTGTTTCCCAATATCTAAGTCCCCGCCTCTGATTCCCCAGCTCTGATTCCCCGCCTCTGATTCCCCGCATCTGTTTCCCTGCATCTGATTCCAAGCCTCTGATTCCCTGCCTCTGATTCCCAACCTCTGATTCCCCACCTCTGATTCCCCATATCTGATTCCCAGCCTCTGTTTCCCCGCCTCTGATTCCCCGCCTCTGTTTCCCCATATCTGATTCCCGGCCTCTGATTCCCCGCCTCTGATTCCCCGCCTCTGATTCCCTGCCTCTGATTCCCCATCTCCGATTCCGCACATCTGATTCCCTGCCTCTGATTCCCCGCCTCTGATTCCCCGCCTCTGATTCCCTGCCTCTGATTCCCAACCTCTGATTCCCCACCTCTGATTCCCCGTGTTTGATTCCCCGCCTCTGTTTCCCCGCCTCTGATTCCCCGCCTCTGATTCCCCAACTCTAATTCCCCGCCTCTGATTCCCCATATATGATTCCCCGCCTCTGTTTCCCCGCCTCTGATTCCCCGCCCCTGTTTCCCCATATCTGATTCCCTGCCTCTGATTCCCCAACTTTGATTCCCAGCCTCTGATTCCCCAGCTCTCATTCCCCGCCTCTGATTCCCCGTGTTTGATTCCATGCCTCTGATTCCCCGCCTCTGATTCCCCATCTCTGATTCACCGCCTTTGATTCGCCACCTCTGATTCCCCATATCTGATTCCCCACCTCTGTTTCCCCGCCTCTGATTCCCCGCCTCTGATTCTCCATATCTCATTTCCCGCCTCTGATTCCCCACCTCTGATTCCCGGCCTCTTATTCCCAGCATCTGATTCCAGGCCTCTGATTCCCGGCCTCTGACTCCCCGCTTCTGATTCTGATTCCCTGCCTCTGATTCCCCATCTCTGATTCCGCACATCTGATTACCTGCCTCTGATTCCCCACCTCTGATTCCCCATATCTGATTCAACGCCTCTGTTTCCACGCCTCTGATTCCCCACCTCTGATTCCCCATATCTGATTCCCCAGCTCTGATTTCCCGCCTCTGATTCCCCCCATCCGATTCCCCATATCTGATTCCCCGCCTCTGTTTCCCCGCCCCTGCTTCCCCGCCTCTGTTTCCCCATATCTGATTCCCCGCCTCTGTTTCCCCGCCCCTGATTCCCCGCCTCTGTTTCCCCATATCTGATTCCCCGCCTCTGATTCCCAACTATGATTCCCCGCCTCTGATTCCCCAGCTCTGAATCCCTGCCTCTGATTCCCCGCGTCTGATTCCCTGCCTCTGATTCCCCATCTCTGATTCCCCATCTCTGATTCCCCAATTCTGATTCCCCTCCTCTGATTCCCCGTGTTTGATTCCCTGCCTCTGATTCCCGGCCTCTGATTCCCCATCTCTGATTCACCGCCTTAGATTCGCCACCTCTGATTCGCCATATCTGAATACCCGCCTCTGTTTCCCCGCCTCTGATTCCCCGCCTCTTATTCCCCATATCTCATTCCCCGCCTCTGAATCCCCATCTCTGATTCCCGGACTCTGATTCCCCACCTCTGATTCCCTGCTTCTGATTCTGATTCCCTGCCTCTGATTCCCCATCTCAGATTCCGCACATCTAATTCCCTGCCTCTGATTCCCCACCTCTGATTCCCCATATCTGATTCCCCGCCTCTGTTTCCCCGCCTCTGATTCACCGCCTCTGTTTCCCCATATCTAAGTCCCCGCCTCTGATTCCCCAACTTTGATTCCCCACCTCTGATTCCCCAGCTCTGATTCCCCGCCTCTGATTCCACGCATATGATTCCATGCATCTGATTCCCAGCCTCTGATTCCCAGCCTCTGATTCCCAACCTCTGATTCCCCACCTCTGATTCCCTATATCTGATTCCCCGCCTCTGTTTCCCCGCCTCTGTTTCCCCATATCTGATTCCCCGCCTCTGAATCCCCAACTCTGATTCCCTGCCTCTAATTTCCCATGTCTGATTCCCCGCCTCTGATTCCCCGCGTCTGATTACCGGCCACTGATTCCCCGCCTCTGATTCCCCATCTGAGATTCACAACCTCTGATTCCCCACCTCTGATTCCCCATATCTCATTCCCCGCCTCTGTTTCCCCGCCTCTGATTCCCCACCTCTGATTCCCAATATCTGATTCCCCGCCTCTGATTCCACATCTCTGATTCACCACCTCTGATTCCCCGCGTCTGATTCCCTGCCTCTGATTCCCGGACTCTGATTCCCCACCTCTGATTCCCCGCCTCTGATTCCCCGCGTCTGATTACCGGCCTCTGATTCCCCGCCTCTGATTCCCTATCTCTGATTCACAACCTCTGATTCCCCACCTCTGATACCCCATATCTGATTCCCCGCCTCTTTTTCACCGCCTCTGATTCCCCATCTCTGATTCCCAATATCTGATTCCCCGCCTCTGATTCCCCACCTCTGATTCCCCGCCTCTGATTCGCCAGCTATTATTCCCCGCCTCTTATTCCCCGCGTCTGATTCCGTGCCTCTGATTCCCCGCCTCTGATTCCACATCTCTGATTCACCACCTCTGATTCCCCGCGTCTGATTCCCTGCCTCTGATTCCCGGACTCTGATTCCCCACCTCTGATTCCCGGCCTCTTATTCCCGGCATCTGATTCCGGCCTCTGATTCCCGGCCTCTGATTCCCTGCTTCTGATTCTGATTCCCTGCCTCTGATTCCCCATCTCTGATTCCGCACACCTAATTCCCTGCCTCTGATTCCCCACCTCTGATTCCCCATATCTGATTCCCCGCCTCTGTTTCCCCGCCTCTTATTCACCGCCTCTGTTTCCCCATATCTAAGTCCCCGCCTCTGATTCCCCAACTTTGATTCCCCACCTCTGATTCCCCAGCTCTGATTCCCCGCCTCTGATTCCCCGCATATGATTCCATGCATCTGATTCCCAGCCTCTGATTCCCAACCTCTGATTCCCCACCTCTGATTCCCTATATCTGATTCCCCGCCTCTGTTTCCCCGCCTATGATTCCCCACCTCTGTTTCCCCATATCTGATTCCCGCCTCTGAATTCCCAACTCTGATTCCCTGCCTCTAATTTCCCATGTCTGATTCCCCGCCTCTGATTCCCCGCGTCTGATTACCGGCCTCTGATTCCCCGCCTCTGATACCCCATCTCTGATTCACAACCTCTGATTCCCCACCTCTGATTCCCCATATCTGATTCCCCGCCTCTGTTTCCCCGCCTCTGATTCCCCACCTCTGATTCCCAATATCTGATTCCCCGCCTCTGATTCCCCACCTCTGATTCCCCGCCTCTGATTCGCCAGCTATGATTCCCCGCCTCTGATTCCCCGCGTCTGATTCCCTGCCTCTGATTCCCCGCCTCGGATTCCACATCTCTGATTCACCACCTCTGATTCCCCGCGTCTGATTCCCCGCCTCTGATTCCCCATCTCTGATTCCCCATCTCTGATTCCCCAATTCTGATTCCCCGCCTCTGATTCCCCAGCTCTGATTCCTCGCCTCTGATTCCCTTCCTCTGATTCCCAACCACTGATTCCCCACCTCTGATTTCCCATATTGATTCCCTGCATCTGATTCCCCGCCTCTGATTCCCCAACTCTGATTCCCTGCCTCTGATTCCCCAGCTCTGATTCCCCGCCTCTGATTCCCCGTGTTTGATTCCCTGCCTCTGATTCCCGGCCTCTGATTCCCCATCTCTGATTCACCGCCTTTGATTCTCCACCTCTGATTCCCCAAATCTGATTCCCCGCCTCTATTTCCCCGCCTCTGATTCCCCGCCTCTGATTCCCCGCGTCTGATTACCGGCCTCTGATTCCCCGCCTCTGATTCCCCATCTCTGATTCACAACCTCTGATTCCCCACCTCTGATTCCCCATATCTGATTCCCCACCTCTGATTCCCGGCCTCTTATTCCCGGCATCTGATTCCGGCCTCTGATTCCCGGCCTCTGATTCCCTGCCTCTGATTCCCAACCTCTGATTCCCCACCTCTGATTCCCCATATCTGATTCCCCGCCTCTGTTTCCCCGCCTCTGATTCCCCACCTCTGTTTCCCCATATCTGATTCCCGGCCTCTGATTCCCCGCCTCTGATTCCCCGCCTCTGATTCCCTGCCTCTGATTCCCCATCTCCGATTCCACACATCTGATTCCCTGCCTCTGATTCCCCGCCTCTGATTCCCCACCTCTGATTCCCTGCCTCTGATTCCCAACCTCTGATTCCCCACCTCTGATTCCCCATATCTGATTCCCCGCCTCTGTTTCCCCGCCTCTGATTCCCCTCCTCTGATTCCCCAACTCTAATTCCCCGCCTCTGATTCCCCAGCTCTGATTCCCCGTGTTTGATTCCCTGCCTCTGATTCCCTGCCCTGATTCCCCATCTCTGTTTCACCGCCTTTGATTCGCCACCTCTGATTCCCCATATCTGATTCCCCGCCTCTGTTTCCCCGCCTCTGATTCCCTGCCTCTGATTCCCAACCTCTGATTCCACACCTCTGATTCCCCATATCTGATTCCCCGCCTCTGTTTCCCCGCCTCTGATTCCCTGCCCCTGTTTCCCCATATCTGATTCCCTGCCTCTGATTCCCCAACTCTGATTCCCCGCCTCTGATTCCCCAGCTCTGATTCCCCGCCTCTGATTTCCCGTGTTTGATTCCCTGCCTCTGATTCCCCGCCTCTGATTCCCCATCTCTGATTCACCGCCTTTGATTCGCCACCTCTGATTCCACATATCTGAGTCCCCACCTCTGTTTCCCCGCCTCTGATTCCCCGCCTCTGATTCTCCATATCTCAATCCCCGCCTCTGAATCCCCATCTCTGATTCCCCATCTCTGATTCCCCATATCTGATTCCCCGCCTCTGTTTCCCCACCTCTGATTCCCCGCCTCTGTTTCCCCATATCTAAGTCCCCGCCTCTGATTCCCCAACTTTGATTCCCCACCTCTGATTCCCCAGCTCTGATTCCCAGCCTCTGATTCCCAACCTCTGATTCCCCACCTCTGATCCCCATATCTGATTCCCCGCCTCTGTTTCCCCGCCTCTGATTCCCCGCCTCTGTTTCCCCATATCTGATCCCCGCCTCTATTTGCCCGCCTCTGATTCCCCGCCTCTGTTCCTCATATCTGATTCCCCGCCTCTGAATCCCCAACTCTGATTCCCTGCCTCTAATTTCCCAGCTCTGATTCCCCGCCTCTGATTCCCCGCGTCTGATTCCCTGCCTCTGATTCCCCACCTCTGATTCCCCATATCTGATTCCCCGCCTCTGTTTCCCCACCTCTGATTCCCCGCCTCTGTTTCCCCATATCTAAGTCCCCGCCTCTGATTCCCCAACTTTGATTCCCCACCTCTGATTCCCCAGCTCTGATTCCCCGCCTCTGATTCCCCGCATCTGATTCCATGCATCTGATTCCCAGCCTCTGATTCCCAGCCTCTGATTCCCAACCTCTGATTCCCCACCTCTGATCCCCATATCTGATTCCCCGCCTCTGTTTCCCCGCCTCTGATTCCCCGCCTCTGTTTCCCCATATCTGATCCCCGCCTCTATTTGCCCGCCTCTGAATCCCCGCCTCCGTTCCCCATATCTGATTCCCCGCCTCTGAATCCCCAACTCTGATTCCCTGCCTCTAATTTCCCAGCTCTGATTCCCCGCCTCTGATTCCCCGCGTCTGATTACCGGCCTCTGATTCCCCGCCTCTGATTCCCCATCTCTGATTCACAACCTCTGATTCCCCACCTCTGATACCCCATATCTGATTCCCCGCCTCTGTTTCACCGCCTCTGATTCCCCACCTCTGATTCCCAATATCTGATTCCCCGCCTCTGATTCCCCACCTCTGATTCCCCACCTCTGATTCGCCAGCTATGATTCCCCGCCTCTTATTCCCCGCGTCTGATTCCCTGCCTCTGATTCCCCGCCTCTGATTCCACATCTCTGATTCACCACCTCTGATTCCCCGCGTTCTATTCCCTGCCTCTGATTCCCCGCCTGTGATTCCCCATCTCTGATTCACCACCTCTGATTCCCCACCTCTGATTCCCCATATCTAATTCCCCGCCTCTGTTTGCCCGCCTCTGATTCCCCGCCTCTGTTTCCCCATATCTGATTCCCCGCCTCTGAATACCCAACTCTGATTCCCTGCCTCTGATTCCCCAGCTCTGATTCCCCGCCTTTGATTCCCCCCGTCTGATTCCCAGCCTCTGAATCCCCGTGTCTGATTTCCTGCCTCTGATTCCCCGCCTCTGATTCCCCATCTCTGATTCACAGCCTCTGATTCCCCACCTCTGATTCCCCATCTCTGATTCCGCACATCTGATTCCCTGCCTCTGATTCCCCGACTCTGATCCCCACCTCTGATTCCCCAGCTCTGATTCCCCGCCTCTGATTCCCCAACTCTGATTCCCCGCCTCTGATTCCCCAGCTCTGATTCCCCGCCTCTGATTCCCCGTGTTTGATTCCCTGCCTCTGATTCCCCGCCTCTGATTCCCCATCTCTGATTCAACGCCTTTGATTCGCCACCTCTGATTCCCCATATCTGATTCCTCGCCTCTGTTTCCCGCCTCTGATTCCCCGCCTCTGATTCCCCATATCTCATTCCCCGCCTCTGATTCCCCATCTCTGATTCCCGGACTCTGATTCCCCACCTCTGATTCCCGGCCTCTTATTCCCGGCATCTGATTCCGGCCTCTGATTCCTGGCCTCTGATTCCATGCTTCTGATTCCCCATCTCTGATTCCCCATATCTGATTCCCCGCCTCTGTTTCCCCACCTCTGATTCCCCGCCTCTGTTTCCCCATATCTAAGTCCCCGCCTCTGATTCCCCAACTTTGATTCCCCACCTCTGATTCCCCAGCTCTGATTCCCCGCCTCTGATTCCCCGCATCTGATTCCATGCATCTGATTCCCAGCCTCTGATTCCCAGCCTCTGATTCCCAACCTCTGATTCCCCACCTCTGATCCCCATATCTGATTCCCCGCCTCTGTTTCCCCGCCTCTGATTCCCCGCCTCTGTTTCCCCATATCTGATCCCCGCCTCTATTTGCCCGCCTCTGATTCCCCGCCTCTGTTCCTCATATCTGATTCCCCGCCTCTGAATCCCCAACTCTGATTCCCTGCCTCTAATTTCCCAGCTCTGATTCCCCGCCTCTGATTCCCCGCGTCTGATTCCCTGCCTCTGATTCCCCACCTCTGATTCCCCATATCTGATTCCCCGCCTCTGTTTCCCCACCTCTGATTCCCCGCCTCTGTTTCCCCATATCTAAGTCCCCGCCTCTGATTCCCCAACTTTGATTCCCCACCTCTGATTCCCCAGCTCTGATTCCCCGCCTCTGATTCCCCGCATCTGATTCCATGCATCTGATTCCCAGCCTCTGATTCCCAGCCTCTGATTCCCAACCTCTGATTCCCCACCTCTGATCCCCATATCTGATTCCCCGCCTCTGTTTCCCCGCCTCTGATTCCCCGGCTCTGTTTCCCCATATCTGATCCCCGCCTCTATTTGCCCGCCTCTGATTCCCCGCCTCCGTTCCCCATATCTGATTCCCCGCCTCTGAATCCCCAACTCTGATTCCCTGCCTCTAATTTCCCAGCTCTGATTCCCCGCCTCTGATTCCTCGCGTCTGATTACCGGCCTCTGATTCCCCGCCTCTGATTCCCCATCTCTGATTCACAACCTCTGATTCCCCACCTCTGATACCCCATATCTGATTCCCCGCCTCTGTTTCACCGCCTCTGATTCCCCACCTCTGATTCCCAATATCTGATTCCCCGCCTCTGATTCCCCACCTCTGATTCCCCACCTCTGATTCGCCAGCTATGATTCCCCGCCTCTTATTCCCCGCGTCTGATTCCCTGCCTCTGATTCCCCGCCTCTGATTCCACATCTCTGATTCACCACCTCTGATTCCCCGCGTCTGATTCCCTGCCTCTGATTCCCCATCTCTGATTCCCCATCTCTGATTCCCCAATTCTGATTCCCCTCCTCTGATTCCCCGTGTTTGATTCCCTGCCTCTGATTCCCAGCCTCTGATTCCCCATCTCTGATTCACCGCCTTTGATTCGCCACCTCTGATTCGCCATATCTGATTCCCCGCCTCTGTTTCCCCGCCTCTGATTCCCCGCCTCTTATTCCCCATATCTCATTCCCCGGCTCTGAATCCCCATCTCTGACTCCCGGACTCTGATTCCCCACCTCTGATTTCCGGCCTCTTATTCCCGGCATCTGATTCCGGCCTCTGATTCCCGGCATCTGATTCCCTGCTTCTGATTCTGATTCCCTGCCTTTGATTCCCCATCTCTGATTCCGCACATCTGATTCCCTGCCTCTTATTCCCCATCTCTGATTCCCCATATCTGATTCCCCGCCTCTGTTTCCCCGCCTCTGATTCCCCGCCTCTGTTTCCCAATATCTAAGTCCCCGCCTCTGTTTCCCCGCCTCTGATTCCCCGCCTCTGATTCCCCGCGTCTGATTACCGGCCTCTGATTCCCCGCCTCTGATTCCCCATCTCTGATTCACAACCTCTGATTCCCCACCTCTGATTCCCCATATCTGATTCCCCACCTCTGATTCCCGGCCTCTTATTCCCGGCATCTGATTCCGGCCTCTGATTCCCGGCCTCTGATTCCCTGCTTCTGATTCTGATTCCCTGCCTCTGATTCCCCATCTCTGATTCCGCACATCTGATTCCCTGCCTCTGATTACCCCCCTCTGTTTCCCCGCCTCTGATTCCCCGCCTCTGTTTCCCAATATCTCTGATTCCCCAACTCTGATTCCCCACCTCTGATTCCCCAGCTCTGATTCCCCGCCTCTGATTCCCCGCATCTGATTCCCTGCATCTGATTCCAAGCCTCTGATTCCCTGCCTCTGATTCCCAACCTCTGATTCCCCACCTCTGATTCCCCATATCTAATTCCCCGCCTCTGTTTCCCCGCCTCTGATTCCCCACCTGTGTTTCCCCATATCTGATTCCCGGCCTCTGATTCCCCGCCTCTGATTCCCCGCCTCTGATACCCTGCCTCTGATTCCCCATCTCCGATTCCGCACATCTGATTCCCTGCCTCTGATTCCCCGCCTCTGATTCCCCATCTCTGATTCCCGGACTCTGATTCCCCAGCTCTGATTCCCGGCCTCTTATTCCCGGCATCTGATTCCGGCCTCTGATTCCCGGCCTCTGATTCCATGCTTCTGATTCCCCATCTCTGATTCCGCAAATCTAATTCCCTGCCTCTGATTCCCCACCTCTGATTCCCCATATCTGATTCCCCGCCTCTGTTTCCCCACCTCTGATTCCCCGCCTCTGTTTCCCCATATCTAAGTCCCCGCCTCTGATTCCCCAACTTTGATTCCCCACCTCTGATTCCCCAGCTCTGATTCCCCGCCTCTGATTCCCCGCATCTGATTCCATGCATCTGATTCCCAGCCTCTGATTCCCAGCCTCTGATTCCCAACCTCTGATTCCCCACCTCTGATCCCCATATCTGATTCCCCGCCTCTGTTTCCCCGCCTCTGATTCCCCGCCTCTGTTTCCCCATATCTGATCCCCGCCTCTATTTGCCCGCCTCTGATTCCCCATATCTGATTCCTCGCCTCTGTTTCCCCGCCTCTGATTCCCCGCCTCTGATTCCCCATATCTCATTCCCCGCCTCTGATTCCCCATCTCTGATTCCCGGACTCTGATTCCCCACCTCTGATTCCCCAGCTCTGTTTCCCCGCCTCTGATTCCCCGCCTCTGATTCCCCATATCTCATTCCCCGCCTCTGATTCCCCATCTCTGATTCCCGGACTCTGATTCCCCAGCTCTGATTCCCGGCCTCTTATTCCCGGCATCTGATTCCGGCCTCTGATTCCCGGCCTCTGATTCCATGCTTCTGATTCCCCATCTCTGATTCCGCAAATCTAATTCCCTGCCTCTGATTCCCCACCTCTGATTCCCCATATCTGATTCCCCGCCTCTGTTTCCCCACCTCTGATTCCCCGCCTCTGTTTCCCCATATCTAAGTCCCCGCCTCTGATTCCCCAACTTTGATTCCCCACCTCTGATCCCCATATCTGATTCCCCGCCTCTGTTTCCCCGCCTCTGATTCCCCGCCTCTGTTTCCCCATATCTGATCCCCGCCTCTATTTGCCCGCCTCTGATTCCCCGCATCTGTTTCCCCATATCTGATTCCCCGCCTCTGAATCCCCAACTCTGATTCCCTGCCTCTAATTTCCCAGCTCTGATTCCCCGCCTCTGATTCCCCGCGTCTGATTACCGGCCTCTGATTCCCCGCCTCTGATTCCCCATCTCTGATTCACAACCTCTGATTCCCCACCTCTGATACCCCATATCTGATTCCACGCCTCTGTTTCACCGCCTCTGATTCCCCACCTCTGATTCCCAATATCTGATTCCCCGCCTCTGATTCCCCACCTCTGATTCCCCGCCTCTGATTCGCCAGCTATGATTCCCCGCCTCTTATTCCCCGCGTCTGATTCCCTGCCTCTGATTCCCCGCCTCTGATTCCACATCTCTGATTCACCACCTCTGATTCCCCGCGTCTGATTCCCTGCCTCTGATTCCCCATCTCTGATTCCCCATCTCTGATTCCCCAATTCTGATTCCCCTCCTCTGATTCCCCGTGTTTGATTCCCTGCCTCTGATTCCCGGCCTCTGATTCCACATCTCTGATTCACCGCCTTTGATTCGCCACCTCTGATTCGCCATATCTGATTCCCCGCCTCTGTTTCCCTGCCTCTGATTCCCCGCCTCTTATTCCCCATATCTCATTCCCCGCCTCTGAATCCCCATCTCTGATTCCCGGACTCTGATTCCCCACCTCTGATTTCCGGCCTCTTATTCCCGGCATCTGATTCCGGCCTCTGATTCCCGGCATCTGATTCCCTGCTTCTGATTCTGATTCCCTGCCTTTGATTCCCCATCTCTGATTCCGCACATCTGATTCCCTGCCTCTGATTCCCCATCTCTGATTCCCCATATCTGATTCCCCGCCTCTGTTTCCCCGCCTCTGATTCCCCGCCTCTGTTTCCCAATATCTAAGTCCCCGCCTCTGATTCCCCAGCTCTGATTACCGGCCTCTGATTCCCCGCCTCTGATTCCCCATCTCTGATTCACAACCTCTGATTCCCCACCTCTGATACCCCATATCTGATTCCCCGCCTCTGTTTCACCGCCTCTGATTCCCCACCTCTGATTCCCAATATCTGATTCCCCGCCTCTGATTCCCCACCTCTGATTCCCCACCTCTGATTCGCCAGCTATGATTCCCCGCCTCTTATTCCCCGCGTCTGATTCCCTGCCTCTGATTCCCCGCCTCTGATTCCACATCTCTGATTCACCACCTCTGATTCCCCGCGTTCTATTCCCTGCCTCTGATTCCCCGCCTGTGATTCCCCATCTCTGATTCACCACCTCTGATTCCCCACCTCTGATTCCCCATATCTAATTCCCCGCCTCTGTTTGCCCGCCTCTGATTCCCCGCCTCTGTTTCCCCATATCTGATTCCCCGCCTCTGAATACCCAACTCTGATTCCCTGCCTCTGATTCCCCAGCTCTGATTCCCCGCCTTTGATTCCCCCCGTCTGATTCCCAGCCTCTGAATCCCCGTGTCTGATTTCCTGCCTCTGATTCCCCGCCTCTGATTCCCCATCTCTGATTCACAGCCTCTGATTCCCCACCTCTGATTCCCCATCTCTGATTCCGCACATCTGATTCCCTGCCTCTGATTCCCCGACTCTGATCCCCACCTCTGATTCCCCAGCTCTGATTCCCCGCCTCTGATTCCCCAACTCTGATTCCCCGCCTCTGATTCCCCAGCTCTGATTCCCCGCCTCTGATTCCCCGTGTTTGATTCCCTGCCTCTGATTCCCCGCCTCTGATTCCCCATCTCTGATTCAACGCCTTTGATTCGCCACCTCTGATTCCCCATATCTGATTCCTCGCCTCTGTTTCCCGCCTCTGATTCCCCGCCTCTGATTCCCCATATCTCATTCCCCGCCTCTGATTCCCCATCTCTGATTCCCGGACTCTGATTCCCCACCTCTGATTCCCGGCCTCTTATTCCCGGCATCTGATTCCGGCCTCTGATTCCTGGCCTCTGATTCCATGCTTCTGATTCCCCATCTCTGATTCCCCATATCTGATTCCCCGCCTCTGTTTCCCCACCTCTGATTCCCCGCCTCTGTTTCCCCATATCTAAGTCCCCGCCTCTGATTCCCCAACTTTGATTCCCCACCTCTGATTCCCCAGCTCTGATTCCCCGCCTCTGATTCCCCGCATCTGATTCCATGCATCTGATTCCCAGCCTCTGATTCCCAGCCTCTGATTCCCAACCTCTGATTCCCCACCTCTGATCCCCATATCTGATTCCCCGCCTCTGTTTCCCCGCCTCTGATTCCCCGCCTCTGTTTCCCCATATCTGATCCCCGCCTCTATTTGCCCGCCTCTGATTCCCCGCCTCTGTTCCTCATATCTGATTCCCCGCCTCTGAATCCCCAACTCTGATTCCCTGCCTCTAATTTCCCAGCTCTGATTCCCCGCCTCTGATTCCCCGCGTCTGATTCCCTGCCTCTGATTCCCCACCTCTGATTCCCCATATCTGATTCCCCGCCTCTGTTTCCCCACCTCTGATTCCCCGCCTCTGTTTCCCCATATCTAAGTCCCCGCCTCTGATTCCCCAACTTTGATTCCCCACCTCTGATTCCCCAGCTCTGATTCCCCGCCTCTGATTCCCCGCATCTGATTCCATGCATCTGATTCCCAGCCTCTGATTCCCAGCCTCTGATTCCCAACCTCTGATTCCCCACCTCTGATCCCCATATCTGATTCCCCGCCTCTGTTTCCCCGCCTCTGATTCCCCGGCTCTGTTTCCCCATATCTGATCCCCGCCTCTATTTGCCCGCCTCTGATTCCCCGCCTCCGTTCCCCATATCTGATTCCCCGCCTCTGAATCCCCAACTCTGATTCCCTGCCTCTAATTTCCCAGCTCTGATTCCCCGCCTCTGATTCCTCGCGTCTGATTACCGGCCTCTGATTCCCCGCCTCTGATTCCCCATCTCTGATTCACAACCTCTGATTCCCCACCTCTGATACCCCATATCTGATTCCCCGCCTCTGTTTCACCGCCTCTGATTCCCCACCTCTGATTCCCAATATCTGATTCCCCGCCTCTGATTCCCCACCTCTGATTCCCCACCTCTGATTCGCCAGCTATGATTCCCCGCCTCTTATTCCCCGCGTCTGATTCCCTGCCTCTGATTCCCCGCCTCTGATTCCACATCTCTGATTCACCACCTCTGATTCCCCGCGTCTGATTCCCTGCCTCTGATTCCCCATCTCTGATTCCCCATCTCTGATTCCCCAATTCTGATTCCCCTCCTCTGATTCCCCGTGTTTGATTCCCTGCCTCTGATTCCCAGCCTCTGATTCCCCATCTCTGATTCACCGCCTTTGATTCGCCACCTCTGATTCGCCATATCTGATTCCCCGCCTCTGTTTCCCCGCCTCTGATTCCCCGCCTCTTATTCCCCATATCTCATTCCCCGGCTCTGAATCCCCATCTCTGACTCCCGGACTCTGATTCCCCACCTCTGATTTCCGGCCTCTTATTCCCGGCATCTGATTCCGGCCTCTGATTCCCGGCATCTGATTCCCTGCTTCTGATTCTGATTCCCTGCCTTTGATTCCCCATCTCTGATTCCGCACATCTGATTCCCTGCCTCTTATTCCCCATCTCTGATTCCCCATATCTGATTCCCCGCCTCTGTTTCCCCGCCTCTGATTCCCCGCCTCTGTTTCCCAATATCTAAGTCCCCGCCTCTGTTTCCCCGCCTCTGATTCCCCGCCTCTGATTCCCCGCGTCTGATTACCGGCCTCTGATTCCCCGCCTCTGATTCCCCATCTCTGATTCACAACCTCTGATTCCCCACCTCTGATTCCCCATATCTGATTCCCCACCTCTGATTCCCGGCCTCTTATTCCCGGCATCTGATTCCGGCCTCTGATTCCCGGCCTCTGATTCCCTGCTTCTGATTCTGATTCCCTGCCTCTGATTCCCCATCTCTGATTCCGCACATCTGATTCCCTGCCTCTGATTACCCCCCTCTGTTTCCCCGCCTCTGATTCCCCGCCTCTGTTTCCCAATATCTCTGATTCCCCAACTCTGATTCCCCACCTCTGATTCCCCAGCTCTGATTCCCCGCCTCTGATTCCCCGCATCTGATTCCCTGCATCTGATTCCAAGCCTCTGATTCCCTGCCTCTGATTCCCAACCTCTGATTCCCCACCTCTGATTCCCCATATCTAATTCCCCGCCTCTGTTTCCCCGCCTCTGATTCCCCACCTGTGTTTCCCCATATCTGATTCCCGGCCTCTGATTCCCCGCCTCTGATTCCCCGCCTCTGATACCCTGCCTCTGATTCCCCATCTCCGATTCCGCACATCTGATTCCCTGCCTCTGATTCCCCGCCTCTGATTCCCCACCTCTGATTCCCTGCCTCTGATTCCCAACCTCTGATTCCCCACCTCTGATTCCCCATATCTGATTCCCCGCCTCTGTTTCCCCGCCTCTGATTTTCCTCCTCTGATTCCCCAACTCTAATTCCCCGCCTCTGATTCCCCAGCTCTGATTCCCCGTGTTTGATTCCCTGCCTCTGATTCCCTGCCCTGATTCCCCATCTCTGTTTCACCGCCTTTGATTCGCCACCTCTGATTCCCCATATCTGATTCCCCGCCTCTGTTTCCCCGCCTCTGATTCCCTGCCTCTGATTCCCAACCTCTGATTCCACACCTCTGATTCCCCATATCTGATTCCCCGCCTCTGTTTCCCCGCCTCTGATTCCCTGCCTCTGATTCCCCAGCTCTGATTCCCCGCCTCTGATTCCCCAGCTCTGATTCCCGGCCTCTGATTTCCCGTGTTTGATTCCCTGCCTCTGATTCCCCGCCTCTGATTCCCCATCTCTGATTCACCGCCTTTGATTCGCCACCTCTGATTCCACATATCTGATTCCCCACCTCTGTTTCCCCGCCTCTGATTCCCCGCCTCGGTTTCCCCATATCTGATTCCCCGCCTCTGAATACACAACTCTGATTCCCCGCCTCTGATTCCCCGCCTCTGATTCCCCGCGTCTGATTACCGGCCTCTGATTCCCCGCCTCTGATTCCCCATCTCTGATTCACAACCTCTGATTCCCCACCTCTGATTCCCCATATCTGATTCCCCACCTATGATTCCCGGCCTCTTATTCCCGGCATCTGATTCCGCCTCTGATTCCCGGCCTCTGATTCCCTGCTTCTGATTCTGATTCCCTGCCTCTGATTCCCCATCTCTGATTCCGCACATCTGATTCCCTGCCTCTGATTACCCCCCTCTGTTTCCCCGCCTCTGATTCCCCACCTCTGTTTCCCAATATCTAAGTCCCCGCCTCTGATTCCCCAACTCTGATTCCCCACCTCTGATTCCCCAGCTCTGATTCCCCGCCTCTGATTCCCCGCATCTGATTCCCTGCATCTGATTCCAAGCCTCTGATTCCCTGCCTCTGATTCCCAACCTCTGATTCCCCACCTCTGATTCCCCATATCTGATTCCCAGCCTCTGTTTCCCCGCCACTGATTCCCCACCTCTGTTTCCCCATATCTGATTCCCGGCCTCTGATTCCCCGCCTCTGATTCCCCGCCTCTGATTCCCTGCCTCTGATTCCCCATCTCAGATTCCGCACATCTGATTCCCTGCCTCTGATTCCCCGCCTCTGATTCCCCACCTCTGATTCCCTGCCTCTGATTCCCAACCTCTGATTCCCCACCTCTGATTCCCCATATCTGATTCCCCGCCTCTGTTTCCCCGCCTCTGATTCCCCTCCTCTGATTCCCCAACTCTAATTCCCCGCCTCTGATTCCCCAGCTCTGATTCCCCGTGTTTGATTCCCTGGCTCTGATTCCCTGCCCTGATTCCCCATCTCTGTTTCACCGCCTTTGATTCGCCACCTCTGATTCCCCATATCTGATTCCCCGCCTCTGTTTCCCCGCCTCTGATTCCCTGCCTCTGATTCCCAACCTCTGATTCCACACCTCTGATTCACCATATCTGATTCCCCGCCTCTGTTTCCCCGCCTCTGATTCCCTGCCCCTGTTTCCCCATATCTGATTCCCTGCCTCTGATTCCCCAACTCTGATTCCCCGCCTCTGATTCCCCAGCTCTGATTCACAACCTCTGATTCCCCACCTCTGATTCCCCATATCTGATTCCCCACCTCTGATTCCCGGCCTCTTATTCCCGGCATCTGATTCCGGCCTCTGATTCCCGGCCTCTGATTCCCTGCCTCTGATTCCCAACCTCTGATTCCCCACCTCTGATTCCCCATATCTGATTCCCCGCCTCTGTTTCCCCGCCTCTGATTCCCCACCTCTGTTTCCCCATATCTGATTCCCGGCCTCTGATTCCCCGCCTCTGATTCCCCGCCTCTGATTCCCTGCCTCTGATTCCCCATCTCCGATTCCGCACATCTGATTCCCTGCCTCTGATTCCCCGCCTCTGATTCCCCACCTCTGATTCCCTGCCTCTGATTCCCAACCTCTGATTCCCCACCTCTGATTCCCCATATCTGATTCCCCGCCTCTGTTTCCCCGCCTCTGATTCCCCTCCTCTGATTCCCCAACTCTAATTCCCCGCCTCTGATTCCCCAGCTCTGATTCCCCGTGTTTGATTCCCTGCCTCTGATTCCCTGCCCTGATTCCCCATCTCTGTTTCACCGCCTTTGATTCGCCACCTCTGATTCCCCATATCTGATTCCCCGCCTCTGTTTCCCCGCCTCTGATTCCCTGCCTCTGATTCCCAACCTCTGATTCCACACCTCTGATTCCCCATATCTGATTCCCCGCCTCTGTTTCCCCGCCTCTGATTCCCTGCCCCTGTTTCCCCATATCTGATTCCCTGCCTCTGATTCCCCAACTCTGATTCCCCGCCTCTGATTCCCCAGCTCTGATTCCCCGCCTCTGATTTCCCGTGTTTGATTCCCTGCCTCTGATTCCCCGCCTCTGATTCCCCATCTCTGATTCACCGCCTTTGATTCGCCACCTCTGATTCCACATATCTGAGTCCCCACCTCTGTTTCCCCGCCTCTGATTCCCCGCCTCTGATTCTCCATATCTCAATCCCCGCCTCTGAATCCCCATCTCTGATTCCCGGACTCTGATTCCCCACCTCTGATTCCCGGCCTCTTATTCCCAGCATCTGATTCCCGGCCTCTGATTCCCGGCTTCTGATTCCCCGCTTCTGATTCTGATTCCCTGCCTCTGATTCCCCATCTCTGATTCCGCACATCTGATTCCCTGCCTCTGATTCCCCACCTCTGATTCCCCATATCGGATTTCCCGCCTCTGTTTCCCCATATCTAATTCCCAACCTCTGATTCCCCAACTCTGATTCCCTGCCTCTGATTCCCCGCGTTCTATTCCCTGCCTCTGATTCCCCGCCTGTGATTCCCCATCTCTGATTCACCACCTCTGATTCCCCACCTCTGATTCCCCATATCTAATTCCCCGCCTCTGTTTGCCCGCCTCTGATTCCCCGCCTCTGTTTCCCCATATCTGATTCCCCGCCTCTGAATACCCAACTCTGATTCCCTGCCTCTGATTCCCCAGCTCTGATTCCCCGCCTTTGATTCCCCCCGTCTGATTCCCAGCCTCTGAATCCCCGTGTCTGATTTCCTGCCTCTGATTCCCCGCCTCTGATTCCCCATCTCTGATTCACAGCCTCTGATTCCCCACCTCTGATTCCCCATCTCTGATTCCGCACATCTGATTCCATGCCTCTGATTCCCCGACTCTGATCCCCACCTCTGATTCCCCAGCTCTGATTCCCCGCCTCTGATTCCCCAACTCTGATTCCCCGCCTCTGATTCCCCAGCTCTGATTCCCCGCCTCTGATTCCCCGTGTTTGATTCCCTGCCTCTGATTCCCCGCCTCTGATTCCCCATCTCTGATTCAACGCCTTTGATTCGCCACCTCTGATTCCCCATATCTGATTCCTCGCCTCTGTTTCCCGCCTCTGATTCCCCGCCTCTGATTCCCCATATCTCATTCCCCGCCTCTGATTCCCCATCTCTGATTCCCGGACTCTGATTCCCCACCTCTGATTCCCGGCCTCTTATTCCCGGCATCTGATTCCGGCCTCTGATTCCTGGCCTCTGATTCCATGCTTCTGATTCCCCATCTCTGATTCCCCATATCTGATTCCCCGCCTCTGTTTCCCCACCTCTGATTCCCCGCCTCTGTTTCCCCATATCTAAGTCCCCGCCTCTGATTCCCCAACTTTGATTCCCCACCTCTGATTCCCCAGCTCTGATTCCCAGCCTCTGATTCCCAACATCTGATTCCCCACCTCTGATCCCCATATCTGATTCCCCGCCTCTGTTTCCCCGCCTCTGATTCCCCGCCTCTGTTTCCCCATATCTGATCCCCGCCTCTATTTGCCCGCCTCTGATTCCCCGCCTCTGTTCCTCATATCTGATTCCCCGCCTCTGAATCCCCAACTCTGATTCCCTGCCTCTAATTTCCCAGCTCTGATTCCCCGCCTCTGATTCCCCGCGTCTGATTCCCTGCCTCTGATTCCCCACCTCTGATTCCCCATATCTGATTCCCCGCCTCTGTTTCCCCACTCTGATTCCCCGCCTCTGTTTCCCCATATCTAAGTCCCCGCCTCTGATTCCCCAACTTTGATTCCCCACCTCTGATTCCCCAGCTCTGATTCCCCGCCTCTGATTCCCCGCATCTGATTCCATGCATCTGATTCCCAGCCTCTGATTCCCAGCCTCTGATTCCCAACCTCTGATTCCCCACCTCTGATCCCCATATCTGATTCCCCGCCTCTGTTTCCCCGCCTCTGATTCCCCGCCTCTGTTTCCCCATATCTGATCCCCGCCTCTATTTGCCCGCCTCTGAATCCCCGCCTCCGTTCCCCATATCTGATTCCCCGCCTCTGAATCCCCAACTCTGATTCCCTGCCTCTAATTTCCCAGCTCTGATTCCCCGCCTCTGATTCCCCGCGTCTGATTACCGGCCTCTGATTCCCCGCCTCTGATTCCCCATCTCTGATTCACAACCTCTGATTCCCCACCTCTGATACCCCATATCTGATTCCCCGCCTCTGTTTCACCGCCTCTGATTCCCCACCTCTGATTCCCAATATCTGATTCCCCGCCTCTGATTCCCCACCTCTGATTCCCCACCTCTGATTCGCCAGCTATGATTCCCCGCCTCTTATTCCCCGCGTCTGATTCCCTGCCTCTGATTCCCCGCCTCTGATTCCACATCTCTGATTCACCACCTCTGATTCCCCGCGTTCTATTCCCTGCCTCTGATTCCCCGCCTGTGATTCCCCATCTCTGATTCACCACCTCTGATTCCCCACCTCTGATTCCCCATATCTAATTCCCCGCCTCTGTTTGCCCGCCTCTGATTCCCCGCCTCTGTTTCCCCATATCTGATTCCCCGCCTCTGAATACCCAACTCTGATTCCCTGCCTCTGATTCCCCAGCTCTGATTCCCCGCCTTTGATTCCCCCCGTCTGATTCCCAGCCTCTGAATCCCCGTGTCTGATTTCCTGCCTCTGATTCCCCGCCTCTGATTCCCCATCTCTGATTCACAGCCTCTGATTCCCCACCTCTGATTCCCCATCTCTGATTCCGCACATCTGATTCCCTGCCTCTGATTCCCCGACTCTGATCCCCACCTCTGATTCCCCAGCTCTGATTCCCCGCCTCTGATTCCCCAACTCTGATTCCCCGCCTCTGATTCCCCAGCTCTGATTCCCCGCCTCTGATTCCCCGTGTTTGATTCCCTGCCTCTGATTCCCCGCCTCTGATTCCCCATCTCTGATTCAACGCCTTTGATTCGCCACCTCTGATTCCCCATATCTGATTCCTCGCCTCTGTTTCCCGCCTCTGATTCCCCGCCTCTGATTCCCCATATCTCATTCCCCGCCTCTGATTCCCCATCTCTGATTCCCGGACTCTGATTCCCCACCTCTGATTCCCGGCCTCTTATTCCCGGCATCTGATTCCGGCCTCTGATTCCTGGCCTCTGATTCCATGCTTCTGATTCCCCATCTCTGATTCCCCATATCTGATTCCCCGCCTCTGTTTCCCCACCTCTGATTCCCCGCCTCTGTTTCCCCATATCTAAGTCCCCGCCTCTGATTCCCCAACTTTGATTCCCCACCTCTGATTCCCCAGCTCTGATTCCCCGCCTCTGATTCCCCGCATCTGATTCCATGCATCTGATTCCCAGCCTCTGATTCCCAGCCTCTGATTCCCAACCTCTGATTCCCCACCTCTGATCCCCATATCTGATTCCCCGCCTCTGTTTCCCCGCCTCTGATTCCCCGCCTCTGTTTCCCCATATCTGATCCCCGCCTCTATTTGCCCGCCTCTGATTCCCCGCCTCTGTTCCTCATATCTGATTCCCCGCCTCTGAATCCCCAACTCTGATTCCCTGCCTCTAATTTCCCAGCTCTGATTCCCCGCCTCTGATTCCCCGCGTCTGATTCCCTGCCTCTGATTCCCCACCTCTGATTCCCCATATCTGATTCCCCGCCTCTGTTTCCCCACCTCTGATTCCCCGCCTCTGTTTCCCCATATCTAAGTCCCCGCCTCTGATTCCCCAACTTTGATTCCCCACCTCTGATTCCCCAGCTCTGATTCCCCGCCTCTGATTCCCCGCATCTGATTCCATGCATCTGATTCCCAGCCTCTGATTCCCAGCCTCTGATTCCCAACCTCTGATTCCCCACCTCTGATCCCCATATCTGATTCCCCGCCTCTGTTTCCCCGCCTCTGATTCCCCGCCTCTGTTTCCCCATATCTGATCCCCGCCTCTATTTGCCCGCCTCTGATTCCCCGCCTCCGTTCCCCATATCTGATTCCCCGCCTCTGAATCCCCAACTCTGATTCCCTGCCTCTAATTTCCCAGCTCTGATTCCCCGCCTCTGATTCCCCGCGTCTGATTACCGGCCTCTGATTCCCCGCCTCTGATTCCCCATCTCTGATTCACAACCTCTGATTCCCCACCTCTGATACCCCATATCTGATTCCCCGCCTCTGTTTCACCGCCTCTGATTCCCCACCTCTGATTCCCAATATCTGATTCCCCGCCTCTGATTCCCCACCTCTGATTCCCCACCTCTGATTCGCCAGCTATGATTCCCCGCCTCTTATTCCCCGCGTCTGATTCCCTGCCTCTGATTCCCCGCCTCTGATTCCACATCTCTGATTCACCACCTCTGATTCCCCGCGTCTGATTCCCTGCCTCTGATTCCCCATCTCTGATTCCCCATCTCTGATTCCCCAATTCTGATTCCCCTCCTCTGATTCCCCGTGTTTGATTCCCTGCCTCTGATTCCCAGCCTCTGATTCCCCATCTCTGATTCACCGCCTTTGATTCGCCACCTCTGATTCGCCATATCTGATTCCCCGCCTCTGTTTCCCCGCCTCTGATTCCCCGCCTCTTATTCCCCATATCTCATTCCCCGGCTCTGAATCCCCATCTCTGACTCCCGGACTCTGATTCCCCACCTCTGATTTCCGGCCTCTTATTCCCGGCATCTGATTCCGGCCTCTGATTCCCGGCATCTGATTCCCTGCTTCTGATTCTGATTCCCTGCCTTTGATTCCCCATCTCTGATTCCGCACATCTGATTCCCTGCCTCTTACTCCCCATCTCTGATTCCCCATATCTGATTCCCCGCCTCTGTTTCCCCGCCTCTGATTCCCCGCCTCTGTTTCCCAATATCTAAGTCCCCGCCTCTGTTTCCCCGCCTCTGATTCCCCGCCTCTGATTCCCCGCGTCTGATTACCGGCCTCTGATTCCCCGCCTCTGATTCCCCATCTCTGATTCACAACCTCTGATTCCCCACCTCTGATTCCCCATATCTGATTCCCCACCTCTGATTCCCGGCCTCTTATTCCCGGCATCTGATTCCGGCCTCTGATTCCCGGCCTCTGATTCCCTGCTTCTGATTCTGATTCCCTGCCTCTGATTCCCCATCTCTGATTCCGCACATCTGATTCCCTGCCTCTGATTACCCCCCTCTGTTTCCCCGCCTCTGATTCCCCGCCTCTGTTTCCCAATATCTCTGATTCCCCAACTCTGATTCCCCACCTCTGATTCCCCAGCTCTGATTCCCCGCCTCTGATTCCCCGCATCTGATTCCCTGCATCTGATTCCAAGCCTCTGATTCCCTGCCTCTGATTCCCAACCTCTGATTCCCCACCTCTGATTCCCCATATCTAATTCCCCGCCTCTGTTTCCCCGCCTCTGATTCCCCACCTGTGTTTCCCCATATCTGATTCCCGGCCTCTGATTCCCCGCCTCTGATTCCCCGCCTCTGATTCCCTGCCTCTGATTCCCCATCTCCGATTCCGCACATCTGATTCCCTGCCTCTGATTCCCCGCCTCTGATTCCCCACCTCTGATTCCCTGCCTCTGATTCCCAACCTCTGATTCCCCACCTCTGATTCCCCATATCTGATTCCCCGCCTCTGTTTCCCCGCCTCTGATTTTCCTCCTCTGATTCCCCAACTCTAATTCCCCGCCTCTGATTCCCCAGCTCTGATTCCCCGTGTTTGATTCCCTGCCTCTGATTCCCTGCCCTGATTCCCCATCTCTGTTTCACCGCCTTTGATTCGCCACCTCTGATTCCCCATATCTGATTCCCCGCCTCTGTTTCCCCGCCTCTGATTCCCTGCCTCTGATTCCCAACCTCTGATTCCACACCTCTGATTCCCCATATCTGATTCCCCGCCTCTGTTTCCCCGCCTCTGATTCCCTGCCTCTGATTCCCCAGCTCTGATTCCCCGCCTCTGATTCCCCAGCTCTGATTCCCGGCCTCTGATTTCCCGTGTTTGATTCCCTGCCTCTGATTCCCCGCCTCTGATTCCCCATCTCTGATTCACCGCCTTTGATTCGCCACCTCTGATTCCACATATCTGATTCCCCACCTCTGTTTCCCCGCCTCTGATTCCCCGCCTCGGTTTCCCCATATCTGATTCCCCGCCTCTGAATACACAACTCTGATTCCCCGCCTCTGATTCCCCGCCTCTGATTCCCCGCGTCTGATTACCGGCCTCTGATTCCCCGCCTCTGATTCCCCATCTCTGATTCACAACCTCTGATTCCCCACCTCTGATTCCCCATATCTGATTCCCCACCTATGATTCCCGGCCTCTTATTCCCGGCATCTGATTCCGCCTCTGATTCCCGGCCTCTGATTCCCTGCTTCTGATTCTGATTCCCTGCCTCTGATTCCCCATCTCTGATTCCGCACATCTGATTCCCTGCCTCTGATTACCCCCCTGTGTTTCCCCGCCTCTGATTCCCCACCTCTGTTTCCCAATATCTAAGTCCCCGCCTCTGATTCCCCAACTCTGATTCCCCACCTCTGATTCCCCAGCTCTGATTCCCCGCCTCTGATTCCCCGCATCTGATTCCCTGCATCTGATTCCAAGCCTCTGATTCCCTGCCTCTGATTCCCAACCTCTGATTCCCCACCTCTGATTCCCCATATCTGATTCCCAGCCTCTGTTTCCCCGCCACTGATTCCCCACCTCTGTTTCCCCATATCTGATTCCCGGCCTCTGATTCCCCGCCTCTGATTCCCCGCCTCTGATTCCCTGCCTCTGATTCCCCATCTCAGATTCCGCACATCTGATTCCCTGCCTCTGATTCCCCGCCTCTGATTCCCCACCTCTGATTCCCTGCCTCTGATTCCCAACCTCTGATTCCCCACCTCTGATTCCCCATATCTGATTCCCCGCCTCTGTTTCCCCGCCTCTGATTCCCCTCCTCTGATTCCCCAACTCTAATTCCCCGCCTCTGATTCCCCAGCTCTGATTCCCCGTGTTTGATTCCCTGGCTCTGATTCCCTGCCCTGATTCCCCATCTCTGTTTCACCGCCTTTGATTCGCCACCTCTGATTCCCCATATCTGATTCCCCGCCTCTGTTTCCCCGCCTCTGATTCCCTGCCTCTGATTCCCAACCTCTGATTCCACACCTCTGATTCACCATATCTGATTCCCCGCCTCTGTTTCCCCGCCTCTGATTCCCTGCCCCTGTTTCCCCATATCTGATTCCCTGCCTCTGATTCCCCAACTCTGATTCCCCGCCTCTGATTCCCCAGCTCTGATTCCCCGCCTCTGATTTCCCATGTTTGATTCCCTGCCTCTGATTCCCCGCCTCTGATTCCCCATCTCTGATTCACCGCCTTTGATTCGCCACCTCTGATTCCACATATCTGAGTCCCCACCTCTGTTTCCCCGCCTCTGATTCCCCGCCTCTGATTCCCCATATCTCATTCCCCGCCTCTGAATCCCCATCTCTGATTCCCGGACTCTGATTCCCCACCTCTGATTTCCGGCCTCTTATTCCCGGCATCTGATTCCGGCCTCTGATTCCCGGCATCTGATTCCCTGCTTCTGATTCTGATTCCCTGCCTTTGATTCCCCATCTCTGATTCCGCACATCTGATTCCCTGCCTCTGATTCCCCGCCTCTTATTCCCCATATCTCATTCCCCGCCTCTGAATCCCCATCTCTGATTCCCGGACTCTGATTCCCCACCTCTGATTTCCGGCCTCTTATTCCCGGCATCTGATTCCGGCCTCTGATTCCCGGCATCTGATTCCCTGCTTCTGATTCTGATTCCCTGCCTTTGATTCCCCATCTCTGATTCCGCACATCTGATTCCCTGCCTCTGACTCCCCATCTCTGATTCCCCATATCTGATTCCCCGCCTCTGTTTCCCCACCTCTGATTCCCCGCCTCTGTTTCCCAATATCTAAGTCCCCGCCTCTGATTCCCCAGCTCTGATTCCCCGCCTCTGATTCCCCGCATCTGATTCCCTGCATCTGATTCCAAGCCTCTGATTCCCTGCCTCTGATTCCCAACCTCTGATTCCCCACCTCTGATTCCCCATATCTGATTCCCAGCCTCTGTTTCCCCGCCTCTGATTCCCCGCCTCTGTTTCCCCATATCTGATTCCCGGCCTCTGATTCCCCGCCTCTGATTCCCCGCCTCTGATTCCCTGCCTCTGATTCCCCATCTCCGATTCCGCACATCTGATTCCCTGCCTCTGATTCCCCGCCTCTGATTCCCCGCCTCTGATTCCCTGCCTCTGATTCCCAACCTCTGATTCCCCACCTCTGATTCCCCGTGTTTGATTCCCCGCCTCTGTTTCCCCGCCTCTGATTCCCCGCCTCTGATTCCCCAACTCTAATTCCCCGCCTCTGATTCCCCATATATGATTCCCCGCCTCTGTTTCCCCGCCTCTGATTCCCCGCCCCTGTTTCCCCATATCTGATTCCCTGCCTCTGATTCCCCAACTTTGATTCCCAGCCTCTGATTCCCCAGCTCTGATTCCCCGCCTCTGATTCCCCGTGTTTGATTCCATGCCTCTGATTCCCCGCCTCTGATTCCCCATCTCTGATTCACCGCCTTTGATTCGCCACCTCTGATTCCCCATATCTGATTCCCCACCTCTGTTTCGCCGCCTCTGATTCCCCGCCTCTGATTCTCCATATCTCATTTCCCGCCTCTGATTCCCCACCTCTGATTCCCGGCCTCTTATTCCCAGCATCTGATTCCAGGCCTCTGATTCCCGGCCTCTGACTCCCCGCTTCTGATTCTGATTCCCTGCCTCTGATTCCCCATCTCTGATTCCGCACATCTGATTACCTGCCTCTGATTCCCCACCTCTGATTCCCCATATCTGATTCAACGCCTCTGTTTCCACGCCTCTGATTCCCCACCTCTGATTCCCCATATCTGATTCCCCAGCTCTGATTTCCCGCCTCTGATTCCCCGCATCCGATTGCCCATATCTGATTCCCCGCCTCTGTTTCCCCGCCCCTGCTTCCCCGCCTCTGTTTCCCCATATCTGATTCCCCGCCTCTGTTTCCCCGCCCCTGATTCCCCGCCTCTGTTTCCCCATATCTGATTCCCCGCCTCTGATTCCCAACTATGATTCCCCGCCTCTGATTCCCCAGCTCTGAATCCCTGCCTCTGATTCCCCGCGTCTGATTCCCTGCCTCTGATTCCCCATCTCTGATTCCCCATCTCTGATTCCCCAATTCTGATTCCCCTCCTCTGATTCCCCGTGTTTGATTCCCTGCCTCTGATTCCCGGCCTCTGATTCCCCATCTCTGATTCACCGCCTTAGATTCGCCACCTCTGATTCGCCATATCTGATTACCCGCCTCTTTTCCCCGCCTCTGATTCCCCGCCTCTTATTCCCCATATCTCATTCCCCGCCTCTGAATCCCCATCTCTGATTCCCGGACTCTGATTCCCCACCTCTGATTCCCTGCTTCTGATTCTGATTCCCTGCCTCTGATTCCCCATCTCTGATTCCGCACATCTAATTCCCTGCCTCTGATTCCCCACCTCTGATTCCCCATATCTGATTCCCCGCCTCTGTTTCCCCGCCTCTGATTCACCGCCTCTGTTTCCCCATATCTAAGTCCCCGCCTCTGATTCCCCAACTTTGATTCCCCACCTCTGATTCCCCAGCTCTGATTCCCCGCCTCTGATTCCCCGCATATGATTCCATGCATCTGATTCCCAGCCTCTGATTCCCAGCCTCTGATTCCCAACCTCTGATTCCCCACCTCTGATTCCCTATATCTGATTCCCCGCCTCTGTTTCCCCGCCTCTGATTCCCCGCCTCTGTTTCCCCATATCTGATTCCCCGCCTCTGAATCCCCAACTCAGATTCCCTGCCTCTAATTTCCCATGTCTGATTCCCCGCCTCTGATTCCCCGCGTCTGATTACCGGCCTCTGATTCCCCGCCTCTGATTCCCCATCTGAGATTCACAACCTCTGATTCCCCACCTCTGATTCCCCATATCTGATTCCCCGCCTCTGTTTCCCCGCCTCTGATTCCCCACCTCTGATTCCCAATATCTGATTCCCCGCCTCTGATTCCACATCTCTGATTCACCACCTCTGATTCCCCGCGTCTGATTCCCTGCCTCTGATTCCCGGACTCTGATTCCCCACCTCTGATTCCCCGCCTCTGATTCCCCGCGTATGATTACCGGCCTCTGATTCCCAGCCTCTGATTCCCTATCTCTGATTCACAACCTCTGATTCCCCACCTCTGATACCCCATATCTGATTCCCCGCCTCTGTTTCACCGCCTCTGATTCCCCATCTCTGATTCCCCATATCGGATTTCCCGCCTCTGTTTCCCCATATCTAATTCCCAACCTCTGATTCCCCAACTCTGATTCCCTGCCTCTGATTCCCCGCGTTCTATTCCCTGCCTCTGATTCCCCGCCTGTGATTCCCCATCTCTGATTCACCACCTCTGATTCCCCACCTCTGATTCCCCATATCTAATTCCCCGCCTCTGTTTGCCCGCCTCTGATTCCCCGCCTCTGTTTCCCCATATCTGATTCCCCGCCTCTGAATACCCAACTCTGATTCCCTGCCTCTGATTCCCCAGCTCTGATTCCCCGCCTTTGATTCCCCCCGTCTGATTCCCAGCCTCTGAATCCCCGTGTCTGATTTCCTGCCTCTGATTCCCCGCCTCTGATTCCCCATCTCTGATTCACAGCCTCTGATTCCCCACCTCTGATTCCCCATCTCTGATTCCGCACATCTGATTCCATGCCTCTGATTCCCCGACTCTGATCCACACCTCTGATTCCCCAGCTCTGATTCCCCGCCTCTGATTCCCCAACTCTGATTCCCCGCCTCTGATTCCCCAGCTCTGATTCCCCGCCTCTGATTCCCCGTGTTTGATTCCCTGCCTCTGATTCCCCGCCTCTGATTCCCCATCTCTGATTCAACGCCTTTGATTCGCCACCTCTGATTCCCCATATCTGATTCCTCGCCTCTGTTTCCCGCCTCTGATTCCCCGCCTCTGATTCCCCATATCTCATTCCCCGCCTCTGATTCCCCATCTCTGATTCCCGGACTCTGATTCCCCACCTCTGATTCCCGGCCTCTTATTCCCGGCATCTGATTCCGGCCTCTGATTCCTGGCCTCTGATTCCATGCTTCTGATTCCCCATCTCTGATTCCCCATATCTGATTCCCCGCCTCTGTTTCCCCACCTCTGATTCCCCGCCTCTGTTTCCCCATATCTAAGTCCCCGCCTCTGATTCCCCAACTTTGATTCCCCACCTCTGATTCCCCAGCTCTGATTCCCAGCCTCTGATTCCCAACATCTGATTCCCCACCTCTGATCCCCATATCTGATTCCCCGCCTCTGTTTCCCCGCCTCTGATTCCCCGCCTCTGTTTCCCCATATCTGATCCCCGCCTCTATTTGCCCGCCTCTGATTCCCCGCCTCTGTTCCTCATATCTGATTCCCCGCCTCTGAATCCCCAACTCTGATTCCCTGCCTCTAATTTCCCAGCTCTGATTCCCCGCCTCTGATTCCCCGCGTCTGATTCCCTGCCTCTGATTCCCCACCTCTGATTCCCCATATCTGATTCCCCGCCTCTGTTTCCCCACTCTGATTCCCCGCCTCTGTTTCCCCATATCTAAGTCCCCGCCTCTGATTCCCCAACTTTGATTCCCCACCTCTGATTCCCCAGCTCTGATTCCCCGCCTCTGATTCCCCGCATCTGATTCCATGCATCTGATTCCCAGCCTCTGATTCCCAGCCTCTGATTCCCAACCTCTGATTCCCCACCTCTGATCCCCATATCTGATTCCCCGCCTCTGTTTCCCCGCCTCTGATTCCCCGCCTCTGTTTCCCCATATCTGATCCCCGCCTCTATTTGCCCGCCTCTGAATCCCCGCCTCCGTTCCCCATATCTGATTCCCCGCCTCTGAATCCCCAACTCTGATTCCCTGCCTCTAATTTCCCAGCTCTGATTCCCCGCCTCTGATTCCCCGCGTCTGATTACCGGCCTCTGATTCCCCGCCTCTGATTCCCCATCTCTGATTCACAACCTCTGATTCCCCACCTCTGATACCCCATATCTGATTCCCCGCCTCTGTTTCACCGCCTCTGATTCCCCACCTCTGATTCCCAATATCTGATTCCCCGCCTCTGATTCCCCACCTCTGATTCCCCACCTCTGATTCGCCAGCTATGATTCCCCGCCTCTTATTCCCCGCGTCTGATTCCCTGCCTCTGATTCCCCGCCTCTGATTCCACATCTCTGATTCACCACCTCTGATTCCCCGCGTTCTATTCCCTGCCTCTGATTCCCCGCCTGTGATTCCCCATCTCTGATTCACCACCTCTGATTCCCCACCTCTGATTCCCCATATCTAATTCCCCGCCTCTGTTTGCCCGCCTCTGATTCCCCGCCTCTGTTTCCCCATATCTGATTCCCCGCCTCTGAATACCCAACTCTGATTCCCTGCCTCTGATTCCCCAGCTCTGATTCCCCGCCTTTGATTCCCCCCGTCTGATTCCCAGCCTCTGAATCCCCGTGTCTGATTTCCTGCCTCTGATTCCCCGCCTCTGATTCCCCATCTCTGATTCACAGCCTCTGATTCCCCACCTCTGATTCCCCATCTCTGATTCCGCACATCTGATTCCCTGCCTCTGATTCCCCGACTCTGATCCCCACCTCTGATTCCCCAGCTCTGATTCCCCGCCTCTGATTCCCCAACTCTGATTCCCCGCCTCTGATTCCCCAGCTCTGATTCCCCGCCTCTGATTCCCCGTGTTTGATTCCCTGCCTCTGATTCCCCGCCTCTGATTCCCCATCTCTGATTCAACGCCTTTGATTCGCCACCTCTGATTCCCCATATCTGATTCCTCGCCTCTGTTTCCCGCCTCTGATTCCCCGCCTCTGATTCCCCATATCTCATTCCCCGCCTCTGATTCCCCATCTCTGATTCCCGGACTCTGATTCCCCACCTCTGATTCCCGGCCTCTTATTCCCGGCATCTGATTCCGGCCTCTGATTCCTGGCCTCTGATTCCATGCTTCTGATTCCCCATCTCTGATTCCCCATATCTGATTCCCCGCCTCTGTTTCCCCACCTCTGATTCCCCGCCTCTGTTTCCCCATATCTAAGTCCCCGCCTCTGATTCCCCAACTTTGATTCCCCACCTCTGATTCCCCAGCTCTGATTCCCCGCCTCTGATTCCCCGCATCTGATTCCATGCATCTGATTCCCAGCCTCTGATTCCCAGCCTCTGATTCCCAACCTCTGATTCCCCACCTCTGATCCCCATATCTGATTCCCCGCCTCTGTTTCCCCGCCTCTGATTCCCCGCCTCTGTTTCCCCATATCTGATCCCCGCCTCTATTTGCCCGCCTCTGATTCCCCGCCTCTGTTCCTCATATCTGATTCCCCGCCTCTGAATCCCCAACTCTGATTCCCTGCCTCTAATTTCCCAGCTCTGATTCCCCGCCTCTGATTCCCCGCGTCTGATTCCCTGCCTCTGATTCCCCACCTCTGATTCCCCATATCTGATTCCCCGCCTCTGTTTCCCCACCTCTGATTCCCCGCCTCTGTTTCCCCATATCTAAGTCCCCGCCTCTGATTCCCCAACTTTGATTCCCCACCTCTGATTCCCCAGCTCTGATTCCCCGCCTCTGATTCCCCGCATCTGATTCCATGCATCTGATTCCCAGCCTCTGATTCCCAGCCTCTGATTCCCAACCTCTGATTCCCCACCTCTGATCCCCATATCTGATTCCCCGCCTCTGTTTCCCCGCCTCTGATTCCCCGCCTCTGTTTCCCCATATCTGATCCCCGCCTCTATTTGCCCGCCTCTGATTCCCCGCCTCCGTTCCCCATATCTGATTCCCCGCCTCTGAATCCCCAACTCTGATTCCCTGCCTCTAATTTCCCAGCTCTGATTCCCCGCCTCTGATTCCCCGCGTCTGATTACCGGCCTCTGATTCCCCGCCTCTGATTCCCCATCTCTGATTCACAACCTCTGATTCCCCACCTCTGATACCCCATATCTGATTCCCCGCCTCTGTTTCACCGCCTCTGATTCCCCACCTCTGATTCCCAATATCTGATTCCCCGCCTCTGATTCCCCACCTCTGATTCCCCACCTCTGATTCGCCAGCTATGATTCCCCGCCTCTTATTCCCCGCGTCTGATTCCCTGCCTCTGATTCCCCGCCTCTGATTCCACATCTCTGATTCACCACCTCTGATTCCCCGCGTCTGATTCCCTGCCTCTGATTCCCCATCTCTGATTCCCCATCTCTGATTCCCCAATTCTGATTCCCCTCCTCTGATTCCCCGTGTTTGATTCCCTGCCTCTGATTCCCAGCCTCTGATTCCCCATCTCTGATTCACCGCCTTTGATTCGCCACCTCTGATTCGCCATATCTGATTCCCCGCCTCTGTTTCCCCGCCTCTGATTCCCCGCCTCTTATTCCCCATATCTCATTCCCCGGCTCTGAATCCCCATCTCTGACTCCCGGACTCTGATTCCCCACCTCTGATTTCCGGCCTCTTATTCCCGGCATCTGATTCCGGCCTCTGATTCCCGGCATCTGATTCCCTGCTTCTGATTCTGATTCCCTGCCTTTGATTCCCCATCTCTGATTCCGCACATCTGATTCCCTGCCTCTTATTCCCCATCTCTGATTCCCCATATCTGATTCCCCGCCTCTGTTTCCCCGCCTCTGATTCCCCGCCTCTGTTTCCCAATATCTAAGTCCCCGCCTCTGTTTCCCCGCCTCTGATTCCCCGCCTCTGATTCCCCGCGTCTGATTACCGGCCTCTGATTCCCCGCCTCTGATTCCCCATCTCTGATTCACAACCTCTGATTCCCCACCTCTGATTCCCCATATCTGATTCCCCACCTCTGATTCCCGGCCTCTTATTCCCGGCATCTGATTCCGGCCTCTGATTCCCGGCCTCTGATTCCCTGCTTCTGATTCTGATTCCCTGCCTCTGATTCCCCATCTCTGATTCCGCACATCTGATTCCCTGCCTCTGATTACCCCCCTCTGTTTCCCCGCCTCTGATTCCCCGCCTCTGTTTCCCAATATCTCTGATTCCCCAACTCTGATTCCCCACCTCTGATTCCCCAGCTCTGATTCCCCGCCTCTGATTCCCCGCATCTGATTCCCTGCATCTGATTCCAAGCCTCTGATTCCCTGCCTCTGATTCCCAACCTCTGATTCCCCACCTCTGATTCCCCATATCTAATTCCCCGCCTCTGTTTCCCCGCCTCTGATTCCCCACCTGTGTTTCCCCATATCTGATTCCCGGCCTCTGATTCCCCGCCTCTGATTCCCCGCCTCTGATTCCCTGCCTCTGATTCCCCATCTCCGATTCCGCACATCTGATTCCCTGCCTCTGATTCCCCGCCTCTGATTCCCCACCTCTGATTCCCTGCCTCTGATTCCCAACCTCTGATTCCCCACCTCTGATTCCCCATATCTGATTCCCCGCCTCTGTTTCCCCGCCTCTGATTTTCCTCCTCTGATTCCCCAACTCTAATTCCCCGCCTCTGATTCCCCAGCTCTGATTCCCCGTGTTTGATTCCCTGCCTCTGATTCCCTGCCCTGATTCCCCATCTCTGTTTCACCGCCTTTGATTCGCCACCTCTGATTCCCCATATCTGATTCCCCGCCTCTGTTTCCCCGCCTCTGATTCCCTGCCTCTGATTCCCAACCTCTGATTCCACACCTCTGATTCCCCATATCTGATTCCCCGCCTCTGTTTCCCCGCCTCTGATTCCCTGCCTCTGATTCCCCAGCTCTGATTCCCCGCCTCTGATTCCCCAGCTCTGATTCCCGGCCTCTGATTTCCCGTGTTTGATTCCCTGCCTCTGATTCCCCGCCTCTGATTCCCCATCTCTGATTCACCGCCTTTGATTCGCCACCTCTGATTCCACATATCTGATTCCCCACCTCTGTTTCCCCGCCTCTGATTCCCCGCCTCGGTTTCCCCATATCTGATTCCCCGCCTCTGAATACACAACTCTGATTCCCCGCCTCTGATTCCCCGCCTCTGATTCCCCGCGTCTGATTACCGGCCTCTGATTCCCCGCCTCTGATTCCCCATCTCTGATTCACAACCTCTGATTCCCCACCTCTGATTCCCCATATCTGATTCCCCACCTATGATTCCCGGCCTCTTATTCCCGGCATCTGATTCCGCCTCTGATTCCCGGCCTCTGATTCCCTGCTTCTGATTCTGATTCCCTGCCTCTGATTCCCCATCTCTGATTCCGCACATCTGATTCCCTGCCTCTGATTACCCCCCTGTGTTTCCCCGCCTCTGATTCCCCACCTCTGTTTCCCAATATCTAAGTCCCCGCCTCTGATTCCCCAACTCTGATTCCCCACCTCTGATTCCCCAGCTCTGATTCCCCGCCTCTGATTCCCCGCATCTGATTCCCTGCATCTGATTCCAAGCCTCTGATTCCCTGCCTCTGATTCCCAACCTCTGATTCCCCACCTCTGATTCCCCATATCTGATTCCCAGCCTCTGTTTCCCCGCCACTGATTCCCCACCTCTGTTTCCCCATATCTGATTCCCGGCCTCTGATTCCCCGCCTCTGATTCCCCGCCTCTGATTCCCTGCCTCTGATTCCCCATCTCAGATTCCGCACATCTGATTCCCT